>NC_085138.1:416205645-416807207 GCF_035046485.1 Aedes albopictus | reverse complement strand
CGGTGGTGCGGTGCCGGTGCAAAAGCGAGAGAAAGATTTGCGGTTTCTTGGGTTTGACTGTGGCTGGCTGGCTTTAGGTCAATAAGGTTGCGAAGGCGTGGAAACTGGATTGGAGAATGGGAGAACGGGGTGGCGAAATGCCGCCGTCGAATGCACCCGCCCACGCCCACGCAGGGGAAGGAAACGAGCGGAAATAAATGCCGTGGAAGTTGGTTTCTCGCTCAATGTTGCGGTGTCGTCTTTGTTCGGCGAATATTTCCCGCTGGAATCCCGTGCCTGAGTGTTTTGTAGCTTTGGCGTTCTTTCACGTTGTTGCGAAATTCTGAATGTGTATTAACAAATCATTCTTTTGGTAGGATATGGTGAGAGCCAGAGACCAAACTACTTCAGTTGGCAGTTGGAACAAGAATGAATATTTTATTTTCTATTTCTATACATACATATTCCATGGCTTACTAAGACTAATAGTTTGTCGTCTAATTCCGACACTCCTCCTCGACAATATAGTTTAGTAACCCTAACTTCTCTCTTAGCAACTTCAATCGTAGGTGCTGCAGCGGTTTCGTCAGTATGTCAGCCAGCATGAACTCGGTGGGACAATACTTCAGGACGATTTGCTGCTGCTCTTGAAGATCACGAACGAAGAAATATTTAGTGGCGATGTGCTTCGACCGCTTCTCAATCTTTCCGTTTTCCACCAGTCGAATACAGCTCTGGTTGTCTTCAAATGTGGGTATTGGCAACGACACGTCTTCGCCTAGATCGACCATCAGCTTCTTTAACCAACTCAATTCTTGGCATGCTTCGGTTAAGGCCACGAGCTCCGCTTCCGTTGACGACAGCGCCACACAGGTTTGCTTGCGTGATGCCCAGCTAATGATGCCACCTCCAAGCCGTATCAGGAAACCGGAATTGGACTTCCTGTCCCGATGGTTGCCGGCCCAATCGGCATCCGCATACATCTCGAGCCCGTCAGCTGTGGATCCAAGTGTCAATTTGTGGCTGCTGGTCGACTTCAAGTACCTCAGTACCCTCTTGGCCTCGTGCCAGTCCAGTTGTGTAGGGCAGCTTGATTTCTGAGCCAGGATGGAGACGCTTACTGCTATGTCCGGCCGACTGTGAACCGCTACATACAGCAGACCGCCGATGAGACTCAGGTATTGGGTGTTGTTCGGCAAACGTAGTTCCTTCTCCTCCTCCTTCTGCAGAAGGTAGCCAGGATCCAGCGGTATTTTCGATGGCTTAGCGTTTTCCAGACCAAATCGTTCCGCGAGCTTCAGGATGTACTGTTCTTGATTCAGCAGGAATCCGTTACCATCCCTCTCGATCTCGATTCCTAGGAAGTGCTTCACATCTCCTAATGCCGTCACGTTGAAGTGCTGTTGCAGTGCCCGGTGTATAGCCTTGAACTCCTCCTCTGTCCTGCAAACTACTAACATGTCGTCCACATAGAGTAGTATGTAGGTGAACGTGTTGCCCTTCTTTCGCACGTACAGACATGGGTCTGCTGCTGATGGAACGAACCCCATTTTTCGTAGGACTGCATCGATGCTTTGGTTCCACACTCGTGCGGATTGCTTGAGCCCGTATATGCTCCTTTTGAGCATGCACACCGTGTTTGGTCCTCCCATGGCGTATCCCTCCGGTTGCCGCATGTAGATGGTTTCATCCAACTTCCCATGCAGGTATGCGGTTTTCACGTCCATGTGCTTCACAAGCATTCCGCGACGGCTGGCCACCGTGAGTAACGTCCTGAGGGTCACCTGCTTGGCAACGGGAGCAAAGACTTCGTCGAAATCCACGCCGAACTTCTGGTTGAAACCTTGAGCAACCAGTCTTGCCTTGTGTCGCACAATGTTCCCTTTTTCGTCCTCCTTCGATTTGAAGATCCACTTGCTGCCGATGGCTTTTCGGCCCGCCGGTAGTTCTACCAGCTCCCAAGTGTTGTTCTCGATCTGTGCCTGGTACTCGTCGTCCATCGCTTGCTTCCACAGTTTCGCTTTAGGTCCCTTCAATGCTTCGGACGGGGTACGTGGATCACCACCGGTTGGCGGTTGACGTCTCGCTGCTAGTCCCTGTTGCGGGCCACTAGCTGTAGGCCGAGCTGCCGGCCCAGGCAGGTCGATAACATCCTCGTTTCCATCAGACTCGGGTTGATGGTCTGAAAATTGATCGGAAGGAAGTCCTCTACTCGGAAAGAAAAAATCTTTTAACTTGCCTGGTAGGTAGCGCTCCCGTCCGCTGCGCCTCAACGCCTGTGACAGGGGCGGATTTGAAGATGATCGCGAAGGGAGCGCAGAGTTTGTCACGTCACTGATTGGGTCAAGGAAATCCTCATCTTCAGAGCTTGACTGATTTTCTTCCACAGGCATCTGGTCATCTTCGACGTGTCTTGCTTCGGTTGCTTCCGGTTCGGACACCTCCGGTACCGGAAATGGATCCCCCAGATCCAATTTAACGACTCTTCGTTCCGGTTCTGCAAGCTGCATGCTGTTAGAAGATGTCGGTTTTTCTCCTGCTTCGCTAACGAAGGTAACATCTCGACTCTTGATGATCTTCTTCGATTTCGGGTCCCACAAACGATATGCTTTTGTATCCTCGTCGAATCCGGTGAGAATGCACTCGAACGCTTTGGCATCCCACTTTTTGCGCTTCGGCTTCGGTACGTGCGCCATTACCTTCGAACCAAAAACTCGTACGTGTGCCAGGTTTGGCTTCCTGTCGCTCCAAACTTCCTCTGGTGTCGCTGAATGCCCCTTGGTTGGCGACCGATTTATGAGGTACACGGCCGTTGCTGTTGCTTCAGCCCAAAACGTTTTCGGCAGCCCCGCTTCGAAAAGCATACAACGCGCTCGTTCGACGATGGTCCTGTTGACTCGCTCCGCCAGACCATTTTGTTCAGGTGTGTAGTCCGCCGTGGTTTGGTGACGGATTCCCAGATGCTTCAAATGGTCCTCCAGCTTTCGGTTCGTGAATTCCTTGCCATTGTCGGTTCGTATCGTCTTCAGCTTCTTCCCTGTGTGTCGCTCAGCCATGCAACGAAAATCTTCAAATGCTTCATATACACTCTGTGCTGATTTTTCTTCCAGGAAATATACGAAGATTCGACGAGACTTGTCATCCGTGAAGGTCAAGTAGTAGCGGCTGCCACCCAGCGATTTGGCTTCCATCGGACCACAGATATCCGAATGGACCACCTCGAGTAGATCCGACGCCCGTGAACCGGATTTGCTAAACGGCAAACGTGTCTGCTTACCCATAGCACATACCTTGCACTTGTCGTTGCTCCGGGGCGGCTCTGCGTATTCGATGCCGGAAACCAATCCACGCTTCATCCTTTGTAGACTGTCGTAGTTGATGTGGCCAAGCCGCTTGTGCCACAGAGCTGCAGTTCCATTTGACGCACATGCCAGTGCTCGCGATGACTGCACCAGGTCCAGCTTGAACAGGCCACGCTTCCTACTACCAGTCGCAATAACGTCACCGTTCGGGTTGACGACGCTCACGCCGTCCTTGGTGAACGTCACTGTGTGTCCCCGTTCCACTATTTGGTTCACGGAGAGTAAATTCGTGGACAAATCCGGAATTACCTGCACTTCATTCACCGTGATTGCTGGTTCGTCCGGGCAGCAGGCGGGCTTCAACTTCATGCTTCCTTTTGCGACTATCTTCATCGCTCCGCGGTTTGCGGCTACGACGGTACCACCGCACTTGGTAGATTCCTCAAGAGCTTGAGCCGTCTTCGCAAAGTGATTGGATGCCCCCGAGTCGAAGTACCAATCGTCGTCGTCCTCTTCAATCGCAGACATCACCGTACACCAGGCATTTCCGTCGCTTTTCTTCGGCTCTCTTGACGAGCAATCCCTGGCAATGTGACCAAATTTGTGACACCGCCTACACTTCGGACCCTTGCTTGAAGATGGATTGGGCTTCTCACTCTGCTTGACTGGTTTCCGTCCATGCTTGTTACTGGCAAACGCGGCGCCCGACGATGGTACTCTGATTTCCTGCAGCAGTTTAGTCTTGATGACGTCACCGGTAATCGCCGCTCCGGAATTTTCGAGAGCCATACTCATCGGCCGATATTCCTCAGGTAGACCGGCCAGCAAAAGTGTCCCAATCCATTCGTCGGTGATCTCGAAGCCAATCCCACGTAGTTGGTGTGCGGTTGCTATGACGTCGTTAACAAACGTCTCCATGGAGTTGCTGGTTGTCAAGGAGGTTGTTATGAGTTTTCTCAACAGTCCGACTTTCCGGGTCAATCCAGAGTCCTCGAATGCTGCTTCCAACTTCGACCACGCCTCCCGTGCGGACATCGCTTCCCTCACATGCACGTAGTTCACCGGATCGAGCAAAAGGATTATTTTCGCTCGCGCTCTTCGGTCCTTCACAGCGTCCACCACCGGATTGGTTCCATCGGCATTCGGCGTTGGCTTCACGACTTCCCATAAATCTTCCAGTTCCAGGAACGTTTGTACCGCAAATTTCCACGTTGACCAATTCTCACGGCCAAGCAGAAGTTCAATTGCCGGTAGGCTTGTCGTACCGTGGATTGCGTGGATCCGATTCCGGGTAGCGTCTCCACCTCCGCCTTGCTGGGAATTCTCCGCCGGGTTGACCATCTTGAAGTAAACTTGAAGAGACTTTTTCTTGTGATTCTTGAATTAGAACTTTTTCTTGAGTCTTGAAAAAATATGTTCCTCACTATCCGAACTCTCTGGGCCCATAACCTTTTGGTAGGATATGGTGAGAGCCAGAGACCAAACTACTTCAGTTGGCAGTTGGAACAAGAATGAATATTTTATTTTCTATTTCTATACATACATATTCCATGGCTTACTAAGACTAATAGTTTGTCGTCTAATTCCGACACATTCCACTATTGCAATTTAGTGTTCATAACAACTAAAGAAGACTTAAAAATAATCAATGTATCTTTTATTTTAATGGCATTTGTAATCGCATTACAACTACTACTTTCGTAGGACACAATAGCATCAATTTATTTACTCAGTTAATGATATAATAATGCACGAAAGGTTCGATTCTAATACATTCATTAGGATAAAAATTTTGTATATGTGGTGTAATACAGCCTTTTCTTTTTGTTTCTTTCCAGGTAACTTGAAATTGAGCATCACAAATGACAGGATGTTGTTTACAAGCCAACAATGCAGTAACATTGTAACTCTCTAATATTGTATGTTTTCTATGCCTGTTTTTAATTCAGGTGTTGAACCAATATCCGTTTATGATTACATAGAGACTGGAAGCCGGAAATCCCCGCTTGCATAACACCTATCCTGATAAATAGGTGAATTATAAACTAAGAACAATTGATCAACATCTCTAATTTTGCCATTTTTGATAACTTGAAAAACGCTCAAAACCACTCATAAATAATATTCATTCATACATAGTAGAGGTTGAGTAAGGGGCTGTTCATAAACCACGTAGACCAAAATTTGGCCATCTCAGACCCCCCCCCCTCCCCCCTCGTAGACTTTTGTCCATACAAAAATTTTGAAATTTGTATGGAGCGTAGACTTTGGTCAGACCCCCCCCCCCCCCTTCCCCCCAAAAAGTCTACGTGGTTTATGAACGGCCCCTAAGGAGAGTTATAAGCAATAAATAAACATGAAATAAATGAAATCATGAGGAAAAAATGCACCGGTGCTCGTAACGGCTACGTTCCACTAAACCACGAATAGCAAATTATTCCGTGGCGTTCGTCGAAGCGCCAGACTAGCGTTGCGGAACCGTGGGTTCTAGTCCCAAAATTGTTGTTTTTGTTAACTTTTCTCAACGTGGGAGTTTGTTCTTTCCCATTCTCTATTGCACTGACGTAGTCGTTTCTTCTGCTCCTGCTGTTTCCTTAGTTACTGTGCTTCAGTTTACGTGACGATCAGATGCTCGTCGGAGTCTTGACTTTATCCCTGCACATTCGCAGGGATCGCAGCACGAAGTCATTTCGATATACATTAACTATCATAGGTAGAGACTCGCTTGAAAATGTATTCAATAATAGGGTATTGGTTCCCTTATTAAGCATGTGGCTCCCATTTTCATCCTACGAAAAACAAAGGATTTAAGCGCTGTTTGTTTTGTTTCTTATTTTTATATTTTTTGTTAGAAGTGAGCACCCATGAAAACAAAAAGAACGGAATCAATCGGTGTCGTAATCGCTTGTTTTCGAATAGGATGAAAATGGGAGCGTGAGATTACTGATGGCACACATCCCCTACATCTTCCCCCAAAAGGTTTACACCACAGACAACAAAATTCAAGCTGCTGCATCTTTTTTCTACACGTTCATTCCCGGTGAGCTGTTCGCTGTATGAAGAAAGTACGACACTAGACAACGCAATGGACTAGCATGCAACTCCCAGTAGCACAGCCGATTTTCTTTCCGGATAGCTAAGTCGGGAATCGATCCACATTGGGGATGCCAGTGAGCATGTAGAATTGAGTATTCCGACCATTTTTGACCGTTCTGTTTACTAGCGTCATCTAGCATCCCAAGCGAGAACCAAACTGCTTGCCTCCCGGATGCCTTTGCCCTGCTGAACAACTTTGCTGAAGATTGTGCCTTTGCAGATTATTATCAACATAGCAGCTCCATCTCCTAACACTCACACCTAAGAGGTGAGTCAACTGATTGTGCTTTTGTTTGTTATCATCCTCCTAGTTAGGGTAAAAATTGACTTCGTCATATGCACTAATTCCCGTCACATCTGATGAAAAATAGTCAATAATCAAAGATTTTCCAAACTACCTTTGCGAATGACTCTTTAGATGAAAACAAAAAATGAAGACTATCAATAACCAGCCTTACCTACTATGATACCTTGTTGACTACAAAGCAACTGAATTCCAAACGTGCGTATAGTAGAGCACTATCTTCGTCGGTCTTGGGCGATGTTCCTCTAGTTTCCCCGAATGTGTAGGGATCGCAGATCTTCTTCGCAGTGGTTGGCGTTTGCGGCTTCCCACGAAGTCGCCGACCACTACCTGTTTCCCTGCTGAATATTGTTTTCGCTATTCTTTCTTCCAACACTAGCATGCGTCTGCGTCACACTACATTTTCTTGTTTCCCACCGAGAATTGCCTGGAGCACTTTGCGCGGTTTACCTCCTTCAACGTTCACGCCCCGTGACCGTAGAGGGC
Source organism: Aedes albopictus (assembly GCF_035046485.1). Lineage (NCBI taxonomy): Eukaryota > Metazoa > Arthropoda > Insecta > Diptera > Culicidae > Aedes > Aedes albopictus. Next base: position 416,800,040 of record NC_085138.1, on the reverse strand, counting down.
AACCGGAAGAGTCAGCATCTTATATATAGCGATTTTCGTTTACGTTTGTAAGTTACGTGACCTAATCTAATTACGCAATCCGTAAAAGGCCGTATTCGTAACTGGAATATGCCTTTTCACTTCACGGGAAACATCATTGTCCCATTTCACAAGTGTTTCAAGATAAACAAATTCTTCAACAATTTCAAACGCATCCCCATCAATCACTACCTCAGAACTAACACCACTAGGCCTGCCTCTGTCTGTACCCGCTATCATGTACTTTGTCTTGGTAGAGTGAAGCGTCAAGCCTTTCCTCGCTGCCTCTCTCTTTAGAGTATCATAAGCTTTCTCCTCTGTCCTACGATCGATGCCGATGAGATCAATATCGTCCGCAAAGCCGAGGAGCACGTGCGACCTCCTTCCTGAATCGCTCCTTCGCTCCTGTTGAACAGCTAATTTGCTTCAATCCATCCAAGGTCACCAACAAAGTAGACACGTTGTCTGCGATCCGAATACTTGATTTTGATCCATCCAGCATTCCCAGACAACTAGAAATCGCATAAGGATGAACGCTGTACATCGTATAAAGTTCTATTTTTACTAAGTATCGCATACATATACGGCTGAGGGACAATTTTCATCGCATATGATGTTATTTTTTGAACTTATTGCAATGTATCTGGTAAAATCATGTAAGAGTGCAAATAAAATTTTATGGTGTATAACTACATCGTAGTAGACGATATTCTGATGTTTTATTGCGACGAACTTTACTTATTCGCAAAAGAGTTCGAGCGGACTCGCAAAGTGTAAATTGAATTCGCATAATTGCGCACTGCGATGATTATACGACTTCGCTTGGTACTTTTCTTATTATGTCGGTTAAACTCGCATTGGTGTACAAAGTAAATCGCATAAAAGTAAAAATAAACTCGTTCAAATGTGCATGCAAACTTGCATAAGCTAGAATCGTTAACGTTGGTATATTGCGATGTGATATGTGATAACAATGAAAGAGGAAAGAGGTGATAACAATGTTGGAGTGCCAAAAAGCTACAAGAAAGTTAACAGTCATCGTTATGGTTACAAAACTAGTTACGAAGTAATCATTTTTGTTTTGTTGACCTGATAGATAACAATTGGTAGTGCTAGCAAGAAAGGGAAATCACGCTTCGTCATTATGAGCTCCAGATAGCCTGTCGAACACGTACAGCACAGGGGAACCAAGTGCATTCCAACAAACACGGAGGTGAGTTAGAATGTCATGACAATTAATCAGTGTGCTTCATAAGTGGTGTTTGGTGGTCAGTGTGAAGTGTCGCTCGAAAATCCAAAGGTTCTTAGTTCGTTACTGAGGTGACAAGAATTGTTTTTTTTTCGAATAGTATATTAAGTCGCATAAGATGGTATATTACGTCGCAATAGTGCACACCGTGCATCGCATAAAATGTCACCCGAAGTCACATAGCGTTATTATTTTTCCGTCAATGCATGTATAGCGCCTCCACTTTTGCACGCATAAGGCACTTTTACTGCATCTTATGCGATGTAACTTTAACGCATAAAAGTGCGTATAACATGAACATAAACTTCATTATACGTGCAAATTGGTTGTCTGGGTATGAAGCCAACTCCACTTCTGCCTTATCACCGCCGCTGTTGTAGTTGTGTACTTTAGTGAAGAAGTGTTGGTGGTGGGATCCACCGCTCGGTATTCGTGTTCTCCGGTTTTAGGTCAACGTATCTTCCTGGATAGCTGCCACGCCATATTAACGCCGACATTCTGCAGTTCACTTAACAGGAACCCAACACGCATTTGAAGTTCTCACGTTCCATGATATGACTTTGAACACATGATTTGCATTGGATTGCGAGGAATTTGACCGACTTTTCTAATCAACACCTACCTTCAAATCATCCTACCACAGTGTCACGTAGAAAATGTGCCGGGAATGCCAGGTCTCCAGTGAGCCTAGTGGTTAAGGCTCTGGATCGCCAAACCGGAGACGGCGGGTTCGATTCCCGTTCCAATTTTTTCGACTCCTTGGGCATAGTGTATTATTGTACTTGCCTCACAATAAACAAATTCGTGCAATGGTAGGCTAAGAATGCCCTTCAATTAATAACTGTGGAAATGCTCAAAGGAACACCAAGAAAGGCAGGCCAAGTCCCAGTGGTAACATAGAACCATAAAGAGAAAAAGAAGCGTGCCGGAAATTGAATTCAGGTTGTGTTCGAAATAGACGTGGACTAGACGGAAACAGAATTCGAGGGACAATTATTCAAACTTGTTATTTTTAGGAAATTGTTGTGCTTTGGCAATATTTTTTAACATATTATGGATACTTATTCATTTATTAGTAATTGATACCAAATTGGTCAGTGCTTAGATAGACGGGAATTAGATACAAACCCTATGTTGTCTCGAGATATTCTGGGATACGTATATCTATCGGTAAAGATAGGAGAGACTACGCTGGAGGTAGGTGATACGAGTGGCAAATTCTGGGAAGCCTATATCCATAAAATACAAACTCGTCTTCTTATAAGATATGCGGAATAAAAATGGTCATATATTTAAAAAATCACTAAAACAAAACAGAGAACGTATGGTATGAAATTGACGATGTTAGATTAATAGGTATGATAATGATAGGAGCTGAAACTGGTCTCATCAAAATGATAATGCCTTTTGAAGTGTTACGAGTTGTTTGGCTTAAATGAAGAGCGAAAAAGTTAGTAATCTAATTTGAGAAACAATTTGCTTCTTTAATTGATTATGGGCAAATAGTCAATATGTTATGCATATTCAAATTTTCAAACAGGTTTTCCGACGTAACATGTACTTAGCATTTACTCTAGTTCATTTTTATCATTGTGTAGGTAAACATTGTGAATGCGTTTCAGATAAAAAATCGAATTCATTCATTTCCCACTTAATCCCATACAGCTCGACATCCCATCCGCCAGCTTCGGATTTGTATGAGCTTATCGCGGAATGTTGTGCTGCTATTCGGTTGAACCGGCAAGGCACAGTTTCTTTATCCAGCCTGCCTGGAGCGATCCAGTTGACCCGGACCACAAAAGTTAGCCGGAACAGACCGACGTTCGGAAAAGGGAACAGGTTTTGGCAGTGGCAACCGAAGCATAAATTTGGCTTTTGTTTGTGTCGAATTTGTTTGCGTTGTTGCTGCTGCTGATGCTGCTAGTTGGTTGGCTCGTTTGATGGTTTGCTACACATTCTCGAGCTATAGCTGCTTGGCAGCCAAAAACTACCATAAATTATCAGCTTAGGAGAACATGCTAATGAAGTGCGGTGGTGTTTTTCCTATGCAAAGTTTTTGTCTGGCTTCCAGCTGAAAGGCGTGACGATACGATGAAAGGGTGGGAGCTAGGAAGGTGAGAAGGATCATCGTTCTGTTCGGCAGGTGGTGCCACTTTGGTTGGAAGATGAATTATCAAATCCGGAGGAATGTCGAGCATAGTTTTGTTATTAATGATGGCGGCGGTAGTGGCGTACCGGAATTTTGCAGTCCATCGCAACTATTTCCAAGCTGATCGGCTTACTTCTAGTTGATTAGAGTTTTGTGGGACGAATGATGTGGCGGGTTCATGATTTCAAACAAAGAAATACTTCTGGAACGGTATATCATTGAACAACGATGGAGTGGCCTTCTATTAGGCTATACCTACCAGGAGTATTAATTCAGGTTTCATTCCAGTATTTATGATTATTTCAATTTCTGAAAGAACACATTTACAGTGCTGTGGTAGGGATGCCCTTAGAAGCCTCAGAATCAGTGCCAGATCAATTTCATTGATAATTTAGTCGGTCGGTCGGTAGCAGCAGCAGCAGCAATATGCGGTTTTGCTACGACCAACTGTCCAATTATCTTGTAGCCTCAGACTATCTCCCAGCGCATTATATACCTAGAGTTGAGATCATTTTCTATGATGCCACATTTCCAACAGCTAACCGTCGTCGTCGTTGTCGTTGTCTGGACCGTACGAATCTAGGTCAATTGTAGAAAGATGAACTAAGAGACAACAACAACAGCTGCTGCTAGAATATCACTTGTGCAACATCATGACACTACTGGCATGGCATCCAATAATGTTCATATCGGACGGCGGCGGCGGCGGCGACGCGGCCCAATGCAATGGGAACGCACGTCCTCGTGTCTCCACAAATTAAGATCAATTTACTCGTTGTTTTAAGTTGTTCCCGATACAAACCATTGACTGGAGAGCGAGCGGGAGCGAGAGAGCAGAAGCATGTGGTCGTGGTGCTACGCTATATGGTTTGCATCGCACCCTCAGAAGTGTTCACCGAAAAGTGGCACGCAATAAAAATTTTCTCACGACACCTCGTCTGGCACGTCCCGTGGTTCGTGTTGTTAGCTGCGGTTGGTGCGTTTTGTACGATGGTGATGATGAGCGAGGATACATTATGAATGACCGACAGAACACTAGTAGGCACGTTTCGTTCACGGGGTTCGGGAGCTGTGCGATTCAAGTTCACGAGTCTTCTGCGATGTTAAGAAGACTAAATATTTGTAATCTCAGCCTTAACACTGAAACCTTTTTGCCTCTCCAAGTGTACTGGAAAGGCTATACGTACACTAAGCCCAGGTCATCCTCAGCCCAGGCTCAGTCCGGTTAAGGACCGTCTCCTACAAAAAAAAAGCGAAATCCAGGACTACTCTTTCCTCGACCCACTATAAACAGCATTCCTGCTTCCAGACTGCAGACTGCTTCCCGCGGTCATTTAATCGCTGAGAGGGTCGATTTCGACCGCAGGGCGCCGGCATAACCTACGTAGCCGACTCCGAACCCTTGGACCGCCTCTTGTATAGCGTCTGCACAAGCCATTCTCCGAGTCCACGCGTCTAATCTTCTATAGCTCCAAGACGATGTGGGTGACAGCCGTTGAAACGGCATTCCAGTCAAGCTCGTCTTTACACATCTTCTAGAAAAGATTGTCCGGGGTCGTGTCCCGGACCCCGAAGCCCTCATAGGCAGTAGACACCAAGTCCTGGAAGAGTATTCATCCGTTACCCATAGCGCCGCTATTATTCCGTACCCATCCACGACAGAGTTGCCGTTACCAGCGGGTACTCGGTAAGGGTCCGTTATAATGACCATATCCGCCCGTCTCCCACGAAGGCTTCCATTTGTGTTGACTTCGACACCTTAAGCTTCATAGGATCTGCTGCTGTCGCAGTTGTCATGAATATATCATGGTTTTGCTTGGCCGTCGTCGTTGACTTACGCCTGCTTGAGACCCTTACTGATGTTCGACCTCGAGGACGCAAAGTCAATGCGGGAGCCAAGCCAGTGGTGTTCTCGAGGTTACTCCAAATTACTCATTAAGTAACCAGCTCTTGAGCTTGGAAAAAAGTTTCAACTCCCAGTATCAGCACCCTTAAAAATAGTTCATGTGAATGTGCCTGCAATTTTTTTGCGTCTTCATTCGTATAGAATAAGTTACCTTTTTTAAGTTTTTATTTTTGTGTATTTTAACTTAGATGCTAATTCTACACTCAAACAAGTTACCTTTGGAAGTATAGCAATTGTTTTGTACTCGCACTCATAAAAACTCAGTGATATTGGGACATCTTTCAAGGATTTCTCCAGAAATCCTTTCAAACAAAAGAAACATTTCAGATATTTCTTCGGAAATTCATTCGAGGATTGGCTACAAATTCCCCACAAATTTTTCAACGCGGTTTTAAAAATGAATATCAAAGATTCGTTTGAAAATTTTCTTCAGGGATTTTTTTCAGTTTCAGGAATCAATTTAAACATTTCCACTTTAAACACTATGAAATTTTTCAAAAGAATATATTGAAACATTTAGCATGGATTGGTTCAGGAATTCCTGCATAAATTTCTTCTGGATTCCTTTCTTATCTCTACAGAATATTTTTTGAAAGATTCCTCCTGAAATTTATCGAAAGATTTATTTAGAAAACCAAACACGAATATTTGCAGAAATTTTTCCATGGATTCCAGTAACAAAATCTTCAGATATTTCTTAGGAAACTCTTCAGGCGATACCTACTCTACAGAGGGATTTTTTGAGAACTTTCGCCAGGAATGCCTTCGGAGATTTCTCTAATAATTCCTTTAGGAACTTTTCCAGGGTATCGTTTGGTAAATTCATAGTTTCCTTTAGAATTTTCTTCGAAGTTTTCTGGAGATTATTCCTGAAATTCATTCAAGAACTTCATTATAAAGCCTCTCTTTGATTCCTCCTGAAATTGCTCCATGGATTTCTTTGAAAATTATCCGGGAATTTCTTCTAGAAAGACTTACACGGACTTCTTCTGAAGATTTTTTCAAACATCTTCCATGGATTCTTTCGGAAATTCTTTTTATTTTTTCAGAATTTCCTCTAGAAGCTTGTGTGATCTTCTATGTCCTCGTTAAATTTATTCAAGCATTCCACAAGAAATGGGTCTATGGGTTTCCTCAGAAGATCCTCCATAGATGCTTTCAGAAATCCGTACGAGAATAAGTTCAGGAAATCATCCACGGATTTCTTCAAAAAATCTCAAGTTTAGAATTTCTCAAGAAATTCCTTCAATAATTCATTTAGAGAATTAGAAATTTCCCCGGAGATTCTATCGCTGAGAAACCTCAATAACTATGTCCAGGAATTCCATTTTTTTTTTCAAAATTGCTCCATGGATTCCTTTAGAAATTACCCCAGAAATTCGGTCTTAAAATCCACCAAGGGTTATTTTTTCAGAAATTCCTTCAGCAGTTTCTTCAAAATATTTACTGGAATTTTTCAAGAAACTTCTTCAGCGCTTTCTTCCAATAAATTCCAGGAAATTTGCTTTAAGATTTCTTTTGGGAAGATTTCCATGGACTCCTTCTAAAATCCCACCTGGAATTAGTTTTGAAATTCTTCTTAAGATTCGTTTAATAAAATCTCGAAAATTTCTCCAGGTTATTTTTTTCAAATGAAGTCTTCCAGAGACTGCTTCAGAAACTCATCAGAGATTTGTTCAAAAATAGCTTTACAAACTCTAATGAAAATTACTGCTGGAATATGACCTGACATTTTTTCAGGGAATCATCCATAAAATACTCCAGGAATTCCTCCCGAGATACTTGCATAATTACTTTCAATGATTCCGACAGAAATTTCTACTGAATTTCTTCCAGATATTCTTCTATGTATTTGCGCAGAAATTTCTCAGACATTTCTTCTAAAGATAACTCTACCTATTCCTCCACGAGTTTTTTTAGGAATTTATTCAGAAAAATTTCCTTTTATTTTCCTCAGGATTCTTTTAGGAACTTCTCAAGAGTGTTTTTGAGGGATCTTTACAGAAGCCAATCTAGGCGTTTCTCCAGAAATTTCTGCATTAACTTTTTTAGAAATGCATATGCAGATTTCACCAGGAACACTTTCATGAAATCCTCTTTATTAAAAATTTCTCAATGAATATCAATGACCTCCAGGGATTATTTCAAGAATCATCCTGTGATTTCTTCAAATATTTTTCCAGAGATTCATTCAAAAGTTCTTCCTGAGATAACTCTGGATATTTTACTGGAGTTTTTTTTTTTCAGAAATCCTCAAGAGATTTTTTCAGAAACTCCAACTTGGGCTGGTTTAATAATATTTCCAGAGACTTTTCGGAATTCCTTCAGACTTTTTCCAAAGTTTTTCTTTTGGGTTTTTTCAGAAATATATCTTATCTGAATTGTTTCAGATATTCCTCCAGGATTTTTTTCAAGATTTTTTTTGGAATCTTTGAGGCCCTTCTCGAATATTTTTCTTAAGAATTTCTAATACTATTTCTGACGGGATTAGTACACAAAAATCTTCAAAGTACCTGGAGATATTTCTGTAGGAAATCTAGCAGAAGCAAAAAATGAATCCTGGAAGAATTCTCCAGCGAACCACTGAAGATATTTCTGAATAAAAAAGTAACTGTTAAGAAATCTTTGAAAAAATACCAAGCAGAGCAGGAAAACTCTCTATAAATAAAGCTGCAAATGTTCATATAATAATTTTTAAACAGTATTTTTTTCAATGCCAAGGAATGCAAACTTATTTCTACACGAATGGCTGATAGAATCCCTAAAGCATTACAAAAAAATCTGAATGAATCCCTGAAGAAACGTCTCCATAAATCCTAAGCAATTCTTGATACCTGGAGGGACTTATGGAGAAACCCTTTCACGACTTTCAAAAGAATCTGTTGATAATTTTCTTTAAGAATTGTTAAATAAATGTCCGAAAAAAAAAATCTATCATTATATGTAGTAACATTCAAATGAATCTGTGAAGAAATTGTAACAATACAAAATTTCTGGGAAATTTCCAAATTTATAATGGACAACCTTAAAGGAATTTCTAAAAAACTCCCAATCTCTGTAAAAAATATCTCCAAGAATTGCATCGTTTGAAAAAATCTTTGCAGAAATACCTAGTACTTTAGAAATTTCTAGAAGAACTCCGGCATTGGCAGTAACACTAAACGGAATTGCATACAGTTTATTTTCTGACTGAGAAACGATAAGCTTAAAACGTGCGTTATTACGAGTTGATCCGACATAAGCGTGGTTTAAAAATTATTCATACCCGGTATATAATTAAATTTAATACACAAACATACAATAAAATTATTGTATTCTTCCAACAGCCGGCTGGCGGAAGACTAAATTATATCAAGGGTTGCATAGCTCACATCACTTACCAATGTGAATCCAGATCCATGTAACTTTCTATCCCTTCCCTTCCCACTAACAAACTTCCTTCCTATGACAACCGTGGGGATGCGGAGGTACACACGGTCTCTAGTAGCAACGGATGTCACACCAACATTCCTTCCCTTCCCCGATGACCGTAAGGACGTGGCCGGCGCCGGTACTGACAATTTCAAGTTTTGAACCTTCAAAATTGCACATTGAGGATGGAAAGCTACACCCAGGCCCCATCCATTTGGTACCCTGTGCAATGTTGACTGTTCTGGTCAGTAACGGAGTAGCAACTACGAATTGTACGGTCATCTCATGCTCATGCTCATGCTCTAGAAGAACTCCGGGAGAATTCCCAAGAATAAACTCTTGAATGAAATTCTTATAATATTTCGGGAGGCTCAAAAAATGTTTCAAGACAAATTTGTACGCACGTTTATAGCTATCCCTAAAGAAATACTAGGACTGAAGAAACCTCAGGGTCAGGGTTTTTTGGATATCCGTGGACTAGTTTCAGAATGAAACTTTTGGGAAATGTCTTCAAAAACTCCTGTAAGACACCCAATGAATATTTTCGGAAAAACATCCTCGAAGAATTTCTGGAGGAATTCCTAGAGAAATGTTCAAATACATGGCTGAGAATGCATTCTAAAGAAATACCTGGAGGAATTTCTGGATCAATTCTCGCTGAAATCATTCTAGGAAATCCTTCAAGAATCTTTTTTCTATGAAAATTCTGGAAAAAAATGATAAAGTTGCGGAGCTTCATAGCCGTGCGGTTGGGGTCACCATGCTTATGGGGTGAGCGTTCGATTCCCACTTCGGGCGGTGAAACTTTTCGCGAGAATCATTTCTTCTCCGTATCTACTGTGTGATCTGTGTATCCGTTGTGTAGTGTTTAGTTTTGTCCAGTCTGTTCGGCCGCTGGCTGGAGACGGGGTCGTTGTCTTTTTCATAATCCCAGAAATAATTCCTAAGGGAATTTCTCACGGTGTTCCTGGAGATCATCGAGGAGGAGAAGGGATACATTGCAAAAAAAAATCTCAGAGTATCCTTTAGAGGAATTGCTACTGAACTCATAAAGAAAATCCTGCAAGATAGTACCTTCCACAATAATTTGAAAATTTAGTTATAAAAAAAAAACCCTAATTAATCCATCTAGGTGATGGCGCCTTTCTCGTGGCTTCGAAAACCCATTTCGATAAAACTCTAGTAACATGTTGATGAGTATTGCACTTTCATTCGTTTAACAAAAACCCATATCCATAACAAAAATCCATATCACACCAGAAATCAAATCGTTTATCTGGCTTTTGACGTTTGAGCCTTAAACTCTTAAAAAGCCGAAATCCTTAATTTACAGCCGCCATTTTGGATTAAAGTCTGCCATCTTGGATGGTTTTTAGTGGCCATTTTGGACCCCAGCCTTCTTCCCCATACCAGATATACCCACATTGAAAGGTTTTAAAGCCTTAAACTCCATTAAAAAGACAACATTTTTGATATTCCAGTCGCCATCTTTGAACACCGGATATTTTCTACATATCAAATATACCCATATATCATGATTTTAGAGCCTAAACCTTTATTGAACAGCCGGCATTTTGAACTATGAGACGTCTTCTTGGATTTTAGACCGTCATCTTGGATATTTTGGTCGTCATTTTTAGACTCCAGACATGTTCCCCATATCAAATGTACCCATATTACATGGGATCTTAGACACCATTAAACAGTCGCTATTTTGAATTTCAAGCCGCTGTCTTGGATTTTGACCGCCATCTTGAATATTTTGGTAGTCATTTTTGGACTCCAGATATTTTCCCCGTTCCAAAAATACCCATATTGCATGGTTTTAGAGCCTAAAATACCTTTAAACAGCAGCTAATTTGAATTTAAAGCCGCTACTTGGATTTTAGACCGCCATATTGGATTTGATTGATTTCTCTTTATTTAAGAGTCTTTCAGCCCTTGGCTGGTTCGTCTCTTTTTACCATATTGGATTTTTACCAGACAACTTCTCTATATCAATCATACGATTTTGAAGCCTAATACTCTGTTAAACAGCCGCCATCCTGAATATTAGGCTGCTATCTTGAATTTTGGGCCGATCTCGAGGAATTTCTGGTCTCCAATGTTGATTTTCATAGGGCCCATATAGCCGAGGCGGTAAACGCACGGGTATTCAGCATGACCATGCTGAGGGTGACGGGTTCGATTCCCGGTCGGTCCAGGATCTTTTCGTAAAGGAAATTTCCTTGACTTCCTTGGGCATAGAGTATCTTCGTGCCTGCCACACGATATACGTATGCAAAATGGTCATTGGCAGAGGAAGCTCTCAGTTAATAACTGTGGAAGTGCTCATTGAACACTAAGCTGAGAAGCAGGCTTTGTCCCAGTGAGGATGTTACGCCAAGAAGAGGAGAGGAGGAATGTTGATTTTCGCACAAAGTTCGTCAACCATACCAAAGGCTAAAAAAATCGAAAACAATGCGGTCAAATTCCGGTCCGATTCGAGCTACAATCCGAAATAATCGGCCAATGGGAAGTGCCTTAAAAGTGAGTGAACTTATTTTGCGCACAGATACACATACATACATATACATACACACATACAGACATCATCTCAATTCATTGAACTGAGTTGATTGGTATATGTGACTTGACCCTACGAGGCTTCTATCGAAAATTCGTTTTTTGAGTGAACATATAGCCTTTCAGTGCACTTTGGTGTACGAGAAAGGCAAAAAGTGAATAACTCTTCCAAGGTTTTCATGGAGGTGTATTCCAGGAATAATTCATAATGAGACGTAATAGCGAAGTGCCAGTATGGGGGCGTTGAAATTTGGAATCCTTGAGTAACCAGCTTTGGCCTCCAGTTAGCCTAGTGATTAAGGCTTTGGATCGTCAACCCGGAGACGGCGGGTTCGATTCCCGTTCCGGTCGGGGAAATTTTCTCGACTCCCTGGGCATAGAGTATCATTGTACTTGCCTCACAATATACAAATGCATGCAATGGCAGGCGAAGACAGCCCTTCAGTTAGTAACTGTGGAAGTGCTTGCAGAACACTAAGTTGAAGCGAGGCAGGCCAAGTACCAGTGCGGACGTAGAGCCACAAAGAAGAAGAAGAAGAGCCCCTGGTGGAATTGCTGGATGAATTGCTACAAATATATAGAGAAATTGATGAAGGAATTCTCGGAGGAATACTATGAGGAATTCTTGGAGAAATTTCTGTAGAAATTATTGGAAAAATATCTTGGAGAATATCCTCGAGGAATTCTTGGCGGAACTTCTCAATTAATTCTTGAAGGAATATCTGGAGAAAAACTTGGTGGAATATCTTTAAGGAATTCCTTGAAGAACTGCTGAAAGAACTCTAGGAAGAAATCCTGGAAGAGTTTCTGAAGTTTTTTTTCAGGAATTCCTGGAAGATTTCTTGGGATAAATCCTGAAAAAAAAATTTGGAGGAATGTTTGGAATATTTTTGGAGAAATTCCGGGACAAATTCCTGGAGATGACCCTGCAGTTCAAATCGTTACATCGCTGTAACAAAATGACCATCATCGCTTTCAACACAATTCTCCAAGGAATTGTAAAATTACAGGTTGTCTGCAGAATGGAGCTTGCTTACAATTTTGTGTGCAGTGCATGAATTTCATTTTACGCAAAATCGAATAAAATTAAATGGAAATTCAAATGTTATAACATTTACGTCAAGTGTAGCTTTCAGAATTTCTTGCTGTGTGGAAGGATTTCCGAGGGAATTCCTAGAAAATTTTTTGAATCTCTATAGTAATTTTTTAAAAAATTTCTGAAGCATTTTTTGAAAAATATTTATGGAAAATTTCTGATGATATTCTTGGAGAGATTCCTAGAAAAATTTTTGTAGGTATACCTAGAGAAATTCCTGCAGGAATTTTCGGATGAGCAAAAAATCTAGCATAAAATCTGAATAAATTATTAAAACAAAATGTTTCCTAAATAAAGACAAATCAATCAATCTTAAAACAAAAACCTGGGGAAATATTTTAATAAATTCCTGGAGAATTTTTTGGAAAAACTCTGGAGGAATTCTTGGATAAATTATTTAAATAACAAATTGGGGGATCTCTTGGAAGAATTTTTGCAGGGATTCCTGCAAAAATCTCTGAAAGATTTCTTGGAGAAATCTTTGGAGGACTCCTTGGAGCAATTCCTGGATGAGTCCCTTGAGGAAACCTTTAAGTGTGGAATCAGCTTTTAGTTTAAATACGCGGTAATAAAACTGTTTAAAAACAAAAAACAAAACTTGGGGAATTCTTGGAGGAATTTGTAGAGGAATCTTGAAAGGCTTCTTGAAAGAATCTCTGGAGAAATTTTTAGAGGAACCTTTGAAGAACTTTTGGGAAATCCCCGGAGGAATCTCTGGAGGATTTCCTGGGAGAATCAATGGGGGAATTCCTGAAGGAATTCTTGGAGGAGTTCCAGGAGTGGAGGTATTTCTGGTGGAAATCATGGTGAAAATTCTGAAGTATTTCATGGAGAAAGTCCTGAAAAAACGCCTTGAACAATTCCTTGTGAAATTCTTAGAGGAATTCCTGGAGGAAAACATTTAAGGGTATCTTGGAGTAATTCCTGGAACAGTTTCTGGTGTTTTTTTTTATGAGGAATTTATGGAAAAACTCCTGAAGAAATTGTTGGAAAAACGCTTAAAAACTTCTGGAGGATTTTGAAAAATCTCTGGAGGGATCTTTGAAGAAATTCATGAAGGCATTCTTGGAAGAATTTTTGCAGACATTTCTTGAGATATTTCTAGAGGAATTCTCGGAGAAATTCTATGAGGATTTTTTTTGTAGGAATTCCTGCAGGATTTCTAGGGGAAGTTCCTGTACGAAAACATGAACGGAGAATAATCCTCGTTTTATGAGTTGATTTTGTTTAAAATTCTATTAATTTCACGTTCGCAAAAAAAAGATCCCAGTGAAAACTGTGACCGAACTCGAAGGTGACATAATTTTCAACACGTGCGAATTTGAGTGGAAAAATTCTATCACAACCCACGCACAACTTACACCTTGCAGTAGCGAGCGGGTAGGTGGACAGGAGAACATGGAGTGTGACAAATTCCGTTATGAACATTCGTATGACGAGAACGCGCATTGCCTTGCCGTCGTCGCCGCAGCTAAACATTCGTCTGGTGGTGACTGTCTGTGGCACTCGAGAAGTTGACGAAGAACTCGCAGTTCGGTTTCGGTAGGTGTTGGTATAGAAGAGCAAAATTGTGCGAACAAAGATGGAATTCATATCAGAAATATTTTACGATCTCTCAGTCTTCACCGCTGACTGCGCCGGCTGGATGCTGGCTGGGTGTGACTGTGCGATGATGGCTCGTGGATTGGGTAACGTACGATAAGAGTGGCAGCAATGGTAGATGGAGGATGAACAGAAAAACGATTCGCGGAATTGGCCACCTATCGCCGCGCCGCAAGAACATGCATTATAGCAAGCAACACCAACCATACCATAGCTCAACAGCAACGACGACGCGACGCGGATGCTAGAGAAAGGCATTGATGCTGCTGGCGAAAATCAGCTACAGGAGATAGACAAAATGATCGGGACAGGTAAAATTTTCACTTTTCAAAAAATGTTCAATTAGCTGTAACTTTTCGAAAAAAGCATCGAATATTTTCAAATTTTTACTGTAAGTTCCTCAACTAGTTGTGTATCAGTGGGCAAAATTTGGAAAAGATCGGACAATTCTTCACGAAGTTATAACGATTTTTGAAAAAGGTAAAATTATCCGATAGCCAATTTTGAGCTGTTATATCTCCGGATTCAATGAACCGAATGCAATGAAATTTTGTCCATTTATGACTTATATAATGAGCTATGAAAAACCATTGACTTAACATAATATTCTTAATACGGAAGAAAGTTATAACGATTAGATTATTTTTCTAAAAAAACACCAAATTATCTAAAACATCAACATCGTTTCAAAATTCAAGATGCAAATTATAGTTCATTTAGTTTCCCTCTAATTGACTTATATATAAATGCGTTTTGAAGGAAAGTAACAACATTACCTCCAATAAATTGAAAAAGTAATGGGATGCATATTAAAAATAGACCAATTTACTAAAAAATCGTGAAAAAAATAAAATTGCTATAACTTTTTCGCTTGTTAAAAATTTCAAGTTAAGTTAAATGTTTTCCAGAGTTCATTATATAAGTCATGAATGGTCAAAATTTCATTGCAATCGGTTCATTGAATCCGGAGATATAACAGCTCAAAGTTAGCTATCGGATAATTTTATCTTTTTCAAAAATCTTTATAACTTCGTGAAGAATTGTCCGATCTTTTCCAAATTTTGTCCACTGATACACAACTAGTTGAAGAACTTACAGTAAAAATTTGAGAATATTTGATGCACTTTTCGAAAAGTTGCAGCTAATTGAACATTTTTTGGAAAGTGAAAATTTTGCCTATCCCGATCATTTTGTCTATCCCCTGTACTTTTATGACACAATCGTGCTGTCATTCGTCTAGATAGATGTGGGAAAAGAGTACGGAGATGTCGTCGTCACGATTACCCAGGATGGAGCTGTCTAGGTACATATACACTCCCGTTCAAAAGTTTGGGGTCACCCCCTCAAAAACATGTCATTTTTTTAGGCCCATATCTCCGCCAATTTGTGTCCGATTTCAAAACCCTAGGTTTCATTCAAAAGAAAATAAGTCAAAGAAACTTTGAACATGATTTAAAAGAAACTTTTTCAAAATTTTTTGTATTTAAACTTAACCCAAAATTGACAAATTTTCTAAAAAATGAATATAAACTTACGGCAGTGTCGCTGGAAATTGGGTGGACCAAATTTTAGGATGAGAGCGGTAATATGACCCATTTTCTATTAGCTTTGAACTGCTTTTTACAGAACTTAGCTAAAAAATCTAGAAAAAAAGTTATTAAGTAAATTAATCCTTGATGTCATCGACCAAAAGTTTGGGGTCACCCCTCAATATGATGTATCGGCCAAAAGTTTGGGGTCACTTTCGTAAAACATAGAAAAGTGATTTGGTGATATCTTCGTCATCTATTGTTCAATTTTAATTATTTTTGGCTCATTTCAAAGATAATTAACTAAATTTACGTTTGATGTCTTCAACTTAACGTATTTAACGATTTTTGTATATAAAAATGTTATATAAAGTTAGCACATTTTCCCACGCTTCAAAAAATGAGGCAACTTTACGTTAAGTTTTAGTATGTAAATTTCAACAAATATGTGTGATTCAATGTCTATGCAGTAAGTATCATTCATTTTGTTTCAAATAAGCCAAGAAGAATTAAAATTGAATGAAAGATGACAAAGATATCAACAAATTACTTTTCCATGTTTTACGATAGTGACCCCAAACTTTTGGCCGATACAGCATTTTGAGGGGTGACCCCAAACTTTTGGTCGATGACATCAAGAATTAATTTACTTAATAACTTTTTTTCTAGATTTTTAAGCTAAGTTCTGTAAAAAGCAGTTGAAAGCTAATAGAAAATGGGTCATATTTCCGCTCTCATCTTAAAATTTGGTCGACCCAACTTCCAGCGACACTGCCGTAAGTTTATATTCAATTTTAAGAAAATTTGGCAACTTTGGGTTAAGTTTACATACAAAATTTTTTGAAAAAGTTTCTTTTAAATCATGTTCAAAGTTTCTTTGACTTATTATCTTTTGAATGAAACCTAGGGTTTTAAAATCGGACACAAATTGGCGGAGATATGGGCCTAAAAAATGACATGTTTTTGAGGGGGTGACCCCAAACTTTTGAACGGTAGTGTATACTGTGGTGGCATTTGCTAGGGTACTGATGAAGAAGGCGAGGTCGATCTTTTTTTAGTTGCTATCATCTTTCGGAACACTCGAATCTCTACTTAAGTAGAATCCATTTTGGCGAATTCTATTTAATTACCTTCATTAAAGTCACAAACTGTTTCAGAGCAGAGCAGTTTATAGACTTGAGGGGAGTTTTATGGATGCTTACGGAAAAGGGGCGGCGAATGAGGGGGATCTTATGGAACTGTTTGAGGATCAATTATCAGCTATATTAAGTTTTATCTTCGGAACTACAAAGTAACAAGGGATGCTCCAAGTAAGGTATAGAACACTGTCTCATCTGACCATATTCTGTCTAGTTACAACTATTTGGCTGCTTATGGGTCTCCGAGAGATCCTTCTGAAGCCACACCTCTTGAAACCGTCTGAAATCACCCTGGAACCCCTGAATTTCCCTCCAAAACCCCAGGTTTTCAATTCTCTGAAAACCATTGAAGTTCCTAGGAAACACACCGAGTCCTACGACATCCGCAAACACTTGCGCAGACGCAGTGGAATGTACGGTCAGCCACGGGAAAGCGATTCCGTCATCATCTAATCCACTACCCCTCATTGACCTGCTGTCTGACGTGGCAGACGTCATTTGCGTCTGACATTAGAATATCACCAATACTCACATATTATGAAAGATGTAAGTTTGGCCTTAGCAGTCGTCTCGTTCCTTGTGTAAGTGTAGCCTATCTGGTGAAACTAGAGTGACCCCTGAAAGGTAGTCAGTTAAGATCAAACCAAACTGAAGTTATAAGTATGAGATCACTCATAGAGTATTCTCAGTGGAAAAGTTGGCCCTGTTACAGTGAGGATGAAATTTCAACAAGAAGTAGCACGTCATTTTGTTTTAAATCGCTGCTCTTATATCGACAACTAGCAGAAGATTAAATAAACTAGGATTTTGTCTCATTAGCTTCCTCTCTCGATGACATCTGTTGGAAAAACTCTCCCATCGAAAACGAAGGAAAAACTTCCCTGCTTCGTTAGCTTTAATTTGAAGTTCACTAATGAGTACCGTACCCGAAGGAAATCGTTATAAAACTGAAAAAGTGCAACCATTCACTCACCTTTCCTCCCGCGATGACGATCCGACGACGACGAACGATGATGGGGCCCTTCACGGAATCATCTCTCCTCTTTTTAGCTTGACCTTATTACATATTAGCATTTTACCCTTGTTCGCTCCGATAAACTCGTGCTGCTTCTCGGTCATGGTCTGCCCGTCGGATTTCCACGCTGGCTGTGCGGTTACTGCCGCGTCGCCGCTGCTGCTGCTGACCTTCCGGTCCGGTTCTTATGCGCCGTTTTTCGTTCATTAATAATCATCTGTTTGGGCGCCGTTTTCCCACCACCGATGAAAACCTGGAGAAAAATAAGCCACCTTGAGTGAAAAGAGCAAAACAAAAAAAAAAAACAAAACCGACCCAATTCTTCCCGTTTTCCACTCCACCTTTTATGTGCCCCCGTTTTGCTGACTGATATTAATAATACCACCGACAAAACACACAAATCGTTGTTCTGCTGCTTCACTAGATGACACCAGCTCTATTTCTTTCGGCCCACTGCACGTGGCATTGGGTCGCTTCCGGAGGAATGCCCGAGTGGAGGGAAATAACAAATCGTTTCAAAACGTGTATTTCTGGTAAGAGTTGACAGTTTTGTTTACATTTCGTATAACATATGTAGTGACTATAGTGTACTAGTCGCTAAATTTTCTTAAAAAAGTGACTGCGGTCCACAAGACATTCAAGAATAAAATTTCAACAGTTTTTAAAATTTAACAGTTTTAAGTATTTAACAATTTAAATACTACTGAATGTTGAGCTCACCTAAACAGCTAAAACTTTTAAACTTATCTTAGTCAAACTTACGGGAAAAAAATGTTCCCAAACTTTTGACAAAAACCCTTTTAAATCATAAATTATGCCACTACGTAAACGACGATTATATATCATAAATATTTCTCACCCTTTTCATACAAAAAATAGTCGTTACGACAACCCGATTCTGGCTTTCATTTATCAAGCATCATGATTCTGTGTTGGGGAACCATGCCGCCGAGGCATGAAATCATAAAGCAGCGTCATAAAACTATGCATCAAAACAAACGGGTGCGAGCTTTCTACTAGATATACAAACCCAAACCTGTGAAGCGGTCGTATTTTCATGCCCATTCTTATCAGCGTTTGTTTTGCGGTAAAACAAAAAAATCTTATTAAACTTTACACACTTTAAAATTGTGATAAATTAATTATTTACCATACGTTTTTGAGTATTAAGTTTTGAAAATCATTGTGTGAAGAGTGAAGCTAGTTAAGTATTTTCTGTAATACGAGAAGTGCGTTAGTTTTGTATAGAACAATAACCATTCCCAGAAAAGATCTTGTTTCTTTATCTGACAGGTTCTATTTTCAATCGCTATTTTGTGGAATTGAGTTCCTATCACATCACATTAACATCAATTGAGTGTCCGAAGTTAAGAATCACCCAAAAGTAATTAAAATTGAGAGAAATTACAAAAGAAAAACATCAATATGAAATCATGCATGACAAAAACAATTTCATGCGGCATGATATTGTGACTCATTGTTCCACCTTTTGCTGATGAAATCAAAAACAAATAAAAGCTTTTGTATAAGGCTTATGGTTTCATAAATTGGTTCTAGGATACATGAGGCATGACAGTATGACTCATTTTCTACTTTCTTCCATGAAATCATAGATGACAAATATCAGTTTCATGAATAAGGCTTCGGATTTCATTTTAATAGGCAAGATTCCGAGTATTCATGCCACTATTTATCCTTTCTACCTCTAAATATGAAAAACTTAACGTGAAAGCTATGTTACGACGAAACGAGTCATGATATCATGCCGCTTTTCTATAGTTTATTTTTCATAACAAAAAACACACATTTATCGTTAGATCACGATGCATTTTGTCAGTTTCTGGTTCCGGATTTTTACCCCTGCTGTGTAAAGTGTGTTAGCTAGGATACCTCCTAAAGCTATATGAAAGCTCCATGAAACGTTTTGAAAGTCATCTGAAGCCCTTCCCTTAAACTTCTCCCAAACACTCGTGAAGCTACAACCCTTGATCTCATAACAACTTCAAACGCCCTTATGAAAACTGTGAAACTCCCTTGAAAGCCTCCTTAAACTGAGTTTTCTCTTTTTTTCTAAATTCACCATATTAGAAACTTTTGCAAATCAGCTCTCGAAAAAAAAATAGGAAATCCTTTTGAAATTCTTCCAGAAGTTATTTTAAAACCTGATTTAGAAGACCACCAAATTTATTTATTGTGTTGCATCAAATACAACTAAGCTTCTTCAGATGGTTTTTTCGAACATTTTGTGCGAAATTTATGAAATTATGGGAATATTTCTGATTTAGAAGTTGGTTTAAAATATGCATTTTTTATATGTGTTTGGATGTTTCTATCCTCTATAGAAAGCTTTGCAAGGAAATATTGGATTAAAAAAAACTTCTGGCATTAAACTTTTAGAGGAGAAGATAGAAGTGGAATTTTTTTGAGGATTTAACAACAATTTGGTTGAACATGGGCATACATGTTACTCCGTGATGGACCAGAACAATTGAAATTGCACAAGGAACCATGAAACGAAACTTGGGAAAAGCTATTCATTCTCATTGTACACCTTCAAGAATTCCAAACATTATTGAGTCAATAACGACGTTGACCACGTCCTTACGGTCATCGAGGAAGGGAAGGAATGTTAGTATGACGTGCGTTGCTTACTAGAGACCTCTGCTCCTTCATGTCTGTCATGGAACGGGTTTTTTGTAAGTGGGGAGGGGAGAAAGTCACAAGATCTGGATTCACTTTGGTAAGTGATGTGATGTATGCAACATTTATTTAAATTAAAACAGTTATTTTTATTATGACTGAAATATAACACATGTCGACACCGAAGTCAATTTATTGAGAACTTTGATGGATACTTGTAGTGACAAACCTTTCAATATATGTTGTACAAATCCATTTTTCGTGTTGTCCATCGTTTATTATTAAAAATACTGTTAAGTTTAACATATGTTACTTAGTTAACTATTTTATTAATAAGGAAGGAGCTCACCAATAAATATTCCCCTGAGAATTCAGTGTGCTCCTAATCGACGAGGACAAAAGCGTCATATTGCATCTGATTGGCAACGCCAACACGAATATTTTCAACTGTCGCGCGGATACAATCGAGTGAAGTGAACTGTAAAGTAGTGCCAATAAAGTGAAGTGTTCAGTAAAACTTGCCTGTGTTTGCCTTCATCAATTCCGAAAATCATTTCGTGAACAAATATAATGAACCCCTTCAAGTCCCCGCAAAATCATCTCTTAATCCCTTTTGTATTGCTCTTAAACCCATGAAGTACGTTAAAACACATTTGATATCCCCTGAACCTCTTGGAACTTCGGTTAAGCTCCTGGGAACCATCTTAAAATTCCTCTGAAAGTCCCATAACAACCCCCTTTAAACGTTTTGAAACCTATCTAAAACCCCCTGAAAGTACCCGGAAATTCACTGAAGCCCACGACCCTCTAATAACTCCAGCAACTCGTTTGAAGTCCCCAGGAATACTTTGAAGCACTCACACCTAGAAAATTTCATGTAAATTTAAGTGTCCTGAACCTGACATATACGAGCATCTTCAAAAACACAAAATTAGAGGTTAAAACATGTAAATTTACGTCTTTCAAGACACCCCAAAATAAAACTTATTTTTCTTAGCGTCTAGCAATCGCTAGAACCCATTTGACAGATAAAACATAGAAAAAAAAATATTGTCATGCATGGGATTTGAACACCGGATCTGCTGATCGTGAGCCACATCTCTTACCTCTCGGCTGTTTCACCGAGTTAGAAAGTGGCTAATGAACGTGATACTGATTCTACGTTTCTGGTGAAACGGATTTTTTGACATCTAACACAACCAACCAGCACTTACATGATGCGCGTAAAATTAAGTCCAATTTGTGATTCAGTCTTGCAAACGATTACGTTTTTTTGGTGATTCCGTTTCGTGCAAATTTCAGAATTTCTAAGTGATTGATTGATTTATCTTTATTTGAGAGACTTTCAGCTCTTGGCTGGTTCGTCTCTTTGAAGCACTTAGAAACTCTTACAAAATCCTCATGAGACTCCCAAATACTTCTCTTGATCTTCCTGGTCTTAAACTTTCCCAAAATTTCCTCAAACCTCTTGAAAACCACTGTAATGCCTCAAAACGTCTTGACACCTCTCCAAAACCTTTTTAAAACATCCCTGAAGTTCTTTAGAATGCCTATGGGTGCTTCTGAAACCTTTGAAATATTCCCAGGAGCCCCCGGGTGACCATCATAAACCTTCTGAAACACCTTAAAGTGCCTTTGAAATTCGCCTGAAACTCCTCCGAAAACTGCTTCAAACCCCCTTAAGTCCATAAACCACGTGGTCATTTTTTTGGGACTTCTCAACCCCCCCCCCGCGTGGTCATTAGTCCATACAATTTTTTTTTGTCCATACAAAATGGTCTTTGACCGAACCTCCCCCCCCCTCATGACCACGTGGTTTATGGCCCCCATCTGAGATCCCGCATGGCATCACTTATCAAACGGCTAATTACCCACCCTCCTCAACCCTGGAGCAGTCGCGTCTCCGATCATCCTCCCAGGTTGAACTCCCATGAAATTCATTACCTAAATGGAGGTTTCAAGGTTCTTTGTTTATTTCTTTGTGCACTAAAACTTTATTCACCATGTATCTTTTATAAAAGGATATAAACCGTGACCTTATTTTCATGGACAGCAAAGGGAGGTTACATGGTCATTTCAGGGGATCTCAGGGTCATAGAGGTACTCCAGGAGGCCCTAGGGGATTTCCTGGTGCCTCAAGGGTGTTTCAAGGGGAGTCAGAAGGTATCAGGGGCGTTCCATGGAGCCTCAGGGAGATTTTAGTGGCTCTCAGGGGACTCTAGAAGGTCTCACGGACGTTTCAGTGTATCTCAGGGAATATCTGGAGGATTCCAGGGGATTGAAATTGCGCTTCAGGAGGTCTCTAGACCGTTTGCGTAGATCTCAGAGGGTTTCAAGGGCGTTTCAGGGTTTCCCAGGAAATTTAAGGTAATTACTATGAGGTCTCAAGAGCGTTTCAGGTGGTTCCATACCATCTCCATCAACCAGAATCTGATTTTCCTTATAGCTCTTTAGCTGTCGATAGCGATCGCCATTGTTTAAAAAAAAATCGATATCAATCATCGATGTCTAAAATCTCTAACTGGTTGACTGGAATGGGGCTTCAGGGTGGTTCCAGAAGATCCCAGGGGTGTTTTAGGGGGCACCAGGGGGGCTCCAGGGGATCTCGGGCACGTTTTAGAAGGTCTTAGAGGCGAGTCAATTGGTTCCAGGGGTTCCTCAGGCACGTTTCAGGGTTTCCCAGGGGATGTAAGGGAATTACTACGAGGTCTCAATGGCATTTCAGGGGATTCCGTGATGTTTCTGGGGGGTTCCAAAAGGTCTGAGGGGCGATTTAGGGGGTACCAGAGGGGTTCCAGGCGGTCGGGACGTTTCAGGAGGATTTAGGGGCGATTTAGTGGGTTCCAGGGGATTTCAGAGGGTTTTATGAGGTACGTGGAGGTTTCATGGGCATTTGAAGAGGTCTCCGGAGGCTCCAGGGATCTCTGGGGTACATCAGGAGCTTTCTGTCGGAATGCCCTTAAAGGTTTCTGAAAGCTCCCGAAGCCCCTATGGACCCTCTTCTTTTAGGTTCTGTGGAAACTTCCTGGAAAGTTCTCTCATTGAAGCCCTGACTTTATTTATGTATAACATTTCCCTCTGAATGCATCCCTAGTCTTTCAGTTGACCTTCGATTTACTGTATAAATTAGTGTTATCGCATCGGGTTTTATTTCTACGCAGTATGTCCTGGCTTCAATACCTTGCTCGTCGCTTTCATTCCACTTTGTAGCATTCCATTCTACTTCTATCACTTTTTCTTTCAACTTCTTGCAACTCATACATGATTGTATATTCATATGTTCATAGTCAACGCTAGCACCAGAGCTCGATTGAAAATGTCGTTTTATTTTATTGAACAAACCCTTTTTTCGAATGAGTGTTATCTGTTTCGTACCTTTTAATTCCGCCCTATTTTGCTTATCGTTTGACAGATAGAGGGTGTTCTGCTTAGAGCGTTCTAAACGTCTAAACGTACAAAGACCTTTTTTTAGTTTTTTTTTTATTTTCGTTTCAAATTTTACAGCAAACGGGAAAAATGTTTTCGGATCCATGACCAAAAAGTGATGAAATCATGAGCTATACCGCCTCATGATATTATACAACAATTCATGATATCATGACCTAAACGCTCATTATTACGAACAATTATAACTAGAAGTCACGATTGCAAAACACGTTTTGCGAAGCAATTTTCGTTTCCAAGTCATGAAACCAGAGCACTGAGTCATGAAATCATGGCTCTGATCTCTGGAAACATCACTCCGAGTCATAAATACATAAAACAAAACAATGGAATTTGGCCCAGGTAAAATTCACACGCAAGCCTGTCTGGCATTTTTCCATCTCAGTCAAGGCATCCCAGACGATCGGTAGTGCTCATCGATGAAAGGCAAAAATGTTGTTTAGATTTTCGTGCATTTGCCATAATAAATTTCGACGAGCAGCGGGCCTATAATCCATTTGAAGACCGAGAGGCTTTTGATCTTGCGTTGGACGTGTTGTCGCTGAAGGCTGTTCGAAATACATAAATGACCCGATTTTGTCAACCCCTTTCCGGAAAACATTTTTTGCTTCCCTCAAAAATCTAAACAGATATTCACACTTTTTATCCCTCTATGTTCTGCCTTTCAGCAGTAGTTTGATGATGATCTTAAATGAATTGGTCAAAGTTTGACCGTTAGATAATGAGAGCAAAAAGTTCGTCGCAAAGTGGAGCTGACTGTACCAGATTCAAATAGGGTTCATATTTAGTTTTACTAATTTACTTCAATGAAATACAAATCATTAAACATCATCTCAAGAATCATGTTTTCGTGGAATTATGCACGTGGTATTTTGTACTACTTTGTGTTTTTTTAAGGCTCACCCGCCAAGCCTTTTTCATTTCAAACTGGTTTTTGTTGCACTTCGATCGAAGTCACTGGTTTGTTGCCCTATTGTCTTCGGCGGATGAGCTCGATGCATTGTGATCATCCGTCCAGTCGGATTTCTTTTGATTTGTTGCACAATTGTATACTATTTCAATGTGTGTAAGTGTAAGCTTCACGATTTCATGACTCTGTCACCCATTTTGCGTAAACAAAATATAAATCACAAATGACAAATACTAGATTCATGAAATACACTTATGTTCTTATGAACTAAGTTCATAGTTCCAGCGTGCATGTTTAATGCTTTCATCAGCTTATTCGCCATTTTTTCTCAACAATTATCTAAAAAGTACCGATCAAGTTGCGATACGACAAAATCAGTCGTGATTTCTTGAGCGATCATGAAATCATGACTCATCTTTTAAGTTTTGGGTACCGGATTTGTTCCTGTGCGCGGTGTAGTCAACCTACAGGGAATAGAGAAAATAATCGGGACAGGCAAAATTTTCACTTTTCAAAAAATGGTCAATAAGCTGTAACTTTTTGAAAAATGCATCAAAAAATCTAAAATTTTTACTGTAAGTTGATCAACTAGTTGTGTGTCTATTATCAAAATTTGGAAAAGATGGGGCTATTCTGCATGAAGTTAGAAAGATTCCAGAAAAAGTCAGAATTATCCGATAGCCAAGTTTGAGGTGTTATATCTCAGGATTCAATGAACCGAATGCAATGAAATTTTGAGCGTTTAAGATTTATATAATGAACGTTGATAAAAGCTTGACTGAACTTGAAATCATTGATAAGAAATAAAATTACAGTGGTTAATTCATTTTATGATTTTCTAGTAAATTGGTCTAATTTTAATATGCTTCCCATTACTTTTTTAATTTAAAGCCGATTATTTTGTTTCTTCATTTCAAAACATATTCATTTTGAAGTCAATCAGAGGGAATTCAAATAAACTATAATTACGATCTCGAATTTTGAAACGATGTTGATATTTTCGATGATTTGGTTTTATATCAGAAAAATAATTTAATCGTTATAATTTTCTTCCGTGTTAACATTTTTTTAGTTATGTCCAAAGTTTTTGAAGCTTATCATATAAATCATGGATGCTCAATATTTCATCGCATTTGGTTAATTGAATCCGGAGATATAACAGTTCAAAGTTGGCTATCCGTTAATTATGACTTTTTCTAGAATATTTTTAAGTTCATGTAGAATAGCCCGATCTTTCCCAAATTTTGACCATTGATACACAATTAGCTGATCTACTTACAGTAAAAAAATTTTGATGCATTTTCCATAAAGTTACAGCTCATTGACCATTTTTTTTTAAATGAAAATTTTGCCTGTTTCGATCATTTTGTCTATCCCATGTATAACATCTAAAAATCTGCAACCCATAAGCTGTGCTGCTTTATATTCAAAGCTCATGTCCTTATGATGTGTTGAAAAATCTTCAGTTCTATGATAAAATGATGTAGTAGTTCAAAGAATTCCTTGCGGAATACTTGAGGTAATTTTTGAAAGGTTTTAATGGAATCCCAGGACCAAATGAATTGACTACATAAAGCTATTTCAAATATTATTTTTCTCCTATGTCCATGACCTTTCCTAGGGATAAGAATTAAAAAGTGGCAAAACTGAAATAAAAAAGAAAATCATTACTGAAGAATAAAAAAAATACTATGAAAAACATATCTTTTAATTATTCGAAAAAAGTAATTTGCATAAATACTTCTATAGTTTTCGTGAAATCAGCTGTTTTTTAAACTACAACAGAAAACTAAAAAAACAAAATAAAATGTAAAAGAACAAAAATAAAAAAAATAAGTAAAAAATACGAAACTAAAACAAAGGTAACAAAAACACAAAACAAAATAAGTAAAGACAATAGATAAAAAAAACTATTTGGCATCCGCCTTCACTCGGACCATCCTTGCTTCAGACCTTCCGAGAGGGGCACCCGAACCGCCAGAAACATGGAAATGTGGCCAGCCACACAAATGAGTTGTAATAAAAACGGAGCGGAAAAGTAAAAACCCCGAGCCACACGAACGGCCCAGACGGACGGACGGGAGGACCCACCGCCACCAGCCAGCCAGCCCAGGAAGAAGGCGATATATGGGGAACCAGCGCAGCACTGCGCATTGCTTTGGCTTTGGAGGCGAGCTATCATTTATTCACCGGGTCTTAGTTCTGGGATTTGTTCGTCGTTTGTCGGTCGGTGGGGCTTTCTGTCTTGTTTGCTGCTGCTCTGCTACCCGTTTTCGTGTCTCATTTCTTCGTCCATAAGGTTTGGAGGGTCTCTTCGCTTGTTTTGTCCTCCAACGCCGGGCTGCTGCTGTCTGGTGTTGCCGTGCTATCTAGTGGTTTCCATCTGGGCTCGTCGTCATGCATGCGATGAACAGTGGGAAAATGATTCAAATGTCTTGTTTATGAGGTTGAACGCGGTCTGGAAGTTCGTCACATTATTCAGAAAAGAAGTAAATCGAACACATTACCTCATCTTACCACGGAAAACGCCACTACCAATGAATGCAAGTAGTACAAGATAAAATTGGTGAGCTCGTTTTACTTTTCTTTTTCTTTTACAACTTTTACAACAACCAAAATTATGTAAATGTACTAAATCAACTAGTAGAGTAAGTTTCTGTGGTAGTTTGATTGCCCTTTTGGATCGCCGTTTGTTCCCACCGTACATTATCTGCGCCCCGGTTCCAGACCCCAATCTGGCATATGTATTTATTTGCGAATAAGATTGATTACAAATTTATGGCCAGCAGGAAAGTTCGGCGGGAGTCGGTGTCGCCGGTGGGTCGGGTAGCCAGCAGGAGCGATCCCCCTGATATCGATACCATTTGTCTCCGATTCGCTTTCGGTTCGTTGGACGAATCGGAAACTGCTGCTGCACCGTCGTCGGTTTTAATAGATCCATCATCGAGAGTGGGGATTTTCCCATGCTTTATCGCCCCCGCTCAACCAAGTTGGAGAAACTCCGTTTCACCTCATCGGGGAAGTTGGAAATGTTTCCGTTTTGTGTTTCACACAGTTGGTTGGTTGGTTGGTTGGTGGAACTAGATTGGTCGGTTCATCACTCAGGCAGAAGTTTGCGCATACCTGATAGGAAGGATTGTATAATTTCCGGGAAAACAGGATGACAACTTTTCACACAGTCCTCCGGCGGCGAAAGGGGGTTATCGAATGTTGAAGTTCACTCATCGAGTGCCCAGTCAACCGGCGATCGGCAACGACAGCTGAACGGAAATATGTGATGGTCATAGTTCAAGGATGTGACACTGTTCCTTGTGGTTCCATATGGTTCCAATTTTGCTGCATCTGTTGGTGAGCAAAGATTTTGGCGGAAGTTGTAAACAGAATATCTTTGTTTTTTTTTTCATGCCATGCTCAACAATTCAAGGCAGACTTAAATATTCTTCAATAATTTAAAATATTACTCGTGATCATAAAATGTTTACAAATCCTTTGAACAGTTTTCATAAATTCTCTGAAGATATTCAATATTCTCCGGAAATACATAAAACATACAAATGATTGATCATTTGAGTATAATACAGAAATGTCAGTAGCAATATAGTAACGTTCAAATTTCCAACAATAATCTTAGTAAAAACTAGTATAAGTGCCAACTTGCACAAAAAAATCGGATGCCCCTAGTATTCAAACATATCCGAAAACTTATTTGAGTAGAATTGAATTTTCTAGAAATGCCTGTATCGAAAAGTAATCTAAAATAGCAAAGTAACATTTTGAAATATTTTTCAGATATTCCAAGTACCTATTTCTAAAATATTTTTTGCATAACAAAATTAAGATACCAGCAGTCACCAGTCTCTTCTAATACCTTCATTCTTAGTGACCAGAATAAATTCATAAATTCTATAAAAATCTACAATAATTTGGAATAGGTTCCGATATTCTCAAGAACTATCGTTACTCCAAAAGTGTTCACAAATTCACAAAAACTTCAATATTTTCTAGCAGACCATACATTCTTTATAAATCAAAAAAGGTCCAAACTGATCCAAATAATTCAAAAACGATTACTATATCTTCAGGAATACTCTATCTATGGCAGCAAAATTATCTATTCTCCTGAATGTCCAGCAACACAACAATATTGCAATAATCCATAAACAGTCTTAGTAAACTATGAAAAATACTTAAAACTTCTCAAGAATTTTAGCATACCCATTCTTAAAAAGTCCTCAATTTCCATCAGTACTATGAATATTGGTCTGATACTAGCTCATCAAAAATCCTCACTAGTTTTTGGTAGCATGAAATACTGTATAATGTTCCTACAAAAATGTAAAAAAAATCCTGAAAATTGTTTCCAGCAAGTCAAATATATTTGTAGAATTTCTGCTCTTCAACTATAATCAACAAATATTTAAATAAACTTCAACAAATTTCGAACATTACAAGCTGATTCAAATATTCTTCAGTAGTCCCTTGTCTTTAGTAATCAGAAAATGTTCCACCCTTACTGCTAAGTTCTGAGAAAACCGAAACTATCTACAAGTTTTTTTTATCTGATTCTGGAAAGAACTATTAAAGTATTTCTTAAATACTCATAAGATTTTATACTGGACATGTCAGCTTCATAGAAACTGGAATTTTCGGAGAATTTTTTCAAAATATATTCATTTAAATAGCTCAAGGAATTAACATTGGAATGGCAAGGCATATTGTCACGTAAATCACGAAAAGGACTTTAAAGAAATTATCAAAAACGCATTCTCAGAAATTGCTGACGTTTTCATTCCATAATATATTTTTTAAGACGACAAAAAAGCCATTGAAAGCCCTACCTAATTTACTAAATCTTTAAACACATCTCTGAAGAAAATACCAAAGAAATTGACGCAGATACTTTTTGAGGTATTACCAAAGAAATTGCCGCAGTAAACCTAAGGTGCCGTTCATAAACCACGTAGACTTTTTGGGGATAGAGGGGGTCTAGCTAAAGTCTACGCTCCATACACATTTCAAAATTTTTGTATGGACAAAAGTCTACGAGGGGGGAGGGGGGGTCTGAGATTGCCAACTTTTGGTCTACGTGGTTTATGAACAGCCCCTAAGTAAAATTACCGTTGAAATTCTCAAGAAAATTTAAACAGAAATTTTTAAGAGAAGTTGCTAGAGGAATTCTCAAATGAACTGTCGGAAAAAAAGGGAATACCAAAAAAAAATCCCAAAAGTAATGCCAATGGAAGCCCCAAAGAAATTCCTAAAGAAATCACCAACATGTTTTTGAAACAATTCCAGAACAAATTACAGTAAGAATTCCCAGAGAAATTCTTGACAGTCTCCGAAAAGTTTTCTGAACAAATTCTCAGATCAGTTGATAATTCAGAAGAAGACTTTTTGCCAAAAAATTGTCAATTTTTTTTCAAAGTAATTAGCGTGAGTGCTTAATAAAACTATCAAAGGAAAGAATTTCCACAAGAATAAAAAAAAATCTTCTCAAAAGGAATAACCAATAAAATTTCAAAAAAGTTTTTTAATTGTTGGCGAAGTTTTTCCAAGATGTCCGAATGGTTGAAAGAATTCCGATTATACTTAATTTCTCTAATGTATATAAAAAAAATGCGAAAAATATTGAAACCATGTGCCGTAGGTATTCTTAAAGAAATTTACCTTGGATACACAGTTATGGATCACCCACGGTTACGGATCAATTCGATGATTACGGTCAAATGTCGCCTCACAGCACAGCATGACATAACATAGCATAGTCTCTAGCATCAACACTATACTATGCCACTCCATGCCATGCTAAGCTGTACCCAGACAACCAGAAATCGCATAAGGATGTATGCTGTACATCGTATAAAGTACTATTTTAACTCACTATCGCATATATATATACGGCTGAATGACAATTTTCATCGCATATGATGTTATTTTTTGAACTTATTGCGATGTATCTGGTGAAATCATATAAAAGTGCAAATTAACTTTTATAATGTATAACTACATCGTAGTAGACGATATTCTGATGTTTTATTGCGACGAACTTTACTTATTCACAAAAGAGTTCGAGCGGACTCGCAAAGTGTCAATTGAATTCGCATAATTGAGCACTGCGATGATTATACGACTTCGCTTGGTACTTTTCTTTTTATGTCAGTGAAACTCGCATTGGTAAATATAAACTCGTTAAAATGTGCATACAAACTCGCATAAGCTAGAATCGTTAACGTTGGTATATTGCGATGTGATATGTGATAACAGTGAAAGAGGTGCTGTTGGACTGCCAAAAAACTACAAGAAAGTTAGCAGTCATAATTATGGTTACAAAATAAGTTGTAAAGTCATCATTTTTGTTTTAATGACTTGATAATTTATAATGGGTGGTGCTAGCAAGAGAGAGGTAGTAATAACTGAGCGGGAAATCACGTTTCGTCATTTTGAGCTCTAGATAGCGCACGGAAACCAAGTGCATTCCAACACTGAGGTGAGTTAGAAGGTCATGACATTTAATCAGTGTGATTCATAAGTAGTGTTTGGTGTTCAGTGTGAAGTGTGGCTCGAAAACCCAAAGGTTCTTAGTTCGATACTGAGGTGACAAGAATTGTTTTTTTTTAGAATATTATTAAGTCGCATAAGATGATATATCGGCACCTACATTTCAAAAGGGCGTAACTGCATTTCAAAACAGTGTCTTTTTTTGAAGCTGTGGATCGTATTTCATATTTCCCATGAAATCCATCCCCACTATCAGAAAGAGGGGGATTTTAGCTTTCTTTTAGTGCTTATAGATTGTCCAAAAGATTGAACATACGATTCACAGCTTTGAGAGAAGGCAGTATTTCAAAAAGCAGTTACGCCCTTTTGAAATGTTGGTGCCGATATTACGTCGCAATAGTGCACACCGTGCATCGCATAAGATATCGCCTGAAGTCATATAGCGTTATTATTTTTTCGTGAATGCACGTATAGCGCCTCCCCTTTTGTACGCATAAGGCACTTTTACTGCATCTTATGCGATGCAACTTTACCGCATAAAAGTACGTATAACATGAACATAAACTTCATTATACGTGTAAATTGGCTGTCTGGGTAATATATGATCGTAAACATCGAATTGATCCTGTTACGTGTGATCCATAAATGTGTATCCACGGTACAAAGGAATTGCCAAAAATGGCTCCGCAGGAACAGTCGAAGGGATTTTCAAATGAAATTACCGTAGTTTTTTCCCCAATGGAATTTCTAGGATATTGTCGAACTTGGATACTTTCGACTGCTGGGAGTTTGTACCGGGAAACTTTTTCGGCCTTCAATCTTTGAAGCGGTCAGAACTAGAGCATGTTTTCTACGCCCGACGTTTCGATTGTTTATTCAATCTTTCTCAAGGGTTCTATAATAAAATTGGGCTTAGTTACGTTACGAAGACACACATAATTACATTGACTTACAGCAAAGTTTTGTTCTTCACAAAAACTACCAAAAACAAACCACCAGACGAAGAACAAAACTTTTCTGTAAGTCAATGTAATTATGTGTATCTTCGTAACGTAACTAGTCCAATTCTATTATAGAACCCTTGAGAAAGATTGAATAAACAATCGAAACGTCGGGCGTAGAAAACATGCTCTAGTTCTGACCGCTTCAAAGACTGAAGGCCGAAAAAGTTTCCCGATATTGTCGAAGGGACTTCCAAAAGATCCCAAATTGTTTATAGAATTCCCAAAGAAATGACAAACGAAACACGCTTGAAGAATCGCCGAAAAAAAAATAGAGTTTTTGAAGGACAGTTTTTGCAGAATTTTTTTTTTATAATTTCCGCAGTTTTAGAGAAATTAGCGAAGGATTCTTTTGAGAAATTGGCCTAGGTATTAACAAAAAGGTCCAAAGGAACTACTAATGATATTCCTACAGGAATTTGGGAATGAACTTCCACATGAATTAAAACCGAATCCTAAAAAAAATTGTAAGTGAAAATTCGCAAAAAGTTTTTAAATAAATTGCTCTTGAATTTCCAAAATACTACCGAAGCAATTGTCAAAGAAATTATCGAACTAATTGCTGAAGATATTACCGTAAAAAATCTTAAACGTATTGTGGAAATGATTCCTTAATTGAGTGTAGCTGAGTCAGCTGTTACTTAAAATACACAATAATAAAAATAAAAATAAAAAATCCCAAGTTGAGGGATCCATATAAAACTTTTGAAGAAACCATGAAGAAATTGTTTCAAAAAAAAAAACATCTGGCTGTTTATCCGACAGAAACTGTAGAATTCTGGAAACTCTCGATATATTTTTTATCGTACAACAGTTGATTAAATTTGAATGAATGAAAGAAAATAATTAAATGATACCTTACAGGAAAAATACGTTGAACGGGCCTCGTTGGTAGATGCTATACAATTGTAAAAATATAAGTTGTATTTATTGTCTCACGACCAAGAAAGCATGTTTTTATATTTTCATCAAAAAAGAAAAGATAAAAATAAAATAAAACCCGCAACATTCAGCGTTACATATAAAAAAAACAGCAGTGTATGTTTTCTACTTTTCGAGATTTGAGTTTTATTTACTAATTAGAATGATATAATTTAACCCTCCAATACCCAAGTTTTTGATTTTAATCTAAATAAATTTTTTTGTCAACTAAAATCGATTTAAACATGTTTTGGAAGGTGATTCTTTTCAATTCACGATTTTATGAATTTTGGTTTTTGATGCTTCTTATATTTATTTCTTAACCACCCCTACACTTTTATATTTTTCCTGAAATACTGTTTGGGATTCCGATTTTTTTAAGACGCAATCATTTTGAAATTTAATGATTGTTGTTAAAATATTTTTAATTATATTTTTTTCATGGAATTTTTTTGTTTTTCCCTGACACTACTTACTTCAAAAAATAACTCAAGAACGAAGCATCGTAGAAACAAACTTTATTTTAGAAAATGAAAGTAAATTTTCTCAGTAATCCATAAAAAATATAAACTAGAAAAATTTTACCATTCCATTTTCTACGGTTGAGAAATTTCGTAAAGAAAAGCCATAGCCAAAAAGGGCACAGTTTTTCTGCCCGATCTCGTAGACAATTTAAAAAAAAATTTTGAGTAGGTGATTTCATAAGTCGAGTCAAGTACCTTACAGTTGAGGTCGAAATACGTATCTGTCAACGGATGCAAATTCTTAGTGGAATTCAAAGGAACAGTACTTAACCCGATTTTCTTTTTATTTATTTGATTTCATAAGCTTTAATCGCTAAAATTTTTGAAATGCTCTTTTTTTTCGTTATTGAGTTATGGCCAATTTAGTTGAAAAATGTCCAAGTGTGCCATATAAGCCTTTTTTTGTAAAATCATAACTCAAGAACGAAGCATCGTAGAAAAAAAAGTTTTTTAATGAAAATGAAAGCAAATTTTCTCAGAAATAAAAAAAAAAATATGACGTGGCAAAAGTTTTCCATTGTTGGGAAAATTCATAAAGAAAAGCCGGAAAAGCTATGCTCGAACTCGCGGAAAATTAAAAAAAAAATAATATTTTCGAGAAGGTAATTTTATAAGCTTTGATGGATAAAATTTTTGGAATGCATTTTTTTTTCGTTTCTGAGTTATGGCCCGTTTTGTGAAATATGACCATATAATATAGGTTTACATGGCCATTTTTCACAAAATTGGCCATAACTCAGGAAAGAAAAAAAGTGCATTCCTAAAATTTCAGTAATCAACGTTTATGAAAACACCTTCTCAAAAAATTTTTTTTTGAAAATTTTCCGCGAATTCGGGCATAGTTTTTTCAGCATTTCTTTATGAATTTTCTCAACGGTGGAACATTTTGTGTAAACTTTTTCTACTACATTTTTTTTTATTTCTGAGAAAATTTGCCTATATTTTCTGAAAAAAAAAACTTCGTTTCTGCGATGCGTCGTTCTTGAGTTATGATTTTTTCAAAGAAAAGGCTCGTATGGCACATTTGGACATTTTTCAATAAAATTGGCCATAACCCAGAAAAGAAAATAAAGTGCATTCCAAAAATTCCAGCGATCAAAGCTTATAAAATCATCTTTTCAAAAATATTTTTTTTTGAAAATTTTCCGCGAATTCGGGCATAGTTTTTCCGGCTTTTCTTTACGAATTTTCTCAATTATGGAAAATGTTTTGTAAGTTTTTTTCCAGCTCATATTTTTTTTGATTCCCAAGAAAATTTGCTTTCATTTTCGAAAATAAACTTTGTTTCTACGATGCTTCGTTCTTGAGTTATGATTTCTTAAAGTAAGTAGTGTCAAGGGAAAACAAAAAAAATCCACCTGAGTTTCCCGGGAAAATAGGCGACCCTGATTTATTTTTTATTTTTTTCATATATCCATGAGCCCTGACTGTTGAAAAAGTTTCATGAAAATCTGAAACCCAATTTGTACGATAAATCCTAAAAACCTCATGAAGCATTGTTTTGCGAAAAAAAATAGAAAAATATCAATAGTTTTCTGCGGTTTCATATATTTTTTCAGAAAAATCCAGCTACAGTACTAGAAAAAAAAAAAACTGTATGATGTTGAATATAGGGTAGATGTCAGCAAAATCAAGTAAAATTATTCAAACTGGGTGATCTGACTTCCGAGAATTCATCAGCTCCGTGAAATATTCACTTATTTTTCTTGGTATACTTACCATAACAGAATTCCGATTACAAGTTTACCAGATCTAGAATAAAAAGAAAAAACATTTTGTCGGTATCTCATCAAAATTTTGACAACTGTATTTATTCGAATAATGATCCATATTTGCACAGCCATTGGATAGAATATCCATTACTTATGTACAGTTCACCTGCATGCGACGGTATTTTTTAGATACGGTCGAGTAAAACTTTTATCCAACTCTGGAAACCGGTCACAATTGATTGACAGTAATTTTCCTACTAGATG
This sequence comes from Aedes albopictus, assembly GCF_035046485.1. Classification (NCBI taxonomy): domain Eukaryota; kingdom Metazoa; phylum Arthropoda; class Insecta; order Diptera; family Culicidae; genus Aedes; species Aedes albopictus. Next base: position 416,764,447 of record NC_085138.1, on the reverse strand, counting down.
ACGACCGAATGGAATCCAAACATACATCCTTCCCAATTTTCGAAACTTGTTGTCATGCAATAGGTTACCGTCCTTCCGGTTGGCTGAATTTCAGAATGATTTCATTCATGGCAACTCTCAGCTTCTAACTGTGATGACCCTCGAGAAAACGTCCGAAAGCTCCTAGATGTAGGATCAGGGATGGTAAAATCTCATGCGCATTGCGACAGAGATCATCAATTGCGTGGGAGCAACGACCCACGCTCGTATCCATCCACGCCCACCCACGTCGGGTCGTCCGTTGTGTTGTCGCTTCTGAGGGCTGCAATGAAATGTCTCGTAAACGTAGCTCGTTTCAATTTTATCACCTGCCAGCTTCACACAGTCATAGGTGGGGACTGGGGTGATTCGAACTGTAACGTCGCGTGGTGTACTAGCAGTCATGCATAAATCTGTTTATTTTAGATAGGTACACACCATCGTGATTCGTCACGTTGTGTTACGGCGTTGCGTTGGTGGGTGGGAAACGATGTCCTAGAGAATTGAGTTAATATCATGTAATGCCGTATTCGCGCAGGATGACGTTATTATTGTTATTTATGGATCATGCTATGGCGAATTGACACAGTAGGAGGCAGTCATTGATCTGGAATTACTCTATGTTTGGTATCTTGATCCGATACGTAACGGTCTGTACTTCTTCTTAGCACTGTTATTCCGCATATCAGTTGAGCATTGTCTATTTTTTTCTTTCTATTCTGAATCCTTTTAATCGTGTCCTCTCAAAGAAAAGAGACTGTTTACTCTTATAAAGAAGATTTTTTTCAAAGCTTCCAAAATGCATCGTGAATCAAGTTTTACCGAGCATCTAGTTGCTAATCTTGTACAAATAACTCTAACTTTAAGAAATAAGCTAATAAACAAACTGCGTTTTACTTTTATACATATCGTTTCTTAAAAGAAATAAACAAAATTAGAAAAAGAAAAAGGAAAAGCCATAGTACTTAGCAACAGTAAAATAAGAAGTATAAAAAGCTTACGATTATGAGAAATTATATGAAAATGAGGGAACAAAACAAATGGCTGGAGGTGAAAAAAGATGCCACTAATTAAGGTTAAAGCTGATGAATTTTCCACCCCGTTTGGCCAATTATTTTTCTCGTAAGCGCATATGTAGCTTCGGCAGCTTGCAGGAACTAACAAATTCATACATTATGATTTATCGTTCTTTTTTTTATTCAAGAAACCCATTCCATAATTCCCATCTTGATGACTGCAAAACGTTTGAAAATCTTCTGTTGTTGTACTCTCTAGTTGTTATTTCCGTTGTTGCCATCATCATCATCATAATCATCAGCACTGAGATATCTCCTCTACAACATCCGTCCGTCCAGCATCCATAAATCATTTTCTCGCTCATTGAAATGCATTGGACCGTCCTTCACGTGCCGGTGGCTGCAGCAGCGGCATATCTCATACCCACCTCTAAACACCTGCCGGCTGGCCGCCTGGCTGGCCGGCCAGTGCTCAGTCTACTTCATCTAAACAGGTGGATGTGGATACCTACCACAACCGGAGATGAGTTGGAAAAGTGCCGACCGCCTCGCCGGTTCCTAAGTACTCTCGAAGACGGATAGGAACTTGGCTGCGAGATGTGGACTGGGAGGAAGCGGAGCACAAAAAAAATGCAAGGAAATTCCGCACAAAATATAATCTTAATGAAATCTTCCATCCCATCGCATCAGTGTACCTACCTTCTGGCGTGCACTGCACGTAATCGTCCATCGTCTTCGCATCGCGTTAGCAGCGTCTTCTCACCTCACCAACTGACAACGACCGTCTTATCGCATCTCCAGCACTAATTACTCAAGACGCGCGCGCGCGTGTGATTATCTCGAACAGCTGCGTCGTCATCACAACGACGACGACGACGAACTGATGAGCTTTATCCAAACTGTGACAGTGCAAAAATGAACTCCCTGAGCGCACCTTATGCGCGTTGGTGTAGCTAGGAGAATTATCTTCAAAGGAATCCTGTACGAATATCCGAAGAAACTCCAGGACTAACCCCTCAAGAAACTCCAACATAAATCCCTGAAATTTCCCTGGAAGTATCCCTGATGGATTTCTTGGAGGCATCACTGAATCCTTGCAGAAAAATCTCTGAAAAAAACTTCTGGAGAGGTGTAAATGCTGAATAAGGGATGCAATCTGGTAGAAAATGAAAAATGATACAATTTCGTTTTTGAATGGGCACCCTAGTATTCCATTTGAATTTCTTCAGAAGTTCTTAAGGAGCTGTTCATAAACCACATAGACCAAATTTTGATCATCTCTGGAACCCCCTCCCCCCGCGTAACTTCCTTCCATACATTTTTTTTTAAATTTGTATGTAGCAAAGACTTTGGCCAAACCAAAAAAATGGTCATTACTCAGGAACGAATATAAAACACATCTAGAAAATTTACGAGAATATAGCTTATGTTATTCCGATTGTATGACATTTCCCCGAAAACTAGTTCCCCGAATGAAGTTTCATCGAATGTACATTTCCCCGAAAAATGTTTACCCGAATGTACCGTTTCCCCGAAAAGTGTATGTCATTTTCCTTTTAACCTTCTTTGGGGATTAGTTGATCCTCATCACGCTGCGTACGCTCAACGCAACCTGTCTGGGTCATCACGAGCCCAATAGGGTTAACTAAGCATTAGTTCTCGTTCACAAATTCTTATTATTTGCCAATATGATGCTGTTTGAGCAGAACTTTGGCTTTTGTAATATTCATGTCGAGGTATATGATAATTCAGTGGAGTATGTATCGTCTCACCATACATATACTCAGCTCACTAATGTCCTAATACATTGCGGGAAAACTTCAGGGCAATGAGAGAGTCAACTATTTGGATATATGTGCATCGGTGGAACCTACAGGGGATAGACAAAATGATCGGGACAGGCAAACATTTCACTTTTCATAAAATGGTGAAAGAGCTGTAACTTTTTGAAAAGTGCCTCAAAATTTTTACTGGAAGTTGATCAACTAGTTGTGTAATAATGGTCAAAATTTGGAAAAGATCGGGCTATTCTACATGAAACAAGAAAAATTCTAGAAAAAGTCATAATTATCCGATAGCCAACTTTGAACTGTTATATCTTCGGATTCAATGAACCGAATGTAATGAAAATTTGAGCGTTTATGAGCCTTGAGAAAAAATTGCCTAAACTTGAAATTATTAATGAGAAAAAAAGTAACAGTGATTTCATTTATTTTATGAGTTTTTAGTAAATTGGTCTAATTTTAATATGCTTCCTATTACTTTTTAATTTATTACCGGTAATGTTTTTACTTCCTGTCAAAACATATTCATATTGAAGTCATTTAGAGAGAATTCAAATAAACTATAATAACCATCTCGAATTTTGAAGCGATGTTGAAATTTTCGATAATTTGGTGTTGTATGCGAAAAAATTCTAAACGCTATTATTTTCTTCCGTGTTAACAATTTTAGGTTATGTCTAAAGTTTTTGAAAGGTAACTATACAAGTCATGAACGTTCAAAACTTCATTACATTCGGTTCATTGAATCCGAAGATATAACAGTTCAAAGTTGGCTATCGCATAATTATGACTTTTTCTAGAATCTTTCTTACTTTATGTAGAATAGCCTGATCTTTTCCAAATTTTGACCATTATTACACAACTAGTTGATAAACTTTCAGTAAAAGTTTTAGATTTTTTGATGCATTTTTCAAAAAGTTATAGCGTTTCCAACATTTTTTGAAAAGTAAATATTTTGCCTGTCCCGATCATTTTGTCTATCCCCTGTAGATGGTGAGGTTTTATGGCAGTAATAATCCACGGGGTATAAACGATGAGCTAGGAAATATTGGTAAATGCCCATAGGTCTATTTGTTGTCTAGCGTAACATCTTGGGAGGGTTAAGCTGAGCGGTGATCAGTAGACCGAATGGGCTTTGACCTAGTGTCTTCACAGGATTGATATCCTTTTTATAATAAATTTCCCTTCTTTCAAACATAGGCTGTTCTTCCAAGTTGACCTGTGTAATTTATCATCAGCAGTACCTGTCAAATTAACTGGTATATTTAATATTTTAATTTTGTTTTCAGAGATTCTCTTTTTTTCAACATATACGATTCTAAATGTTAATTCAGTAAAGTTTATATACAAAAAACATATACAAAATGTGCTCAAAGACTTCCTTTGAAAGCAATCATACCTAACATTTTCCGTACCGAATGTGTTTCAGCTAGCCTATATCTTTTATGTCGATAATGATCTTTAGCAGATTAACTCAACCCCGACGACTCATTTTAAAGGTATTATATGTTTTAACCCCTTCGGGACGACTTTTTTCACCAACCTCGCCGCTGTAGAACGCGTCAACGAGGTGCAAATGACCCAACAGTCCTGAAAGGGTTAAGGGCGTTTTTAGTGATTGAATATTCAACAATACTCGAAAGAACAGTCTATGAATCAATGAAGGGATAATCTCTGATCAGCGTGTTTTGAGTTGAAAGCCCTATAATTTTCTATCAGAACAAAGAAAAAACGACCTTTGTTTAGAAGAAGAGCAAACGTCATTCAAACATCCGTATTATTATTTTGTCTTGAAAAATGACACAAGGGAAAATCCAGGGTGCTCATAATACCAAAAACACAGACAAACAGACGTAACACTTCGAACATTTTTGGAATCAAATCATAGTCACGGAAACGTATTCGCCCAATGCTAGAAGAGCAGCTAGCCATCAACTAGGTGGCGGTAGTGGGCAAACGTCAAACTCGAACAAAATCGATGCGAATGCCGCGGATGGTCAGTTGGCCGACTATCAAGTTTTGAAATAGACTGTTAAACCGGTGTTCGATGGGAAATATCAGTGTGTTATGTCTGTTTTGCAATTTTTGCCAAATGCATCTCATGCAAGCTAAGGCGCTGTCCATAAACTACGTAGACTCATTTTTGGTCATCTCAGAACCGTGTCCCTCCCCCTCCGTAGACTTTCGTCCATACAATTTTTTTTTTGAAATTTGTATTGACCGTAGACTTTGGCCAGAATAGCAGCACCCCCCCCCCCCTATTTTTTGTTAACCGTTCATTAGGTTATCGAAATGTCACGATTTGATGTGTCCCATTTATGACATACTTTATGTTTGGCCACTTTTGAGGGGACACCCGGAAACGCTTCCGGAACTATTGAATGTGGTCTGTGCTTATGGTAATACTTACTGTTCATTAGGTTACCCGGAACTAGTAACACTGCCGATAGTAACTTATGTGGGATCTGTCTATTTTCTTATTATCCGTGCATCAGGTTACTGACATAAAAGCGATTTGATGTACCGCAAGCATGGGTTTGGTTCACTTTTATATTTGTCCACTTCCGGTGGGACACCGTAAACCGTTCATCAGGTTATCGAGAAAGCCGCGATTTGATGTGTCACATGCATGGGGTTCGGTTTCCTTCTACATTTGACCACTTCCGGAAGGACACCCGGAACCGGTTCCAGGATACTACAAGTTTTCCAAAGTATGATCTTAGATTTTTTTCTTGTTAGCTGTTCATCAAGATACCTAAAAAAAGCCATTTGATGTGTCGCGAATATTGGTTTAGTTCTCTTTTAAATTCGGCCACTTTCGACGAGACACCCGGAACCGGTTCCAGAACACTACCAGTTGTCCCAAATATGGTCTGCAATTATTCATTGGCAAATGTTACCGGGTTATCGAAACAACCGCGAATTCACATGGGTTTGGTTCACTATTATATTTGGCCACATCCAGCGGGACATCCGGAACACTACTGGTTCAGATATAGTCTGAGACTATTTTCTTGCTAACCTTTCATCAGGTTATCAAAAAAGCCGCGCTTTAATGTGTCGCATACATGGGTTTGGCTCACTATTATATTTGGCCACATCCGGCGGGACATCCAGAACCGGTTCCGGAACACTACCGCTTCAGATATGGTCTGAGACTTTTTTCTTGCTAACCATTCATCAAATCTTCGAAAATGCCGCAGTTTGATGTGCAGCATGTATGGGTTTGCGGCAATTTCATATCTGACCACTTCCAGGGGTAACGGTCTGGAAGAACACCTATATGGCCATAACTCCGGAACGGCTGGACCGATCCTAACCATTTTCAATAGGATACAATGGGACAATATTCCGCGTCGATTGAAACCAAAAGCGTTGAAATCGGATGATATTTATTATCCAAAAGTGAGGTGACATTTTTGTATACATTCACACATACACACGCACATACATACATGCATACACACACAGACATCATCTCAACTCGTCGAGCTGAGTCGATTGGTATATAAGACTTGGCCCTCCGGGGTTCTATAAAGGTTTTATTTTTGGAGTGAACATATAGCCTTTCGGTACACCGTGGTGTACGAGAAAGGCAAACACATAAGGATTTTTTTCACAAAACTCAAAAAAAGTTTTTGAAGAAACGTTTAAAAAGTATTGGTGAATTATTGTGGGAATTTGTGTAAATACTGACGAATTTTGTGCATGAATTTCTGATGTACAGAGGAGACCCGATTTTGTAAACCTCTGGTAGCATGGGATGACAAAATCGGGTATCAGATAAAATCCGGACATTTTTCAAAATCAATTATTTTCTCGTAAAAATGGTTTTAAACTAATTAAACATATCAACAGTGAGTACATACGCTCAATTTAGAACAGCTGAATACAGCTATAATGCATTGTTTACCTTTTGCACCCGGTATTGACAGTTGGTGTACTGAACCTTAGTAAAATCGATTACCGAAGCTACCGTAATAGTTCTGCTGTTCTATTTTTGTCAAAAAAGTGCTGAACAGGCAATTCAGGATTGAGTGTGCAGGACAGGGTACCTGATATGGATAGTGAGGGGGTTTGGTTTGGGTTAAACAATTGAAGTTTTGATTGAGGGTAGAGAAAAAAAAATAATATTAAATGTTAAGCTCTTTTGTTTTGAATATCTTTTTAAATTTTTGTTGTCGATTTATTTTAGAAATAGGTATATTTTTTAATTTTACAGCAAAAATACTAAATCCTCTTTTTTCTGTTTTATGTCTGTTCCCTTCTGGAACGCAGCTTTCTTGCAGCTTATAGTAATAGTGGTCTAGGTCTATAGAAGGCAGTGAACGAGAGCGTAAGTGGAAACGGTTAGCGCAGCTGGCTTCTTTTTCGCTTTAATTTTCAAAGTGTTTCAAGCCGGAAAAGGGGAACTTTGCTAGGTGTTAATTCTGACTAAGTTTTGGTCATCGCAGATCCTCTCCCCCTCGTAGGCTTCCGTTCATTCTATTGAATTGGGCGTAAACTTTGGCCAGATCCCCCTCTTTTCCCTAAAAGTCTACGTGGTTTATAAATGGCCCAAATTAGTCCTGGAAGATTCAATACAGGCATCCATGAAAATAATAAGGAGCAAATTTTGCCTTTTTCAATATTGTGACGAGATTCAGTTAAAGAAGTTAAGTGTCACATATGATGTCTGGGATCACGTCAACAGGTAACGATTGACGTTTGTTCTCTTTGAAACGATAACGGTTTAAAAGGTTTGACAGGGCTAGGTGCTAAAGGAGCAGACATGTGTTAATTTACAAACAAATATTTTGCCATTTTTGAAGTTACGCTAGATTTCCTTACCTAGCTTTTGAGAAGGACGTATGAAAAAAAAAACTTTTTCTAAATATTATAACTTTAAAACATTTAAATGATGTCTTCGAAGATATTTGAGGATATTCGAAGGTCTTTTACAAAAAAAATATATCGAGAGTTATTTTCATCGTGGATTTATATTAGATGTCATATAATTTCAATTTTCCAATAATCCCACCGTCTCGAATAACATTTTTAAAGGTTCCATACATTTTTATTGTGTTTTTTTTTTATTTTTGAAATCACAATAACTCATGTATGGTTGGATATAGAAAAAAATGTATTTCTTTCATTTGAACTTGTATACGGAGAATCAAAAATTTTTAAAATAATAAAATAATAATTCGAGAAAAAAATAATAAGAAGCATTCTACCATCCTGGGCTACTTGGCAAGTTTAAAGGCTGGAAGTGAGCTTTCTACAGAAAAATATTAATATAAAAAAAATCGAAAGGTAAGGTTTTTGTAAAATTGAATTCATTTAACATCTGACATAGATCCGTGATAAACATTTTTGTTTGTTTGTTTTTTTTCTTAAAGTGCTTCAAATATCCTCACATATCCTCGAAGGCATCATTTCAATACAAAAAATCGTTTCGCAATGGTACATATTGCCCTTTACTGGAATTTATCAGATTTGCTGGTATGTCTGAAAACATACTGGAAAAACTTGTAATAAGAAGGCACGAAATGTTGAAATTGAACAAATCGCGTTCAGGTGGGATTCGAACTTACGACTCCGTACATATTCGCTAGAACGGCGCTTTAACCAACTAAGCCACATTACAGGTAATGATTCTGCTGACACCAGCAAAACAAACTGCTTGGTGGCTAGGTATGCGGAGTGTGAAAGTAAGTCTCGGCTTCATAAAATCAACTCCCTCTCACTTATAGTTAATGGGCACAAACGCGAGTGTGTTGTGGATTGGCATCTAATCCGAAAAGAAAGATGGGTTTGTGAAAAAGGAGTGTTCACGGTGTGGCTTTGGAGTCAGTTTGGTTTTATATTCCGCAGATTCATTATCTGTTCTGTGGCTTATTTGGTAAAGTAAAGCTGTAGTGCCGGTCTAGCGAATACGGAGACGTGGGATCGAATCCCACCAGAACGCGATTTTTTTTCACAAAGTTCATCTCACAAATTGTCAATTGGCAACATTTTGTGCCTTCTAATTACAAGTTTTTCCAAGTCGTTTCGAGTTTTAAAAATTCAAAGAGGGAAATTAGGTTTTTATAGGCCCTTTTGAAAGTTAGGTGAAGAATATTGCAAAACATGAAACAAACACATAATAGAAAAATAACATTTGTACCGGCCTGATGTGATTATGACGCTGACTTGCATTTTATTTTCAATACAGACAAAATCTGTTAGCATTCTAAGGGCATGTGCGCGCGCACTGACAAATGTATTTCAAATCTTGAAGTGACTGGCACCTCTGAGCTCTGCCCCTACGCCTACGCCTTTGTTCTGCACAACAATCCGTTCAAAATGCATTTTTCATCATCGGGGGAGCCAATGAGGAGCCACATGGGCGACAGTGAGCGATGTGCTGGGTTTCAGCAGTCTCATCTTCTGCAGAGTAAACCAGCGCTAGAGCACTGCCGCCAGAGCAAAGCGCCAACAAACACATCATTACTCATCCATCGCCGGCTTTTGCTTCCAGCTAGTGCGTGGCAGTAATTATCGTAAGGTCTGGCCCCCCTGGAGCAGCCTCCAGTTTTCGTTCGTTTCGGTCGTTCGTTTCGTTCGACGACAACGACGACGATGATGAAGATGAGCCGCCCATGCTGCATATTGCGACGCGCGACTTTAGCCGGAGGGAGATAAATTAGTTCGCTGTCGTTCGAAATGAGGGGGGATTCCTCATCTTATCAGGTCGTTGTCGTTGACGTTGCTAGAGCGAGCTTTGGGTGAAGGAACTTTTGTTTGGATACCGTGGAATGGAATAAATTAGTGACTGCTTTTTGGGGTCACCCGGTTCAGCTGCAGAGATGGCTATGTGTCACATACGTACGTAGCTTTACACGATGATAATGAGTTGATAAATCGTTATATGAAGCTGAAGGAGGGACAGTGAAGAATTTGCACAGCGATAAAATGTTGCCAAGTCTAAGCTGCTACAGTTCTGAAGGGATAACTGATTTTAAATATTTTTCTTCAAAATGATTATTCTACTACTACTTTTTACAGGTATTATTATCATCACTTTAGTATGGTGAACACCCGAGGCTAGTTTTTGTTTAAGTCTACCAAGTACATATTTTGGTCCTGTATTTTACAAAAACGTCTAATAGATTTTTTTCTTTCCTCCCTACAGGTAATAACATCACAAATCTCAGATTGGCAACCTGGTTTGTTTATTTGAAACATCCATTCCATCACAGTATTGTGGGTACACACTTCCATTTCGCAACGCTATCCATCAATCAAATGGCACCCGGCCAAACAAGTCGTAAACAGTCAGTGGGTGCTGCAATAAATGTATAAACTTACCCGATGTGCGAGCGGAAAATCTTCAAAGCTTCTCTAAATATTCCCTGTTGGAGCTGTTGCCGCTGCCACTGCCACAGTGTTAACTAGTGTGGATCAGATGAGATGGATCGTTGCGCACGGATTGATGGACGACAGTAATATAGGTAACTCACAGCAATTAAACTTGACCTTGTCGGAGCAACCGAGCAGGTTGAGTTGATTCGCGTTGCGGTTGTGCGAGTCGCTTGGTCAGTTGGGTTTGCTTGTGACAAACGGATGTGTTGCGGCTACTTCAATCATTTACAATAATTAAATAATTATTCCTGTATCACGTTTATCTTGTTTTATAAGGAGTGTATAAAAAAAGTTAGCATTGTGTTCATTAGCAACTCCTTAAGGCGAAACTGGAAGCATTTCCTCACTTTGTGGTATTTGATTTTTTTTTATTAAATAACGAAGCAATATTTTCAAAATCAGTTTTCGTGCACATGTAGAGTATGGATCAAGGTAACTTCTGATTTTTTTGTAGTGGAAAATGTTTTTCGTTTTTGCAGAAAACATTTTTAAACAAATTTTCACAAAAAAATTGTTTCTGCAAAAATGGAAAACATTTTCCACCTCAAACAAATTCAGAAGAAACCTTGATTCATACTCTACATGTGCACGAAAACCGATTTTGAAAATATTGCTTCGTTATTTAATAAAAAATCAAAAACCGAAAAAAAATGAAAAAATGCTTCCAGTTTCGCCTTAAACAGCCATGTTGGATATTCTGATCACCATATTTGCGTCCTGGTATCTTCTTCTAAATATACCGATGGTATCAGAACCTAAAACTCCAAAAAATACCCATATCTTGAACTTTGGGCCGCCATCTTGTGTTTTGGTCCACCATATCGTATCAGATCGCCAATTTTTGACTTCGAACTTCTTATCTATACCAAATGTGCTCATATTGCATGGTTTTAATGCCTAAAACTCCTGAAAACAGCCGCTAGCTTTCAAACCGGGCCACCATCTTGAGTTTTGGATATTCTGGTCAGATTTTTTTACTATGGTCATCTTCCCCATATCAAATATACCTATTTTGCAGAAAAAAATGAAAATGTTATAAGATCGTTGTTGGAAAATGATCATTTTAGCTAAGAAATGATAGTGTCAAAATTTGAAGTCCGTATCTCAAGGGTATGCGGTCCCTGAAGGGGTCTAAAGTTGTCAAAAAATGTATGGGATTGAAAAACATAATTTTTTTTTCGACTATTCTACTAAAACCGATGATTTTAGGACCCCTAGAAAGCTTTGGTCAAAAGAGCCACCACGTTGCGTTGGATTACACAAGTTTACAAAATAAAACAAAAGTCGTGAACTTCTGTCAACGACCAAATTTTTTAAACACAATTTGGCGCTGATTTCGAAACCGTGCTTCAAAAAATTCAAAGTAGAGCAGTTTTTGAGTATTAGCTTTGATATTACAACTTTTTAAAATATGGAATTTAATAAAATTCAAACATTTTGCGTTTTGTTCAACCAATTTTAAATCTTTTTCCATAATTTAAAAGCTGAACATAACACCATTCGATCATCTCAATGCAGGTTTTGCGTCAGATTGATAAAACTTAAGATATTGACGAGTTTTGGGGACGATCTCCTTAAATTTTAGCAACATTTCCAAAAATATTTGAAGAAATGTATTTTATTCATGATTTCAGCACCAATGAAAATAAGGTACATTTTTTTAAATATAATTAATTTATTTATCAATTTATAATTTATTACATAACAAAAAAAATTCAAGGCAATTTGGGGTAAAATGGACAGCTGTTTTTACCATTCCGAGAATGATTCTAGTATTAATTGATAAACCGCCTTTGTATGTATCAAAAATTATCTCATTCATGTTTAGCAATCAGTGACATTACAAAACCATACAAAATATGTGATCATCCAGCAGGTTTTGGGGCATGTAGGGTAAAATAGGGAAAAGATCTTTCATATAAGCGCATGATTACTGTTAGCTGCCAATTGCACCTAATACTTATTTCAACATTCCCAACAGTATCTGTTTCTTATAAATACATCTTTTTTTTCTATGAAAATAGGGCAAAATGGGGCAAATTGGACAACTCCCAAAGATGATTATGTTGATAATAGATGTAGCGCTTTTTGTTTATGCTAAAAAAATCAACTCCAAATCAGTAACATTTGATATCCATTCATAATTAGTTAAAAGTGTGAATTTCCAGCAGTTGTTAGGGGTCGTACACAAATTATGTCACGCTTTTAGGGGGGAGGGGGGGGGGGGACATAATTTGGGTATCACCCCTTAGGGCATATGGGGCAAAATAAGCATTTGAAAAGATCTTTCATGTATTTTTATGATTGCTATGAACCTTTTATTACACCTGCAGCTATTTTCAACGATCTGCAGTCGTGCTTCTTGTTTGAAAGTACATTTTGATTCTCTTCTTGTATAAAAAAAAAACAAAATGGACCACTTCCCGTGCCGTGTGCTGAATGAAATTAGCATCAATCGATTTCTCGTATTTTTTTACGTCAGAAATGGTCAACTTCACGTACCGAAACCAGCGGCGTTAAAAGATCCGTTTTTTGGGTCGAGTTTTTCCACTGGTGCTGGTCTGAATCACTAAAATGGTAATAACTCCGGAAGCCTCGGCGCATCTAAAATCGTTGAAATCAATCAATTGGAAGTGCCTTAAAATTAAGTGACCTTTTTGTACACATACAAACGTGCACAAACACACACATACAAACTGGTATGTGTGATTTGACCCTCCGATCCTTTTATCGAAAGTTCGTTTTCTGAGTGAACAGCTTTTCAATACACTAGTGAACGAGGAAGTAAGGTACCGTAAACCGGGGTCAAATTGATCGTTGGGTCGAAATTGATCAGACGTTTTTTTGATAGATTAAGCAAACTCTAAATAGTGTCTTTGCATTTATCGTGCTGTCGTAAGTTAAAAAATCTGGTATTTTTTATTGCAGATTTTTCTAAATACATTGATTAGGTTACTCTCGCAAAGGACGAAATTTTACGTCTTTTAAAGTACTTAGGAGTTTTTTTTGGGAACTCAACAATGAGTTAAAAAAAAAGCATTTTTTTATCTGTACCGTCGTACGGGGTGTCATTGGGCCAATATTCCGCATGTTTAGAATACGACGTGAATGGATATCGTGTGCTAGACTACTAGAATACATAATTCTAAGATAGTATGCATCCACCGTCGGATTCTCTGACTTACATCGAATCCATGGGATCGATGGACCAATGTTACCCTCTAGGTCATGGTCCAGGGGGTCGCGAGGGACAGTAGAATATGTTTACTGTAACAGACAACAAATGCGGGAATTTCTAAGGTGGGTCGCGAAAAGTGCTTTCGCTGGCAAAAGGAGGTCGCGCACCTGAAAGTTTGGGAACATATTCTCTAGGCCCACTGTCAACCCGAACGACAGTTAAAAAGATTTTTAACCATAGACTAGTACATATCGGGACCCACGCATTATTTCCCTTCCGAAGGAAGAACTCACATTTTTGAGAGTTTATCGGGAATGGGATTCGATCTCAGGTCCTTGGCGTAATACATAAATAACATTTTGATGACCAATTAGTCTTGTACATGTTTTGAGAATTGTCTTAAAACCGAATCCCTTTCATTTTGGTTTTATGATGGTTTTAAGAATCTCTTGTAGTCTATTTCACTAAAATGTAACTTGGGTAGTCACCGGCTTTAACCACCAAACCTGGTCCGCTCCACTATTTGCTTTCTTCGGGCAAAGATATCATCCAAACGGCTAACATCTTTTTTGGCATTTAATTTTGAAATTGTTAGGTTCATCACTATGTTGAATTTAAACCATTCCTGATGAAATTTCGTGGCCAGATCTAGTTATAATTTTAGTTTTGATCAAATGGGACACGTATTTTGAAACGCGGAGTTCTCTTGAAACTTTCAAGGGTGTTTCATAAGATTTCAGGGGATTTAGGGGATTCCGGAGGGGTTCAGGGACGATTCAGAGGATCTCAGGGGCATTAAGCAGGGTTTCAGGTTCATTTGGACGGGTTTTGCAGGATTTAAAGATTTTCAGGAATTTCACGTTTCTCGGAGGGTTCCTTGGAGGTTTTCAGGGCGGTTCGAGTGGGCTCTGGGGTGTTTTAGGGGGTATGAAGAAGATTCAGTGAAGTTTCAGGAGATCTTAGGGGATTTTTAGGAGTTCTCAGGGCCATTTCAGGGCAGCTTAGGGGGTTTGAGGGTGATTTTGGGGAGTTTGAAGGGGCCTCACGGGTGTTTCAGGGAGTATTAATAGGATTCAGGAAGATTTCATGGACGTTTCTGGGGGTTCAGGGTCAATTTAGGGGATCTCAGGGAGCGTCACGGAGTTTAAGAGTGACTTCAAAGGGGTTTCAGGGCGATTTCAGGGAGTTTAAGGAGCGATTTAGGAGGTCTAAATAGGATTAAGAGGGATTTTATGGGCTTTTCGGGGGGTGTCAGGGGCATTTCATGGATTAGAGGCGATTTCAGGCTGACTTCAGAGGGGTTTTTAAGAGGTGTTTGACAGACTCAGTGGAGTTTCAGGTTGTGACAAGGGGTTTCCAGGTGGTCTAAGGGGGCTTCAAGAGGGTTTCAGAGGGTCTCAAGGGGAGTTGAAGTAGCTTTCCATAGAGCCTCAAGAGAGGTCAAAGGGGTTTCAGGGTACTCAAAGGATTCCAGCGGATCTCGGCTGGTTTCATGGAGGTTACAGTGGCTCTCAGGGACGATTAGGGAGTTTACGAAGATTCAAGCAGTATCAGTAGAGTTGCATTCTGTCACTATAAATAAATCACCACTATAGGTAAATCGCCGTTTTTGATAGGCTGGCAAGCTGACTGCGATCCAAGTCAGTGTGTGCTCTGTTGGGTCTTCGCCTATCGCCATTTTTCCGTCACAACTTAACTAAGTATGTTGGCGTTTAGATATCACTGATAGGCCATCTTTAAAATTGGTTTATAAATTCAAAACAGATTCTGATACTCCGTCTGTTTCAGGGAGTCTCATTTAGGAGAATATTCAGGAGGTTTCAGAGAATTTCAGTTGGTTCCATGGGCGGGGTCCCTAGGATTTCCTGGGGTCTCATGAGTTTTCAGTTCTTTTAAAGGGTTTTTAAAGTGGGTTTAGGTACGGCCCTGGGCTGCCTGAATTCCACTGAAAAGTTCCTTAATTCTCTTGAAACGCCCCTGAAATGGATTTAAATCTTTGAAAACAAACCTCAAAGCCCCCTGAAACCCCCCAAGGTCCTTCTGGAGTATTCTTTATTCTTTTTCTTGGTGTTCTTCTTTGTGGCTCTACGTTCTTCTTGAATTATTTTCTGTAGCTCTTTAAACGATCTTTCCGAGATTTCTCCCACATTTTCCACAATAGTTAATCCTGAGATCTCCATTAAAATTCCTCCTAGGATTTTTCAGAAGCTTTTCATGGGTTTTCTGCAGCAGTTCACCCGGAATTGCTTCCAGAGTTTTTTTTGCTATGAACCTAGTTCCTATGAACACTCATGGAAATACTCCAGGAGGTTCTCATTGTAAACAGCACTTGAGGCATTCCCGGGGGAGTTTCTGATGGAGTCCCTTGACAAATTTTTAGAAGAATCTCTGAATCACTTTCTAAAGAAACACCCTCAAAACATCCTAGAGAAAAAACTGCTATTTCTGGAGAATTTCCTAAAAAATCAATGGAATTTTCCTGAAGGGTTTCTTGAATAAAAAAAAGTAATTGTGACAGAACTTCCTCAGAAAATTTTAAGAGCATCCCTGGAAAAGATGCTGGAAGGATTTTTGAAAATTCTCACGGAAGTACTGAATGATTTTTTGAAGAGATCCCTAGAGGAATATCTGAATAGAAACTAGAGAAATCCCTGGAAGAGTTTCTCGGAGCAATCCCTGGAGAAATTGCTGTAATTAACTGGTAATTGCTTGTAATTCCTTAATAAATTACTGCAAGAATTTCTGAAAAATTTCCTTAAGAAATTTATGAAAAAAATCCTGAAGAAATTCGTGCTGGAATTTCTCCACGAGATTTCTTCAGTAGCTCTGGAGGAATGCCTACAAGAATTCCTGGAGTAATCCCTGCAGGTGTCCCTAGAATCATCCCTTCAAGAATTCCTGGAAAATCCCTGAAGGAGAAACTCCTGGATACATTTCTAGAGGACTCCGTGGAGAAATACCTGGATGAATTTCTGAAGGAATCTTTGGAGGAATTCCTAGAGGAATGCAAGGAGGATTTCCTGGGAGAATGCCTGGAGGAATTCTGGAAGAATTGCATGGAATATTATGGCCAGAGGAAATCCTGCAGAAATCCCTGGAGGAGGAATTCTTTGAGAAACTACTATAGGAATCCCTAATAAATTACTGAAGAAATTTCTGAAGGAATTCCTGGAAAAATTCCTGAAAATTTTCTGAAGTAATTTCTGCTAGAATATCTCCACGAAATTCTCCAGAGATTTTTTCACACATTCTGGAGCAATAACTAAAGGAACTCCTGGAGAAATGCCAAGAGGAATTCCTGGAGTAATCCCTGCAAGTGTCCCTAGAGAAATCCCTTCATTCCATTCCTGGAGAAATCTCTGAAGGTATTCCTGAAGAAAACCCTGGAGGAATGTCTGGAGGAATATCCGCAAGAATGCGTGGAGGAATTCCTGGAGGAATTCCTGAAGGAATTCCTGGCAGAATCTCTGGACGAGTTTTTGGAGGAATCTCTGAAGAAATTCCTGGATGGTTTCTGGGAAAAATCCCTAGGGCAACTTTTGAAGGAATCCTCGGAGAATTTCTTGGAGAATTACCTGGAGGAATTGTTGGAGAAATTTCTGTATGAATTTCTGGAGGAAGTCCTGCAAGAATTCCTGGATCAAATCGTGGAGGAATTTCTGAAAAAAAAAATCCTTGAGAAATTCCTGAAACATGCATGCTTAAAGAAATTCCTTAAGGAATGTCTAGAGGAATCTCTGGAGTTATCTCTGGAGTTATCTCTGGAGGTGTCCCTAGAGATATTCCTTGAGGAATTCCTGGAGGAACTCTTGGAGGAATGCCTGGTGGATTGCGTGGAGGAATTCTTGTAGGTGTTCCTGTAGAAACTGCTGAAGGGCCTCTGGGGGAATCTCTGAAGAAATTTTTGGAGGATTCCCTGAAGGAATTACTGGAAGAATCGCTGGATGAATTCCGGGAGGAATTCTTGGGGGAATCCCTAAAATATTCTTTGGACCTGGTGAAATTGTTTTGTCTGCTTTATCAGGAGAAATTCCTGGATCAATTACTGAAGAATTTCTCAAGGCATTCCTGGGGGTTTTACTGGAGGAATCCTTGGAGGAATCCCTGGAGAAACTCTTTAAGAAGTGCCTGTAGATATTCCTGGAGGAATTTCTGGAAGAATTCCTCAGGGGAGTTTATTTAGGAATCTCTGGACCATTTCTTAAAGGTATCTCAAAAAAATTTTTTAGAGGAATCCCAGAAGAATTTTTAAGAAATCCCTTGTACCGACTTTTCGAACCCTCTAAGCAGAATACCCTCTTCGAATGAGTGTAATCAGTTTCGTACCTTATAATTCCGCCCTATGTTGCTTATCCTTTGACAGATACGCGTATTTCGACTACCACTTGTAATCTTCCTCAGTGCCAGTTATCTACTGACACTGAGGAAGATTACAAGTGGTAGTCGAAATACGCGTATCTGTCAAAGGATAAGTAACATAGGGCGGAATTAAAAGGACGAAACTGATTACACTCATTCGAAGGAATCCCTGCAAGAATTCTCAACCGAAATCCCTGAAAAAAAATCTAGAAGAACCCCTTAAGGAATTCCTGGAGGAACTCCTGGTGTAGTTCCAGGAAGAATATCCGAAGAAATCCCAGGAGGTGAATACCAGGAGGAGTTTCTGAAGAAATCTTGAGAGGAAGTTCTGAAGAAATCGCAGGAAGTATTCATGGAGAAATCCTGAAGGAATCCTAAGAAGAGTTGGAGAAGTGAGAAGTCGCTCCTGTAGTAGATTCTGATAGAATTTCTGGAGGAATTCCTGAAGAAGCCCTAGGTGGAATCCCTAAGCAGTTCCTGGTGGAGGTCCTGGATTAGTTTCGAAGGAATTTCTGAAAGAATTTCAGCATATATTCCCGAAAAAATTCCAGGAAGAGTTTCAAGAGAAATCATTAAATAAATTAAAAATAATCATTGAAGTTGTTCCTTAAAGAATCACAGAAAGAATTCCCGAGTGAATCCCTGGAGAAATTCTTTGAGGAACACCTGAAGGAATTCCTGAAGAAACCCCATGAGGAATCCAGGAAGCACTCGTATTAGAATTCCTTAGGAAATCCCAGGAGAAAAATTTGAACGAATCCATGTATGCAGCAATTACTGGACGAATGATTGAAGAAGTTCTTGAATTTTTAATGAATAGAGGTTGACTTTCCTGAAATACCTAGAGAAATTCTTCGAATAAATCCAGATGGAATTATTTGAGCAATCTCTAGCAGAATTATTGAAGGAATGCATACCTGTATGGATAAATTTCCGAGAACCCGAAAGGTTCTCTGGTGAAATTTCTTAGAAAATCCTTGGAGAAATATCTGAAGGAATCCTCGATAAAAGCATTGGAACAATCACTGGTGTAACCTCTAAAGATATCCCAGGAGAAATTCCCGCATGAATGTCTGGCAAATTCCTGGAAAAGTTCCTCAAGAAATACCTGGAGGGGGTTCTGAAGGTATGAAGGAATTCACAAAGGCAAAATTTCTTGTGGATTTCTAGAAAAAAAGTGTGATATCTATATATCTATATATATATCTATATATATAAAAATGCAGTGGCATACGTGGGACCGCGCATAACTTGCGAACGGATGGTCCGATTTGGGTCGCTTAAGTTTCGTTTTATTAGTTTTCACCCAAGGAATGTTTATGAGGCGAAAAACATGAAAAAATAAGAGTTTTTGGAAATCGGGTTTTTATACATTTTGAACGGGGACTTGGACTTCGCTAGGGACTTGAAACGTCAAAAAACGCAGTAGGCAAGACAAAGTTTGCCGGGTACAGCTAGTATGTATGTATGCTATAAGGGAACTGCACTGTTTTGATTTTGTATGGGATTATGACGTTTCCTAGCCTTGTTGTTTACAAAATTTCAATAAGAGTAAAAGAGAGGGAGTGAATTCCGTGCAGAGCCCTATATAAATGCAGTGGCATACGTGGGACCGCGCATAACATGCAAACGGGTGGTCCGATTTGGGTTGTCTGAGTTTTGTTTTGTTAGTTTTCACCCAAGGAAGGTTTATGAGGCAAAAAACATGGGAAAAATGAAAGTTTTTGAAAATCGGGTTTTAAACATTTTGCACGGGGACTTTGACTTGACTAGGGACTTGGACGTCAAAAAACGCAGTAGGCAAAACAAAGTTTGCCGCGGGCAGCTAGTTATAGGGAAGTGCATGAAATTATCTCCTTCTCTTTCACTCTTACAGAAATTTTGTAAACAACAAGGCCACGAAACGTCAAAATCCCATACAAAATCAAAACAGTGCAGTGCCCTATAGATAAAATCCTTAATTATTTATTTCTTGACAAGTTTTTTTATTTCTTAATTATTGAATATCTTGAGTTGGCTCGAATTAAAAAAAAATGTCCTCCAGGGGGAGAGGGGGGTGTGGAAGACAGCCCACTGCCCCCCCCCCCCTCTGGCAACACTCATCCTCTTTCCTAAGACTCCCTAGAAGTCTGCAAACTTTTACTTTTAAAAGAAATTTGCAGAGGAAGTACTGGAGAAAACTTGCGAGAAACTCTATTTGTAAGTAGAAATAGAAAGGGTTAAGTACTGTTCCTTTTAAATCCACCAAGAATTTGCATCCTTTGACAGATAGGTATCTTGACCTCAACTATAAGGTTGCCTTCAGTGTCTCGTACTTGATTCGACTCGACTCGAGACAAATTACGCCCTTTTTGAAGTATAATAACATTCCTTTTCCGTGCTGAATTCTGAATTTTAGATTTTTAATCAAGGCGCTATCCCAGCTTCCCTTACCTGAACACTGAATAATGCTTGCGAGCAACAACGGATGAACCCCGGATGGGCAGGCAGCATCACACTTGGATATTCTATCGGTAAGCCAGACAAACATATTCATTAGAGGGAATCAATATTTGTAAGGTCCGCAGCTGTTTGTCGACCCGGTGTGTTCGCACATGTAGAAATTCGCCATAATATGTTTGCTCGTTTCATTCGCTTACAGCTTTCAGCCAGCGTAGCGCGACAGTGATGCCAACTGTTGTTGTTTGCACCGGACCTGGTCTGCTGTATGCGATTTCGTTGGCGGCGATGGTGATTCTGACAACTCCATACCAGAACAGAGCAAAGCAGAGAGAAGTGGACGAATAGACGACGCCGACACGGTCGGGAAATTCTCCCAGACGCTAGGGTAAGGTCCGGTCGGTCAGTGCAGTAGTGGAGGCAAAGTGGAACAGTTTGTAGCAATTCCCATTTGCCAGGCTGGAATTATGGTGCAGTAGACTACATCAGCAATCCATGGGCGTAGCTGGCAAATAGTCAAATCTGATGTTTTTGTTTATTCGATCAAAAATCCCACGCTTTCCACACCAACCAACGCGTCCGTCTACTATGCCAGTAGCAGGTCGATGCGGCAAGTCTTATCCGACGACGACACTGGACGTTGGCGAAATGCTTTCTCTATTTATCTTTTCTTCTTTTTGTGTGATGTGCTCTGTATGTATTGCTGTTGCCATCCGAAGCACAATGTTCTGGAAACGAGCCACCACCGGTTGTTGTTCAGCATGGCTGGTTATGATTTCCGGTACACCCCCGGGAGCATTCTGTCTCCGCTGTCTGGTGGACGCAGGGTAAATGTGCCAGTTGTGGGCTGAGAGGTTTACTTTAGATCTGTGTTACAAATGTGGAGGTGGTCTGTCTGCATATCGTAGAAAGCCACAACCTACTGGGCATTTCTAGAGCTCCGGGTAAAGGAGGCAGTGGCTTATTTTCCCCAACAGGGGAGGAAAGAAAAGGACTTG
Organism: Aedes albopictus; assembly: GCF_035046485.1. Taxonomy (NCBI): domain Eukaryota; kingdom Metazoa; phylum Arthropoda; class Insecta; order Diptera; family Culicidae; genus Aedes; species Aedes albopictus. Next base: position 416,743,269 of record NC_085138.1, on the reverse strand, counting down.
ATTTAAAATTATCCAAGGTTCAAGTTCTTCGCGATTTTGTTTATTCTGGTTTATCACGAAGCAGCGTCTACGAACTGTTTGTTCATATCATGTCCATAACTGGTTCACTTACCCTAGTTGTTAGCTACTGATGCGGTCAACCAAGGAAGTACACCCCCAAAGCTGGACATTGCATACTTTGGATTCTTCGGGTTTTTGCTTCAGCTATAAATGTTCGGTGTTGGACAACCGTCCGTAACATCGCCTTGCGGACGAATTTGAACTTTCCCCTTATCTGCTACCGAACAAATCATGTTCAAATTCCATCATCCCACGCTTTGCCACCGCTTGTACACGGTTCCACATAAACACACTCTAAAACGGTAGTGAATAATTTTCCTATCAATTTTATGACCCAGTTGTACCGGAGGCCTTCAACCACCCCCACTCACTCTCGCAACCAGCTGACTAAAATGCAACTCCAGTCTTCAGACGATACCGCGTTGCCCGCCCGGGCGAACAGGTCAGAAAGAATCCAAAACAAAGTAGGCAGATACAAGATTCCTACACACTTGGGTAGCTACTGCTTCCGAGCTGCCATGCACGAAGAACAGACAGCAAACAAAAACTCCGTCACTGACTGTGTGCCCGTAGGCAGTTTGAGTTTCCACCAAGTTCATAGGAACTTGTGTCGTTGGACGGCGTTCAAGTAAACGGACAACGTTACCTAGTGGTTGTGGTTGGTTGGTGCTATCGCTTGTAGACCGGGAGCCAATTGACCAATTGCCATGGAATGTTTGTTGGCTGTAAAGTGGCGGGATGCCTTGAAGCGTCGTCGTCGTCAATCGAGTGAAGCGATTAGGGAGTCATCATAAGTTGTGTGATGATGCGAAAGCAGTTGAACTTTGTTGCAGTTGATCCCGTGTGAACTCGAACAGAAATACACTGCCGTGTGCAGCATAGTTGTCCCATGTTCTACGGCAATCGCTGTTAACATGAGACAATTATGCTGCAGAGGGATTTTCAAAATTAATCAAGAATTCTTGCAAAGATACCTTTGGGTTCCTTTGGGTTTTACGTCAGTTTTTTTTGAGACTTTTCCAGGAGCTCATCTAGAAATATCTCTAGAAATTCAGCAAGATATACCTCTCAGTGTTTCTCATGTTTTCACCCAGTCGTTCCTTTAAATAAGTAAATTCCTACAGAAAAATTTTACTGCTTGTAGCGAAAGCTTCCTTTAGCGAACTCTTCAGAAATTCAGAGGTTCCTCAGGAGGTTTCTGTTCAGATTTTATTTGGCCGAAATGCTTTCTGAAATTGTTATCGGAGCTTCTGGAGAGATTTCTTTCTGAAGATGCTCAGACATTATTTCAAAAATTTCTGTAGAAAGTTATCAAGAGATTCTTCTAAAACTTTCTACGGCGGGTTTCTGTGAAGTTCCCTAAATATTCCTCCAGTGATTGCACCATAAACTTCTGTTGGGATTCATTGAGATCTTTCTTCAGGGAATCTTTCAGATTTTTTTTTCAGAGATCATTCTGGAATCCCTTAAGGTGAAACTGGAAGCATTCCCTCATTTTTTTGGCTTTTGATTTTTTTTATTAAATAACGAAGCAATATTTTCAAAATCGGTTTTCGTGAACATGTAGAGCATGGATCAAGGTATCTCCTGAATTTCTTTGGTGATGAAAATGTTTTGTTTAACAATGGTTTCTACAAAAACGAAAAAAATTTTCACCACGAAAAAAAATCAGGAGATACCTTGATCCATACTCTGCACGTGCACGAAAACCGATTTGGGGGCGTCCATAAATGACGTAGCTTTTTTAAAGCGTTTTTTAATACCCCCCTCCCCCTTCGTAGCATTTCGTCACAAATTCGGATACCCCTCCTATAAATGACGTAGCTTGTTAAACACCCCCTCCTCAACAAAACATTCTTGTTAAAAACGCAAAAATAATCGAAACTTTGTACTGATATCAATTTTAACTTGTATGTTTAACGAATACTTCTTATGAAAAAAAAAACAACAATAGCAAGAAAACATTGCCGACTGCCAGGTTCGGATCGCCGGCATCAAGACCACAGGTGCAACCAGTGGAGATTATCACCAAAACTAATGACTCAATAAACCGCCTATCTTTCTGCTTGATGCCGAAGAACAGGTAGTTGAAGTTCCCAATCTGTATTCCAATCTGAAAACTGTAATCTGTTAAGAATATCAAATTGGATTCATTTGAATAAAATGCACCATGACATTTAAGGGACCCTGCAGGAGTTTCTTCTAAAATTCTTTCAGCAGTTTATTCTAGAATTCCTCAAGAAGCTTGTTTTAAGATTCCCATTTTTGAAAATTCCTTCCTTTTCAATTTCTCCAGCACTTCCTTCAGAGATCTCTCCAAGAATTCCTTCCAAAGTATCTTCTTAGATTTCACCAAAAGATCCTTCTGAAATTTCCCCGGGGTTTTTTTTCTATATTTTCAGGAGTTCTTTTGAGGTTTTCTTCTCCTCTCTTCCACTAGCAGTTTTTTCGATCATCTGTTCAGGGATTTTAACCGGAACTTCTTTTGAGATCGCATCGGAATTACTTCCTGGGTTTCCTAAAGAAGGTTCTCCTGGATTCCTGCAGGAGTTCCTTCTGTTTTTTTAAGGAATTCCTTCTGGAATTCACTCAGATATTCATTCCGAGATTTGTACAAGAATTTCTCTCGACATTCTTTTAAAACCCCTCCAGGAATTGCTTCTGGGATTCCTCCAGCAGTTCTTTTTTGGATTCCTTCAGGAATTCCTTCCTGGATTCTTCGAAAACTTCCTTCTAGGATTCATCCAGGATTTTTCCCGGGGATCCTCCATTTTTTTTCAGTATCCCCCCATTAACTCCTGGCAGTATTCCTCCAGGAGCTCTTAGAATTCCGCGAGAAATCCCTTTACGGGTTTCTTTCCCCCGTAGTTCCTTCTGGAATTCTTCCTGGATTTTCTTTCTTAGATTTCACCAGGAGTTCTACCTGGATATCTTTCAGGAATCCCCAAAAATTCGGGATTCCTTCAGAAATTCCTTTAGGGATTCCATAAAAAATTTCCTCCTTGTTTTTACAGAAATTCCAGGAGTTTGTTCAAGATTTTTCCAAAAGATCTATCTAGAATTGCTCCAGGAACTAGTCACGGGATTTCTTTTGGAATTTGTCTATGATTTCATTTAAGGATTTCTCCACTAGATCCTTCCGAAATTCTTCTGGAATTTCCTTCAGGGATTACTTCTGAGATTCCTCCAAATCCTTTTGGAATGTTTTCAGAAGTTTTTTTTTTCTGGGATTCCCAGTGGGAATTCCTGTGGAAATGTTATCCTTCTCCTGTTGGGGAAACCTATAAAGAACACAAAGAGAAATTCCTTACAAAGCTGCTAGAGGAGCTGAAGGAAGTGTGAGTGTTGAATTAGCATCTAAGTTAAAATACACATAAATAAAAACTAAAACAAAAAAATGAAGATAGTATTGTAGGAATTATTCGAGGAAGTCCTGTAGAAACTATATAAGGAACTCCTCGAATAATGCCATAATGCCAAAAACTTTTTTTTTTCTTTGCAGCTATAACGGTGTGCAGTGCAAGCTGCAAACTATTGGTCGTGAGAAGCATTTGAGCGAAATTGAAATTTTTGCATACAAAATACGCTATTCTTTAAGCAGGATTTCAAAACCATTTTCTCAGATCAGTTTTAGCGTCCAATAGCTGCATGTATTAGGGGCTGTCCATAACCCACGTTGTCATGGGGGGGGCTCGGCCGATGACCATTTTGTATGAACAAATAAAAAAATTTGTATGGACTAATGACCACGCGGGGGGGGGAGGGGGTTTGAAAAGTCCCAAAAAAATGACCACGTGGTTTATGGACAGCCCCTTATGAAAGGAAGCCAGCATTTATGTCCATTATTTGATATTTACATTAATGTGAATTAAAAAAAAATTCTTCGATTAACTAATACTAAACGCAAGTAATTTTTTTTTATTAATTACGAAATATTTTTTTTTTTCCAATTGGCTTAGTAGAAACCTACGTAGCATATCATAAACCCCTACCCCCCTATCGTCACACTTCGTCACAAAATCACAAACACACCCCCCCTCCCCATCAAAAAGCTACGTCATTTATGGACGACCCCTTTTGAAAATATTGCTTCGTTATTTAATAAAAAAATCAAAAACCAAAAAATGAGGAAATGGATCCAGTTTCGCCTTAAAGTTAAGAAATTCTTTCAAGGATTCTTTCAGAAATCATTTTCGAATTTATTCCTTGGCGTTTGTCCAGGAATATTAGTTATTTAGAAATAGGTTTTAGTGATTCCTTCAAGCATTCATTCCTTTTTTTTTTTTCAAATTTCTGTATGATTCCCTCCGAAAATTCCTCTAGCGATTATTCAAGAAAATGTTCCAGGAATTTTTGTTTACTTCAGATATTTTGCAAGTTATTCTTTTAGGAATTCCTTCATAAGTATCTCCAGCAGTTTTTGTATAATGTATATATTTATTTGGAGTAGGGAAAACCCCTGGGAGCGGAAATCCAACAATTGGTTCACTCCTTCAAGAGGCAAAAAATCTACCCTTCTTGTTCAGTTGGTTCAACCACACTCAAGGCACTGTGCTTCGGAGCAGATCAAAAGACCTTGTTTTCGTTGATCAGGTTGAACTAAAAATATCTTTATTTAATATGTTTGTGTTACAACTTCAATACAATTCACTTACAATTATCAGTGCCGCAATACTATTCAAAAATGGTTCGAATCTGTTTCGATTAACTTATTTTTCAATCTACTTAACCCGCTTCAACTGAAGGAGCCCACCAATCTACCTTCCTCCTTTGTTATAAATTCCATCCAACTAAATATCGACTGCATTGATCTAGGGTGACCAGTATTCACTGGCGCGTCAACACTTCTTTTTAAAAGTTATTTACAATTCAGAGAATTTTGGTCAGGAATCTCTTCAGGAAATTTTCAAAAAATTAGGATCTCCATGAGATATTTTTGCAGGAGCCGCAGAAAATCTTCTAGAAATTTCTTCAGAAATTTTCCAATGGATTCCTGTAGGAGTCAATGGCAGAATTTGTAAAAATCGCTGAAGAATATTTGGATATACTCTTGAGTCCAGATGAATTTCTAAAAAAAGGAGTCCCAGGATTTTTTTCTGTAATCTTTTGTCACATTCCTATAGAAATCTGAAGATATTTTATTAAAATTCCTTTTAAAAATATCTGAAAGAATCCCAAGGTAATTACCGAAGAAATCCAAGAAGGTAATGCTGCAGAAATTCCTTGACTAATACCGAAAAAAATGCTTGGAAAACCATTGGTGGAACTCCTTTAGGAATTTATAAAGAAATATTTCGTGGAATTCCTGAGGAATCTCTCATCAAAAGGATTTTTCTAAAAGAATGCCTGGTGATTTTTTTTAAAGAAATCTTGGAAGAATGTCTAAAGAAACACTTATACTTCTGTAAAGTATAACAAAAAAATCTCGTGGGAAATTTTCGCAGGAATTTATGTAGTGGTTTTCAGGGTGGATTTCTAGAGAAATTCCTAAAGGCATCTTTGGAAGAAATTCGGAAAATATGAAGTTCCTCCTTTGTAAGAACTTGTGCACGAATATCTGGAGGAATTCCTGATTGGAGCCGTGGAGGAATTTATTGAAGAATCCCTGGATGAAATTTTGAAGGAATCGATGGAATCCCTTGAAGAATTAATGCTTGGATTGTTTGATGAAGGAATTCCCAGAGATGTTTTTGAAGGGGAACGCCTTCAAATTACGTAACGCTTTGGGTTCGGAGGGACGATCAGCAAAGTGTGATGACTCATACATTAATTTCAGGGGTCTCATTGAAATTGGGGGGGGGGGGGGGGGGGTGGGGGGCGGAGGTTGAACATCTACAATCCCAGACAACCGATTCATACGTAAAACGAAGTTTGAAACCGTGTTATACGCGCAACTATCCGTAAAAGTTTCATCGCATAAAGTGCTGCAAATATGCCTTATGCGTGCAAAAGTGGAGGCGATATGCGTGCCTGGACGGAACAAAGATAACGCTATATGAGTTGAAACGATACCATCTGCGATTAAAGATGTGTACTGTATGGCGACGTTATCAATCATATTGTGCGACTTGTTTTTATTAGAGCAAAAAGATACAACTCACGGCGCCCCCAGTATCGAACTTATGACGTTTGGATTAACAACCGGTAATTTATACTTAACATCACACAAATTCTTGTGGAACAAGCTAATAATTCGTAATGATATTCTAACTAACTCATCCCAGGGGTTTCCTACATAAAACCGACTTACCTGTGATGTCCAAGTATGGGGAAGTTTGGCCAAAAAACCCCAACCTTAACGTGAAGTTCGCCTACCAGAACCCTGCAGGGTGAGGTGAAAATTCTTCTGAGTTGATTCACAAAACACCAATACCCATTTTATAATCAAAAACTACTTAAAGCTTTTCCACTTTCGCAGCGGATTCACACCGAAACCACAGTCAGACAGCAATTTTTCTCTTGTTATCAAATTCAAATCACATTATGTGTGCATAACTGATTCTCGATAATGTGAGTTTGTCTGTATACGTAAACAAATTTACTTATGCGTTTGTACGAGTTAATTGACCCACCAATGCGAGTGGAGCTGTCATAACAAGGTGAAATACGCATAATCATCACAGTACACCGTTTTGTGTGAATATGATTGTTATTTTGTGAATCTGCTTGTAGGGGGGGTGGGGGTAAGACGGACATGTTTAGGAAACACTCTATTTTGATAGTGTAAACCATGCGATAATTAAAATTTTATCTCCATACTATTTACTTTAACTAAGGTTCTTTACAGTCTGCAAGCCGATTTTGCAATAAAATTTGATTTTCCATGACTTTTGAGATAATTAAAAAGTGATCTCCAAATGTGTATTTTTCAACAGTGTGGGTAAGACGGACCGGTAGGGTGGGTAAGATGGACACGTTTGGAAAAATAGCTAATAAGCCATTAATTGTGTTAAATGAGGTTTATGGCCGTTTATATTCGGTAGATCAATCATAGTAGAATCTGAATTTGGCTTTGAATCTCTTAGCGAAGCGTATTTTTGCAAATTAAAATATATTTTGTAAATTGGAAACCTACATACACTGATAAACGCCTAACAGTATGCAATGCTCTGGTAATTTTACGTAATTCAAACTGATCCAACAACAAAAATTCTAATATAATGAATTTTTAAACAAAATATCAACATGAAATTCTTTACTCGGCTTCTACAATTATTGTTGTACTCCATAGATTTCAATCTGTGAACAATGTGTGGGTTTTAATGTGTTTCTCATGACACTATTAAAGTAACCCCAACACTGTCCGTCTTACCCACCCACAAGGCGGACCGTCTTACCCCCACACAACGCAAAATATTCATTGCACCACCGTTATCCATAATCCATGAAATATGCATTAATTTCGTTGTGTATTGGACGGAACAGTTTAGAACAACTGCGAAACTCAAAATAAAATGCGAAAACTTAGCATTTTGCTGTTAAAAAAGCTTATTTATGGCCGTCTCAAAATTAGATCCCATCACAAAAGCGTGTAGTCAGGTAAATGATTGTTTATTTTTTGCACTTTTGACATATGTATTCTTTCATGGAGCGGTTTAATAATCATCAACTGATAAGAAGATAGAGTTAATCGACAAAGAAAAATCAATTTCAGCTCTTAAGTGGCAGAACTAGTCAGTGGTCCGTCTTACCCACCCGGTCCGTCTTACCCCCACCCCCCTATGATTATGCGATTCAGTTTTGTTCGTCGCAAAATCAACATATATCGTCGTGTATTGCGATGAATTTCACACTCTGGTTGTACTTATGGTTTACATTTATGTGATTGTGAGGAATGTTGGTGATAGTATGATGAAATCTATGCATTTTTATGCGAGTTGTGGTTGTCTGGGATTTCACTTTATGGATTTTCTTATCAAAGGAGCAATATTAAACAATAGGATTCCATGGAAGGTGTTGACGCCGTTGTGGATGGTCAAATTCTGGGCCCGGGGTTCAATCATAATGGTCATCCGTGATTGAATAACTAGGCGATATTTCACAGAATGTTCCAGAAAGTTAGGGTCACACATAGTTTATACTTATTTCTGTATTTACACATATGTACACTAATTACATTATAATCGCACCCTTCGGTAGGTGGGTCTAAAAGTGATATTGACGAGCGCGCGCGGGGCTGCTCTGATCGAGCCCGAAAGACTGGACGGGGTGGCAGTCAACTACTGTACTGACGATCTGGACCTAGCTGTTGGTTGCTGCTAACGAGATGAACCATACGTACCGATACGCAGGTGGTTGTTTACGAATCACCGTAGAATCGGGCGGGACTACAAAGTAGTCGCTGTGAAGCTATACAATCAGCTGAAGTTGAGTATTAGTCGAAGTAAGCTGTGTATGATACTGGAGATCACTCAAACGTAGGTACCCGATAACTACCGTGGATAAATTATTGTATGCTGCACTATGAGTGCAAACTGTGTGGACGAGTGGTCAAAACACAAAATATTGTTCACGTTAGGCTTGAACAGAAGGTTTTCTATAGAAATTCTTGGGAAAATTTAAAAAGCAATCTCTGGAGAAAATTTTAAAGAAATCTCTGGAAGCATTTCAATAGAAAACTTGAGAGATATTACTGATCGAATTGCTGATGAATTATGTTTAGGCATTTCAACAGCAATTAGTTTGGTCAGGGCTTGGTATACTTCGTGTGTTGGACGACTTAGAAAAATATTGTTTTCGGTGAAGTTGCTCAGAAGAATACAAGCTGTCATGCAGAAAACAATGTAGTTGAATCTTCCCACACTACGTGGCGCTAGTGTTGAAATGAGTTTGATTAGATCGTTGTTTATCTCACGTTCTGAACGGCTTAGAAGGATACTGTATTTGGAAAAGTTGCTCAGAAGGTTGGAAGCTTTCATCTTAAAATGTATTTAGTTCGAAATTTACTCACTAGACCGTACTATTGTTGTAATGAGCTGTCATTTTGGTCTAAGCACCGTGTATCTCACATTCTGGATCATTTCAAAGTTCTGAGGGTACTGGCCTTAGCAACTCTTTTGTTGCTCCGAAGAATGAATGCTTTTGAAATTGTTTTTGAAGTTGCTTTAATCTTCCGTCAATCACGTTACGCGTGATTTTTTTCAACGTGTTATGCAAAATACAACAGCGCGAGCACTCGAGGGTTAAGGAAATCTCTATGAAAATTTCTATATAAACTTCTCAGACCATTCATTTGAAAATTTTCTAAGATTTCTTTCGGAATATCTTTTGACAATTTTTTTTGGAAACTGTTTGCAAATCTTCACTATATTCGTTCGTTCAGAAATGCCTTTATGAATCTCTTTGGCTATTATTTTGAGAAATTTCTTTCTCTCTGCAAACAAAAAATCCAAAGTACGTTTGGAAAATTATTCAATATTTTTTGAAAATTTCGTCCGTCACACTTTTGAATATTACTTTGGGGTATTTTTCGGAAATTACTTTAGAATTACACTGATATATATCGCCCTTTACTGGCATTTCCAGATTTGCTGGTATGTCATAAACATACAGAAAAGCTTGTAGTTAGAAGACACAGAATGTTGCTAATTGACAAATTAAGAGATGAATTTTTTTCTAACTACAAGTTTTCCTTTAGAATAAGAAAACTTAAAGTTAAATTTCCAAAGTAATAACAGACGATATCTCGAAAGGAACTAAAAAAGAAATTTCGAAAGGAATCGCCAGAGAAATTTTCAAAAATTGTCAGAGAAACAAGACCATAATCCAATAATTAACAGGAAATTTGCCGAATCATTTTACAGAAGAAATGCCCAAAAAATCTCCCTGAAGGAATTGTTGAAGAATTTTCCAGATGTTTGTCGAAGAAATTCATAAAGTAACTACCAAACCAAATGATTTTCCAAACAAAATTTTCTAAGGAAACCAGAAAGAAATCACAAAACAAAAAAAAAAAATCGCGGAAATTCGGGAAAAAGGCTGATACATAACGACGTCTTTTGCTTCAAGAATTGCAGGCGTTCTCGAAAAAAAATGGTTTGCTTAACGCGAAACTGGAAGCATATTCGCAGTTTTTAGGTCTTTGATTTTTTTTTATAAAATAACGAAGCAATATTTTCAAAATCGGTTTTCGTGCACATGTAGAGTATGGATCAATGCATCTTCTGAATTTTTTTTGAGGTGGAAAATGTTTTCCATTTTTGCAGAAATTTTGTTCAAAAATGGTTTCTGATTTTGAAAATATTGCTTTGCTATTTTATAAAAAAATCAAAAACCGAAAAACTGAGTATATGCGTCCAGTTTCGCCTTAAGCACACAACTTTTAGCTGGCGGTCTTTGTCATCGCTTAACCCGTGGAAGCATGAGGTAGGAACTTTTGAGGACCAGTGCTATGTTAGACGCTCTCCTTATCGACTCACCGTTTTGCAGCCCAAAAAAATCTGTTCTACTTAAAATTTTCTGAAGCACGGTTTCGAAATCAGTGCTAAATTATGCTTATAAAATTTTGGTCGTTGACAGAAGTTCACGACTTCCGTTCTATTTTGTTAACTAGTGTTATTGATGTTATTCCTTTACATGTTAAATAATAAGCACCATCAGACGATCTGAACGTTATAACTTTTGACACAAGTGTTGGATCACTTTGCGGTCTTCGGCAAAGTTTTTCGGCATACTTTTCGACATTTCCTCCCTGTAATTCCTCTTAAATACCTAGAAGGCACTCTGAGGCTACCTAAAGTCATTGGGAATAGTATGTATACATTTCACCCCAGTTTCCCTCCAATCGTAGACATGGGCCAACTTTGAATGACTCATTGATATTGCATCGTAAAATCTTCATCATCGTTATTGTCGCATACCGATGAGCTTGTGAGAGCTGGGTGGTGAAATCATATTCACCTCATTTTCATATGTGTACACTGTAAACACACATCCGCCCTACCGTCGTACGTATGCTAGGGAGCCAATTTTGCTTCCGAAAAAGACGATGAACTCCATGGCCGTACGTACCTACCTACAGAATTCTGTTCCATGGGATCTGTGCTCTTGGTTTGACTGGAAGTTCGTCGTCCTGCTATGCAATGCATTCGACGACCACTTTTCCTCATTTTCCGGTTCTACTGGATACGGTCCTGGGTCTGGGCTGGGCAGGGCAATATTGGTTTCATTAATTAAGATGTTCATTGACCATAAAAATTGCCTCCGTGATGATTACGTTCTCGTGTAGGTGGGTGAGTAGAGTACACACATGTCTAGATATGGACTACCGATGCGATGACGACGACGACGACGATGATGTTGATGTGTAAATGCAGCTCAACATCATGATTATCGTTTCGTCAGCATAAAATTACCATTAGGCGCCCATCGGGATGGGCTCGATTGAATTGAAAATCGATTTCTGCCCTTCGAAGAGCAGAATGAAGGACACCTCCAGGAAGAGAGGAATTCAACACAACTATTGAGATTACCTGACTATTTTTCTGATTGAATTTTAACGAATTCATTCGTTAGGAAACCCTTTCCATTTATGTCCAAAACGAACTTGAAGAAAGTGCTCAAGGATTTGAATTCACACACTCCAAACATCACCCCTCGTTCCGAAGACTCCTCCACCTGACTCCCAACTCCAGCTCAATGATTTGAATGAGTAGACCACTGCCACCCTGCAGCAGCATCGTAACGAGTCTATTATTATTCCAACCTAAAATGGATACATGTAAATGCCGTGCGCATCAAGTTCGCACGTAGGAGAAAGAGTAATAGGTTCACGGGACCTCATCATCCCGTGGACGACCATCATCATCATCATACCCTACAGCAGCCTACAACATCCTCCCGAACCGATTCAGCACGTCGGCGTCGGTGGCCCAGTCAGGCAGCGGGACTAAATTAACTCGCACGTGATATAATACAAGGGACGACTGCACGGGGGTCAGGCAAGCCGCGCGCTCGCCCCCTTAGGCCAGGTCAGTAGGGTGCTGCTGTAGCGAAATTTACATCGCGTGCCGGTCCGTCATGATTAGGGTTACCGCGCCACCCACCAATCGACTGGCCGAACCACCGACACGGAGACCTGCTCCACTTGGCCAGAGCAATGAAATATGTATATTGTATATGATATAGTCATTGAGCTGAAGCTGCTGTTGGTACCGAAGTACTAGGTATACGTATGTGATCAGGTGAGGTGCGCGGCGACAGAAACGAGGCGGCTCCATTCATTCATTCATCCATTTATGCAGGTTACTCCTCCAGATATTGTGCGGAATCATGGGCCGATGCCGTTGCACAATTGCTAGTTTTATTCTAATCGTTGCACTAACTAAGGGATATGCATCTGATGATGTAGACGAAATCTGTCAAGGTAACAATCATTATGGCTGAATTTCTGTAGAAAACTGCACAGAAACCTCCGACGCTCACAAGCATTGTGGCATGAAAATGATTCATACCTTTTCTTGGCGGTGCTAAATTGAACAATTTGTTTTGGTTTGAGATAATCGTCAATATTTTGTAGTATAAAAAAACAAGGAACCAACATTTTTGTTATTAACCTTCCAGGACGCGCGCCATCAAGCAACCGAAACTGCACCGCGCTCGCACTGTATACGAAGAGCGAGGTTTTTTGGTAGTGTTGTACTTTTTACAACAGCGCGTGCACTGAAGGTTTAAAAACATCAAAACTGTCGAGATGGGTCTGCATAGGTCTTAGCCATGTCAAAAGACAGTGGCAGAAGGAGAAAAAAACTTAACAAAGAGCATGCAAAACATTTACCTCATGCATGATTTCGATGCAAAAAATGTCGTTTATGTGAATTTTAAGCAAAAGATTTGAAAATCTGAGATTTTGCGAATTTTTCTTGAGAGAAGTTCTTGCATGTATGTTTTACACAGAGAGTTTCATCCGGAATTGTAGTTTTCTTATGCATTTCTGTGTTTTCCATGACAACATTTGATTTGCTTATCAGTTGAATCAGTTCTGTAAGTATGTACCAACAACGGATTGGCGACAGTAAAAACAGCCCACAGCGTGTCCGGATGATCGCACTCTTACTTTTGTAGGAAACTCTGTCTCATGGCGACAGTAAAATCAGTCTACAGCGCGTCCGGATGACCGCACTCTTACTTTTGTAAGAAACTCTGTCTCATGGCGACAGTAAAAACAGTCCACAGCGCGTCCGGATGGCCGCACTCTTACTTTTGTAGCAAACTCTGTCTCATGGCGACTTACTTTTGTAAGAAACTCTGTCTCATGGCGACAGTATAAACAGTCCACAGCGTGTTCGGATGACCGCACCCTTACTTTTGTAAGAAACTCTGTCTCATGGCGACAGTAAAACCAGTCCACAGCGCGTCCGGATGACCGCACTCTTACTTTTGTAAGAAACTCTGTCTCATGGCGACAGTAAAAACAGTCCACAGCGCATCCGGATGACCGCACCCTTACTTTTGTAAGAAACTCTGTCTCATGGCGACAGTATAAACAGTCCACAGCGTGTTCGGATGACCGCACCCTTACTTTTGTAAGAAACTCTGTCTCATGGCGACAGTAAAACCAGTCCACAGCGTGTCCGGATGACCGCACTCTTACTTTTGTAAGAAACTCTGTCTCATGGCGACAGTAAAATCAGTCCACAGCGTGTCCGGATGACCGCACTCTTACTTTTGTAAGAAACTCTGTCTCATGACGACAGTAAAAACAGTCCACAGCGCGTCCGGATGACCGCACCCTTACTTTTGTAAGAAACTCTGTCTCACGGCGACAGTATAAACAGTCCACAGCGTGTTCGGATGACCGGACCCTTACTTTTGTAAGAAGTTATGTCTCATGGCGACAGTAAAAACAGTCCGCAGCGTGTCCGGATAACCGCACCCTTATTTTTGTAAGAAATTCTGTCTCATGGCGACAGCAAAACCAGTCCACAGTGCGTCCGGATGAACGCACCCTTACTTTTGTAAGAAACTCTGTCTCACGGAGACAGTAAAACAGCCCACAACGCGTCCGAAAGACCGCACCCTTACTTTTGTAAGACATTATGTCTCATGGCGACAGTAAAAACAGTCCACAGCGTGTCCGGATGACCGCGGATGACCGCACCCTTACTTTTGTAAGAAACTCTGTCTCATGGTGACAGTAAAACCAGTCCACAGCGCGTCCGGATGACCGCACCCTTACTTTTGTAAGAAATTCTGTCTCATGGCGACAGTAAAATCAGCTCGTAGACTAGCCCGAATAAATCGTTACCCCGAATGACACATTACCCCGAATACCATTTTTCTGCAAAACAATGTCATAATACTTTTTCCCGAGAATTTCTGCTGCACAGGAATAGTTTTCACCAAATATTTGTAACTGGCACTGCACTGACACTGATTGCAAACAGTAAGAAACTTAATATCAGAAGAAATTGAATATAATAACATTATACTCTAAGGGCATTATTTAACCTTTCAGCTGTCACGCTATTGTATTCGGTATAGTACGTTGAAAATAGCTCACCTTTTCCACACAAAACAACGTGGAGCTGGTAGCGGCGGCCAATTTCTGGAAGATTTAGGATTTTTATTTACTGCCATAATCGCATAGTTGACGTAACCACCATTAACAATGTCAGCACTCACAAGCTAGTATCTATCAAATGTGCATAATTGTGACTAGTTTTATTCAATAGTGCACAAGATCTCATCACTAGCTAGATATCAACGTGAAAAAACATAAACTTTTCATTAATCATTGTTAAAATTTCGAAAGTGTGCTGAAAACTACAGTGGCGCTTACGTCAACTATGCGATTATGGGCAGTTTACTCGTGCATTATTTCTTCAGCAGCTCAGATATTTTTTTTGGAATATCTACAAAACATTCGAAAGAAATTATAGCTGAACTCTTTTTGGAAAATGTCTACATAATGTCTTCCATGACTAGCTGGAGTTCTTTCAGTAATTGATTATCCAGTTTGTCTATGCTTATTAGCAATCTAGGAATGTCCTGAATTTGTATTCCTCTAAGAATAAATCTTCAGTTGAATTATTCACAGTACATCCTTGCCAGAATCTTCCTACACACTTAATTTTGAATACCGTAGGTAAATTTTTGACGAAAATAGAACAGCTGAACACACAAGACTATCACCTGGGATCGAATCCCACTCCCGACATACTCACAAAATGTGGGTTCTTCCTTCGGAAGGGAAGTAAAGCGTGGGTCCCGAGATGAACTAGCCTAGGGTTAAAAATCTCGTTAATACAGACAAAAAAAAACAGCTGAATACAGCTATAACGGATTGTTTACCTTTTGCACCCGTTTTTGACAGTTGACAGTTCTGCAGTTCTATTTTCGTCAAAAAAGTACCGAACAATTCAGGATTGAGTGTGTATACTCATATACTGCATATACTCATCTCAGAGCATAATCCTTTTCTCGTAATAGCCTTGAAACTATCACTGGAGGAAACCGTCGAGTCATTCCTGTGAGAGTTCCTGAATGGCCTGGGGAAATCCTTGAAGAATTTCCGCAGGTATTTCCAGAGAACTCTCTACTAATGGATTTTTTGAAGAAATCCATGAATTTATTCAAGAAGAAATGTTTGGAAGAATTTAAGAAGGAATTCCTTAAGGAATTCCTAGTGCATTTCCTAGAGAAATTCCGGGAGGGATCCCTGGGAGAACAGTCTTTTCTGGTTGAATTTCTGAAGGATTCCCTGGAGAAATTCCTGAAAGCACTTTTAGCATGTAAGTACTCATATGTTTATGGTAAGTCACAGTAACCGAACCAGTACACCAAAATATGCGCTGCCGTTACTCTTTTATGGCATGTGTGTTGCTTGGGAGAATCCTTGGAGGACTTATAATCTAGCAATGAAATCCCTGAGTAAATTTCTAAAGTAACTACTGGAGGGATTCCTGAAAGAGTCCTAGGACAATTTCCTGGTTTCTGCATGCATCCTTTTTAAATTATCTTCCAAAACTATTCAATAGAAGAATTCTTCCCGAAGTTCTTGAACTAATTAAAAGAAAAATTATCAGGTATTTACATCCCTGGAAAAGGTGATTGAAGGATTTATGAAATTTCTGAGGGAACTCCTGAATGATTTTTTGGAAGAGAACCTGAGAGTAACTTCTGAAGAAATTGAGGAATTTCTGGAGCAATCCCTGGAAGAATTCCCGGAGCAATCCCTGGAAGACTTACTGGATAATTTCCTGAAGAAACACCTGGATAAATCCCTGGAGGAATCTCTGAATTTCTGAAAGTATACAGTATAGGAGGAATTCCTGGATAAATTCTGGGAGGAATCTCTAGAGAAATTTATGAGAAATCTCTTGAGAAATTCCTAGAAGAAATCCTGAAATATTCCTGAACCAATTATGGGAGGAACCCCTAGAAAAAAATTCTGAAGAAATCTCTTAAGGAATTCCTAGAGAAACTTTCAAGTCCTTGGAGAAATTCTTGGAGAAAACTCTAGAGATAATCCCGGAGGGATGCCTGAAGCAACTTCTGAGCAAATTCCTGTTGTAATCCCTGGAGGAATTCTTGGACGAAACCCAGCAGGAATTTCTGAAGAAATTCCTGAATTTTTTTTGGAGCCATCCCTAGAAGGGTACCTGGAGAAATTCCTAGAGAAATATGTGATAAAATCCCTTGATAAATTCTAGGTGGATTTTCTGTTGGAATCCTTGGATGAATTTCTGGAGGATATCCTGGAGGAGTCTCTGGGAAAATCTCTGGAAAAATTCGTGGAGAAATTCCTGAAGCAATTCTTGGAGGAATGCATGGTGCCTGTAGAATCCCCGAAAAAATCCTGAAGATATTCATGGAGAATTTTTTTGGAAGAATCTCTGAAGAAATCTCTGAACGATTTCCTGGAAACAATGCTGACATAATTTCTGAAGGATGTGAAGAAATTCCTGGGGTGACTTCTGGAGAATTTCCTTAAAGAGTTTCTAAAGAAATTTCTGGAGGAATTCCTGTGGGAATTGCTGGAGGAATTCCTGAAGGAAATTTTTTCCACGGATTCTTAACAAATGAGGGATTCATTCGGGAATTTTCTGAAGGGATACAACTTCCCTAGGGATTCCTTGAAATTGTAGAAAATCTCCCATGACTTGTATTATAAATCCGATTAATATTTTCTTCAGAAATGTCTTTAGATTTTTCTTCACAGATTTCTTTACAAATTTCTGCAAGGATTACCTTGAAAAAAACATCCACAGATTTTTCGATTATTCTTCCATAGATTCTTGCTGAAATCCAACCTAAGATTCATTTAGAAAATCTTTCACGAGTTACTGAAAAAATCTCCCAGGCATTTTAAAAGATTTTTTTTTCAGGGTCTCCTTTGGTAACTCCTCGTAGATTTACTTTAAAAAATCATCTAGGAAACCTTAAAGAAATTTAGCCAGAAATCTTTCACAAAATCTTCTAGAATTCCTTGAATTTCTTACATAACTCCGATGTAATGAAAGGCTGAAGTTTTAAGAAAAAAAAACTAAACTCCATTAGCCTTCTGGTATACCAGCTTTTCAATGCATTAGGCTGAAAATGAAGAACGCTGAATACATGCCTTTCAAAGCTGGCCTTCATCGACTATGCCAATTAACTGTCAGAATCAAGGATTTTGTGATTCAGCTTTGCAAAATTGTTCTATCCAAGCAGACAATTCAAACATCCCACCGTGCGTAGACCGTGCGACTGACCCAACTCGTACGTGATTCACTATTGCAAAGAAAAACGAGAACTATTGGTAATACACTATGGAGCTATATTGCTGAAATTTACTAGGGGTATAATCAAATGAATCAATATGCCAAAATTATCGCAAAAAGTACACTGAAAAGCGTTTGAATGATAGCTTCGGGTTCAACGATGGCGGCCGCACTTACTGGTGTTGGTTCTGGAGCTGGATCGTCTTTGAGAACTTCAGTATCGGTATCAGTGGATGACCCGTCACTTCTCGTGGGTGGAAGGAGGCTCTGTTCCAACTCCGAATAGTCCACTATGTCCGGAATTGCCATTTGAATGACCTGTTTGCTTTCTTCGGGCACTTGGCTATCAATCTGCGGGGTAGCAGGTGGTGCTTGAGCTTGATGGTGTTCAACATCCGTGTGATGCGAGTTGGTGAACTGTTCGATGCTGTTAATGGCTGGCTTTCTCGGTTTGCTGTATGGTATCGAACATCTGGGTTGACATGGACGGCATCCGCATTGGTAGCGTCGATTATTGCACTTACGACGATACTGCTTGGGCCTTTGGACAGCTGTACCCAGAGCACCGACAACCTTGGGAGGTATCAGATAATGTAATTGATTCCAATGCTCCGGCTGCCCTCCGGTAATCACTGTTTTCTGTTCAACCTGGATGCTTTCCTGAGGTTCCATATCACCATGTTCCATAGGATTCCAACTCGCCCCGGCAATAGCCGCAGGATTGTTCGAAATTCCATGCACGGGGATTCCATGCACTGGAACTCCATTCGCAGGAAATCCATACGCAGGGAATCCATTCACGGGAACTCCATATGCAGGAAATCCATACGCAGGGAATCCATTCACGGGAACTCCTGATGCGGGAACTCCAGTCGCGGGAACTCCAGATGCGGGAACTCCAGATGAGGGAACTCCAGATGTGGGAACTCCAGACGCGGGAACTCCAGTCACGTGAACTCCAGTCGCGGGAACTCCAGCCACGGGAACTCCATTCACAGGAACTCCATTTGCGGGAGCTCCATACGCAGGAACGCCATACGCAGGGAATCTATTCGCTGGAACTCCATACGCAGGAAATCCATTCACGGGAATACCATTCCCAAGAACTCCATTCCCAAGAATACCCTGTCCAGCAACTCCTTGTCCAGGAACTCCGTGTCCAGGAACTCCGTGTCCAGGAACTCCATTCACAGGACCTCCTTTTATGGGAGTTCCATGCACAGGAACTCCACTAGCAATAAGTTCATTCACGGGAACTCCAAGCCCAGGAACTCCATTGACAGGTACTCCATTCACAGGAACTCCGTTCGCAGGAAGCCCATTCACAGCAACTCCATTCCCAGGAAGCCCATTCCCTCCAAAGATTAACCCCGCGGTATTAAATGACCCCAGGGCTGTCGAACTGGATGTAGGAGATTCACCGGCTGCATCCATGAGCACATCGAACACATCGCTATATCTCACAGGAGCTTGACTACCACCGACCATACCCACTGTGTTAGCTAGCTGTTGATCCGCCGACTCCAACGGTGTATCGTCAACGTAATTCGCGTAATCCTGAAGTACATAATTATAATCTTCATACTCGACGGGATAATCATCTGCACGTATTCCAGTGCCTCCAACAATCGACCCATCCGAGTTAGGTTCAATGGCATAATCCTGAAGTTGGTAGTTATAGTCATCGTAGTAGTCCTGGTTGTCCGGTAACGTTCCAACTTGGGGAATTGACGCCGCAGGGTCCGCAGGGTCCGCAGGGCTCGCTGCAGCATCTGGACGGGTTTCCTCTTCTCCGTACTTTACGGCGTTATATCCGGAAGACCACGAGCCCCATGGAGTTTCTGCCATGCTTTCGAAATTGGTGTACGATCTGGGTGCGAGTGTACCCCAGTTGAACTTGGGTTTCGTTGGTTTAGGTTTCTTCTTCGGGAGCTTTGGGGCGTCGTCCACCACCACGCTGATGCTGGCGCTGTCTTGAGCGGGCAGGTTGTAGTCTACGGAATCTTGGGCCACAATGGGAGCAGCGGTGGTTGTGGTCGTGGTGGTGGTTGTCGTTGTCGTTGTGGTAATAGGAATGATCATGTTTTCCGGTTCCACGTACCTGTAAGGAAAGAGGAATAATTTCGTTTAGAGGAATTAAGCATGTTATTGATGAACAAGAATTTAAGTTTTGAAATATATTGGATAATGTTTGGGATCAATTGGAATAGAATTCTTGAAACGTAGGTATAAGTACAACGCACAGTTCAACTGTATTTCTTATGGAAAATTCGGAGGATATCTGGTGGAATCTTTAGGAATTCTTAGAGGAATTGCTCAAGTATTCCCAGAAGGAGTTTCTATAGGAATTTCAGATAGAATTCATGTCGGAATTCCGAGAGGAGCTCCTGAAGAAATCCCAGGAAGAATTTCTGGAGGTATCCGCAAATGGATTCCTGGAGGGATCCCGGAAAGAATTTTTGAAGAAATTCCTGAAGGAATTCTTGGAAGAATATTTGGAGAAACTCCAGGAGGAATCACAGATGAAATCCGTGAAGGAATTCCTACAGGAGTTGCTGAAGAAATTATACTAGGGATTCCTGGTGGAATACTGAGAAGAACTCCTACATGAATATCCAGAGGAACTCCTGAACTGAAGCAAACCTTAAAGAAATTTCTGGCGAATTCTTAAGAGAACTCCAGAAGATATCAACTGGAGAAATCTGTGGACGGCTTTCTGAAGGAAACCCCTGAGGAATTCCTAAATAAGCTCCTGGAGGTATTTCTGGATAAATCCTCGGAGGAATTGCAAAAGGAGCCCTCGGAGGATTTTCTGGAGGTTTCCCAGGAAAACTTACTGGTAGAAACCAAGAGAAATCTCCCAAAGAGGAAGACCTTCAAACATTCAGATTTGACTCCCCATTGTAAACGGGTCACACTCAAGTTCAACCCATCATTGCTAGAACCTACTTACCCACATTTGACAAAATGGCAGTCCAAGGTCATCATGCTGTCCTGGTACCTTCCGACCTGTATGTAGTGAATCTCGTGCAGATCGTCGGAATTTTGGGCGGTACAAAGAAAAACATGGAAATTTTCGGCCTTGTCTTTGTTCTTAAACGCCACGTACTCTGACCTACTAACTTTCGCCGAAATTCCCAACGCCGGATCCTTGATTTTCCAAACATACTCCAATGCCGGCAGCTCAGTCCACCGAATCCCGGCGTGCATTCCCTGGGCGGTTTCGTCGAACACCTCCAATCTGAGACCCTGACATTTCTAAAACCGGATATACAAAAGAGCTAAAGAATTCGAACGAACCAACACATTCGGACCAATTACATCGGGAAGGAGTTCAGCCACCCGCACCGTAGGCACATCCGCCGTGTGCTTATAACGAATCCAGGCCACATCCCGTCCAGTCAGGTTGGCAAACTCGTGATGCAGGAAGATATCCGCCTTGACCTTTCCCAGGCCGACAATGTCCACCTCTTCCGGCTCGATGATATATCTTGAAAACGCATGGTTGTTCAGAACGGTTGATGAACTTCAAATTTAGAAAATCTTACCCATCGATACCCACCAGACAGTGGGCAGGGGTAACGTAGAAGTTCTCTCCAACATGGAACGCGCCACAGAACTCAGCCGTCAGGTCGCATATGATTTCCGGCGTCTGTGGGAAGCAAATACCCTCCACGGGAGTGTTTGGCTTCTTCCGGTAGGCGAAGGTTGTCTCGGCAAAGTCGTGTCCACCGATATCGAAGGCTTCGGAAACGATGGGTAAAATCAGGAGAAACAGCAACCGAACTTGAACCATCATCACAGAGAAACGGCCATAAATAGTTGACGACAAGGCAACAAAGCGACTTTTCTGTTTGGGATTCGTCAACAGAGGGAGCTCGGATTCATGTGAAGGCTTTCGCGATGTGACAGATTATTGTTGACTGACAACTTGCAGGCTTGCTTCGATTGAACAACATAAATGTGTATCTTGTCTACGCAAGGCCTTGCATAAGGCTATCTGACGTTTGATCTCCTTTCTCTGTTTCGCTCCCGAGGAGGATAGGTTTGTTTTCATACGGAAACGTTTCCGTATGAAAATATTAAACAAAAAATTGCTATCTTCTGTGTCTGCTTGAGAGAGAAGGGTGATGAGCGCTAGATTGCCTTATTGCTAAATCTTCGGAGGCGAGTATGATACTGACCGCCAGAGCATTGGCCTAAGTCCATTCGAAGCGCCTTTTTCTAATACAGAAGACGAGATTGTTTCGCGTTCTTATTGATGGACGGCAACGTCTACAGCATTATACAGAATCTATAGTGGTGCTAACATTGATTCTGTCCAATATAAACCAGGTTCCAGATGCGGCCAAAACTCTTTGTCATCAACAATACACAGCACCAGCGACCGACTCGGTACGACCTAGAGCGACTGAAGTATCCTCCTTTGCATACGCGTGGAAGCTCCAGACATCGTAACTGGATAAGGGTGAGCTTGATGCGGCCCCTCTAGTCAAAGAAGCCTGCAATGAGGGCATCGACAGGTACGTGGAATGTGGAATGAAGTCGACGGAATTTAGACGGCACAATAGCTTTGGACGAGAAGAACGCAACGAGGTCGGTAATGCTGCAGCATGATATCCGGCAGATCAAGCTGCATTATGAACATGAACAGAAGCTTTTTTTTAGATTAAAAAAAAACGTCGACTTGAAGAAGCGAAGTAGGAGGAAATTAAACTTTTGTATCGTTTTCTAGAAACACCGAAGATAAACTAGAAACAAACTTGTTTCGCCACGGTTTCGTGTCACGTGCCACAATGAGCAAGGTTGAGGGCGAAAACCTTTTATGGGACGACATGAGGTAATTGAAAGGTGGAAGCAGGACGTCGATGAGCACCTGAACGAAGCGGAGATTATAGACGCGGGGCCTCGAGCTTTGTTGGAGTTGCCTGGATAAACAGATTTACACAGAAAGAGAAAGAAACGATGCCCGATATCTTAGTGAACTGTGTTATATGCAGAAATCATTAGGCTGACATAGCAGTTGAACAATAGAACTTTTGAACTCAATTACAACCTGATAGGAGTTCGTAGTTAAGAAGTCTGGAAGAGTAGCATAAAAGAAAAAGGGCAGATAAAAAAGTAAGGGATGTTATGAATTGGGAAGCAATTACTGCAACAAGGCTACTGCTATGTGTTCTATTTGTATTTTTACTAATATATCTATGCATGAACAGTTCACTTATTTAAACTTTTGTTATTTTTATTTGCAAGTACGTTCTTTTTGAAGTTTGCAAAATACTCTACAGTCCAAGTTACAATTAAGAAGCTAATTCCTTTTGATATTTTTCTAATTCCTTTTGATATTTTTCAATATAAACACCTGAATAACCCCTAGAACTATATTTCACTTTTTTGTCTATCCGGACTATTATACGGCCAGTAGATATATATATATATATAGAGCAGGCCAGTTCTGCACTAGCACTGTATTAGCACGCAAGGCGAATAATAGTGCCATATGGATGCTTGAGCAACTCTCGATGTCAAACACAAAGCAATTCTATCTCCATAACTCGATGAATGGGCATCACATTTCTCGGAAAGAAGGAAACAATTTCTAATACATCTGGGACAAAAAATGTCATTATTGGCCACAACGTTCCGGCACACCATATTGGCCACATTTCGTAATCTTTTCTCGAGCTGAAAATGTCTTTAGACAAATGTCAATCGGAATCATTCGGTCATCTGCTTCCTCCGGGGAAGTGGCCATCTGGGCAGTTTTGATCGGGTTTCAAACCTGCCTGAATTTACGAAGTATAGTCATTTCGGGCATATTGGTTTACATTATTGGCCACATTCTGGGATATTAAGAGGCCAATTTTCGGTTAATTTTCAAACCTGGGTTGCGACATGTCAATCTTCAAGAATTTAAGAGAGAAACTCATGGAAGGTGGTTTAGGGCTTTTCTATTAACATTGTTGGCAGTATTTCAGGTCAACTTTTACTCAGTTTTGGTCAGCCTTGCGACATGCCAATCTTCAAAAAATTACGAAACAAAGTAATTGACGGCTATTACAAACATCCCAAGACGGTTCTCAAAATCTCTACAAGACTAATAGAACATCAAAATGTTACCACATCATTTCTCCTGGAGATCGTTCTGAAAACCCTCCAGTAGTTCTTTCCAGGATTTCTACAACTATTGCTCCTGGAGTTCGTACAGAAATTTCTTTTCATATTCCTCAACAGTATCTTATGGGTTCCATCGAGATGGTCCTTTAGGAATCCTTTTAGATTTTCTCCAGAAGGTATTTTTTCAGAATTTTTTTTCTTATGATTGTTTTCACTGTACTGTATTAATTTTTCTAAGGTTTCCCAACTATGAAGCGAACAAAGCTAAAGCTACAATTTATGTACACCTTGGATTTTTTCGAATGTTTCCCGACTGGAATTTTGTCTGAGATATTTCAGGGTTTTCAGGAAAACTTTCTTCGGAAATTCCTTAAAAAGTTCTTCCTGAAAATTATAAAGTTCCTCCTAAGATCCATCATAGCGTATTATCTGAGATATTTTCCAGAAATTCTTTCTGGAATTCAGGGATTCCTACGAAAATTTATTTCGGGATTCCTCAAGAAGTTCCTCCTTTGATTCTACAATGATTTCCTTCTGGAGTTCATTATGAAGTTTCTTCTGGTATTTTAACCTTTCAGGACGCGCGCCATCAAGCTACTGAAACTGCACCGGGCTCGCGCTGTATACGACGAGTGAGGTTTTTTGGTAGTGTTGTACTTTTTACAACAGCGCGCATCCTGAAGGGTTAAAGAAGTTATTTTTGGAATCTTAGATTGATCTACGGGAAGGAAGAAAGCACGATTGATATATTGTAGGGCTCCAAGAAAAAAAAGTTCAGGAAAAGGCCTCGAAATAAACTTCTCCATAGAGAAGGACTTTCTGGAGGGTTCTCTGACGACAAATGTAGAGTAATTGCAGAAGATTATCCTTGGGAAATCCCAGAGATAACTCATTGAGAAATATCAGAAGAAATTTTTTGGAGAAATTGCATCAGGAAACCTAGAAAATATTCCTGAAAAAAGAAGAAGCCTGATAGAAAGAGAAAAGTTACTACAGGAGACATTCCAAGTGTAGAAAAAACACACCCTGAAAAAACTCCTTGAGGGATCCCAGAAGGAACTCTTTGAAGGTTCCTCTAGACAATTCAATGAGTACCTTTAAAAAGTTCCCCTGGGAATTTATTCAGGAGTTTTAGTGGAATTCTACTGGGAATTTCTCTAAAGTTTTCACTAGAAATTCTTCCAGGAATTGTTTTGGGATTTCCTCTTGGAGTTTCGCTGGGAATTTCTCTAGGAGTTCCACTGAGTTTGTATACCATTTCCTTCTACTGTGATTTTTTCTAGCATTTTCACTTGGAGTTCCTCCAGGAGTTTCACTGGGGTAGTTCCTCTTGAAACTCCAATGAAAATATCACTAAGAGTTCCGCTGGGAATTTCTTCAATATTTCCCCTGAAACTTTCTTTAGGAATTCCAACCAGAGTTTCGGCGAGGATTTTTTTCTGACATTTTATCTTAAAGAATACAGAAGATACTCTAGAAATTTCTTTGGGAGTTTTTCCAGAAATTTCTGTATGAATTTTATTAGGAACTAGCTGTCCCGGCAAACTTTGTCTTGCCAGTCTTGTGGTGGTTTGACAATTGTTTAGGTTATCGCAGCAACGCACTCTAGATTGATTTCATTTCGATCACGCCAAATTTCTTCCCGGTTCATCAAAAATCAGTTTTTTTCTCAGTTTTCATTATTTTTTAAAGGGTTTTCGTATTTTTTTTCTGCATATAAACACAGCCATCATGAATACGAATCGAACCGTGAAAGAGTCATCCTGATCGGTCCACCCTTTTTTTTTTTTTTTTTTTTTCTTTTTTTTTTTTTTTTCCTTCTAAACCATAGGGGGATAAATCTGCTCATCAGACACCCTAACAGGAAGGTTAGGGTAGTGTGGGGATGAGGCCGTCTTCTACAATGCCGGTAGAAGCCAGGACTACTCTCTCCTCGACCCACTAAAACACATTCCTATGGTCGCCAAACCCTACGTCTCTCCGGAACCACCAAGAAGGTATTGCTTCAGAGAGGGGCTAGTGCATATCGCACCCTCAAGGTTAGCTGCCGTAGCCTAGCAGCAACGAACATCGATGACTCGCACTGGAGAGTCCATCACGATAGCATGCTGGCGCTTAGCCAGTTTCCCGAGTGGTCCTCGCCACTCCCTTTGTCCACGGAAGGCGGGCAGGGTCAACCCCGCCCGCGCCCTACTGCTGAGCGGACATCAAGAACTGATGCCCACATGCAACCCGATCTGACCTGCTGAAGGCAAGGGTATCACTACCCTTCAGGCCTTATCAGCTGCATCCGTAGGTTGCAGACAGCAGGGTCTCACCTACCCCGACCCTTGCCGGGGACCCCTTTCCAACCGCGGGCTCAGATCCAACCCAGTAGACTGACGCCACGACAGCACCGCTACCGGGACTTCCTCTCCGCGGCCACTTAATCGCTGTAAGGGTCGATCTCGACCGCAGGGCACCGGTATGACCTACGAAGCCGACTTCGAACCCCTGGACCACCTCTTGTACTGCATCTGGACTAGCCATTCTCCGAGTCCACGCGCCACCTCCTTTGTAGCTCCCAGACGATATGGGTGATAGCCGTTGAAACGGCATTCCAGCTAATCTTATCCCTACACATTATCTGGACCAAGTTGTCCGGAGTTGTGTCCTCCCCGCATGTGGCAAGCATGCGGTCACGCATTGTGCGAAAACGCGTCCACCCTTGGGTCCACCCGTTTGTAAGTTTTGTTGCCTCAAAGGGACTTCAAACTCATTTTTATATATATACTAGCTGTCCCGGCAAACTTTGTCTTGCCAAGGTTTGGTGGTTTGTCAAAGGTCATTGATGCACCGCACTCTAGATTGGTTTCATTTCGATCGTGTTGATTTCCTTCCCAGCTCATGAAAAATCAGCACTTTATCTATTTTCTTACTTTTCTAGTTGATTTTCGTAACTTTTTGCCTTTCTCGTACACTAAGTGTACTGGAAAGGCTATATGTTCACTCCAAAAATGGCTTTTTGATAGAAGGTCCGGAGGGTCGAGTCACATATACTAATCAACTCAGCTCGACGAATTGAGGTGATGTCTGTGTGTGTGTATGTGTGTATGTGTGTATGTGTGTGTGCGTGTGTGTGTATGTGTGTATGTGTGTGTACAAAAAACTCACATCACTTTTTGGCAGTAAACCTCAACCGATTTTAATGACCGACGGTTCATTCGACGCGGCATATAGTCCCATTGTTTCCTATTGAAAATGGTTCGGATCGGTCCAGCCGTTCCGGAGTTATGGCCATTTAGGTGTACCGGACCGGTACCCCTGGGAGGGGCCAGACATAAAAATGCAACAAACCCATGCATGCGACACATCAAACTACGGCATTTCCGATAACCTGATGAATGGTAAGCAGAAAAATAGTCTCAGACCATATCAGAACCAGTAGTGTTCCGGAACCGGTTCCGGATGTCCCGTCGGAAGTGGTCAAATATAAAAGAGAACTAAACCCATACATGTGACACATCAAGCAGCGGCAATCCGATAACCTGGTGAACGGTTAGCAGGAAAACAGCATCAGACCATATCTGAACTTGTAGTGTCCCGGAACCGGTTCTGGGTGTCCCGCCGGAAGTGGCCAAATATAAAATTTAACATAACTCATTCACGCGACACATCAAACAGCGACATTTTTGTTAACCTGATGAACGGTTAGCAGGAAAATAGTATCAGACCATATCTGAACCGGTAGTGTTCCGGAACCGATTGCGGATGTTCCGCCGGAAGTGGCCAAATATAAAAGAGGACCAAACCCGTGCATGCGACACATCAAACCACGACATTTCCGATAATCTGATGAACGGTTAGCAGGAAAACAGTATCAAACCATATCTGAACTGGTAGTGTTCCGGAACTGGTTCTGGGTGTCCCGCCGGAAGTGCCAAAATATAAAATTGAACATAACTCATTCATACGACACATCAAACAGCAGCATTTTCGGTAACCTGATGAATGGTAAGCAGAAAAATAGTCTCAGACCATATCAGAACCAGTAGTGTTCCGGAACCGGTTCCGGATGTCCCGCCGGAAGTGGACAAATATAAAATAGAACCAAACCCATGCGTGCGACACATCAAGCAGCGGCATTTCCGATAACCTGGTGAACGGTTAGCAGGAAAACAGCATCAGACCATATCTGAACTTGTAGTGTCCCGGAACCGGTTCTGGGTGTCCCGCCGGAAGTGGCCAAATATAAAAGTGAACCAAACCCATGCATGCGACACAGCAAAGCGCGGCTTTTTGATAACCTTATGAACGTTGGCAAGCAAATTGGTTCAGACTATGCAGGGTGTTAGGTTCGTGAATGCAAACTTTTTAAGGAGTGATAGAGGATCATAAATGGTAAAAAAAAATGTGTACCCATATGGTCAAATCTCAACCGTTACGTAGTGATAGAACTTTACATGTTTTTGACTTTGCTTGCCTCAAACTGGCTACAACTTGAAAATAGTTAAACTTATCGCAGCTTTTTAACCCTCATTCGAAAGTTCATTGATTGATTGATTGATTGATTGATTTGTCTTTATTAAATAGACTTTCAGCCCTTGGCAGGTTCGTCTCTGCGGCTTAATAAATTTTCTACTTAAAAGATCTTTCAATCTATTGGTTTGGTTAAATAACTTAGTTTTCTAAAGCAAATAAGCTCGAAAGTATTGATTTTGATCTGTTTTTTGTAAATTATCTTTTAAAAATGCGTAATAAATTTGAAATTTCTTTTAGGAAAATTCGAGGCCACTGTTCCGTTCTACAACTCGTTCTTTGACTTCAAACGTCTAGCTCCTCTTGTGTTCTTGTTATTCCAAACAAACATCGTATTTCATGAATTTGCAAATGTAAAGGTAAGCACTTTTTTGCACACTGTGCCGCTGGAGGAAGTGGCTAAATCTGAAAGTGAACCAAACCCATGCATGCGACACCACAAATCAAGGCTTTTAGGTTACATGATGAACAGCCGACAAGACAAAAGTCTCAGACCAATCAGTGCACTACGGAACCGATTCCGTCTGTCCCACCGGAAATATAAAATTTAAAAGGGAATCGATACATGTGACATATCAAATGATTTATTCGGTAACCTGATGAATAGTTAGCAACAACAAAAAAAAGTCTCAGACCAAATGTGGGACAACAGGTCCTGTCCGGGAACCGATTTTGGGTGTCTTGTCATAAGTGGTAAAATATAAAGGTGACCCGAACCTGTGCATGCGACACACCAAATCGCGGCTTTTCCAATAATCTAATTAACTGTTTGTCAGCAAAAAGTCTCAGACGCACATTTGGGAGAACCGGTAGTGTTGAAGAACAGGTAACGAGTGCCCCGCCAGAAATGGTAAAATATAGAAGTAAGCCAAATTCATGCATGAGGCCATTAAGTACGTCACGATCCTAGGGGAGAGGGAGTTGTTAAAGTGCGACAAGCAATGTATTAAGTATAGGAGAAACCCGTACGAAAGGGGCAGAGGGGAGCTTGAAACATTCCTAATTTCAGCGTGACATACTTAATGGATGCTCCCCATGGAACACATCAATTCGCGGCTTTTTAGGCCGCCTGGTACCCAGTTGACAAGAAAATAGCCACAAATAATATTTGGGACAACCAGTAGTGTCATGGAATCGGTTCCAGGTGCCCGCTGGAAATGGACAAACGTAATATTATGAAAGTGAACAAAACCAATGTTTATCAATGGTAAATCAAATTGTGGCTTTTTTATAGACTGGTAATCGTTGTAGAAATAGTCAAAGTCCTCATATGCAAGAGAATAAAATCGTAACCAAAGTAATTTCACCAAACCACATTATTTCAAATTTCTGTGGTGTCTAGTCTAGTCTAGTCTACACATACACAGCCATTCATTGAAAGAATCCTGGAAAATGATAGAATCGACTACTTCTACCATTTTTCTTGTCATTATTAATGCTTGCAGTACATCGAAAATGCATTACAAGCATTAAAGCGGCCAGGCCTACTGTGCAGCGTTATTGATTATACAATAAAACCATTAAGCGGGGACATCTCGTACCAACCGCTCAGTTTTGTATAGAAAGCTAACTACGTGAAAAATCGGTGGGGATGACGTTGCTAAGAAGGTTAATGTCACCCCTTGGTCCTTGGAATCCTGGGATGGAACACAGGTATTTGGTCCGTGTCCTGGCCCTAATGCCTAGGCTTAAGCGCCTAAACTCGCTCTCTGAAACGAAAAACACTACTGATCTCTCCCAATTGCATGGTCAAGTTAAATGAACAAAATATTATAAGAACTTCAATACAAATCAGAAAGATCTCACCCGATTCAACCGATAATCAAATCCAACATTCTTCATGCTTTCACAAAAATTCATCCTTCAATCTCAGCTCGAAACAAAAATGACCCAACGTTGGGCTGTCATGCGTTTCCTTTCACCTCCGTCGCACATCATCACCGAACATCGCTGGACCATGCGTCAGAAATGACCTTTATAACTATTAATTTTTCTTCACAAAGCTCTGTTTTTGTTGTCATCTTCTCGGAACTAGTGTTTTTGCAACCATTTGCATATTTATTACAAATCTTTCATTATAACACCACCGTAACTTTGACGTAGTAGGACTCCAGATTACGACGGCATTCTACACAGTTGCACTTCAAACTTTCTTTGACCACCGATATCCGAGGGGGGAAGAGAATGTTATCACTGGATAATGCACATTTTCTCATCAATTTCAAATTTTACAGTATCTTCACACGCGTACAGATTCCACCAAAACTACGGCAAACATATTCAAATCTATGCCGGAAGGCGTAGCACCAACAGCGGAATCAAATTTTCATCCGCCGATTCAAGCGAAAAAAAAACGCGGACGAAACGCCTCTGTCAAACCACGTGACCGCTCGCAGCCACGGCTTGCTGCGATCTCATTATTTCAAATTTCTGTGGTGTTAATATAAAGTAGGAATGATCAACGTGTTATGGGAAAATTATGATTTGATCGCATCAATACTGGCACGAGAAAGGCACTATCACCACTAGGTGGATTAATCCGGTTTTGTACATATAAACACAGCCACCACGAATACGGATCGAACCGTGCAAGACTCATGCTGATCGGTTCATCCGTTCGTGAGTTTTGTTGCCTCAAAGGGAATTCAAACTCATTTTTATATATATAGATAGATAGATTTCTCATGAAACTCAACTGTAGGTTCCTGTAGATTTTCACTGAGAATTTTTCTAGGAGTTTTCTTGGGATTTCCTTTAAATGTTCCTTATTTCGAAATTTATCTTAAGTTCTTCCGAGATTTCTTTCAAAAGTTCCTTCGGCGATTTTCCTCCGGAGATTCTTCCGACAGTTATTGCAGAAACCGTACCAAAAGTTCCTCTGGGAGTCCTTTCGATATTTCCTCCGTGAAATCTTCCCCAAGTAAATCTAATCTGGAAATTTCCACGGAAATCCCAGCAGGAATTGTTCCGAATGCTCTTTCATAAATAAATCGGGGAGCTCCTTGGTGGCTTCTTTCTAGAGTTCCTTTCTGATTATTTAGAAAGCTCCTCCGTGAACTCTTGTATAATATTCTCTGCAAAATTTTCTGGAAGTTTTCAGAAGACTTCATACGGAAATTCCTCCCGAGT
The DNA here is from genome assembly GCF_035046485.1 of Aedes albopictus. NCBI lineage: Eukaryota > Metazoa > Arthropoda > Insecta > Diptera > Culicidae > Aedes > Aedes albopictus. Next base: position 416,711,743 of record NC_085138.1, on the reverse strand, counting down.
TTTATTTTCAAAAGATCCTTCGGAAGTTTCTTCAAAAGTTGCTACGGGATTTTTTTTTTCCAGAAGATCCTTTAGGAATTCTTCGGAAAAAAATCTGTGAAATTTTTCCGAAAATTCCTCTGAGGGTTCTTGGAGAAATTCCCATGGGAATTCTAGCAGAAGTATTTCAGTTCATTCGGTTCCAGGAGTTCCTGCAGGGAGTACTTCGGGAGTTCCACCGAAATTTGTATTTTGGCAATTCTTGCAGGAGTTCCTTCAGTACTTCTTCTGAGAATTATTGCTTGAGCTTTTCGAAAATTACTCAAAGAAACCCATCTAGGATTTCATCACTAGTTTCTTCTGAAACTCCTTCAGAATTTTTTCCTGGAATTTTTCTAGGGGAACTTCCTGCGATGTCTTCCGGGGTTCCTACTATATTGAGGAAAAATCTGTGAAAGCTCGAAGGATCAATTCTTCTCGATCATTCTTGAAAAAAAAACAATGTTCCTAAAATATCTGGAAGGATCTCGTATAAATAACTTTAAGTTACTTTGAACAAATCTCAGGTTTTCATAGAGAACCCGAGGAGTATTTACATTCTGGCTGAAGACCACACGCAGATTATAGAATTTTGCAGAAATTATGGGAAACGCTGTATGATAATTTTTTAACCCCCAAAGTAATTTCCATGGGTACTTCAGAAGGGATTCCTGGAGCTCATGTTCAGGTTATAGAAAATATCTTTAGAAAATCCTGGAAGAATTTTGTAGAAGCTTTCGGAGGAACTCTCAATGGAATTGTTAGCTAATCTTTTAATAGAGTTTTGGCAGGGGCCCGCTCAGTATTGTTCAAAGAAACTACTGGAGGTATTATTGAGACATTTTCAGAGAAACTCCAGAAGGAATACTCAAGTTTGATGAAAATCTCTTGAAGGCATTTCAGTAGGAACTTTTGAAGGAATACCCGATGAGTTTTGACAAAGTACTTAGTAATGAACTAAAAGTGAAGGACCTGTTGCAGGAATATTCGGATAAACTTCTGAAGAATTCCCAGAGAAGCTTCTGAAGGAATTTGCGGTTGAAATCTCAAAGTAATTTTCGGAGAAACCCTCGAAGAATTCCAAGAAAAAACTTTTGAAGAAAATTTCACTGCAGATCTGAAGAAATGACAAGAAAAAAAATACAGAAAGTATTACTGGGAGAAACCTTTGAAATTATTTCCAAAGACATTTCTGAAGGAGCTCATGGAAAATCCTTGGAGGTGTTCTTTGAGGAATTCCAGAATAAATTCTATGAAGAAGTCTTGATAAAATTGTTGGAAAAAAGCTATCATAGAAAGTTTTTCATAAATTGATAATGAAATTGCAAAAGGGAGTGAAAAGTGATAGCTCGGGTTCGTCGGATCGCGCGTCATCGTGTGGTCGTGGTGGGCTTTTTTATCTTGTGAGATTGTTCCTTGCTGCTTCTTTGTTAATTTCTTTCTGGATGTCTCTCTTTTCATTATTTTATTTATTCATCATGTGTATATGTATCTTTTGAACATTTTGATCAAATTTGTATAGTTCGTCACCATGAGTGTCGACTTGTTTCTTGTTGTCAATGTCGAAAGTTGCATCTTGAAAATTATCTCTTTCACTTTGTTTATCATGTATCTATTTGTGTATATTTCTCATATGAGTCCGTCTTGGTTCGTCGTTGCATCGCGTCGTCGTCCTGTGTGCGTGCTTATCTTCGTACGGGGCGGTTTAGTTTGTTTCGGCGCCGCCGGAGCGGTTCAGTGTGATTTCGAGGCCAGTTAGTGGAAGATGCTGCAGCACATATGCACTGGACACTTCGAAGGATGTTTATTGGTGAGCTCGTTCCATTTTATCATAATAATTAATGCTAAAGGATGTATAAAATTCTGCTCTGGTTTTTGTGTATTTATCTAACAAATATTGAAAAGTTCGTCACGTCATGTGTCAGCGCTAGTTCCAAATGCACATTTAGTAGATAATAAATATTTTTCTTTCATTTTTTGCATGTACACAAAAATTTGAATGGTTCGTCATCTTCGGTGTCGACATTTGTAATATTTTAGTCTAAATGAATAAATGTTTTGACTCAAATAAAGGTTGCATGAATTTCTGGAAAAAAGAGAGGGTCGGTAAAAGATAGACGGTGAACCATGCGGTAAGATGTTTCTGATTTATTTATAACGTGTTATTTTGTTAATACTTGTGAATTGATCGCGTTTAGCATTGTCTCGCGTGGAAACGCAAACTACAGATGCGTCGGTGTTTAGCATTGTGTTCTCCTTAGTTGCGATTGAATAACTTATGTAGGGTGAGTTTTGAGGCACAATAGATCGCGTTCGTCGTCCACGGTTTAGAAGGGTATTTCTTCTTGAGCGCATTATTAATCGCGAATCAAAACATGACATTCGTTTACCACGATGAAATCCTCAACATATCTCCATTTCCCCTGTCCAAACTCCTAGTGATTTCTCGTAGCGGCGCAGAGAATTCCTCGGTTATTGGCCTAAGCGAGAATCACGTCATCACTTCCTTCCCTATCCTCAATTGACCTGCATTCGGACGCGGCCGGCGCTGGTATTGATTATTGAAAAGTATTGGGATTCCAGCATTTACACAATGAAGAGAAAGCTAATCCCAAGCACCATCTGTTGGTTCATTATGTAAATGCAGTTGTCCTTGCAATAACAGAGGAGTAACCGCGGGCGGTCAATCATGCTCATGCTCATGCTCAATAGATAATGAAATTGCAAAAGGATTAACTAGAGGGATATCCAAAGAAAATACCGAGGTAATTTCCACACCAAACCAAGAAATAAAAGTCATGCCTGTGGAATATCTTCTCAAACAAATTGTTTGAGGAATTACCTAAGGATTTTCCAATGAAATTACCATAAGATATACCAAACGTACCCTTGGAATAATTTTTGGAGTGATTTTCCGTACTCATTTTCAGAGGAGTTCTTTGAGCAATTTGCGAAGGAACTCTCAGAAACTTTTGGAAAAAATCTCGTGCATATATTAAGAAATTCTCGAATGACCTTTTTCAGATATTCTTGAAGGCAACTCTCCATTTAATTCCACGTGAGAATTTCCAGTGTAATTCCTTGACAAATCCATGGATGAGCTGGAGGAATTTCCAAAAGAACTTTTTATGAAATTGAAGTAGAGTAGCTTCTGAACTGCCGTTCTATGCATAATTGTCCCATGTTATATGGGACTCCCATATAACATAGGACAATTGGACGTAGAACGACAGTGAAGGAATTGTCAAAATATTTCCGGCAGTTACGAACGACGTCGACGAACGCGACGAACAATAAATAACAATAAACGTCAACAATTTGGCTGATTAATACTATATGTTGATAGATCTAAACTTCAACTTTACCAAACTCCCTATATAAACTCATACACTGCGCATTAAATAAAAGTAAAACTGCATGCTATTTTCCTCGAATCAAACCCATTGGTGAGTTTTGGATGAATGCTACAAGTTGTCCTCAATAAAATGCATCACCTCATATGAAAACCTCGAAATTTGTTTTAATCCGTTACATGTGAAGTTAAGCATGAATTGGTTATAATACCTCGTTCAAGAAGGTGGTAATGATGTGTACAAACAATGCTTAAAAGTGGTATTATTTTAGAACACTAGGAACCATTTAGGTATAGTTATTTATGCAACGAGTAGCAAAATGATGATTTTTACAGCACGAGTTGTACATTTATCCAACGAGGCTTGCCGAGTTGGATAAATATGACGAGTGCTGTAAAAATCGAGTTTTGCAACGAGTTACATACAACATTTTTTGCAATGACAAAAAAATACTCGTTAAAATCTGATGGATGCCTTCAACATCATCGTGCTTTGCGATGGTTGAATGTGAACGGCCACGTGCTTCATCATACTAGGCACACGAAATTTGCATCAAGCAAGCCGTGCTATAACCGTCACAGTTTTGCAAGTTCGTACTGTGGAAACCAAGGAAAACCCAGGTTGTTGACCAAACAATTGCATTATGATTCATAATGCAACCGAAATTAGTTGCATTATGAATCATAATGTAATTGTTTGGTATAATACTGAAAAGTAGGCCGTAGTGATACTGAAACGGCAAGTGTAAAATCAAATTTATAGTGCCGAATTGCAAAATAGTTATTTATGTTACGAGTTGCAAAATGATGATTTTTACAGCACGAGTTTTACATTTATCCAACGAGGCTTGCCGAGTTTTGCAACGAGTTGCACACAGCATTTTTTGCAACGACTAAAAATATTCACTAGAATATGATCATATCTAAAAATATCATCGTGCATCGCGTTGGTTGAACGGTAACGACCACGTGTTCTATCATGCTTGCCACGAAATCAGGATCAATTTAGCCGTGCTATAACAAGCTGTAACCGTCAAAGTTTTCCAAGCTCTTGGCATGGAAACTTAAGTTGGTGATCAAACAATTGCATTATAATTTATAATGCAATCGAAATGAGTTACATTATGAACCATAATGTAATTGTTTGGCATAGTGCGACACAGTAGACCGTTTTTGTACTCAAACGGCAAGTATAAAACGTGATTTATAGTGCCGAGTTGCAAACAAATCTATATAGGTATGAAAATCCTCCGAAACTTCCAAGAATGCCTCAGGAAACCACATGAAACCCCCTCGGACCCAATGTAACGCACCTGAGAATCTCTAAAACTCTGAAAAACGTCCTGTAACGTCTTCGGAACCTGCTGGAAATCTTCTAAAACATCCAGAAATGTCTTCGAAACCCCCTCGCACTCTTCGTAATGCACCTGACACCTTCCTAAAACTCTGGAAACGTCTCTTTAATGCCTCTGAAGTTCTTTGGATATGCTCTGAAACAGCCTGAAATGCCTAGTACCTCTATAGCGCACCTAAGACTCTCCAAAACCCCCAAAAACGCCTTTGAAATTGGTTGAGAATCATCTGGATCACATATAATATACCTGAGATCCTGTTACGCCTGTTACCCTGAAAACGCCCCTGTTACGCCTACGGAATCCCTTGAAAATTATTTGAAAAGTCTCCGAAAACCCCTGAACCTCCCTCGAACCATAATCAATTTTAACCCCTGGGGTCGCCTGGGATACCTGGGGTCCCCAGGCGCCTTTCAGAGCTCGTCTTTGATGGAACACACTCAGCGAGGTGACGAAACTGAGGCCATGAAGGTATCCCTTTTAGGGTTAAATGCCTCTGAAACCCCTGTGGACGCCTCTTATAGGGTCCATAAGCTCCCTGAAACGCACCAGAAAACTCCGTGAAACGTCCCTGAAAAGCTATCAAACGCCTCTAAAATTTCTAGGAACGTGTTTTTCCTGAAACACCCTGAAACTTTTTTAAATGACTCTAAAATGCCTCTAAAATACCTTAAAACGCCACTTAAACACCTTGCAACGCCGTTTCCTGAGTCCTGAGATGCCTTGAATTGCTCTTAAAGCCCCTTAAAAGTCCCTGAAACCCCTTAATAAAAATGCCCCTGAATTTTAACTGAACATTCGAATTACACATTTTATTTCTGTGATTGATTGATCGTATTGATCGATGTTTGACATTAATTATGTTGTGCAGCCACTTGCAAACAGAACTTTAAAGAACCGAATTTTACAAAGAATTTGAATAAAAGATTGTACGTTGTTATTAAGAATCGGGCCTTTTTTCTTCAAAAAAAAAAAAAAAAAAAACAAGAAATACAGCGTAACGGGACACCATCGCAAAAAATGTCAAATTTTGACTGAACGTCAAGACATTTGCTGCTTCCTCGAAACGGTTTTCAAAGTTTCGAGTACCGACTTTTAGAAAAAATAAGAGTGGTTGTCTTCATTTTGGTGCAAAAGGGATCAAAATGACAATAGGAGTGCGGTATGTGTCATTTACGCAAACTCAGCGATCCAATACATTTCCAATCTACTATGAATGCTTATGAGCTAATGCCACCAGTATTGTACTCACCCACACTTCACGAAATGGCAATCGATGGTCATCAGGTACCTCTCAATTCTACCGATCTGCATATAGTGAACCTCGTGCAGACCCTCGGAGTTAGCGCCAATGCAAAGGAAGACATGGAAATTGTCTGCGCTGTCCTTGTTGCCGAACACCCGGTATTCGTTAACATTAACATTCGTTGAAGTTCCCGTATCTGGATCTGGCATGTAGTTGACGAACTCAATTTGCCTCTCGACCCACCTAATGCCAGCGCTCATCCCTTGGGCTGCGGGATCGAACACCTCCAATCTGTAATCTCGACAGTCCTGAAATAAGTTAATCAGAATTGGTTGATGTACCCCTCATTCTGGTGCAGATTTAGATCGGACTTACGCTGGGCATGTCTTCGGCTACCCGTACGATAGGTACCTCCGTTGGGTGCTCATATTTAATCCAGGCCACATCCCGGCTGTTTGGGCTATTGTGTACGTACTCGTGATGCAAGGCGATGGTCACGTTAACCTTCCCCACGCCGACTATTTCCAGCTCGTTCGGGTCTTGGATATGACTGTGGTGGAAGCGCAAGCTCGGTTAGGTGAAATTTCTGAATCACTGGATATGCAAAGATCTTACCCATCGACTCCCACCAGACAGTGGGCAGCGGTAACGTAAAAGTTTTTCCCCACATGGAAAGCTCCGCAGAATTCCGCGCTTTGGAGACACTTCATGTTCGGCAGCACGGGAAAGCAGTTATTCCACTCCGGAGTGTTAGGCTTCTTCCGGTAGGCGAACGTTGTCTCGATTAGCTCGTGATCACCGATTTTGATGGCCTTGGAAAATATCGCTGGTAGAGACAGTAGAAGCAACAGCAGCGTTACTTGCGCCATCGTTGCGGAGAAATGTCTGTTCATTGATGACAGCTGCCGAAGCGGGCAAAGTAGGCTGTTGATTTCCAGAAATTGAAAAAGTTTCAAAAAACGTTCAGAGTAATGTCGTTAGATCGTAAATTTCTCCTGTGGATTACCTTAACAAGTATCGTAGTGTGGACTGCTGTCCCGGACGGGGAATCAATCCGTAAGGCCAGTTTTGTGTACCGTAAAATTTCTGGTTCAATAGACTCAACCGAATGTAGCGCAAACTATACTTGTCGTCTTCAGAAGGAGTTCTGCGCTGCGTTTCACTTGGGTGAAGGCATCTACGTAACGACAGCGCATTGTTTGTTGACAGGCAACAGGTTTGCTACGATCCATTTTTTTCTGTTTGTGATGTTCACTTATCCACATTGTGATTTCACAGAACGATTGCTAAAGTTGACCGATTGGATATTGTTGGCGTCGGGCTCGCTAATGTGACTTTAACACTGCACAAAAACTTCTCGCTTTCCGATGGAGTGGATATCGCATGGATTGCCGTTCATGATCTCAACCTTACCACTGATGTTTTAGAGATTGCTAACACGATTCCTGAGGTACATAGCTCTTCAATTTATTAATTACTTCAGTAAATACCGTAAATCCGTTGCACAGAAATGCATTCGCTATCAGTTGGAGCTGTTCGACACCAGTTCCAAGGATATCCAAGCTGGTTTCCACTGGGTGCAACAACTGGAAACGATTCACCCTAATTCGTCAAATTTGAAGCCGTTTCGGCATGGGATGTTGGCCTTCCAGTTTTCAGAAGAGTTGGATCGGTCAGAGCTAGAACATGTCATAATGTGTACCACCAAGGAGCATCCAAATGATTTCAAGTTGCAATTCATAGCGTACGGACGGGCGGGAAGGTTTTCGTTCGATACTGACTGCTATCGGGCTGAATGCGGGTATGTATTGTGATTTTGAAGAAGTACAACACCATTTTCATTCTTTTTAGTTATTTTAAGTTTGAGGTTAGTTTTGAACGATCTTTTGCATTTGGAGCTGTACCGATTCTTCAATCAACAAACAATCAATTGCAATAGTGTCAATTGGTACAAGCTTCTAGTCTTAGGAAACCCACCATGTTATTTCCAAAGTAGAACCATCTCATCTGGGAAGTTCAGTCACTGCTCGTTTCGCAACACAGTATTCTTCGCTTCCCTCAATTCGTCTTGGTTCGGATGTTCCGCCGTTCGGGGTGCCATCCCGAGTAGAGGAAAAGAGCACTATAATAGCATAGTTTGATATGGAGATCAAAAAGTGATATGGGTTTGATTGACATAAGAGATAAAAGATCTAAAAATATAATCAAAAATTTACTCCCGGAACATCATCATCAAATCATATTTAGATTTTGTAAGATCTAACCAATAGCAACGAGCTATTCGTATGATCTTGAAATATCAAATTTTGATATTGTTCAGATGTTCGAGGAACATTTTTCAGATATTATTTTAAGATCTTTCATCTCTTATATCAATCAAACCAATATCATGTTTTGATCGTCAGTATTTTACCTCTACCCGGGATTGGGCATATAGAGGGTAACATTCATGGTAACATTATTGGTTCATCGATCCCACTAGTTCAGTATAAGTCAGAGAATCCGATGCTGAATGAAAGTATATTAAAATTATGTATTCTAGTAGTTTAGCACACAGTATGCATTCTCGTCGTATTCTAAACTTGTGAAGTAGTGGCCCAATGTCACCCCGCTTTGGCCCAATGACACCCACATGACGGTAGTTGTTCAAGCCTTTCTCCTCGACGTTTGAGTTTGCAATTGTCCACGAAACGATGCACATACCCTATTGTAACTGTAACGGCGATGATCGGATCGTAGCCATGCCAAAACTGTGGCGGAATCGCTCCACTTGATCCACTGTCTAACTAAGCTGTCAATCGACTACTGAGAACCGCTGCTTGTAGTTCCAGACGAGAAATTCAGAAGAGAGGCTTCTGTGGAGAGACCTTTGTAGTTGCAGCGACTATCTCGCATGCTGGTGATGGAAGGTGACATCAACGAGAATGTATAGTTGTATCATCGTGGAATGCACAATGTTTCGATTCTAGGGAACATACTGATCCACCACACCTACTATACTACTATAGTCCGGCGCGCCACACATCCTCATTCCTCACATCTTGGAGAAAAATTTTGAACAAGGAATACACTAATTAGTTCCAGGTGATTGCGAATATGCTCATCAACTTAAAAGTTTAGCTTAGGGGTTGTTCATAAACCACATAGACCAAAATTTGGCCATCTCAGACCCCCCCCCCTCCCCGCTCGTACACTTTTGTCCATACAAAAATTTTAAAATTTGTGTGAAGCGTAGACTTTGGCCAGACTTCCCCTCCCTCCAAAAAGTCTACGTGGTTTATGAACGGCCCCTTATTGGACGCAGTGGTTTAATTTCCAATTGCAGCATTTGGCGTTTTGTTGGTCGTTCACCTTTCTCTATTACTTTCTGTATTACTTCTCTTACCTCCATGGGAAACCTCAGTGCAGCCTTAGTCATCTGTCATACTATTCTGGAGATAGTCGTCGACATAGTAGTCCTGTTCAACGACGTAGGTTGAACTTGCTCGAAGTTTCTGCATCCTACTCTTACCCATTTGTCAACAAACGGGAAAGAGCGGGATGGAGCAAGTTCGAGCAAGTTCAACCTACGTCGTTGAACAGGACTAGTGACTTTATACAATCCCATCGATCACACGTGCAATTCTTCAACATTCTTGATTTTAGCAAACTGATCTGATACTGGCGAACATGAGGTTCCAAAGGTTATAACATACATCTATTATTGATAGATACCTACTATCAATTCCTCCAGATTGTTTCGGAAAAACAAACGTTGAGAGTAACGATTTGGTCGACGAATTAACAGCTGGTGGAACATTTCTCTTAAATCTGTTGAAACCCCCACCTTGTACTGCTGAATTCTCGGAAGCACGGCTGGAAGCGACGTGAGTTTGTATGGTCTAGTCTATTAGCCGCACAATCCCAGATTTTCTTGGATTCATCACCGCTCCTAATAGCGGATACCACCTTTGCGTTGGAACTCCAAAATCTGATTTTTCAGGTCCTTCATTAGATCGGATTTCGCATGATCCTGCTTTCCAAGCTCTCCATGTAATCGCCATGTTGCAGCTGTTTGAAAATTCGATATCGGTTTACTTCCACAGTAGGTCCTTTTCGAACTTCTTTCTCGAACTCAATGCATACCCAAATTTTCTCCAAGAATTTCAGGAGTTTCTTTCAGAAATTTTTTCAGATGTTTTATTACCTATTTCACCAAACATTATCGAAAGGGTATTTTTTTTAGAAAATCTTGCAAATTTACCCATGAATTTCTTCAGAAATCCTTTAGTGATTCCTTCAGGAATTCTTTAAGAGAATCCTTCAGAAATGTTTTAAAGGATACATTTCGAAAACAATTCATAGATATTTCCAGACTCCATGTAAAAAAAATTCAAAAATTCCCAAAGCGATCCCTTCAGAAAATTTTCCAGATAATTTAATAAAAAAAAACTGCTAGGAATGGCTTTGGGAATTTCCTCTTTCGATTCCTTCAGGTATTGTTCCATGAAAGTGTTTTGAGAATTCATTTCTAAAGATTTATCATGGATTTCTTCAGAAATTGCTCTAGAATTTTATTCAGAATTACCTCTAAATGATCCTTCAAAACTTTATCCAAGAAATCCTCTAGAAAACCTTTCATGGGCTCCCTCGGAAACTCCTCCATTAATTCTTTTGAAATTCCGTACGCAAATTATTTCAGGAAATCATCCTCGGATTTTTACGGTGAAAGCGATTACTTCAGAAAATCAAAAGTTCAGAATTCCTCCAGAAATTTCTCCACGGATTCTTCTAGCAAAGCTTCCACAGACTCCTTTAGGAATTCTTCCAAAGTTTTGTGCAAATTTTTTTCTAGGGATTCCTTTAAAATTTTACTGAAGATTCCTTCAGAAATTCTTCGTGAGCCTGAAGATTTCTTCAGAAATTCTTCGTGAGCCTGAAGATTTCTTCAGAAATTCTTCGTGAGATAATATCATAAATTTGTTCAAGGATTCCATCAAGAAATCTTCTATGGATTGGTTTCAAAATTGCTACTTGGATTTTTACAGACGCTCCTTTTCAGAGTTTCTCAAGAAATTTATCCAGTAAATCTTTCATGTATGTAGATTAACCCATATCCGCCCAGCGTTCTATTTATAGGACAGATGCCCCGAACGCCCAGCGTCCTATAAATAGGACAGTCCTTTTGATGTGAATATCTCCAGAATTAAGCCTAGTTTGGTGTTTGAAAGGAATCGCTCAAGAAACTTCTTGACCGATTCCTGGCAGAAACTCTCCACGGTGACTACCATTTGAACTGTCATTTCTTCGCAACTGCGTACTGTGATCGAAGAAAAACGGTTTCTTGGGCGATTCAGGCAAGGAATTTCCCATGCATCAAGATAGGCCGAAAAATTCCTTCTGAACTGCAAACAGCGCTTTATGCAAAATTTTAGAATATGTACTTTCTTCAGAGAAGATGTTCTCCACACCCTTACCTTGCCCATAGTGGACAATATAGTTTGTGACATATTGTCCCGATCTGTGAACATCATTTGCAATGCGAAAAAAAGTATTTCCTTGGAATCTTGACAATGGTTAACAATTTACAGTTCATTTATTCGGCAGAGTTGTTAATCAATACATACAAAAGTCGATGTATGTATGATTGTATGTTTATATGCTTGTATGTTTATATGTTTGTATGTTTGTCTATTTGTGCGTTTATATGTATGTACGTATGTATATATGTATGCCGGAACATAGGCATAACTCTGAAATGCGTCAAGAAATTTCAATCAAATTTGGTATACACAATCCTTAGGATGTGGAGGTGGCAGCAGGGGTATTGAAATTCAAGATGGCGGCTTAGGTTCCAATATGGCGGTAAAAACTCCAGAATATATGCTTTTTAACGGCAATGCTGCTTCGGATACTATGCAATATGGGTATCTATCGATCGGGCTTCACAAGTAGAACTCAAAAATGAATATTCGACGCAATTTTGAAATTCAAGATGGCGGACCATATCCAAGATGGCGGCCATGGAAGAGTAGTTTGATCTATAATACCATTCAATATGGATATCTATCGATCGGGCATGATGAGTAGAATTCAAAAATCGATATTTAACGCCATTTTGAAATCCAAGATGACGGACCATATCCAATATGGGGACCACGGAATGGTTGTTTGAGCTATGCTACCATGCAATATGAGTATCTATCGATCGGGCTTCATGTATAGAAGTCAAAAATCGATATTTGACTCTATTTCGAAATCCAAGATGGCGGACCATATTCAAGATGGCGGCCACAGAATGAGAGTTTGAGCTATGATACCATGCAATATGGGTATCTATCGATAGGGCTTCATGAGTAGAACTCAAAAATAAATATCCGACGTCATTAGGGTTGAAGGGTTGAATGTTATGATAGAGCGTAGGATAGAGGGTTGGAATAGAAGGCAAAGAAGACAGTAAGGTAGAGGCTAGAGAGTAGGGTGAAGAATTGAATTGAGATTAGATGAGCTGGGGTTCTTTTTTGAGATAACTTCAGAAATTCTTTCCAGCATTTCTTCAGGCATTCCTTGCGAGAATCTTCTCAGGTTTATTTCCGAGATTCCTTCAGATATTGCTTCCGAGATCGCTGTGCGGATTGCTCCGGAGTTCTCTTCAGGGATTTTTGCAGGGGTTGCTTAGGAAAATCCTGGAAGGATTCTTTTATTTATTCTAATCTGCATTCCTTCAGGGATTTGTGCTGGAATTCCTCCAAAGATTCCTTCCAGGATTATTCCTTTTTCCAGTTGTTCCTTTAAGGTATCTGTTGTATCTCGCACCGGCAGCAGCGGCGCAGCTTTCTTAGCTGGAGCGGCCTTCTTCGGCTTGGGAGTCTTGGGCTTCTTGGCAGCAGCCTTCGATGGTTTGGTAGCCTTTTGCTTGGGAGCAGCAGCCTTCTTCACTGTTCCGGCTTTCTTGGCGGACTTGGCACCGGCTGCTTTGGCCTTCTTCTCACCAGCTGGTTTCTTGGCAGCAGGCTTCTTGGCCTTCTTTTCACCAGTGGCTTTCTTCGCAGCTGGCTTCTTGGCAGCCTTCTTTTTCTCACCTGCAGCCTTCTTGGGTTTCTTCCAAGGTTTCTTCTCAGCGGCAGCCTTATTATCCTTCAGCTTGAACGATCCTGAAGCACCGGATCCCTTGGTCTGTACGAAGGTGCCCTTCTCGACGCCAGCTTTCAGAGCCTTCCTGATGAAAATGGACAACTTGGCCACGTCACACTTGTAATTGGCCCCGATGTACTTCTTGATGGCCTGCAGTGAAGATCCCTTCCGTTCCTTCAGATTCTTGAGAGCGGCCAAGACCATTTCGTACGCTGGTGGATGAGTAGCTGGTTTCGAGAAGGGCACCTTCGTTCAGTCCAAGGGATCCGGTGCTTCAGGATCGTTCAAGCTGAAGGATAATAAGGCTGCCGCTGAGAAGAAACCCAAGAAGGCTGCAGGTGAGAAAAAGAAGGCTGCCAAGAAGCCATCTGCGAAGAAAGCCACTGGTGAAAAGAAGGCCAAGAAGCCTGCTGCCAAGAAACCAGCTGGTGAGAAGAAGGCCAAAGCAGCCGGTGCCAAGTCCGCCAAGAAAGCCGGAGCAGTGAAGAAGGCTGCTGCTCCCAAGCAAAAGGCTACCAAACCATCGAAGGCTGCTGCCAAGAAGCCCAAGACTCCCAAGCCGAAGAAGGCCGCTCCAGCTAAGAAAGCTGCGCCGCTGCTGCCGGTGCGAGATACAACATGCAACGTCGTCGGCCGGCGTCATCACAGGCAGCTTCGAACCGACCCAAGCTGCGAAGCGTATGAGGAACAGCCCATTCATCCAGTCAGCCACGCTGTCTATTGTATGATAGCGTTGTCAGCCTAATCGCACGTTGGGCTCCCTGCAGCATGCAGCGCAGCGCGAGGCTACATTCATTCTTTTATTTTCTATCTGTTTTGTGTCATTATCCGTACTATCAGTCACCTATAAAAGGTGACTGAGCAAACTGTATCATGATAGTGTATCTCGTCATATCACCGCCGTGTGGAGCACTGCCACACGGTGGTGCGAATAAATAGTTAAATTCGTAAAAAGACCACGGCGCAGCTTTCTTAGCTGGAGCGGCCTTCTTCGGACTAAAAAGTGTTTACATTGCACTAAATTGACGCCAATACTGCTCGAAAATGAACTGTCGCGTAGAATTAGCAAATATGTAAACGAGCCAAAAATAATAGAATGAATGTAGCCTCGCGCTGCGCTGCATGCTGCAGGGAGCCCAACGTGCGATTAGGCTGACAACGCTATCATACAATAGACAGCGTGGCTGACTGGATGAATGGGCTGTTCCTCATACGCTTCGCAGCTTGGGTCGGTTCGAAGCTGCCTGTGATGACGCCGGCCGACGACGTTGGAGCGAGATCCAACAGTATCCTCCCGAAAAAACTATGAAAAAACCGGATTAATCCACCTAGTGGTGATAGTGCCTTTCTCGTGCCAGTGTTGATGCGATCAAATCATAATTTTCCCATAACACGTTGATCATTCCTACTTTATATTAACACCACAGAAATTTGAAATAATGTGGTTTGGTGAAATTACTTTGGTTACGATTTTATTCTCTTGCATATGAGGACTTTGACTATTTCTACAACGATTACCAGTCTATAAAAAAGCCACAATTTGATTTACCATTGATAAACATTGGTTTTGTTCACTTTCATAATATTACGTTTGTCCATTTCCAGCGGGCACCTGGAACCGATTCCATGACACTACTGGTTGTCCCAAATATTATTTGTGGCTATTTTCTTGTCAACTGGGTACCAGGCGGCCTAAAAAGCCGCGAATTGATGTGTTCCATGGGGAGCATCCATTAAGTATGTCACGCTGAAATTAGGAATGTTTCAAGCTCCCCTCTGCCCCTTTCGTACGGGTTTCTCCTATACTTAATACATTGCTTGTCGCACTTTAACAACTCCCTCTCCCCTAGGATCGTGACGTACTTAATGGCCTCATGCATGAATTTGGCTTACTTCTATATTTTACCATTTCTGGCGGGGCACTCGTTACCTGTTCTTCAACACTACCGGTTCTCCCAAATGTGCGTCTGAGACTTTTTGCTGACAAACAGTTAATTAGATTATTGGAAAAGCCGCGATTTGGTGTGTCGCATGCACAGGTTCGGGTCACCTTTATATTTTACCACTTATGACAAGACACCCAAAATCGGTTCCCGGACAGGACCTGTTGTCCCACATTTGGTCTGAGACTTTTTTTTGTTGTTGCTAACTATTCATCAGGTTACCGAATAAATCATTTGATATGTCACATGTATTGATTCCCTTTTAAATTTTATATTTCCGGTGGGACAGACGGAATCGGTTCCGTAGTGCACTGATTGGTCTGAGACTTTTGTCTTGTCGGCTGTTCATCATGTAACCTAAAAGCCTTGATTTGTGGTGTCGCATGCATGGGTTTGGTTCACTTTCAGATTTAGCCACTTCCTCCAGCGGCACAGTGTGCAAAAAAGTGCTTACCTTTACATTTGCAAATTCATGAAATACGATGTTTGTTTGGAATAACAAGAACACAAGAGGAGCTAGACGTTTGAAGTCAAAGAACGAGTTGTAGAACGGAACAGTGGCCTCGAATTTTCCTAAAAGAAATTTCAAATTTATTACGCATTTTTAAAAGATAATTTACAAAAAACAGATCAAAATCAATACTTTCGAGCTTATTTGCTTTAGAAAACTAAGTTATTTAACCAAACCAATAGATTGAAAGATCTTTTAAGTAGAAAATTTATTAAGCCGCAGAGACGAACCTGCCAAGGGCTGAAAGTCTATTTAATAAAGACAAATCAATCAATCAATCAATCAATCAATGAACTTTCGAATGAGGGTTAAAAAGCTGCGATAAGTTTAACTATTTTCAAGTTGTAGCCAGTTTGAGGCAAGCAAAGTCAAAAACATGTAAAGTTCTATCACTACGTAACGGTTGAGATTTGACCATATGGGTACACATTTTTTTTTACCATTTATGATCCTCTATCACTCCTTAAAAAGTTTGCATTCACGAACCTAACACCCTGCATAGTCTGAACCAATTTGCTTGCCAACGTTCATAAGGTTATCAAAAAGCCGCGCTTTGCTGTGTCGCATGCATGGGTTTGGTTCACTTTTATATTTGGCCACTTCCGGCGGGACACCCAGAACCGGTTCCGGGACACTACAAGTTCAGATATGGTCTGATGCTGTTTTCCTGCTAACCGTTCACCAGGTTATCGGAAATGCCGCTGCTTGATGTGTCGCACGCATGGGTTTGGTTCTATTTTATATTTGTCCACTTCCGGCGGGACATCCGGAACCGGTTCCGGAACACTACTGGTTCTGATATGGTCTGAGACTATTTTTCTGCTTACCATTCATCAGGTTACCGAAAATGCTGCTGTTTGATGTGTCGTATGAATGAGTTATGTTCAATTTTATATTTTGGCACTTCCGGCGGGACACCCAGAACCAGTTCCGGAACACTACCAGTTCAGATATGGTTTGATACTGTTTTCCTGCTAACCGTTCATCAGATTATCGGAAATGTCGTGGTTTGATGTGTCGCATGCACGGGTTTGGTCCTCTTTTATATTTGGCCACTTCCGGCGGAACATCCGCAATCGGTTCCGGAACACTACCGGTTCAGATATGGTCTGATACTATTTTCCTGCTAACCGTTCATCAGGTTAACAAAAATGTCGCTGTTTGATGTGTCGCGTGAATGAGTTATGTTAAATTTTATATTTGGCCACTTCCGGCGGGACACCCAGAACCGGTTCCGGGACACTACAAGTTCAGATATGGTCTGATGCTGTTTTCCTGCTAACCGTTCACCAGGTTATCGGAAATGCCGCTGCTTGATGTGTCACATGTATGGGTTTAGTTCTCTTTTATATTTGACCACTTCCGACGGGACATCCGGAACCGGTTCCGGAACACTACTGGTTCTGATATGGTCTGAGACTATTTTTCTGCTTACCATTCATCAGGTTATCGGAAATGCCGTAGTTTGATGTGTCGCATGCATGGGTTTGTTGCATTTTTATGTCTGGCCCCTCCCAGGGGTACCGGTCCGGTACACCTAAATGGCCATAACTCCGGAACGGCTGGACCGATCCGAACCATTTTCAATAGGAAACAATGGGACTATATGCCGCGTCGAATGAACCGTCGGTCATTAAAATCGGTTGAGGTTTACTGCCAAAAAGTGATGTGAGTTTTTTGTACACACACATACACACATACACACACACGCACACACACACATACACACATACACACATACACACACACAGACATCACCTCAATTCGTCGAGCTGAGTTGATTAGTATATGTGACTCGACCCTCCGGACCTTCTATCAAAAAGCCATTTTTGGAGTGAACATATAGCCTTTCCAGTACACTTAGTGTACGAGAAAGGCAAAAATATATGTTTCTTCCGAGATTTTTTTCAGGCAATCCTAGATCATAGAAACATCTTCTTTGGTTCTTGAAGGAATGCCTGCTCAGCTTCTGGCCAGTATTCTTGTCATGATCTCTCTAAGGATTCCATCAGGTATTCTTTACGGGATTGCTTCAGGAATAACTTCAGGGATTTCTGCCAGAATTGCTTCAGAAATTTCTGAAGGGATTCTTTCAGATATTTTAACAAGCATTCTTTCACGGAATTCTTCTGGAATTACTTCATAGATTCATTTTAGTATACTTTCAAAGTGTTTTGTTGATACATATTCAGAGAATCTTAATGGAATTTTTTCTACGAGCCGGAATTTATACAGCAATTTCTCCCGGGGTTTC
Source organism: Aedes albopictus (assembly GCF_035046485.1). NCBI lineage: Eukaryota > Metazoa > Arthropoda > Insecta > Diptera > Culicidae > Aedes > Aedes albopictus. Next base: position 416,693,954 of record NC_085138.1, on the reverse strand, counting down.
ATCTGTGATTATTTCAGGGATTCCTACCCAGCTTTCAGCTGAGATTCCCTCAGAACTCTATCAGATATACCTCTTAGAATTCCTTCAGTAAATCCTCCCGGGATTTCTTCGGGTATTTCTACTGGGAATGTTCTTCTCCCCCAGCGTTATGTTTTTCAGACTTCTGTATGTAATTCAAAATTGCAATTGGTATATCGAATAAAATTGAATTTTTGGGTAGTTTATCATTTTTCATGTAGCCGAAAGACACATTATCTTTTCGATGTAACTTTGATAGTGCCCAGTATAACACCATAAAATCCACACATTGTTCACGAATAAAAAATCATGGAGTAGTGCAAACATAAATAGAGAAGCCGTGTAGAGTATATCTGGTTGAAATTTTATATCAAAAAATGGAGTGATGATGAACCTGGGCGTGTTAGTGGAATACCTGTAAGTACGAGACACTGAAGACGATCTTATAGTTGAGGTCGAAATATGTATTTGTCAAACGATACAAATTAAAAAGAATAATACTCAAATATTTTTGAAAAGTTTATGTATGGTGAGTACGTATAGAGAGTTTGTGGGGAGCTGAAGAAAAAACTCAATTACTTTATTAGAAATGATTATCTGTGAAAAATTTAACTTCTACTGTATTTTAACATTTGGTTATGCTACACATAGTGAGCTCTCTTTATTTGATTTGTTAAACAAAATGAGAAATGTTGAACACTGACAGTCAAAATTACATGAAATTACAAGAACCATGCATTGCATACTTTTAGGCGTTTATCGGGTTATATTTCTGCCCCAATTTAAAAGTCCTTTTTCTATTCTCTTTGAATGATTATCATCTCTCTCACTTGTTTGGAGCTGTATTGTATCTATACGGATCAGAATATAATGATAGCGTAGTATTTGTGCTGAAATAGAACTCGAGAAAATTATTAGATATTGAGGACCTACAATGAAGATTTTTTTTTAGTGCTACACCATAGACTTCCATTTTTTTCGTCAAATCATGTTTATTTTATTGGAACTCGACCGTTGATAACATTTTTTTTTGAAGATTTAAATTGTGAGACACCTTGGGCGTTAACGGGTTAAGGTGGCCCACACTTATATGAAAAGCAAAAAAATCGAAAAATGGCAAGTCTTACTTCCTAAATCAGTTGTTTAGGACTCCCAGAAGCTACGTTCAAGTGAGGATAAACTTCATTGTTGATTTTCCAATACATGTGAAGGAATAATATCAATAATGAAAACTTTCCATGTTTTTTGACATTTCTCTGGAGAATAATTTTAAATTTCTTTCTTAGATTTTTACGAAAATTTTGCTGCATATTTCTTCAATACTTCCTTCAGAGATACCGTCATGGATTCATTTGAAAATGTCTCCAGAGACTTTTTCAGAGTTTAAGGGTTTTTTTTGGAACTTCAGGTTTGGATTTTTTCAACAGTTCTTTTATGGAGTATTACAGATATTCATTAGATAATTTCTTTAAACAAATTCTACAGAGAATGGAAAGACTAATGTTTGGATAAAAAATTATAATTTTGAAACGTTGGCCGGACTATCTAAGCTCTTGCCATTTTTGTTGATCTTGGTTCCGTCGTCTGACGCAATCTGGCTTTTGAAAGTGTTTTTTAAAATTCCATTTATTTATTGACGATCTCATTTTTTTTTATCGCAACAGAGCGTACCAACCAGAAATCAAGCAATTGTTGCAGCAGGTGAACGTTTCCTTACCGGATGAAAAGCAGAAGATGTCGAACAACTCTAATGAAAGCTCTCATGATGAAAGAACTTTTGGGTTGAGGATGGCAGAAATTTCCGGTTTGGTAACAGTTGCTCTGGATGATATTGAGAAGCCCCATACTGACACATTTTCAAATGCGATAGAAGACCTAATCGAAAAATCAAACTTCTTAGAAGCGCAGGGTGACTTCCCTGCGATGAATGTGTCGGTTCTGTCAGATGCATTTGAAGGTTCCTCCATTATCGAAAGTATCGAGAATGATTCTCATAGAGCTCAGCTACCGGGTCGCAGCACTTTCGAAGACAATATGAAAGATACAAAAAGTCTTCCTGGATATTTCAAGAACATCAATGAAAGCCTTTCTAATCCTTTGTATGGAGAAGATGGCATGGAACCAGCTGTCCAAGCAAGCAACTTGAATGCGCTGTACTCCGTTCCTTCCAATCAAATCCATTCACCATTGACGCATATAGCTGCTTCGGAATATTTTGCGGACAATTTCGAGAAAAGCCCTACGAAGAAGATACAGCATCAGAAACTCGATCAAAATTGGGAGCGCTGTGAAAACCCGACGACCACTTCAACTTGTCCACTATTTTTGTTGGAACCATCGCCGCCAGTAACCACGGAAACATCCACCTCAACAGGGGTAGTGTGTAGTACCACCCATCAGGAGGTAGCTCCAACAACCAACCATACGTTCAACAGTTCGGCCACTGCAGAGGAAGAGATGGAACGACGCCGTCAGAAGGCTCTACGCAAGATTTTAATTCATTTGGTACGCAGCAGAAGTGAGGCAGCTCCGAATGTGATGGCCGGTAGTACGGGGTTTGTGCTGGTTGCGATGGGATTTGTGATACTGATGATGGTCATTTAGTTCAAATTATGTTGGTGGAATAAAAATCTTTTTTTTTTAGTGATCAGCTTGAAATTATGTCAGATCGTTTTCCTTACTTTATTCTTAAGACGTTGAGCTGTGAGCTGTGAAGTTTTAAATTTCTTCAGATTATCTGGTAAACTTTATGCATTTGAAGGACTGAAAATGAATAAGTAATCGTGGATTACCTTTTCACATTTTTTTTTATTAAAAAAATATTTGCGCAGTACAACTCGAAGCATCCAACTCGGATCACTTCTTCCTAGGGAGCACAAGTGAGGCTGGGTGTGAGACCGGCTAAAAGATCATCATTATCTGGTCATTTGTGGCCGTCGAAGTGCTGGCTGTTGAGCTTCATCATCCATGTAGCAGCACCCAAGCAGTAGTGCCTGGTCATTTTCGCGCGTTCCCCTCCACCAGCATCACCAGCATCACGAGCGCCTCGCGTGGTCCATCGCTTCGTGTGTTTGTTTATTGTTTGATTTAGATGGTTCATTCGGGCGCGTTATTTTCAGAGTTTTTTGTCGAGTGTGAAATGGCATCCAACACCATCATCGCCGCCGCGCACACACGTGATGATGATTGATGAGGTAAGTTCATTGCAGGTATAAGCCGCCCGCACTCACATGGTCGTGGGTGGGATGCGCCCCGTTTTTCTCTCTCTCTCTGTGACATGTTCAAAAGGTTATAATTTATGATGGGCGATTAATGTCGATTTTATGAACGTTTTGCAAGCCGTTGGAGAGGGGGGAAAACATGGAAGGAAAGCGCCCGTGCTTTGGAGTCGGAGTGGTAGAAGTTTATGATTTGTTGTTGCCATGTTGTTTGAGTCAATTAAACTTTTATCGCTCTCCTGCATATGGGCTAAACTGCCATTCCGGGAGGTCAGCAAATCAGACAAATAATGTGAAATTGCAGTTTTATTGCTGACATGTGTGAATCAAATTGATGTGCAGTAGATAATTCGCTAACTTTTATGGACTTGAAGTCGGAGATTTATTTTGGTTGTGGTTCGATTTCATGTTGAATCTCTAAAACTTCAAGCCATGGCATTATTGAGAGCATTAATGATATTCAATACAAATAATCATACAAATGTGGCACGGTAAAGGCTGGGTATGCTGCGTAATTCAGATCCCATTGTGATCCACTAGCCTCTGCCCAGCAACTCCTATCCCTACCTCCTCGCGGTACCGGCCGGAAACTATGAGCAACCTTAGGGAAGATCGGGTAACCAACCCCGGTGGGAACTTTGGTCGTAGGCTGACAGGGAAGGGGGGATTTGCTTTTGCAAACTTGAGCGTCTGTTCTCCAGGAGGAGCGGCCCACAACAGCGTCTGATCCCCATGTAAGCGGCGGCTGATCTACGCCCGAGTGCCAGGGAAGGACTCTAAGCTCAACTGTGCACTATGGTCCTTCGGAAAGTAGGAGGTTGGTGTCAGGCCCTACGAGCCAGTCGTAAAAAAACATTGTAACGGAAAATCAACAACAGAATAATACGAACCGAGACCTACGGCAACGACCCCAGCGAACAAAAAGGACTTGCGATTGGAAACTCGGTACGGGGAACTGCCGATCTCTCAACTTCATTGGGAGCACCCGCATACTCACCGATCTACTGAAGGACCGCGGGTTCGGCATCGTAGCGCTGCAGGAGGTGTGTTGGACAGGATCTATGGTGCGAACGTTTAGAGGTAATCATACCATCTACCAGAGTTGCGGCAACACACGTGAGCTGGGAATAGCTTTTATAGTGATGGGCGACATGCAGAGGCGCGTGATCGGTTGGTGGCCGATCGACGAAAGAATGTGCAGGTTGAGGATCAAGGGCCGATTCTTCAACATTAGCATAATAAACGTGCACAGCCCACACTCCGGAAGCACTGATGATGACAAGGACGCATTTTACGCGAAGCTCGAACGCGAGTACGATCGCTGCCCAAGCCACGACGTCAAGATCATCATAGGAGATTTGAACGCTCAGGTAGGCCAGGAGGAGGAATTCAGACCGACGATTGGTAAGTTCAGCGCCCTCCAGCAAACGAATGAAAACGGCCTACGACTCATTGATTTCGCCGCCTCCAAAAATATGGCCATACGTAGCACCTTTTTCCAACACAGCCTCCCTTATCGTTACACCTGGAGATCACCACAGCAGACGGATTCTCAAATCGACCACGTTCTGATTGACGGACGGCACTTCTCCGACATTATTGATGTCAGAACCTATCTTGGCGCCAACATGGACTCCGACCACTATCTGGTGATGGTGAAACTGCGCCCAAAACTCTCCGTCATCAACAATGTACGGTACCGGCGACCACTACGGTACAACCTAGAGCGACTGAAGCAATCGGATGTCGCCTCAGCATACGCGCAGAATCTCGAGGCCGCGTTGCCAGACGAGGACGAGCTCGATGAGGCCCCTCTAGAGGACTGCTGGAGTACAGTGAAAGCAGCCATCAACGACGCAGCCGAGAGCACCATCGGGTACGTGGAACGGAATCGATGGAACGAATGGTTCGACGAAGAGTGCAGAACGGTTTTTGAGGAAAAGAACGCAGCGAGGGCGGTAATGCTGCAGCAAGGGACTCGACAGAACGTGGAACATTATAAACAGAAGCGGAAACAGCAGACCCGCCTATTTCGGGAGAAAAAGCGCCGCCTGGAAGAAGCGGAGTGTGAAGAAATGGAACTGCTGTGCCGTTCCCAAGAAACACGGAAGTTCTATCAGAAGCTCAACGCATCTTGCAACGGCTTTGTGTCACGAGCCGAAATATGCAGGGATAAAGACGGAGGCCTCTTGACGGACGAACGTGAGGTGATCGAAAGGTGGAAGCAGCACTTCGATTAGCACCTGAACGGCGTGGAGAACGTAGGCACGGGAGCCCACGGCAGCGGAGGAAACAACGACGCCAGTGCAGCGGAGGATGGAAATGAACCAACTCCCACGCTGAGGGAAGTTAAGGATGCCATTCACCAGCTCAAAACCAACAAAGCAGCTAGTAAAGATGGTATCGCAGCTGAACTCATCAAGATGGGACCAGAAAAGTTGGCCACCTGTCTGCATCGGCTGATAATCAGGATCTGGGAAACCGAACAGCTACAGGAGGAGTGGAAGGAAGGGGTAATCTGCCCCATTCACAAGAAAGGCGACCATTTGGAATGTGAGAACTTCAGGGCGATCACTATTTTGAATGCTGGCTACAAAGTGCTATCCCAGATCATCTTCCGTCGTCTGTCACCTAAAACGAATGAGTTTGTGGGAAGTTATCAAGCCGGCTTCATCGACGGCCGGTCGACAACGGACCAGATCCTCCAGAAATGCCGTGAATACCAGGTCCCAACGCATCACCTGCTCATCGACTTCAACGCGGCATACGACAGTATCGACCGCGCAGAGCTATGAAGAATCATGGACGAAAACGGCTTTCCTGGGAAGCTGATTAGACTGATTAAAGCAACGATGGACGGTGTGCAAAACTGCGTACGAATCTCGCCGGGGACTGAGACAAGGTGATGGGCTCTCATGCCTACTCTTCAACATTGCTCTGGAAGGTGTGATGCGACGAGCCGTGCTCAACAGCCGGGGAACGATTTTCATAAAATCCGGTCAATTTGTGTGCTTTTACGGACGACATGGACATTATTGCCAGAACATTTAGAACGGTGGCAGAGCTGTACACCCGCCTGATACGCGAAGCAGCAAAGGTCTGACTGGTGGTGAATGCTGGTAGGCGGAACCGAACACGACCGGATCCGTCTGGGTAGTAGTGTTACGATAGACGGGGATACTTTCGAGGTGGTGGAGGAATTCGTCTACCTCGGATCCTTACTGACGGCTGACAACAACAGCCGTAAAATTCGGAGGCGCATCATCAGCGGAAGTCGGGCCTACTACGGGCTCCAGAAGAAACTGCGGTCGAAAAAGATTCACCCACGCACCAAATGCACCATGTACAAAACGCTAATAAGACTGGTGGTCCTCTACGGGCACGAGACATGGACCATGCTCGAGGAGGACCTGCAAGCACTCGGAGTTTTCGAGCGACGCGTGCTAAGGACGATCTTCGGCGGTGTGAAGGAGAACGGTGTGTGGCGGCGAAGGAAGAACCACGAGTTCGCTGCACTTTATGGCGAACCCAGCATCCAGAAGGTGGCCAAAGCCGGAAGGATACGGTGGGCAGGGCATGTTGCAAGAATGCCGGACAACAACCATGCAAAGCTGGTGTTTGCAACTGATCCGGTTGGCACAAGAAGGCGTGGAGCGCTGAGAGCATGATGGGCGGACCAGGTGGAGCGTGACTTGGCGAGCATTGGGCGCGATCGAGGATGGAGAGCGGCAGCCACGAACCGAGTATTGTGGCGTACTATTGTTGATTATGTCTTGTCTTAAATGTGATGTTGAACAAATAAATGTATGTATGTAATCATACAAATGTTTGTTCTATAGAGCACTTTTTATGAAATTCGTATACCATATTGGAAACATGAAGATACCCAAGAAGCATTTTAGTTTTGAAAAAGTTTTGAAAGCCAGGATAAAACCATAACAGATTCAATTTTGGTTTTATCATGTTTTTCATGACGTTGGGGAGTCATTGTTATTTAAATATTCTTTTGTCAAGGAAGTCAAAGAAATTATCTTGTCAAAAAGATCCTAGACCACCAGAAAATTGTGTAAATCATCTTCTTTTCATTCTGAGCATTATAAACAATAGGTAGGACAACCTTGTTAAGCGTTTACATTGAGTGTGGTCCTAATTCCAAGCTTTCTCAAAAAGTGCCTCGAAATTGCGTTACCTTCCATGCAACGAAATCGGTTTAGCAAATGCAACCCTTTTCCTTTCACAAAGAGCTTCCTAAGGTTTGCATTGCCAACATCGTACTCCGTACGCGCCCTACAGAGCAGCACAAAGCACGCCGCGTGTGTGTGAATGCATCGCCATCTCCGGCAATGACATCGGATAGATAATTAATTCCTGCCAATCGCGCCCGTTTGGAGTCCGTCCCGAAAGCACTTGCCGCCGGACGGAGGTTTTCTTCTCCCCAAGCGCACGTTCGTCGATTGACCGGACCGAACCGGAGAGTGGACGTTTATTGTATGACGGTGACGCTGAGCTCGACACCACAAACTACGGTAGTAGTGTGCCATTCGATAGCATCGTCACCACGCCGGCCGATAGAGAACAGAACAGTATCGGTGGCTGGTTGCTGCATCCCGTGATATTACATAAACTCTTGGATGCAATTTCAATGACCAACTTGATTCAATTCCGCTTGGCACTCGTTTGGGATGGTCTCAGAATCGTCAATAGGTAGATGGGGCGGTTCTTTGCTGGGGACAGGCGAGGAGGTCATTGAGTTAACCAGTGGTATTGGACGTAACGGGATTGGATATTGTAGTACTTCATTAAATGCTGGCAAGCACTAAGGGACATTGTTTTGCTGAGCTTTGCACAGGGATTCTAGAGCACATATTGCTTTTGAAACACATCGAAAACTAGTCGCACTATTCGCAAAATAAGGCGACGTATGAATTATAAATAACAGTTCAATGTTAAGAAAATATATAAGTTTTGAAGATTTTCAAAAAGTAGTGAATTTTAAGCAATTGCCAGGCGAATCAAAAAATTAAATGGAACGAACTCACCATGGAACCCATGCTGAGGTTCGATACCTGCTCGGTCCAGTAACTTTCTTGGCTTCCTTGGACAGAGAGTAACTTCGTACCTACCACGTGGTATACAGAGAGAGTTGAGAAGCCTCTCGTTCCAGTTTCAACGTTACACCAAAAAGGAAATTAATTTCTATAAATATGAAATGTCACAATGAAGTTCAATGCATGATTCACAAACTTTGTGTCTGGGAAATAATGATGGATGAATGTAATAGCAGGATGGAAGCAGTATTTCAACAAACACAGAAGACACAAGTACAGAAGATCACAACAGTCAGATAAAAGGCAACCAGCCAAGTAGCCAGCTCTCACGAGTTGAAGAAAGTTCAGACTCATTGAGCAGCTTTTGAAAATGAAGGCTGCTTTTTCCGAAAGTTTTTAATTTGAGAAACACTGATTTCCGTGGAACAAAATCTGATTTTCCTGGAAAACGAGATGAGAGGTGTTTCCGTAGGCAGCACCGCTTTCCCTAGGGATAATCGGCTGCGGCTAGCAGCAAAGCGAATCAGTGTGAAGCCATTTTCGATGCACCAGAAGAGGAATAGAAATTTTCCCAAACAGCTCAATTAATACAGGCAGTTTGCACCGCGTTTCTGTCGCTCGTTGGTCTTTGATCTTCACCTGTGCTGGGATCTTTGTCTGTAGTTGTTAAATTGATGTTGTAATCCTTGAGCTTAGCTTACACTGTCTGAATATGTCAGTAGTTGCTAAGTTCAATTTTAGCAGCTCATACATTTTTTCATCAATTACGCCACTGACCACAGAGTCAGTTTAATAAGAAGAAGAATGCTAGAGTGCAATCGTGCAGTGTTTGCTTCTACAAAATACGGAAAGCACTCTGCATCTCCACAACCACCACATGAATGGTATTTGTGTGCAATGGGATATGCATTTCCAGGGAAAATTCTTTGGATTTTCCGCTGAAACTTCTTTGAAATTCTTTAGGATTTTGCGGAAGAAGTTGGCTCTCTCAGTCTTTGAAAATTAAACGATTTTATTCTATTCTTCCCGACGTATCAGTCAGGGGATGTGACCTTTTTCAAGAGAAAAACTATATATTAGTTGGTCAAAATATCATTTCTTAAACTAGTCTTACTTGGTCAATCGTTTTCGTCCTAAATTGTCTATTTTTGTAGTTGTCGGTGAAAGTTTGGTGTAGTTTCGGTGAAATTCCATTGGAATTTCCGGTGAAATTCCCAAGGAATTTCCGGTGAAATTCCCTTGGAATTTCCGGTGAAATTCCCTTGGAATTTCCGGTAAAATTCCCTTGGAATTTTCATTGAAATTCCCCTGGAATATCCGGTGAAATTCCCCTGGAATTTCCGGTGGAATTCCCTTGGAATTTCCGGTGGAATTCCCTTGGAATTTCCGGTGGAATTCCCTTGGAATTTCCGGTGGAATTCCCTTGGAATTTCCGGTGGAATTCCCTTGGAATTTCCGGTGGAATTCCCTTGGAATTTCCGGTGGAATTCCCTTGGAATTTCCGGTGGAATTCCCTTGGAATTTCCGGTGAAATTCCCTTGGAAATTCCGGTGAAATTCCCTTGGAATTTCCGGTCAAATTCCTTTGGAATTTCCGTTGAAATTCCCCTGGAATTTCCGATGAAATCCCCTTGGAATTTCCGGTGAAATTCCCTTGAAATCTCCGGTGAAATTCCCTTGGAATTTCCGGAGAAATTCCCTTGGAAATTCCGGTGAATTTCCGGTCAAATTCCTTTGGAATTTCCGTTGAAATTCCCTTGGAATTTCCGGTGAAATTCCCTTGGAATTTCCGGTGAAATTCCCTTGGAATTTCCGGTGAAATTCCATTGGAAATTCCGGTGAAATTCCCTTGGAAATTCCGGTGAAATTCCCTTGGAATTTCCGGTCAAATTCCTTTGGAATTTCCGTTGAAATTCCCTTGGAATTTCCGATGAAATCCCCTTGGAATTTCCGGTGAAATTCCCTTGGAATTTCCGGTGAAATTCCCTTGGAATTTCCGGTGAAATTCCCTTGGAATTTCCGGTGTAATTCCCTTGGAATTTCCGGTGTAATTCCCTTGGAATTTCCGGTGAAATTCCCTTGGAATTTCTGGTGAAATTCCCATGGAATTTCCGGTGAAATTCCCTTGGAATTTCCGGTGAAATTCCCTTGAAATTTCCGGTGAAATTCTCTTGGAATTTCCGGTGAAATTCCCCTGGAATTGCCGGTGAAATTCCCCTGGAAATTCCAGTGAAATTCCCCTGGAATTTCCGGTGAAATTCCCCTGGAATTTCCGGTGAAATTCCCATGGAATTTCCGGTGAAATTCCCCTGGAATTTCCGGTGAAATTCCCCTGGAATTTCCGGTGAAATTCCCCTGGAATTTCCGGTGAAATTCCCCTGGAATTTCCGGTGAAATTCCCCTGGAATTTCCGGTGAAATTCCCCTGGAATTTCCGGTGAAATTCCCCTGGAATTTCCGGTGAAATTCCCCTGGAATTTCCGGTGAAATTCCCCTGGAATTTCCGGTGAAATTCCCCTGGAATTTCCGGTGAAATTCCCCTGGAATTTCCGGTGAAATTCCCCTGGAATTTCCGGTGAAATTCCCCTGCAATTTCCAGTGAAATTCCCCTGCAATTTCCAGTGAAATTCCCCTGGAATTTCCGGTGAAATTCCCCTGGAATTTCCGGTGAAATTCCCTTGGAATTTCCGGTGAAATCCCCTTGGAATTTCCGGTGAAATTCCCTTGGAATTTCCGGTGAAATTCCCTTGGAATTTCCGGTGAAATTCCCTTGGAATTTCCGGTGAAATTCCCTTGGAATTTCCGGTGAAATTCCCTTGGAATTTCCGGTGAAATTCCCTTGGAATTACCGGAGAAATTCCCTTGGAATTTCCGGTGAAATTCCCTTGGAATTTCCAGTAAAGTTCCCTTGGAATATCTTGTGAAATTCCCCTGGAATTTCCGGTGAAATTTTCTTGGAATTTCCGGCGAAATTCCCTTGAATGAAACTCCCCTGGAATTTCCAGTGAAACTCCCTTGGAATTTCCGGTGAAATTTCCTTGGAATTTCCGATGAAATATCATTGGAGTTTCCGGTGAAATTTCCTTGGAATTTCCGATGAAATTCCCTTGGAATTTCCGGTGAAATTTTCTTGGTATTTCCGGCGAAATTCCCTTGCATGAAACTCCCCTGGAATTTCCAGTGAAATTCCCCTGGAAGTCTCAGCGAAATTCCCCTGAAATGACCATTGAAATTCCTGTGGAATGTACATTGAAATTTTCCTGGAATTTCCTGATAAATTCCCCTATAATTTCCAATGGAATTTCCCTCGTTTTTTCCAGAGAAATTCTCCTGGAATTTCCAGAGAAATTCCCCTGGAATTTCCAGAGAAATTCCCCTGGAATTTCCAGAGAAATTCCCCTGGAATTTCCAGAGAAATTCCCCTTGAATTTCCAGAAAAATTCCCCTGAAAATTCCAGAGAAATTCCCCTGGAATTTCCAGAGAAATTCCCCTGGAATTTCCAGAGAAATTCCCCTGGAATTTCCAGAGAAATTCCCCTGGAATTTCCAGAGAAATTCCCCTGGAATTTCCAGAGAAATTCCCCTGGAATTTCCAGAGAAATTCCCCTGGAATTTCCAGAGAAATTTCCCTGGAATTTCCAGAGAAATTCCCCTGGAATTTCCAGAGAAATTCCTCTGGAATTTCCAGAGAAATTCCCCTGGAATTTCCAGAGAAATTTCCCTGGAATTTCCAGAGAAATTCCGTTGGAATTTCCAGAGAAATTCCCCTGGAATTTCCAGAGAAATTCCCCTGGAATTTCCAAAGAATTTTCCCTGGAATTTCCAGAGAATTTCCCCTGGAATTTCCAGAGAAATTCCCCTGGAATTTCCAGAGAAATTCCCCTGGAATTTCTAGAGAAATTCCCCTGGAATTTCTAGAGAAATTCCCCTGGAATTTCCAGAGGAATTCCCCTGGAATTTCCAGAGAAATTCCCCAGGAATTTCCAGAGAAATTCCCCAGGAATTTCCAGAGAAATTCCCCAGGAATTTCCAGAGAAATTCCCCTGGAATTTGCAGAGAAGATCCCCTGGAATTTGCAGAGAAATTCCCCTGGAATTTCCAGAGAAATTCCCCCGGAATTTCCAGCGAAATTCCCCTGGAATTTCCAGAGAAATTCCCCTGGAATTTCCAGAGAAATTCCCCTGGAATTTCCAGAGAAATTCCCCTGGAATTTCCAGATAAATTCCCCTGGAATTTCCAGAGAAATTCCCCTGGAATTTCCAGATAAATTCCCCTGGAATTTCCAGAGAAATTCCCCTGGAATTTCCAGAGAAATTCCCCTGGAATTTCCAGAGAAATTCCCCTGGAATTTCCAGAGAAATTCCCCTGGAATTTCCAGAGAAATTCCCCTGGAATTTCCAGAGAAATTCCCCTGGAACTTCCAGAGAAATTCCCCTGGAATTTCCAGAGAAATTCCCCTGGAATTTCCAGAGAAATTCCCCTGGAATTTCCAGAGAAATTCCCCTGGAATTTCCAGAGAAATTCCCCCGGAATTTCCAGAGAAATTCCCCCGGAATTTCCAGAGAAATTCCCCTGAAATTTCCAGAGAAATTCCCCTGGAATTTCCAGAGAAATTCCCCTGGAATTTCCGGAGAAATTTCCCTGGGATTTCCGGAGAAATTCCCCTGGGATTTCCGGAGAAATTCCCCTGGGATTTCCGGAGAAATTCCCCTGGGATTTCCGGAGAAATTCCCCTGGAATTTCCAGAGAAATTCCCCTGGAATTTCCAGAGAAATTGCCCTGGAATTTCCAGAGAAATTCCCCTGGAATTTCCAGAGAAATTCCTCTGGAATTTCCAGAGAAATTCCCCTGGAATTTCCAGAGAAATTTCCCTGGAATTTCCAGAGAAATTCCCGTGGAATTTCCAAAGAATTTTCCCTGGAATTTCCAGAGAATTTCCCCTGGAATTTCCAGAGAATTTCCCCTGGAATTTCCAGAGAAATTCGCCTGGAATTTCCAGAGAAATTCCCCTGGAATTCTCAGAGAAGTTCACCTGGAATTTCCAGAGAAATTCCTCTGGAATTTCCAGAGAATTTCCCCTGGAATTTCCAGAGAAATTCCCCTGGAATTTCCAGAGAAATTCCCCTGGAATTTCCAGAGAAATTCCCCTGGAATTTCCAGAGAAATTCCCCTGGAATTTCCAGAGAAATTCCCCTGGAATTTCCAGAGAAATTCCCCTGGAATTTCCAGAGAAATTCCCCTGGAATTTCCAGAGAAATTCCCCTGGAATTTCCAGAGAAATTCCCCTGGAACTTCCAGAGAAATTCCCCTGGAATTTCCAGAGAAATTCCCCTGGAATTTCCAGAGAAATTCCCCTGGAATTTCCAGAGAAATTCCCCTGGAATTTCCAGAGAAATTCCCCCGGAATTTCCAGAGAAATTCCCCCGGAATTTCCAGAGAAATTCCCCTGAAATTTCCAGAGAAATTCCCCTGGAATTTCCAGAGAAATTCCCCTGGAATTTCCGGAGAAATTTCCCTGGGATTTCCGGAGAAATTCCCCTGGGATTTCCGGAGAAATTCCCCTGGGATTTCCGGAGAAATTCCCCTGGGATTTCCGGAGAAATTCCCCTGGAATTTCCAGAGAAATTCCCCTGGAATTTCCAGAGAAATTGCCCTGGAATTTCCAGAGAAATTCCCCTGGAATTTCCAGAGAAATTCCTCTGGAATTTCCAGAGAAATTCCCCTGGAATTTCCAGAGAAATTTCCCTGGAATTTCCAGAGAAATTCCCGTGGAATTTCCAAAGAATTTTCCCTGGAATTTCCAGAGAATTTCCCCTGGAATTTCCAGAGAATTTCCCCTGGAATTTCCAGAGAAATTCGCCTGGAATTTCCAGAGAAATTCCCCTGGAATTCTCAGAGAAGTTCACCTGGAATTTCCAGAGAAATTCCTCTGGAATTTCCAGAGAATTTCCCCTGGAATTTCCAGAGAAATTCCCCTGGAATTTCCAGAGAAATTCCCCTGGAATTTCCAGAGAAATTCCCCTGGAATTTCCAGAGAAATTCCCCTGGAATTTCCAGAGAAATTCCCCTGGAATTTCCAGAGAAATTCCCCTGGAATTTCCAGAGAAATTCCCCTGGAATTTCCAGAGAATTTCCCCTGGAATTTCCAGAGAAATTCCCCTGGAATTTCCAGAGAAATTCCCCTGGAATTTCCAGAGAAATTCCCCTGGAATTTCCAGAGAAATTCCCCTGGAATTTCCAGAGAAATTCCCCTGGAATTTCCAGAGAAATTCCCCTGGAATTTCCAGAGAAATTCCCCTGGAATTTCCAGAGAAATTCCGTTGGAATTTCCAGAGAAATTCCCCTGGAATTTCCAAAGAATTTTCCCTGGAATTTCCAGAGAATTTCCCCTGGAATTTCCAGAGAAATTCGCCTGGAATTTCCAGAGAAATTCCCCTGGAATTTCCAGAGAAGTTAACCTGGAATTTCCAGATAAATTGCCCTGGAATTTCCAGAGAAATTCCTCTGAAATTTCCAGAGAAATTCCCCTGGAATTTCCAAAGAATTTTCCCTGGAATTTTCAGAGAATTTCCCCTGGAATTTCCAGAGAAATTCCCCTGGAATTTCCAGAGAAATTCCCCTGGAATTTCCAGAGAAATTCCCCTGGAATTCCCAGAGAAGTTCACCTGGAATTTCCAGATAAATTGCCCTGGAATTTCCAGAGAAATTCCTCTGAAATTTCCAGAGAAATTCCCCTGGAATTTCCAGGGAAATTTCTCTGAAAATTCCAGGGGAATTTCTCTGGGAATTCCAGGGAATTTCTCTGGAATTTCCAGTGAAAGTGCCTTCGCGATTTTTTTTTATTCGTGAATTTTAATTTAGGCTACTTCTTTACACCTCTTTGCGAATTCTTTTAGAGGCTGAAAGTATTTCAATCGGTATTTTCTCCGTAAGCTATTCCTTTGAGTTAATAAATATATGTCATTCTTTCATGTTTACATTTCTGCTATTATATATATTTCATTTTCTGCTCTTCAACATTAGCTCGAATCATTGGAAAATCAACATTGTGGCCACGGTTCTATATCTCGCCAGCAGCAGTCAACGAAAGAAAATAGCCTATGCATAATCCAGTCGTGCGGTGGAAGAGATTCACGGCCACGGATGATAAAGCACAAAATTTATAGCGATCATGATATTTTGTGATTCTCATTCTCAGGGGCGGTCCATAAACCACGTGGCCATTTTTTTGGGACTTCTCAAACCCCCCCCCCCCCCCCCGCGTGGTCATTAGTCCATACATTTTTTTTTATTCGTCCATACAAAACGGTCATTGGCCAACCCCCCCCCCCCCCCTCATGACCACGTGGATTATGGACAGCCCCTCATCTCGCGTGATGTTTGTCTGCTGCTACGCATTGCACCTCCTCTCCGTTAACGGTCGTTTTCTGTTGCAGATCATCGTGCTCTTTTGGCTTTTTTTTTTTCTAACCTGCACCTTATGATCTGAAGCGAAACAGTGGAAAACTATAAAAAGCAACCGCTTAATTCGTTTGAGAGAAAAATCAACTCCACAAGGTCACCGAACTGATTTCAAAACTGAAACTGTCACTAAAAATTCCTCATGAAAGTTCAAGAAATTGTCCATGAATCCAACAGCTGGATAATCCCCTGAATCCATTCCACGCTCTTCCATCGCGCACCCCCGATTGAAATCCGTAACCGAAAAAACGAAAAAAACTCATCCAGAAAAAGTTGCCCAACTTTAAAACTCACCATGCGTTCGTTTATTCGTTCGTTTGACTACAATTTCCAACAAGTCAATGTGAGTGGAAGGAAAGTAACTTTTTCGTTTCCATCTTCAAGTGTGCGTTCGGGAGGCGGACGGGCAGAAAGGAATCAAAAATGCAGTCAAACCCAGTCAGTGTGAAAAGTCGAACACAGTTTGATGGGAATTCTTGAGTTGATTCTCGCCACCACTCATCCTGGCCCAAAATTTTCCACTGGCATGGTGGTGGACTGTGTGAATGGGAGAGGACTGTCTGTGTTTGCCCAGGGATGTAAAGTCATCTTCGTAGGATGGAAACTTAGAGCAAACATCGCCACATCGGGAAGAAACGACGGATGGAGATTGGCGGGAGAGGTCATTGTTTTGCCTGTCGGTCGGTGTGGTTTTCTTCATTTTGTTCTCCCAGCGGGGTATGAAGGAAACTTGCTGACTGACTAGCAATCTCTCAAGGTGGGTAGTAACTTTGAAAGTTTCGAAATTGTTCGCTGTTAGTCAAATGGTGGATTTCTCTGGATTATTATCATCGTTTCTGATTGTTTATAGTAAAATTCAACACGAATCTAACGATTGATTGGTAAGGAGGAAATTTCAAGAGTACAACATTCTCCCTATCAGCTTGAAAAACGTACCTACCCAAGTAATATTTTGATGACTTATTAGTCTTGAAAATATTTCTAGAACCGTCATTAAACTTTATACATATTATTTTGATTTTACGGTGGTTCTAAGAACCTCTTCTAGATCATTTGACTAAGAAATGTTGCTTGGGCACTCACGTTACCACAACATACTTTTACGTAATTCAGTTTCATGATTTCTATTTTATATATCTCATTTCGGTATCATTATGGCCTATTTTTTCGAACTGGTTCATTATGTAACTGAAATGAGTTGTACATATAATGAAAAGTTATTGCATTTCGTTTATTTATTATAATTTATGATATTGGAATATACACTTTCGTATCTGAATCGCCTAAATTTTTTTTTTAGGAATTTCTCCAAGGTTTCTCAAAAAGTTTTTGCTGGTATTTTTCCAGGAAGTTCGTCAAAAAATTGTCCAAAGTCTCATTTAAGAAATTCCTTTGGTTTTTACAAATATTCACCAGGAAATTCATTCAAAAGTGCTTCCTTAGATTTCAACAGGGATTCTACTGAAAATTTCTGCAGAAATTCCTTCAGGCTTTTTTCAGAAGTTCTTGCTGGAATACTGTCCGAAATTCCTTTGGAGGGATATTTTATTTCAAGGAACATCTCCAGGAATTTCTTCGAAATTTCTTCCGTGGAGTTTTTCAGAAATTCTTCTACAAATTTCTTTACAAATTCTACAAACACTATTTTTTGAAAATTCTTTTCATGGGTTTCTCCAAGAGTTCTTGAAAAAAGTTCTAACTCCAGCATAAATTCCTACAAGGATTTTTTTTTAATTGCTCATGCGAATGCATCAGAAATATCTGCTGGGATATTTAATAAAGATCCCTGCAGAATATGTTCAGATATTCCTTCAGGGTTTTTTTTTTCCAGAAATTAATCAAACATACAGAAGAAATTTTTAAGAAATCTTTAAGAAATCCCATGAAATCGATTTAAACGCTCCCGGAGATACCTTCAGGAACTTTTAGAAGAAATATTCGGATAAAAAAAGTTAATCCAAATTTTGTGTGGGAATTCCTGAAAAGCCCGGGATAATACCTAGAAGAATGCCTGAAGAAAAACCATAAAACATCCCAAATTTCTTTGAAAAAAAAAACAATCATGAGATACCTCTAGAGCAAGGGTTCTCAAACTTTTTCAGCTTGCGACCCACTTTTGATTTTTATAGATTTTGGCGACCCACCAGCTCGCACTTTCATAAAATACGTCTGATTTTTAAGCACATTTTATCACTTTCGTTTTGATAAACTGACGTTACGTAGCACTAAAACTAAAAACGGGTTTTTCTTAAAATTTATGATCTTTTGTTTTTTTTTTTTGAAAAATCTTAAAAAGGATAAGGTTTCGAAGTGTTCTTCAGTGAACTTTAAGTCTGAATAATTTAAGATAGGTTTCCAAATATCTAATAATGTGGCTCCATGACACGAATGCCACAATAATGGTAAAGTGTTGTTAATAAATAGTAATAATAATTCCAAACTGGCTCCATGCAACACTATAGAACAAGTTGAAGCTAATCTCACAAGTTTTAGAAATAAGCCATTTATACAAAGTCTTTGAAGATATAGTAGGTAGGCGACCTATATAGTAGTAGCAAATTAATGCTTCTGCAGATTTTTTTAAAATCTACTAAGATGAAATTAAATAAAAAAATGCTATAAAAATTTACAGCGAGTGGGTGACTATTACGTAGAGTTTCCAGATTTATAGCACTACTGAATGTTCAGATGGATCCTCTTGAACATTTAAATAGTATCCTTCACAAACACTTACTTTATTTCTATTTTTATTGAAATCACTTTTCTGTTGCTTTGATTTCCGTAAATGCTCAAGCTATCGACATTTAACAGAATTTTACCGAAATTTAGCTTAACTAAAGTTCGGTGAAGCTATGGTTTCTTGTCAAAACTTGGTATTTTTTGCTGATGTTTGGTATTTTCAATTGATTTATATTTTAACTGCTGATAAACTTGTAAATTTAACCTAAAATGCATCTTTAGGCCACAACTTGAACTCTTTTTTCAGAACACAAGAAAAATCTAACGTTTTAAGTTATTCTCAAATCTTCTGATGGGAAACTTATAGTTTCACAATCGATTTCAGAACGCAGACAGTAGTTTCAATATTTAATGCACTGTAGACCAAGACTTGTGATACAAAATTTTGAGTAGAATAAAAAAGAAACTGAATTTCTAGAAATAACTCTGGCGATTCGCCAAGGAGGTATTTGTTAATTAGAAAATGACTAGTAGTATTATTTTATATAAGTTAATTAAGACTTAATTACAATATTTCCCAAGCCTTTGCGACCCACCAAAAATCAGCTTGCGACCCACCAGTGGGCCGCGACCCATAGTTTGATAAACGCTGTTCTAGAGGAACTCTGCAAGAAATTCCAAGGGAAAAAAGCTAAAGAAATTCGGAAAATCCATACAGGAATTTCCGAAGGAAATTTTGAAAGAAATGTTTTTCAGGAAGCGGAAGAGCTCCTGGAGATAGGTCTGAACAAATTTTCAGGAAAAAGTTGTGTACATTTTTTTAAGGGATTTGTGTACAAAAATCCCATGACTGCTACCTTTCCAGCAAAAAATTCTAAAGGAAATCTTGTAACAACGAAAAAAAAATCTGAGGAATTCTTTACAGAACAACCAAAGAAAAAAAAAACTATTAGGAATCTTTGAAATAAAACCTAGAAGAACCGACGAACCATGTGTACATGGTTCAATTCAACAATTTTGTAAAACATTTTCGAAAAATGCAAAGGAACAGATTAAGGAATAATTCATGCAGGAATTGTTGAGAGAATCATAAAAAAAAATCTCAAAGAACCCCTCAAAGAAGGTCGGAAAAAATTCAAACCAATGCTTGGAAAATACATGAAGGAACTCTTGGGAAACGCTTAGATGAACTTCCAGATGAATCTCTTGAGAATTTTCCAGAAAAAGTCCAAATTAATGCCCAAAATATCCCTGAATAAATGGAGTTGAACTTGAAGTAATCTCTGGATAAATTCAAGAAACAATTTCTGAAAAAGTTTCTGGAAACATTTCAGAATTTATAAAAGTCTTTATGAAAACGGCCCCAACAAATATCAGCTGGAATTGCATCTTTTGAAGAAACGTTTGGAGAAATTCCTGTAGAAACCCCTGGAGAAATTTCTGGAAGAATTTCTTGGAAAATTTCTAGAATAATTTTTGAGGAAACCCCAACAAATCTTCTGGAACAAAAAAACTGACAATGTATACATATTGTCAGAATACATGAAGGAATACAAACATATGAACCTATGTTGAGGGTTTTTCTGTAGAGTATCTCCAGAAATCCCAGGAGGAATTTCGGAAGGAATTTATGAGGAAACCCGTGGAACAATTTCAAGATGAACATTCCGAGACTTTTTTTGAAAAACTTCAGTAGAAGTCCCAAGGAAAACTCCTGAGGAAATAACTGAAATAATCTTTGGAGGAATCCCTGGAAAAAATTGGAAACAAATGATAGGGATGCATTCTGAAGGGATATTAAGGCGAAACTGGAAGCATTTTCTCATATTTTTGGTTTTTGATTTTTTATTAAATAATGAAACAATATTTTCAAAATCGGTTTTCGTGCACATGTAGAGTATGGATCAAGGTATCTTCTGATTTTTTTTTTGAGGTGGAAAATGTTTTCTATTTTTGCAGAAACCATTTTGTATGAAATTTTGTTCAAAAATGGTTTCTGCAAAAACGAAAAACATTTTCCACTACAAAAAAAATTCAGAAGATACCTTGATCCATACTCTACATGTGCACGAAAGCCGATTTTGAAAATATTGCTTCGTTATTTAATAAAAAAATCAAAAACCAAAAAGTGACGAAATGCTTCCAGTTTCGCCTTAAGAGGAATCCTTAAAATAATTCTTAAAAATCATTTAATGTTGAAATAATCCTCAAATAAACTTCTGGTGGTATGGATGGAGGTAATTCTTGAGAGTTTTCATAAAAAGAATTCCAGCAAGAATGTCTTATTCGTGATAATTATAGAAGAACTTTGAAAAATAATAATGAAGGTTTTTCTTTTGAATAATTTTCAATTAAGGGCAACAAAAAAAACCCTTTCCTTGGGGGCGTCTGTACAGGGGGTGCAGAATTTAAAGTACTGAATACAAGCTTTTGTGCAATAAGTGAACTTAAGTATACGTTGATATATATGTTTTAGAGTCAGTTATGTTTTACCTATTTTTAGATTTTATAATTCCTGACAAAATATTTCAAAAAATCCAAATTTCTGAAAATTCTTGCCCTTGTCGTATTACTAACAGGCCTATTATCAATGCAATTTTTCATTCTAAATAATAATCAATTTTTTTTTCTAATTACAGGTGAGCTCCAAAGAGAAACAATACGTCGTAAGCATTTAGTTTTTACGAATGTGACTAGCTAAAAAAACTCGATAACGAAATCGTCGACCAGAAACTCAATGATATCATTGATAGAACATTTACAAATCTATTCGAGTTTACATAGTACAACATGAATATTTGCACAAAATGTGGATCGAACTGGAAGGAACACGCTAAAACCACTCAGCACCTAGAATGTGTAAGCCCTACTCATAAGTGCATAATTTCCAGACCACACAAAAATGTGTAACAGTTACACATTCTCAAAAACAGCTCGTACACTCGTCTAGATGCGAAATGTTGATATTTTTTTTTGTTTTTCAAGGTCATTAGTAAACCTAACTAGATTGCCGTACAATTTTTTTTTGCGAATTTAACGATTTTGTGGACACAGGAGCTGATTTTGTGAATGTGCAAGGCCTACACCTTTTTGTGTGTAGTCTGGAAATTATGCACTTTAGTGCTGAGCGGCGTTAGCGTGAAGACAATTTATTGCCATTGCAGCTTTTGCTACTATCTATAAACTTTTTCATCTCCACAGCTAACAGAGTATTTTAAAAGTTTTATAATTATAACAGAAAGCGTTCAAACCTTAAACATCTTTCTAAAGATGATAGGGTTTTGAAAAGAGGTAAAAATAGCGACTATTATAAAGATAATTGGTCACACAACAATATGCTCTACAAAGAATTAATCAGAAAGATCATCATGATTGCTGTACAATAAATTAATAAACTGCTTTTAAAATTGATTTTAAAAATTTAAGCTGAATAAGCTGTTATTCAGCTGCCATTGTTTCTTGTGTATGCAATTTTTCAAGTTATAGCAGCTTGAATTTCGGTAAAAATGTGCCTGCCTCGATCATTTTATCTATCTCCTATATATTATTTTTGCATGAGTCTCCAGTTAGCCTACCCAGACAACCAATTTGCACGTATAATGAAGTTTATGTTCATGTTATACGTACTTTTATGCGTTAAAGTTACATCGCATAAGATGCAGTAAAAGTGCCTTATGCGTGCAAAAGTGGAGGCGCTATACGTGAATTGACCGAAAAATAATAACGCTATATGACTTCAGGCGACATCTTATGCGATGCACGGTGTGCACTATTGCGACGTAATATACCATCTTATGCGACTTAATAATATTCGAAAAAAAAAACAATTCTTGTCACCTCAGTATCGAACTAAGAGCCTTTGGATTTTCGAGCCACACTTCACACTCAACACCAAACACCACTTATGAAACACACTGATTGATTGTCATGACATTCTAACTCACCTCCGTGTTTGTTGGAATGCACTTGGTTCCCCTGTGCTGTACGTGTTCGAAAGGCTATCTGGAGCTCATAATGACGAAGCGTGATTTCCCGCACAGTTATCACTACCTCTTTCTTGCTAACACTACCAATTGTTATCTACCAGTTCAACAAAACAAAAATGATGACTTTGTAACTAGTTTTGTAACCATAATGATGACTGTTAACTTTCTTGTAGCTTTTTGGCACTCCAACAGCACCTCTTTCATTGTTATCACATATCACATCGCAATATACCAACGTTAACGATTCTAGCTTATGTGAGTTTGCATGCACATTTGAACGAGTTTATTTTTACTTTTATGCGATTTAGTTTGTACACCAATGCGAGTTTAACTGACATAATTAGAAAAGTACCAAGCGAAGTCGTATAGTCATCGCAGTGCGCAACTATGCGAATTTAATTTACACTTTGCGAGTCCGCTCGAACTCTTTTGCGAATAAGTAAAGTTCGTCACAATAAAACATCAGAATATCGTCTACTACGATGTAGTTATACACCATAAAAGTTAATTTGCACTCTTATATGATTTTACCAGATACATCGCAATAAGTTCAAAAAATAACATCATATGCGATGAAAATTGTCCCTCAGCCGTATATGTATGCGATAGTGAGTAAAAATATAACTTTATACGATGTACAGCGCACATCCTTATGCGATTTCTGGTTGTCTGGGTAGTGGTTAAGGCTATGGATTGGGCATAGCGTACCATTGTACATCTCACACAATGTACAAATTCATGCAATGGCAGGCCAGAGGAAGAGCGAAACGAACGGCGGGTGGTGTTCGCCGCTGCAAAAGCCGCGCTTAAGACCGAGATAAGAGCAAGCAAAAAGGCCTGCTTTGAGGGTCTCTGTCAGAGTGCCAATACGAACCCGTGGGGTGACGCCTACAGGATCGCTATGGCCAAGACGAGAGGTGTGATGGCTCCTACAGAGCAATCTCCAGATATGTTGGAGGGGATCATTGGAGGACTTTTTCCGCGTCATGATCCTAATCCTTGGCCTCCTTTCGTAGGACAGCCGGGGACTGGGGCTGGCGATGAGGAGAGGGTCACCGATGTGAAACTTGCGGGGATAGCTAAGTCCCTTAGCGTAGGTAAGGCCCCAGGTCCGGACGGAGTTCCGAACCTGGCCTTAAAAGTAGCTATTGCAGAGGCTCCCGAGATGTTCAGGTCTGCTATGCAGAAATGCCTGGACGAGGGAGTTTTCCCAGAAGCTTGGAAGAGGCAGAACCTCGAAAAGATCATCCTCAATAGAATGTTGTGGTTCACCTTCGCCCTCGGTGGTCTTTCGAGTAACCAGTATGGCTTCCGGAAGGGGAGGTCCACCGTAGACGCTATCTTGTCGGTTACAAAAACCGCCGAGAAAGCACTAAAGCCTAAGAGGAGGGGAATTCGCTTTTGCGCGGTAGTGACTCTGGATGTAAGGAATGCGTTTAATAGCGCCAGCTGGGCTGCTATTGCCGATGCGCTCTTGCGTCTGGGCCTTTTTTATTAACGTCACTTTAAACAATGAAGTTCATTCGTGACGGCTTGCGTCTGGGGATACCGAAGTACCTGTACAAGATTCTCGGAAGTTACTTTCAGAATCGTGTACTAGTCTACGACACGGAGGTGGGTCGGAAGTGCTTTCACATAACCTCAGGAGTCCCGCAAGGTTCCATCCTGGATCCGGTGTTATGGAATGTCATGTACGACGAGGTGTTGAGGTTAGAGTACCCAGTGGGAGTGGTGATTGTCGGATTTGCCGACGACATTACGCTCGAAGATTTAGAAGAGGGCCCGTATAGCCGAGGCGGTAAACGCACGGGTATTCAGCATGACCATGCTGAGGGTGACGGGTTCGATTCCCGGTCGGTCCAGGATCTTTTCGTAAAGGAAATTTCCTTGACTTCCTTGGGCATAGAGTATCTTCGTGCCTGCCACACGATATACACATGCAAAATGGTCATTGGCAGAGGAAGCTCTCAGTTAATAACTGTGGAAGTGCTCGTAGAACACTAAGCTGAGAAGCAGGCTTTGTCCCAGTGAGGACGTTACGCCAAGAAGAGAGAGAGAGATTACGCTCGAAGTCTACGGTGAAACGATCGAGGAGGTAAAGTTGACAACCAACCACTCGATCAAGGTTGTGGAGGCGTGGATGCGGTCCAGGAAACTGGAGCTGGCTCACCACAAGACAGAGGTGACGGTTGTTAACAACCTGAAGTCGCAGCAGCAGACGGAGATCAGTGTAGGAGAGTGTACTATCCTGTCAAAGCGCTCCGTCAAACACTTGGGCGTGATGATCGACGATAAGCTTACCTTCGGTAGCCACGTCGATTATGCCTGTAAAAGAGCCTCCACAGCTATTGCGGCACTGTCCCGGATGATGTCCAATAGCTCTGCGGTGTACGCCAGTAAGCGCAAGCTTCTGGCTAGTGTTGCTACGTCCATACTTAGGTATGGCGGCCCGGCGTGGGGCACCGCGCTAAGTACTAAATGCTACCGACGGAAGCTGGAAAGTACTTACAGGCTTATGTGCCTGAGGGTTGCGAACGCGTACCGTACCGTGTCACACGACGCTCTCTGCGTCATTACTGGTATGGTGCCTATCAGCATTCTTATCAGTGAGGACATGGAGTGCTTCGAAATGCGCGGCACTAAGGGTATGCGGTATACCGAAAAGTTTCGCCAAATACTCCTCGAAACGAAATTCCGCGGAATTCCACGGAATTCAACCAGGCGAAACTTATAATTTTGAATTTCGTTTCGTTTCGTCAAATTCTAAAAATTTCGCCTTCAAAAAATAGATTTTGACGAAATTAAACGGAATTCCGCGGAATGTCTAATAAATTTCGAAGTTACCCTTTTTGAAATAGTTTAATTTTTTAGTGGAACTCTTGAATGGGATTTACCTTTACATCTGTATGACCAGGGCTGGATGTACGGTGGGAAGGGGGGTGGCCGGTGGTGGTTATTCGGGCTGGGCCCCCACATTTTAGGCCCCCCTACAAAGACCTTTTCTGGTAAGTACACGTCAACTTTATGTTTTATATTGCTCAAGTACTGTTTGAAAACAAAGAAATTTTTGTATGCTCATCACCAAGGGACCTTCGCATCCGCTCGGGCCTCGGGTAATCCTTGATCCGGGCCTGTGTTTGACGAAACGCTATTCACGGTTAAGCTCTTATTTCTTTCGTTAATAAGAAATCCCGTAGAATTTTCTGTAGGGTATTTTCTAACAAATTCAATCATCTATCATTTCTTTGAAAGTTGTAGATTTAAAGCTTTCTTTAGCTTGATTGGTGAACATCTAGTAGTTGATGTTTCCACATCATATGCTTCATGTTTCTGATAAACAATCGATATTAGAGCATCTCACAGAGCTACTAATTTCGGCGCTGCAGTCTTGGGAAGTTAAACGAAAGTTTAAGATATTTCCCAACGTTTCGACTCGTATTATAGTCTTCTTCAGGGGATAATTCTGGCAATATTTTTTTTTAGTTTGAGATTGCATAGAACCAGGCATCCCCCCCCCCCTCCCCTACGGTATTGCATAGAACTTTCGGTGTATGAACTATTATACATTGGATACGTAGCGTTTATTCTTCACTAGCTGTCCCGGCAAACTTCGTTTTGCCAACCTGTGGTGGTTTGACAATTGTTGAGGTCATCGCAGCAACGCGCTCTAGATTGATTTCATTTCGATCACGCTTAATTTTATCTGGCTCATAAAAAATCAGTATTTTCACAATTTTTATACTTTTTTAAATGCTTTTCGTAATTTTTTCTCGATATTGGTTTGGTGTTGAGGACTGCTTGAGGTATTATTCAATTATGGAAAAATAGCTATTTATATGGAAAAGTTGCCGATAATTATTTAGGTATTGTCATACCTGAAGTCATTATTCACGCGTTATGCACATAATACACACCAGCTTAGATATTTTACCTCAGGGCTGCTTAATACTTCATTCAAGTTGTAGGTATTCGGTTTTCCATACCTGATTTAGGTATTCTTCAGCTATTTTCTCCTGCTCGGGAAGTCATTGGAGTAATCTTATTCGATTATTGGTGTAAATTTTGAAATTTTCAATATGTGTTGCTAAAAATATAAAAAAAAATATTTGAGATCATTTGGGCACTTTGCGCTCTAACTCAGTCAATTTTGAATCAAATGACTTGATTTTTTACGCAGTGAGATGTGCAAAACTCCAAGTATGTAGCAATTTACTTATTGCCTGAATATTGCCTGACTTACAGCTCAAAGTGGAGAGAATCGGTCCAGGGCCCAAATGGTCCTCCACCCTTGTTACGCAGAGTTGGGTACTTATCTGAAATGTTTAGACATATTAAATTATATTTGAACACCCCTAGTCATTCATTCTGCATAAAATGCATACGAATAGGAATTCAATTGTTAGTTTTGTCAGGAGGTGTTTCCTAATTAGATCACCGAATTTGTGAGTATGCAGTTCTATTTTTCATGTGTATGTTATTATTTTAGCATTTTAGCTTACCAAAGACATATCCAATGTCGGGTTTGATGTGAGAAACGGTAAAAAAACAGCAGCCCTACACAGATCGAAAAAAGAATGTAAAATTGTGTGACATATGATGCACATGTTTGGAGCATGGGATATCACAGAAGTTTACATGACTTATCATGTAAATGTCATAAAATATCATGTAAACTTACATTATATGTCATGTAATTCAGCATGACTCTGAGTGTTTACATGACATATAACGCAAATTTACATGATATATCATGTAAACCATCATAACAGTAAGTTTACATGACTAAAATGAAGTTTACGTGACGTGTAAATCTCATTATTTTTATCTGTGTAGCAACAAACCTATAAATGGAACTGTAGCAAATAAAGTCTAGAAGAGGAGATGAGATGAGACTAAACGAAAACACCGCCACACCACTAGAAAAAAAAATGCAAACACGCAGCATCCATTTCCTGAGCAATTTGATATAATTGCAAAATTCCGCGAAACTTTTTCGAAAATTTCGTTTCGTTTCGAAAAATACCGAGTGCATTCGGATTTCGTATCGATCTCACGAAACATTTTTGAATTTCGTTTCGTTTCGTACCGCATTGCATCAGAAATTTCACAAATCGTTTCGTTTCGTTTCTCTTTGAAAAAATCCCATTCCGCATACCCTTACGCGGCACAAGAGGCATACGCAGGACTGCCAGGATGGCCTCTATGGTCAAATGGCAGCGCGCGTGGGACAGTTCCACCAAAGGAAGGTGGACCCATAGGTTGATACCGAGGGTGGATAGTTGGATTAAAAGGCGCCATGGGGAAGTTACATTCCACCTGACACAGGTCCTTACAGGTCATGGTTGCTTCCGACAGTATCTACACCGTTTCGGGCATGCGGATTCTCCCGAATGCCCAGTGTGCAATGGTTTAGAGGAAACGGCGGAACACGTTTTGTTCGTGTGCCGGCGTTTTCGCACAATGCGTGACCACATGCTTGCCACATGCGGGGAGGACACAAACCCGGACAACTTGGTCCAGAGGATGTGTAGGGATGAGTTTGGCTGGAACGCCGTTTCAACGGCTATCACCCATATCGTCTGGGAGCTACAGGTGGCGCGTGGACTCGGAGAATGACCAGTTCAGATGCAGTACAAGAGGTGGTCCAGGGGTTCGGAGTCGGCTTCGTAGGTCATACCGGTGCCCTGCGGTCGAGATCGACCCTTACAGCGATTAAGTGGCCGCGGAGCGGAAGTCCCGGTAGCGGTCCTGTCCTGGCGTCGGTCTACTGGGTTGGATCCGAGCCCGCGGTTGGAAAGGGGTCCCCGGCAAGGGTCGGGGCAGGTGGAGACCCTGCTGTCAGCAACCTTCTGGTGCAGCTGATAGGGCCTGAAGGGTAGTGATACCCTTGCCTTCAGCAGGTCAGATCGGGTTGCACGTGGGCATCAGTTCTTGATGTCTGCAAAGCAGTTGGGCGCGGGCGGGGTTGACCTTGCCCGCCTTCCGAGGACAAAGGGAGTGGCGAGGACCACTCGGGAAACTGGCTAAGCGCCAGCATGTTACCGTGATGGAATCTCCAGACCGAGACATCGATGTTCGTTGCTGCTAGGCTACGCAGCTAACCTTGAGGGTGCGATGTGCACTAGCCCCTCTCTGAAGCAATACCTTCTTGGTGGTTCCGGAGAGACGTAGGTTTTGGCGACCATAGGAATGGTTTAGTGGGTACGAGGAGAGAGTAGTCCTGGCTTTTACTTTTGTTGTAGAAGACGGCCTCAGACCTACACTACCCTAACTTTCTGTTAGGGTGTCTGTTGAGCAGATTATCCCCCTATGGTTTAGAAGGAAAAAAAATGCAATGGCAGGCCAAGAAAGCCCTTCAATTAATAACTGTGGAAGTGCTCAGAGAACACTAAGTTGAAGAGAGGCAGGTCAAGTTCCAATGCGAACGTCGAGCCATGAAGAAGAAGAAGATATAATTTTTGCGTTGAGCAACATACTCATGGCAAGGAATCTTCCTAATCTATTGTCGTCTAACCATTTTGATAGAACTTTCAGGGAAATTTCTTTCAACCCTAAAGATTTCCTGATCGAGTCCGTCAAGAAATTTGTGGTATGCAGCGCAACACAGGCTCGCTTTATGCATTATTACAGTGCCTTTTTTTTAGTACGCTTATGCGTTAGTGACGATTTTATTATCTGTTTATACCTGATATCTGATTGCTGCCCAGTATGGACATTTTCGCGTTATATCTGAGTATCGCTAGAACTGTTTATGATTCATGAAGTGATGTGATTCACCATCTCTCCAAATAATTCCCAAATGCCAGTCTGTCGCAATCCCTTATTTGAGATGTCATGGGATAATTTAGTTGGATAACATGCAAACAAATTCCAACATCTAGGCGTAATCACGGCAATGAGCCGTATATGGCACCTCCTGTGAAAAGCTCTCCTCTTTGTGTCTGATTCCCTTGGACCCTGGAGGGAATCAGAATATTTGCGTGTTCCTCCATTATTCCTTTGCATCAGCAGCAGGCATGCAATCGGAACGAATTTTTATACTTTCCCAGGTCGCAAGTTTGTTCCGTGTTTGTGGTGTGGTTGATGCTTTCAACCCTTTTAGGGTTGGGGTGGGCGGCAGAGTTGGCGTGCTTATCGGAGTGGATAATCTCGTTCGTCCGGATGACAGCTAGGCAGTCAGTAGTGTGTCCGTGGCGGCTCAACCGAACTGGAAGTGATGTCCGTGGCCACGGTTTGTCGTGCGGTCGGGCGCAATCGCCTCCCGTTTGCGTTCGATAAGCTTGTTCGGCAAACTGGTGGGAGTAGTTGATGAAATCATGCTCGATTTGATGATTTTGAGCTATTGCAGAACACCGTTCTGTTACCAAAGATTCATCGTTGAATATGAAGATTGTACCATACCAACCATCAAAACCCACGAATGAATTCACGTAACAGATAGAGCAAACATCAAATTAGGCTATCAACAGTGGCACTTCCAAGTGTGGACCTCTGCTGTTGCCGCCGCCATGGCGTAGATTGATGAGCAAACAGAGAGCGAAGACAGATATACACATGCCACTATCAATGGATGAGGGAGCCCCGTTTCTGTCCGTGATAGGACATTCGTCCGTGATCCGTGAAGCTCAACCGTTGCTGTTGTTGCCGAAACAGCCAGCAGTCGGTGGCCGGGGAAGATAAAAATCGGCTGCCATCCGCTGTGAATCAAGAGCTACGCCATCCGGGGACAAATAAATCCTTATTTACTTCTAGGAAAGCTTTGCGCTACCGCAGCCCGGACATGTACCACGATGTGATGATGGTCCCCCTATATATAGAGCAACAAAGCGAAGTGTCAATACAATTCAACAAGCATCCAAGGCAATGACCACGAAGCTGTCGGTCCTAGTCGTCCCCGTCGCGTCGTCGTCGGCGCTGCTGTTGTTATCTATTGCTTTGTTGAACTGATGTTTTCCCTTTCGTTTCACTACACACCGCAGTCGTATATGTAGTAATAAGTGGGCGGAAGAAAAAAAATCGCCGCACGTGGACACGTTTGCCGACGAGGAGGGCGCCTGGATTTCCACAAAACTAGATTTAGTGCTCCGGAGTCGGAGCATGGTCGGTCGGAAGAAGGATTATGGTAGGGAATTGTGTTGTCTTGTGGCGGCAGTTGCAATGTGCTGCGGAATCGCTCTCCAAGGAACCGGGAAGCTTTTCTCTGCGGCCTGGTAATGCTCCATAGTGGAAGAAGAGCTATCACGTAACGATTGCAGCCGGGCACGAAGTGCCATCCACCCATAAATTATTACTGCAAGTACGAGGTAATCCCATTGGATAAGCCAAGTATGGCAACCTTCGAGCTGGGATGGGATACGATATGTCGTTATTGAACAAATCTGTCAATCTTCATTATTTTCTGGATGAATAAAGGTCGTTTTGTTGTTGAATGAGTGGTCATCAATTTCTGTACAAATAGTGTTACTCTACACTTACTTTGTCCTTCTGAATTTTAAGGTTATGCAGTTATGTTTTACCTATCAAGTATCAGAAGGTCGGCTCCTGAGGCACGTTTGTGCCATCGTCAAATTTGTGCCATCGCCATGAACACGAGCCTATTCACCATTTGCCCGGGGGAATAAAGGATGGGACAAGGAAATGGAAGGTAAGGAATAGGGTCGTCATAAACGCATAAGCGTACCACAATGGGTTCAAACAGCGCTCAAAGCGTAAAGAGAGCTCTTTCCACAGCGGGTCAAGAACAACAGAACGTCCTGAAGATTCAGGTTGCTGAAGTCAGTTTCACTTAGAAAGTGTTAACCGTCCAGAATGCTGCAATTCTGCTTGGACAGATTTGTTAGATACTTCGCCACCCCTAGAGTTACTCAGTAAAATACAATTTTGTTAAACGACATGACTTCAAACTATTTCAGTATTGTTTGTGCTGAGTGGCAACCCATGCGTCAATCGGAAGCTTTACCCAACCTTCCATTCCGGAATAGCTGGTTCAGGGCCAATGAAGTCATGTGATGCTGTGATGCAGTGCGAGCTAACTCATCAGCAATTTCATTTCCAGTGATGGAAGAAAGGCCAGGTACCCATACGAGGTGAACAGCTTTTGTTCATTGCAGATCATCGATTTGAGTTCGACAAGCGATAACTATCTTCGACCTGGAGTTGGCCGACGCAAGTGCTTTAATAGCAGTCTGGCTATCTGAACAGAAGTATATTACTTTGCCCATTACGTGCTGCTGAAGTATCAATTGCACTCCGCACATAAGAGTAAAGATTTCGGCCTGAAATACGGTGCAGTGTCTACCAAGTGAGTAAGACTGATGCAGCCTTAGCTAACGAGAATAAACACCAGCACCTGCTCGACCTTCGAGAAGGGGGCCATCAGTGCACATACGCTGCCGTCTGAAATACTTCTCTCCAGATAACCAGATGTCCACTCTTCCCAGGAAGGGAATTTCGTGGGAATGCCCTATATGGAAATTTACAAGCAATTGAAACAAGGACAAGTTTGTCCCAATTCACCAAAAGTGGAAAAAACGAGGTGTGTGTTGAACTACGGTTCACAGGAGTTTCCTCTAGTAGACCGAGTAAGGTACCCCGGGGCAAGTGGGACCTAAAATAATGCTAATTTGGTTTTGTCATGCCAAAACTTTAAGAACACAGATTCTTTAATAACTCCAATGGACCCAAAAGACGTTGTTGGTATATTTGTACTTATTAACTTATTAATAATCTGTTTCAATTTTTTACATTCCATATATTATGCATATAAAGAAAAATGTAGCAGATCTTCTTACTGCGTTTCACGGGGCAAGTGGGACCTATTCAGAGTTTTTGTTCAAAGGGCTTAATATAAGTTGCAACAAATAAGGTAACATAAATCATAAATTTCTGATATGAATGACTATGTTTAGAGACTAAAATAAGAAGAGGTTAATGGTATCGTGCATAAATTACGTAACACAAAACAAATCGCTGGGGGGAATTGAATCAACTCTAGCAGCTCATGCAAAATAAACTGAATTTTTTTATACAAAAATCGTCGTAAAGTGAAGAGACAAAAGATTTCGAAACTTGGTCTCTATATTATATAGTTTATGATTCTCACCAATATTAAATCTGGGGTTTCGAGATTTTCAGTAATATCTTCTCCCTTACATAATCTTACGATCATTAAATAATGTTTTTTTAATCATGAATTTTGAAAAGGCCATTTCCCTATTTTAATTTTTTACTGACGGTTCCCGAATGCTCAGAAGAATGCATTATGTATCGTTAAGTGAAAAAAATGGAAGATATTTAGAGAAAAACATCAAAAATACATGCTTTTGATTTTTTTTGTTTTACCCAAGGTTTTACCATTTTTAACAAGAATTTAATCATCTAAATACTTAGAGGTAATAAAGTATAATTCAACAATAGATTACTTAACGCGTCAATTTTTATTGACTTTCGTGCTTATTTCATCTAAGACTGGAAAAGGCGAGATTAACCCATAAAATTGTGTTTGTTTATTCTCATATGTCCCACTTGCCCCAGACAGCGAAATGCACTGGGGCAAGTGAGAGCAGTAAACTAATGGTAATAGATAAAAATTAAATACAGCTTTTTCGCTTGAAATCATTTGCATGAACTCCAAATACTATCCTGAAACCAAAAATGTATTTGTAGAATAACAAATCTATTTTTAAACGACAAATGTAGTAGAGCACGTCAATCTTACCTAGTGAATTGAAAATAAAATATGAACAGCAATAACGTACATGGTCTGTTTATGGTTGAAACAATAACATTTTTTATATTCAAAGTATTCGTAGGTGTGATACCTATGTTTTCTATGAAGAATGTTAGTCTTAAAAATAAATAATGAAAAAAAATACCAGCTATAGGTCTCACTTGCCCCCGATTCTCACTTGCCCCGGGGTACCTTACCTGTAGACGGTAAGTGCAAGAAAGTGATTCTTGTTTGAGATGAATGTGTAATGGAGCAACGTCAAAGAGAACTTCGAGCGCTACCGTAGGAGTTGAAGAGAACGCTCCAGACATCGCCATTAAGCACATCCTTTGGAGATGGCCTAATTTGGATTGGACCGTTCTCATTTCGCCCTTTTGCTACCACACAAGACATCCATAGGCCAATATTGGCCGAACAACAGTTGTGTAGATCCATTTGATATACTTGGGTTTTAAACCCCAAGTTGTACCAAAGGTTCGCCGGTATCGACCGAAGGTCATACAAGCTTTCTTGATTCTGAACTCAATGTGAGGTGTCCAGGAACGCTTGGAATCAAAAATAACTCCAACGTACTCTACCTGTTCAGTCACATCGATTTCAGAATCAAAGAGACGCAAAGGTCGAATGACGTTCAACGGTTCCGCGTTTTCGTAAAAAGAACAATAAGTGTTTACTCGGATTAACCGAAAGGCCAAAGGCGACACCAACCCTCAACTACCTGAAGGGCGCTTTGCATCAGGTTGAAAAGGGTGGTGATACACATACCAACTAACAATGCTAGGTAGTCGTCGGCAAAACCATAAGTAGGAAAACCGCTATTATTGGTTTGCCTCAATAGCTTATCTGTTACGAGATTCTACAAAAGCTGTGACAGGACTCCCTCTTGGGGGCATCCGCTAACACTCAATTTCCTAATCCCTGTGAGACGCAATGTCGAGAAGAGATATCGGTTTTTGAACATTTGATGAATCCAAATAGAAATCATTGGAGATATACCATGACCCCGTGCGGCTTCCAATATGGCATCGAAAGGCACGTTGTCAAAGGCACTCTCGATATCTAAGAAAACACCCAAACAAGATTGCTTTTGAGCGAATGCTTTTCGATATTGTTAACAACCTTGTGTAAAAGAGTCACAGTGGACTTACCAGATTGGTAGGCATGTTGATTCACATGAAGAGGCACGCTGGATGTGATGGTCCACAATGCGTTCTAAGCATTTCAGAAGACAAGGGGGCCAAAATGATAGGTCTGAAACTCTTTGCTTCTTCATGCGACGCACGACCCACTTTCGGAATAAACTTCACAGTAATATTCCGCAAGGATTTGGGAATATACCCTGTAGCACGATTGCAAACAAGTAGTTATTTCAAAACATTCCATCTGCTTCACGAAATTTGAAAGGAGCGAAACTGTTTAGTGGCCACTCAATCAATTCTAAAGTTATGATACTCGTAGCCAAAGTCAGAGAATCATAAATACAAGAGAAGACATCAGGTTCATCCGAATGTTACTCTTGTGGTCTTCACAGACCCTAGAGGCCAAGCTTCCATGATGAAGGTCGTTGTGTCAATTGTTGAGTGACCATGAAACTTTGTCACAACAAAATCAGTAAAGAGATCCCAAATGGTTGACCGGTGTTGACCTGAAACGCAAAGTTTTCGAAGTAACATTCACATCCCTTTTCGAAATTCATCCAAAAATCCTCCAGCTATTCCTTCAGCGAATCGTCCAGGTATTTTTTTTTTCAAGAAACTAATAGAATATCTTCAGTCCTTCCGGTATTGTTTTATTGATTACTACAGAAAATCATCCATGAATCTTATTTAAAACATTTTTCGTGGATTGCTACAGAATTTCCACTAGAATAACCTTCAAAATTTTCGTTAGAAGATCCTCCAGAAGTTTTTTATAATATTTCCACGGGTTTCCTTTCCTCCGTAGATTTTTTTTTTCAGAAATCCGTTCGAGAATTCTTTCTGGAAATTTTCCACGGATTTCTTTTGAAATTCTTTCAGCGGTTCTTCAATAGAATCAAAGGTTACTCCAGAAATTTCTTCGAAAAATTCCTTTGAAAACTTCCCACTGACTTATTCAGAAATTCTAACAAAGATTTCTTCAGAAACTTCTGCGGAAAGCTTTTAGAAACTTCCCTAGAGAATTCTTCATAAATTCCTAATGAGATTTCTCCACAAATTTATCCAAGGGGTCGAGAGATGAACCAGCGAAGGGCTGAAAGTCTCTATAATAAAATTAAATCAATCAATTGTCCAAGGAAATCTGCTATAGATTTCCTCTATAGTTGATCCATAGTTTTCTTTAGAAAATTTATCATGTTTCTTTTGGAATCTCGTCCGTCGTTGTTTTTTTTTTTCAGAAATACTTCCAGGATTCCTTTAAGAAACTTCTTCAAGGCTTCCTTCAGATATACATACACCCTCATGAATTTCTTAAAAAGTGTTCCAAGAATTCTTTAAGTTCCTTCCGAAACTCCACCAGGAGTTACTTTCTTTTACCAAAAAGCTTCCAGGAATTCGTTTTGAAACTTCATCGGAAATTTCTCCAGGGATGTCTCTCAATTTTCTACAAGTATTCTTATAGAAATTCTTTCAAAGGTTGTTCCATGAATTCTTCCATCGGTTCTTCTGAATTTTTTTCTGGTAATTCGTTCCATTGAAAATTCTCACATGAATGTGTCATGGTTTTTCTTCAGGGGTTCATCCTCCGAAGCTTTCTGCAGGAGTTTATATTGAAATTTATTCAAAATTTCTTGCAGATAATCCTCCATTTATTTTCCAATAAGTTTATTCGTCATTTCGCTTACGATTATGTATGCGTTCTAATAGGTACTCCTATAGGTTTTTTTTTCAGAAATTTACCTACAGATTTCTCCAGGAATACTTTTAAAATCTCCAAGAAATAAACTTATGGATTTCCCCAAGAATTTCCTATGAATTCCTCAATTTTTTTTCTAGGAATTCCATCAAGGGTTTTCCGAGAAATTTCTCGCGGAAGTTCTTAAGAAATTCCTCCAAAGATGCCTTCAAGAATTTTTCCAGAGATGCATTCAAAACAGGGATTGTCTTGAAGATACCTTCAGAAATTACTTCAGAGGTTCTTTCAGAAATTCTTGCTGGGAATACTTCTTCAGAAATTTCTTCAAAAGTTCTTCCCAAGGTTTCTCCAAGTTTTGTGAGAAATTTCTTCGCTGATTTTTGCAGAAATTCCTACACAGTATTATTTGTGAAATTTTCTTGTTTGGTTCCAAAAGAAATATCTCCTGGGATGACTTTGATTGATGTGATTTGATTGTCTCAAGAAATCCCGTAAAAACCCTGGATATTTCTTTGGAAACTCCTGTAGTTTCTGATGTTACCTCTGGAGAAAATCCTGGGTGAATATGGCCTAAATGGCTAATATGGATAATCAGAACTCCTGGAGATACATCTAAATGAATTCTAAGGAAAATTCCTTGTACAATTTCTGAAGAATTTTTTAAACTAAAATTCCTTAGCTATTACCTGAAACATTTCTGAAGGTAATCCAGCAAAAAAAATAAATAAGAAATTCCTTGGAGGAAACTGAAAAAACTATTTAAGGGATCTTTGAAATAATATCTGGGAGAACTGTAAAAACCTTTGCAGGTATTCCTAGAAAAAATCACCGGAAAAAGGTTCGAAATAGATTTTGGAGTGATTTCTGCATGATTTTGTTTTAGAGAATCTTTGAAAAAAAAAGTCTGTAAGAACCCCTAAAGGAAGATCTGAAAGCCTGGAGTAATATCTGAAGAAACTATTAGAGAAACCCTTGTAGGAAGTTTTAGAAGAATCTCTTGCGAATTTTCTAGTAAAATTTCCAAATAAATGTCCGAGAAAATCCTTTGAGTAGATGCTACAAATTCCTGGAGAAACTTCTGAAGAAATTCAAGCAATAATGTATGAAAAAAAATATGGAAAATATCTGAATTTCTAAAGGAAACCTATAGAGAACAAATATCCGAATCACTTTGAATAGAAAAATCTTTTGTTATTGCATATTAAAAAAAAAACAAAATAATCCACCTAGCAGTGATGGCTCCTTTCCCGTGCCTTCGAAATCCCATTTTAACAAAACTCAAGTGACATGTTGATGAATATCGCACTTTCATACGTGTAACAGAAATCCATTTCATCTTTTTTCTAGCTTTTGATGTTTGAGCCTCAAACTCTTAAGAAAAAGCCGCTTTTTTGAATTTTTGGCCGCCATATTGGATTCCAGTCATCTTCCCCATATCAAATATACCCATATTGCATAGTTTAAGGCCTAAAATTCCATCTGGAATTTTAGACCGCCATCTTAGGTATTCTGGTCGCCATTTTTGGACTCCGGATATCTTCCCCATACCAAATATACCCCATATTGCATGGTTTTAGAGCCTTAAACTATTAAACAGCCGCCATGTTGAATTTGGAGCCGCCATCTTTAATTTAGAGCCGCCATCTTGAATATTAGCCTGCCATCTCGAGTTTTGGGTCAATATCGAGGAATTTCTGGCCTCCAGTGTTGATTTCTGCGCAAATTTCGTAAACCATGCTAAAGGTTACAAAATTCTTTTAGTATGCGTTAAGCTACTCGAAAAAGTATTGTAAAACTTGAAAACATGTTTAAATAGGTTTTTAAATCTAATTTTTGATTTTGTTGATTTGGGGTAACATTGATCATGTCAGTGATCAATGTTCTTTTGTGTTGAAAATACCCTTACTTACTAAATTCGAGGTCGCTGATTTCGAATATGTTGTCCTGTTTGTTACAAATTATGTACTTTTTGTGTTATTTTAGAATGACAATCTTCCAAACCACCAATAACGTCTAAAGGTAGGCAATAGCATAAGGAATTAATAGCCGACTTTTAATAAATCGTATATTTCATTGAAAAAGAGCATTTTCATAAAAGTTTCGTTTATTAAATCCAACTCTAGGATTTCATATTGAAGAAATACAGCAATTTCGAACCTCAGATACATTGTCAAACATTCATTCTTTGTGCGAATACTAGATACAATAGTATTCGCACAAAGAATGAATGTTTGACAATGTATCTCATTGCGTTACGAAACACAGTTATGGAAAAATGGATTTATTTCAATGTTTATGAACTTCAATTTTAATGAATTGCATGTCATTTAATAGCTAAATGATAGCAGATTAAGATATACCATTCGATAGCAGAAACTGGTTCAATATAAAAAACTTGTTTGATCATTTCATGAGGTCAGTGAAGCCGATCAATGTTACCCCACTGATCAATGATACCCCATTTTACGGTATTCTCGATTTCTATCGCACAGAAGAGGCTGAAAACAATCAGCATATGCACTGCAAGTGAGCATACACAATGATAAGTTTTTCCATAAGATGAAGTAGAATCTGAGATTACCATCTTAGTAGCAACAGAGCAATGGTGGATATCTCCTAGATCGCCCCGTTTGCCCTTAAGGAATCTCAGGAGGGAATTCTGATGAAACCCGTTAACCAGTTACAAGATGAAACTTTTGTGAAATTTCTTGAGAAACTCTTGAGGAAGTGCCAAGAAAAAATCCTGAGGGAATTTATGAAAGAATATCAGGAGGGATCCCTGCAGAAATTATTCATAGAAATGGACGGATAGAGATGCATTTTGAAGGGACAAAAAAGCTTGCTGAAATCATTCCAAGAAATCCGAGAATCTTCATTCTGTAAACATTCCAGTATTTTTTAGTAAATCCCAAAAAAATCCCCAAAACAATTTCTGGCGGTGTCCCTTGGTAATCCTAGATAATTTTCTATAAATTTTAAGAAGAATTCTTGCTGAACTCATTAAGAAATTTCAGCATGAATGTGCTTTCCACAATTATTACAGGAAAAATCCCTGAAATAATAATGCATGGGTTTTCCCGAAATTCTTAATTATGCGCAATAGTGAAGTAATTTACTTGAGGACATACCTATTTAGAGGGTGCTAGAATTTGAAAACCTTAAGTAACCAGCTCTGATTTGGATGGCATGATTTTTAAGTATGATGAATACGTACATGTATCGTAAGAATTGTTTAAATTTAGTATATAAAACGACGGCTGAACGAGGTTGTAAATCTTTAAAAGTCAGCACATCAAGCTAGCTAAACTTCATCCAAAGTAATGAATACATCAAGGGGAGTAGCTTGCACTGTCGTTTGATTGACGCTCACATTCGCAAACGTCAGGTACACACTACTGGCACAAACTACAGCGACGAGGTCGTTGTTCAAACCGAGCCCCATTGCTGCTTGGCTGGCACCACTTTATTCACATGCTATTCCCCCTGGGGTGCTCCCATTAAATCACACATTCAATAGCATCACCACACCGACCGTCGCCGAGTTCAAGCACCGCGCCGCACCATTAATTCGTCTATTGTTTCACTTTTAAGGCAACAGCAGGTCCCACCGCGTGGTTGGCGTTTGAATTTTGAAAATTGCTTTTACATCAATTTATTTAGAGCCTCCGCGCTCAGTGTGGGGTCCGGGCCATGTGACTGGTGCGAATGAGAATGAGCCGTTTGGATCAAATTTATGGATGAAATTCTCTGTGCGGCGAATCTCCTGCAGGCAAGTATGTACCTACCTATAGCAGAGCTCGCGTTTATTATTCAACACCCGCGCGCGCGAGTTGCGCCCAACAATGGCCGTGTTTCATTTCGAACTCGCGCTGCGTTCTTGCGACTTGCGAGATATGCAACGTTGCTGTTGACAACGGAAACGACGACGAAAGGGAGTAATAAATCCGGTGGTGCCTTGTTCTGCACCACTGCCAAATTAAGGAAGCACCCATTTATGGACCACTTTGTCACAAACGTACAGGTACAGGTTGCGCTTTCCAGGAAACGCGCGCGAGACGAGTGAGTTGTTTCTAAGCATCATATTGTCGGGGCTGCTGGATGAATGCCACATAGAACAGCTTACGTCAATTTTAAGCAGTCAATAAGTTGAAATAAAAACAACGAGAAAGTTTCAATAGTATACTATTAAAGAGAAAGTTTTAATACTACACTAGTTTCTATTAGTATAGCTACTAATAGAAATAAGATAGTAGAAACATTTTTTTTATATGTTTGATTGCAAAACTTAGCTAGCCTTAAGTCACAATATAGAGGAATGTATTGTTTATCTTGCATGCCATGACCTGAGATGATAGGCATTTTCAATATGTTGGTTGTTTTGTTTGTTCAAAAGACGGAAAGATTTGATTCACTTTTTGTGTTACATGTCGAAGTTTATTAAATGTACCGTTTATACTTCGGTCCCACCATATTGCCTCGTCAATGAGTTACGATGATGACGACACCACCGACGCGTTCTTGGCACCTGCATGCAACATCTGCCGAAAACCTGCTGCATCAAGCCAGCAGCAATGAATAATATGGGACAAACTCCAGTTACCGTACGTTCAAGTCGTTGCTAACGGTGGTGGTGGTATGAACGTCTCATCACGAACGCTGAACATTTAGCTCTGTCACCACCATGGGCGGGCTGCACAAATGTTCTGTACCGACGATGACGACGACCACGGATGAATCCACCGTGATGCAGTCATTTGCATTTAGTGCACCGTAGGTACTGAACTGACACTCTCGTCATCTACTGTACTGTGACTGCTGCACTGCAACTGAGTTTCAGGAAATGCGGCATACAATACATCGTGCAGTTTTGGCCTAAAATTCTCTTCTAATGTTTTGTAGCTTCTCAGTCTTGACAAAATCAAAACGCTGTTATTTTATTTTGAATTTTCTTCAACCAGAGTTGAACTAAAATTGGGACGTTTTGTCGAAGCTTCCTAATGTGATGCTTTGCATAATAATACGAGCTTTTCGATTTATTGAACTTGATCAGATGATAATATCATCTGTATATTATACTCCATTGCACGGTGACGTCATCAAGAAATCGCTCTCTTTCTCTCCTACGGAAAATTATAAAACAACAGGACCAACACCTGTCAAATTTGACAGGTACTGGTCCTGTTGTTTTCAAACTCTCTGAAAGAGCGAAAGAGATAGAATTTCGCCGTGAGGTGGTCTATAGGGCACTGCATTGTTTTGGTTTTGCATGGGATTTTGAAGTTTCTTGGCCTTGTTGTTCACAACATTCCTGAAAGAGTGAAAAAGAAGGAGAGAATTTCATGCAGTGCCCTATAGATTCTTGGAGCTAACGGGCATTGGCGTAGCTAGAGAGGGGACCGTGGGCCAGGCCAGGCCAGAACCTCTGAATTTTTTAGCAAAATCACCCCGAGCAGAAGGGAATAACAACAGCATAAGAAGCTGTGTTGAAATAATGGCATCGATTATTTTTATGTTATTAACATAACATATTATGTTATAAACTTGTCTGTCATAAGCGGCAAAATAACAAATATCATATCAAAAAAATGTTCTTGGAAAACCATTTTAATAACTTGTTTTGTTAGTTTCATTAACAATTTAATAATAGTG
Organism: Aedes albopictus; assembly: GCF_035046485.1. Lineage (NCBI taxonomy): Eukaryota > Metazoa > Arthropoda > Insecta > Diptera > Culicidae > Aedes > Aedes albopictus. The sequence continues at coordinate 416,652,333 of NC_085138.1, read as the reverse complement.
AATTGAGAAAATATTTCAATATCAAATTCAGATATTACAATGTTATTGATAATAATCGGAAATCAAAGTTTGTTTTGGTATCAAAATCAGAGACGAACCAGCCAAGGTATGAAAATGTATTTAATAAAGACAAATCAATCAATCAATTGGTATCAAAGTCGTAACTAAGTAAATCATTATACTTATTATATAAAATTATTCACTTTGTCTCACAAACCCATAACATGAGTAACAATACTTTAAATGATCGAAAAAACTATATCCATATTCAGAACCAGAATGAATTAATCATTCAAAAAGAATGTAAAAAAAACTTCCTGAAATTTCTCTGAGAGTTCTTTTACGAAATCATTCACAGATTTTTAAAGACTCCTCTAGAAATTCCTCCAGAATTGTTCCAGAAGTGTTCCAAAAATAGAACAAAACAAAAGGACAGGTAATTATTTTCGAATTGTTGCTTTGATTTCAAAACTTGTTACTGTTGTGGTATTGTTGATAAGTTGATCAATAGTACATCAATAACAAAACTTGTAATTTAACAAAATATGTTATTGAAATGTACATATTCACTAAGTATATCAATAGCTTGATTATAACAAAATTAGATTGTTCAACAAAATTTGTTATTGAAAAGCTATGCCTTGATAATTACCGTCAAGGCGCCATTCACCGTGGGGGCTCCATTCACCGTGTGCCTTCGAATATTTTTTCATTATTTCCATATTATGATTGAATGATGATTATTCAATCATAATATTGAAATAATGAAAAAAATATTCGAAGGCACACGGTGAATGGCGCCTTGACGGTAAATAATAACAAAACAAAATATGAAAACAGGTTATGTGATTTTGTAGTTATAAATTTGATATTTTCCTCTGCTCGGGACTGCTGTTCCTCTAAGAATAAACCATCAGTTGTTTTGTTCCGAGTACATCCTTCCCGGATTTCTCCAAAGACAGTTTTATACTTCTATACTGCATATACTTATCTCAGAACATATTCTCATAGAAATGTCAATTGACGTATTCCCGGAAGAATTTTTAAAGGTATTCTCGTAAAAGCCTTGAAACTATCACTGGAGGAAACTCTCAAGGTGCCCCTGTAAGAATTTCTGAACGGAATCTCCTTAATAATTTTCTAGTGGTATTTCCGGAAAACTCTCAAATGATGGAATTCTTGGAAAGCACCTGGAATTCCTGGGCAAATAGTTAGAATGTCTTCTAAAAGTAGTGTTTGGAAAAAATTCAGAAAGAGTTCCTAGAGGAATTCGTGGTGCATTTTCTAGAGAAAGTTTGGGAGAATTCCGAAAGAGTCTACTCTGAGGGAATTCCTGAAAAAAAATCTTGGAAAAAATGTCTCAAATCGTTTCTAGCATGTAAGTACTTGTATGTTTAAAGTAAGTCACTGTCAAAGACTGCGAAACAATAACAGGATATATTCCTGAAGGATGTCCTTCGTATGAGCTGCAGGGGATATTCTCGAAGGAATTCATGGATGGATTCCTGAATAAATTTGTGGAGGAACTCCTTATATATTTATCTGAGTTAATTCTGAGTAAATTCATGGATGGTTTCTTGGAGAATTTCCTGACTCCTGAGAATTTCAATACAAATCGCTGGATGAATTCCTGTAGAAATCCTTCAAGTAACTAAAAAAAAAACTTCAGGTAATTGTGGAAAAATTCTTGGGTTTATGCCTTGAAATGATGATGGACGGATTTCTGAATATTCTGACCGATTCTATGATTAACCCTCGAGCAGTCGCGTATTTGACTACCTGCAGCGACACTGCACTCACGCTGCGTACCATATGCGTGCATTTTTCATGGTGCGTGTACTCAGTACACAACGCGACCGCTCCCGGGTTAAAATTTTGAAAACATCCCGAGAGGAATTCCTAAAGGAATAATTACAGCAATTTCTGGAGAAATTCCTAGAGTATTTCCTGCAGGCATGCCTGGAGTTAACCCTGTATGAATCCAAGGGGAAATTTCAGAGAGTATACCTGGAGGAATTCCTGGATGCATTGCTGGAGGAACCCTTAGAGCAATTGTGGGGGGAATCCTTGGGGAAATTTCTGAAGAAATCGCTTGAAGAATCGTGGGAGGAACTCCTAGACAAATTTCTGGAAGATTTTCTGGACGAGTTCCTGGAGGAATTCCTAGAAGGCATTCCTTGAGGGATTTGTACAGGAATACCTGGAGAAAACCCTGGAAGAATCCCTGAAGGAATACCATGAGAAATTTCTGGTGGATTTCCTGCAGAAATTCTGGATGAATTCCTAGAGCAAACCCAGGAAAAAATCCTGAAGGAAGCCCTGGATGAATTCCTGGAGGATTCCCTTGAGGAATTCTGGAAGAAAAACCTGGAAAAATCCCTGAAGTAATTTCTGGAGGAACCTCAGGAGGAATGCCTGGCGGAATTCCAGGATGAGCTCACTGAAATTCCTGGATAAATTCATCCAGGAAACCCTGGAAGAATTCCCAAAGGAAGCCCCGGAAAAAAAAAATGGGACGAGATTCCTGAAAGAATTTCTGAAGGAATCCTAAGTGGAATTCCTGGAGAAATGTCTGGATGAAAATTTAGTTGAATGCCTGAAGAGGTACCTTGAACAATTCCTGGATAAAATTCGTGAGAAATTCCTAGGGGAATTTTTGAAGGAATCCCTGGAGGATTTTCTGGAAAAATTTCTAGAGAAATTGCCGCAGTGATCTCTGAAGGAATTCCTGGACCTACTCCTGGAAGGTTTTTTTGAAGACATTTCTGGAATAATTCCTGGTGGAATTCTTAACCCTTCAGCGCGCGCGCTGTTGTAAAAAGTACAACACTACCAAAAAACCTCGCTTTTCGTATACAGCGCGAGCGCGGTGCAGTTTCGGTTGCTTGATGGCGCGCGTCCTGGAAGGTTAAATATATTTCTAGAGTAGTCTCTGAATAAAATTGGATGAATGCCTGGATGAATCCCTGGAGGAATCCCTGTAGAAATCCCTGGAGGAATTCCAGGAGGAATGCTTGGAGGTATTCCTGAAAGAATTCCTTAAGAAATTCCTAGAGCAATTCCTAGACGATTCCCTAGAGGAATTCCAGAAGTAAATTCTAGAGAAATCCCTAGAGGAATTCCTGCAGTTATGCCTGAAGTAAATCCTGTAGGAATCCATGGGGGAATTTCAAAAAGTATCCCTTTATGTATTCCTGGAGTAATCCTTAGAGCAATTATGGGAGGAATCCATGGATAAATTTCTCAAGAAATCACTTGAGAAATCCCGGGAAGATTTCCCAGACAAATTTTTGAAGGAATCCTTGGAGGAATGTCTTGAATTCCTGGAGAAATCGCTGGAGAAATTCTTAGAGGAATCCCTGGAGGAATTTCTTAAGGAATAATTGGAGGATTACCTGGAGGCATCCTTGGAAAAGTTCCTGGTGGAATTTCTAGAGGAATTCTGGGAGGGACTTCTGGTAGAACTCCCAGAGTAATCCCTAGATAAACACCTAGAGAAATCCCTGGATGAATCCGTGGAGGAATTCCTGCAGGAATGCCAGGAGGAAACCTTGGAGGAATTCCAGGAGAAATTCCTGGATGAATTCCTGGGGCAAACCCTTGAAGGAATCCCTGGATGAATTTCAGGAGGATTCCGTAGTGGAATTCTGGGAGGAATTCTTGGAGAAATTTCTGAAGAAACCTCTTGGGAAATTCCTGATGGTATCCTTAGAGAAATTTCTGGAGGAATTCTTATCCCTGGGGGAATTATTGAAAAAATCCCTGGAGAAATTTCAGCAGGAATCCCTGAAGCAAATTCGGTAGGAACCTAATTAGGAATGCCTGGAGGAACTTCCAGACAAATTCCTGGCAGAATCTCTGGAGAATTTTCTGAAGAAATCCCCAGAGGAATTCTTGGGGTAATCCCGTATAACTATCCTTTGAAGAATTTCTGAAAGGATCGCTGAATGAATTCCTGGAGGAATCTGTAGAGGAATCCCTGGAGAAATTCCTAGAGGAAGCATCTTTAGAAGAATCCCTGGTAAACTCCTATGAGAATTCCTGGGGGAATTTCTGGAGGAATCCTAAGAGGACAAATTTTTAAATAAATTCCTGAAGGAAACCCTAGAAGAATTCCCGGAGGAATCCCTGGAAAAAATTTGAACAATACCAGTAAAAAAATCCTGAAAGAATTTCTGAAGGAATCCATGAAGGATCCTGGAGGAATTAGCTTTAGGAATTTCCAAAGGAATTCCTGGATCAATTTCTGGAGAAATTTCTGGAGAAGTACTTTGAGAAATTCCTGTGGTAATTCTTGGAGGTATTCTTGATGGAATTCCTGGAAAAGTCCCTGAAGAAATGCCTGAATGAAATCCTGGAGGGTTATCTTGAAAAAATCCTGAACAAATTCTGGGAAGAATTTCAGGGGAATTTTTGAATCCCTGTAGAATTTTCTGGAGAAATTGCCGCAGTCATTTCCGCTAGAATTCCTGGAGGCATTTCTGCCAGAATTCCTGGAGGCATTTCTGAAGAAATTCTTGGTGGAATTCTTAAAGGTATTCCTGGAGGAATGCCTGAATGAATTCCTGGAGGAGTGCCTGGATCAATCCCTGGAGAAATCCCTATAGAAATTGCGAGAGGATCTTCAAGAGGAATGCCTATAAGTATTCCTAAAATAATTCCTGGAGGAATTTCTAGAGGGTTCCCTAGAGGAATTCCTGAAGGAATGCCTGGAGGACCTCCTGGAGATATTCCTGGAAACGTGCCTGTAAGAATTTCTAGAGGAATTCCTGCATAAATTCCATTAGGAGTCTCTTAAGGATTTTCTTAAAGAATCACTGGAGAACTTTTACGAAGAATCCCCGGAGGAATTCCTGGAGAAAAACCCTGAAATAATTCCTGGAGGAATTTCAAGAGGAATTCCAGAGGAATCTCTAGAGGAATTCCTGGACGAACCCCTGTAGGATTTTTTATAGGAATTCCTGACGAATCCTGGAACAATTGCTGAAGGAATTTCTGCAGGAATTCCATGACGAATTCTTGAAGAAATCCAAAGTTCAATTTCTGAGGGAATTCCAGGAGGAGTTTCTAAAGAAATCCCAGGAGGAAGTATTAAGTAATTCTTGAGGAAATCCTGAAGGAATCCTAAAAAGAGTACGTAGAGGAACTCTTGGAGGAATCCCTATAGCAGTTACTGAAGAAACCCCAGGAGGAATCTTGGAATCAATCCTAAGAAGATTGCATAAGGGAATCCTAAACAGTTTCTGGGGGAATCTTGGATTGATTCCTGGAGGATTTTCTTTAAAAAAAAATCCTGGAGGAATTACTGAAGAAATCCCAAGCAGAGTTTTTGGATGCATTTTTTAACTAATTCCAGAAGTTGTTCCTGAAAGAATCACAGAAAGAATTCCTGGCTAAATCTTTGGAAGAATTCTTGGTGGATTTTTTTAGCGTTTTCCCAGAAGAAGTTCTGTAGGAATCATTGGATAAAAAAGTATTGATGGAATAATTGGATGGACTCCTAAAGATTTTTATTTTGTACAAAATGTTGAATGTGGAATATTTTTTGAATGATCTCTAGCAAAAATGTAAGAAAGATATTCCTGCAGAAATATTTCGAATTATTCCATACAGAATTATTGGAGCAATCTCTAGCGGAATTCTGTAAGGAATAAATTGAGAAATCTCTGAATTATTCTCTGAAAGGATCAGCCAACGGGTGAAAGCAAGGATGGGAAAAAATCATTAATTTTTTGCGTACCCCTCACTCACATCCACGCACAATCTGATGCAAGTGTGCTTCTCACCCAGCCAAGCAAAATCTTTCCACTTTCATAGCCCATTCTTTCTAATTGCCGAGCACCGAGCGACGCAAGCAACGACATACACGGATTTCCTTAAATAACCCTCAAAGGAATTGCCGTTGGAATCTTTAGAGCATTTCTTGTAGGAATCATCGGAAGCCTTCGTGAAGAAATCTTTGGAATAATTTCTGAAGAATTCTCCAACCACAATTCCTAAAGGAACTCTAGGGGAAATATCTTTTAGTGCTCTCGGTGAAATATTTGAATATTTGCCTGGAGGATTATTAGTGAGAATTCAAGTAAGAATCGTCGAGAAATCTCTCATGGCTGCAAGCGGTTGCTGAGGGTTTTTTTTTGGGTTTAAGTGCGGTTTCAGAGAGTTTCAAAGATAGTTCAATAGGGCCATCTCTGAATCCCCCCTTGAATGATTTTATCGAAACACAGTTTTCGGAATTTGCATGGATTTAGGTTCGGCTACTCCATCCCTCCTAAGAGTCTGCTTAGTTTATGGACGGGCCCTAGGAGTATCAAGGTGTTTCAGGTGGCTTCAATTGATGTCAGAAGATTTCAGGGTCGTTTCAGGGGGAATTGCATGTGGTTTCCGAATTCGGGAAGATTTCAAGGTAGTTTCAGCAGGGTTTCAAGGCGTACTAAGGCGTTTCAAGACGTTTCAGGGGTTATAGCGAGTTTTTGAGAGGGAAGGGTTCTGAGAGGGTTTCAAGGCGTTTCAGTTTGTTTCAGGGGGTCTTGGAACGCCCTCGACACCTCATGAAAGCAAATGAAACAGTTCTGGAATACACGATAAACTTCTTGAAACCCCCTGGAACACTTTTAGAACGCATCGGAAACTCCTTGAATTCAAATAGCATCTTTTTGACACTCCTGAGACTCCTTAGGATCGAATTCCACTGTGCTGTGCCTACATCTGTTTTACATCCATTCAGTCATTACCCAAAACAGACCACCCTTGTTTCCAACAGATCATAAAACTGCAAGCCAAAACATATCGCAACCACTCGAGGTGACAGAGCCGAATCGTTGGCAGCTCAATTTACATCTTACATCTCACTTGAACTCAAATGCAAACGAACTGCAATATAACCGTCACCATTATGCATTGTACTTTACTGAACCCATCTGGTTCTTATTAACCGACTAGTCGCGCGACTGGCACATCACGATGCTTCATCTCTGTATATTCCCTGAAACCACGTCAAACCCCTCTGAAACCCCGGAACATCTCTGGAACCCTCTGAAACCCACTGCAACCCATTGAAAGCCATTGAATCCTCTTGAAACCCCCCGGAAACTTTTGAAACCCCTTGGAACACTCCTGGAACCGCCCGGAAGCTACTTGAAATTTCATTGAACCACTCTGAAACCCCAATACCTTCTAAAACTGTCTGAAACACTACTGGGGCGTCTTTGAAACCTTTTGAAATCCTCTGCATGCTTCTGAAACCTCTTGAGACTTTGAAACTCCCTAGATATGAACGTGCCCGTGTCTTTTGGACCTCCTGGAGCATCCTTGAAACTTCCTGAAACCTCCTCAAAAAACTCAGGAACGCTGCTCAAACCTCCTGATATCCCCTGGAACGCTCCTGAAACTCCTCTGAAACCCTCCAGAGCCCCCTGGAATGCCATGACGTCCCTAAAAACCCTGGAACACTCGTGGAACATTACTGAAATACTTTTTTGGAGGTTTTGGCTTTCTCAGTCTAGGGAATCCAAACGACTAAATTGGCATTACTCAACGTTTCGGCCTAATTTATATGGCCTTTTTCAAGGGTAAAGCTGTCTATCTTTTTTTGTTATGTCCTATCACTAGCGTCACAGTTTCTTTTGGAGCTTCTTGTAGCATTTCTACACAATAGATTTCTGGTTGATTACACAGCGCAACATTTTGTTGTCTCAAGAGCAAGCTTATGTGTCTCCGAAGGATTTTGGGCCGCTGAATCCGAATCCGGGCTCAGATTTGCTTCAACACGTCACAATTTTGAGCTATACCTCAATTTATAGGGCAAAATATGCGATTTTGGTTTTTTTTGACTGCAAGCCATTAAGCATGGAAATATTTTTTTTTAAGCAATCAAAAGCAATCAAAAATTAACGACTCATGCAAAATATTTCGTTTTACCTAATCAAATTTGATAGATATAAGCATTTTATGTAAGTGTGAAAACTTGCATGCAACTTTTGGAGGGTGACTTGTATGGGAAATATCGTACCTAACATAAATCGCTTAAAACTATCAAATTCGATTTGGTAAAACGAAATATTTAGCATGAGTCGTTAATTTAGATGTTAATTGACCAATTAACCTTTTGATTGATTAAAAAAAATATTCCCATGCTTAATGGCTTGCAGTCAAAAAAGCCCAAAAAGGCATATTTTGCCCTATAAATTGAGGTATAGCTCAAAATTGTGACGTGTTGGAGCAAATCTGAGCCCGGATTCGGATTCAGCGGCCCAAAATCTGTCAGAGACACATAAGTTTGCTCTTGAGACAGACCAAAAGTTAATTTTTGTTACGCTGTGTTATTACACTAATTTTGAAATGGACGTAGACACTGCTTGTGCACATTCATCAACTGACTTGGTACTATTTACTATATGTTGATTTTTCAGAGCTCAGTGAAAAGTGGTAGATCGGGTTCGTCGGTTCGCGTGCCGTCATGGAGAAAATGTTAAGCCAAAGTGTCACACGGGTAAATGCTGTGGGGAACCACCGCTGTAGAAATATATGCAAATAAATTGGTGAGTTCATTTCATGCTATTGATATATTATGAAAATGTATGTAGTGTTGTTCAAGAAACTAACATGAAGCTCTTTGATATTCTTATTATTGCGACAACCGTTTGGAATTTTTTTAAACATATTTTGTGCAGTCCGTCACTTCAAGTATCGGCATTAACTTATAATTTCGAGTTCCTTTGTGAACTTGGATTCGTTTTGCGTTTAACACTGTGTGGTTCGTGAAGGCGTGCCATTCAATTGCAAGAAAACAATTACTTTTTCATTTATGAAATAATTTGTATGGTTGTCATCTTCGGTGTCGACATGTGTATCGAAATAAAGATAAGTGTAATCAAATAGGGTTTACACGCATCTGACATGGATGATTGATAGTTTGTTTCACGCATGAAGTGAATAATAGCGCGGCAGTCTGCATGAAATGATTCAAAATCGAAAGGTTATAGAGGAAAATTGATCTAACAGAACCTTCCCATTGTTAGGTCACATCACCAACCACAGGTGACATCAACCACCGTTATTGCACTTGCTATAGTTGGGAGTTCTCGAACTGTGTACATTGAGAATGCTTTGCTAGTCCCAAGCCTCATTCATTAGCTCTTTGTGCAATTCCGATTGCTCCGGTCAATCACGGAGTAGCAACTACGAATTGTGCGGTCATCTTACTCATACTCACTCATGCACTCACTTATTCATGCGAAATGATGTGTTGATTTTTCAGAAAATCCTTCAGTGAACTTTCGTGATTCTGCAAAGATTTTCCTCGGTAACTTGCGAGGATTTCCTTCCTAATCCTTCGAGGATTGCGCTCGAAATCCTGCGAGGATTTCCCTGCGAGGATTTCCCTGCGAGGATTTCCCTGCAAGAATTTCCCTCGGATTCCTGCGGGGAGTTCTCTCGGAATCCTGCGAGAATTTCCCTCGAAAAATCCTGCATGGATTTCCCTTTTGAAATCCTGAGAGGATTTCGCTCGACGATTTTCCTTGAAAACCTGCGAGATTTTTCCTTGAAATCCTGCGATGAATTCCTTCGTGTGTGTATCATTCCTTCAAGCGAGGATTTTCCTGGAAAACCTATTAGGATTTCTCTTGAAATCCTGCGCGGGAATCCTCGCAGGATTTGAGGGTTTCCTTCGAAACCCGGAGAGGAATTTATTTGAAATCCTGCGAGGATTTCCTACAAATTTCTGTGAAGGTTTCCCTCGTAACCCTGCGAGGATTTCCCTCGAAATCCTCCCAGGATTTCCTTTCTAATCATTTAAGGATTTCCCTTAAAATCGCTCGTTCTTGTTGTGGGTGTGTTCAAAAAATTGAAAGATCGTTTTATTGAGTTTCATTCTGAATTTATTCTGTTGCTTAGAAAGTATGTTGCAAGTGACCTAAATATTGTTTCAAAGCAAATTCTTTGTCTATAACTGGAGCACATAGCACAACGCTAACTATACTATTTGAGCAAACTTTCCGCACCGTTTCTGCTCATTCGCAACGAAATGCGTAAAATGTAATTTACGGTGAAGAAGCACAACCATCCGACCAGTCACCAGCAGCAGCAGCACTCCACTCTCTTCATTCAAAGAAGTGCACTCGTCGCATCCGACCGGAAACGGAAAAACTTCACGACCGACTGCCACGCGCGCATCCCAGATTCCTACCAGAGCGAGTTCCTACGGCATCAGGTACCTACCAAAAGGCACCAAAAGTGGACCAGTGCTAGTCGCGCGACGACGAGTTGACGACGTCAATGATGAAAACTTTCCGAGCAGAAGAAGAGCAGCAGCTAAACGCGAGCCTCTGCATCTGCTGACTTCCAGAGTCCCAGATGAGCTTTTTTTTCCTCCCGTGGGTCCGGTGCAAATGCAAATGCGCTCGGCGGTGAAATTACTCGAAAGCGTAGTGGCAGTTGTTGCGATCTTGCACTGGGGTGTGCTGCTGTGCTTTGTATGCCACGCTTGGAGAACCCTGAAGAGCTGATGGGAGATCCCAGAGTACTGGTGCTTACCTTAATACTCCGATGATTTAATGAGCAAACTTTTCGGGGTTGGCTTGAGCCGTGGATTAACGACAACGGAAAGTAAAGCATGTCCTCTATTCGGAGAAAAAAAATCAGTGCTTCTACGATTCAACTTTAAGTGACTTTAAATGGCAGCTTCGATCGATTGGTACTGTACATGCAATCGGCTGTACCACATGGTTGTCAAGTTAACGCACCACAAATTGCAGCTAATGAATATTGATAGACAGCAATTTGTGCCACCCGATTCGAATTCCAATCACGAAAATCGGATTTCTCGGATCTCGGATCTATAACCCACACTTGACGTAGACATCTATCTTTTCGGTGGCTTTGTATTCCACATTTTACCACAAAAAATCCAATAGTGTCAGATGCGCCAGCCTAGGGTATCGCGTTAGCCAGCCTCATTCAAACGAAGTGAAGCGACCGTCGTTCCAAAAAAAAAGCCAAAAAATATACAAATTGTGTCTGGAAAATATGATACTGCTGACAGGAATAAGGAATTCAGTAATTTCCTCAAAGGACTAAGAAATATTTTTCGGAAAATCCCTCGAAATCGTTCGGGATTTAGTCCAAAATGTTGTGTTGATTTTTCAGAAAATCTTTCCGGAAATTTTCTTTGAAATTCTGCAATGATTTTTCTTGGAAACTTGAGAATATTTAAACTAGAAATCCTTCGAAGACTACCCTTGAAATACTCCGAGGATTTCTCTGCAAATCCATCGAGGATTTCTCTGCAAATCCATCGAGGATTTTTCTCAAAATCCCACGAGGACTTCCCTCGAATTTCTGCGAGGATTTCCTTCGAAATCTTGCAAGATGTCCTACAAGATCCTGCGAGATTTTCCCTCGAAATCCATCGGAGATTTCTCACGAAATCCTGTGAGGTTTTCCCTTGATATCATGCGCGGATTTGCCACGAAATCCTGCGAGAATTGTCTTCGAAATCCTGCAAGGATTTCCTTCGAAATCCTGCAAGGATTTCCTGCGAAATCTTGCAAAGTAGTCTGCGAAATTCTGCAAAAAAATCCCTCATAATCCTACAAGGATTTCCTTTGTAATCGTGCAGGGAATTCCTTCGAAATCCTCCGAGGATTTCCTTCGAATTCCTCCGAGAATATCCATCAAATCCTCCGAGGATTTCCCTCGAAATCTTCCGAGGATTTACCTCGAAATCCTCGTAGAATTCATCTCGAAATTCCTGGAATCCTGGAGAATCCCACGACGTCCTTGGAGAATTTCCCACGAAAGCACAGTAGGGTTTTCCGAAAAATTCATAGAGGATTTTCAATATAATCGTTGGAGGGTTTTCGAAAACCTTGAAATCCTTGGATTATTTTTATCGTAATTATTCATATCGTAATTTATATTGCATGGACGAATTTTTTCTGAATCCTTGGAAGATTTCCTTCGAAAACCATGGAGAAAATTTTTCGAAATAATAGGAGAATTTCCATCAAATTCTTTGCAGCATTTCTCTCGAAATCATTGAAGGGTTAACTTCGCAATTCTGGGAGGATTGCCCGCGAAATTCTTGAAGGATTTCTTACGAAATTCTTGAAGGATATTTTCCAAATCCTTTAAGGCTTTCTCTCTAAATCCTTGCAGGATTTCCTTCCCTGTCTTGGAGAATTTCCCTCGAAATCCTTGCAGGATTTCCCTGGAAATCCTTGCAGGACTTCCCTCGAAATCCTTGCAGGACTTCCCTCGAAATCCTTGCAGGACTTCCCTCGAAATCCTTGCAGGACTTCCCTCGAAATCCTTGCAGGACTTCCCTCGAAATCCTTGCAGGACTTCCCTCGAAATCCTTGCAGGACTTCCCTCGAAATCCTTGCAGGACTTCCCTCGAAATCCTTGCAGGACTTCCCTCGAAATCCTTGCAGGACTTCCCTCGAAATCCTTGCAGGACTTCCCTCGAAATCCTTGCAGGACTTCCCTCGAAATCCTTGCAGGACTTCCCTCGAAATCCTTGCAGGACTTCCCTCGAAATCCTTGCAGGACTTCCCTCGAAATCCTTGCAGGACTTCCCTCGAAATCCTTGCAGGACTTCCCTCGAAATCCTTGCAGGACTTCCCTCGAAATCCTTGCAGGACTTCCCTCGAAATCCTTGCAGGACTTCCCTCGAAATCCTTGCAGGACTTCCCTCGAAATCCTTGCAGGACTTCCCTCGAAATCCTTGCAGGACTTCCCTCGAAATCCTTGCAGGACTTCCCTCGAAATCCTTGCAGGACTTCCCTCGAAATCCTTGCAGGACTTCCCTCGAAATCCTTGCAGGACTTCCCTCGAAATCCTTGCAGGACTTCCCTCGAAATCCTTGCAGGACTTCCCTCGAAATCCTTGCAGGACTTCCCTCGAAATCCTTGCAGGACTTCCCTCGAAATCCTTGCAGGACTTCCCTCGAAATCCTTGCAGGACTTCCCTCGAAATCCTTGCAGGACTTCCCTCGAAATCCTTGCAGGACTTCCCTCGAAATCCTTGCAGGACTTCCCTCGAAATCCTTGCAGGACTTCCCTCGAAATCCTTGCAGGACTTCCCTCGAAATCCTTGCAGGACTTCCCTCGAAATCCTTGCAGGACTTCCCTCGAAATCCTTGCAGGACTTCCCTCGAAATCCTTGCAGGACTTCCCTCGAAATCCTTGCAGGACTTCCCTCGAAATCCTTGCAGGACTTCCCTCGAAATCCTTGCAGGACTTCCCTCGAAATCCTTGCAGGATTTCCCTCGAAATCCTTGCAGGATTTCCCTCGAAATCCTTGCAGGATTTCCCTCGAAATCCTTGCAGGATTTCCCTCGAAATCCTTGCAGGATTTCCCTCGAAATCCTTGCAGGATTTCCCTCGAAATCCTTGCAGGATTTCCCTCGAAATCCTTGCAGGATTTCTCTCGAAATCCTTGCAGGATTTCCCTCGAAATCCTTGCAGGATTTCCCTCGAAATCCTTGCAGGATTTCTCTCGAAATCTATGCAGGATTTCTCTCGAAATCCTTGCAGGATTTCTCTCGAAATCCTTGCAGGATTTCTCTCGAAATCCTTGCAGGATTTCTCTCGAAATCCTTGCAGGATTTCCCTCGAAATCCTTGCAGGATTTCCCTCGAAATCCTTGCAGGATTTCCCTCGAAATCCTTGCAGGATTTCCCTCGAAATCCTTGCAGGATTTCCCTCGAAATCCTTGCAGGATTTCCCTCGAAATCCTTGCAGGATTTCCCTCGAAATCCTTGCAGGATTTCCCTCGAAATCCTTGCAGGATTTCCCTCGAAATCCTTGCAGGATTTCCCTCGAAATCCTTGCAGGATTTCCTTCGAAATCCTTGTAGGATTTCCTTCGAAATCCTTGCAGGATTTCCTTCGAAATCCTTGCAGGATTTCCTTCGAAATCCTTGCAGGATTTCCTTCGAAATCCTTGCAGGATTTCCTTCGAAATCCTTGCAGGATTTCCTTCGAAATCCTTGCAGGATTTCCTTCGAAATCCTTGCAGGATTTCCTTCGAAATCCTTGCAGGATTTCCTTCGAAATCCTTGCAGGATTTCCTTCGAAATCCTTGCAGGATTTCCTTCGAAATCCTTGCAGGATTTCCTTCGAAATCCTTGCAGGATTTCCCTCGAAATCCTTGCAGGATTTCCCTCGAAATCCTTGCAGGATTTCCCTCGAAATCCTTGCAGGATTTCCCTCGAAATCCTTGCAGGATTTCCCTCGAAATCCTTGCAGGATTTCCCTCGAAATCCTTGCAGGATTTCCCTCGAAATCCTTGCAGGATTTCCCTCGAAATCCTTGCAGGATTTCCCTCGAAATCCTTGCAGGATTTCCCTCGAAATCCTTGCAGGATTTCCCTCGAAATCCTTGCAGGATTTCCCTCGAAATCCTTGCAGGATTTCCATCGAAATCCTTGCAGGATTTCCATCGAAATCCTTGCAGGATTTCCATCGAAATCCTTGCAGGATTTCCATCGAAATCCTTGCAGGATTTCCCTCGAAATCCTTGCAGGATTTCCCTCGAAATCCTTGCAGGATTTCCCTCGAAATCCTTGCAGGATTTCCCTCGAAATCCTTGCAGGGTTTTCCTCGAAATCTTTTCATGATTTCCCTCGAAGTCCTTGCAGGATTTCCCTTGAAATCTTCGCAGGATTTCCCTAGAAATCCTTGATTTCCAAGGAAATCCGCTTCAATATTCTTCAAGGCTTTTCTGTGAAAGCAAACACATCCTTAGAGAATTTGAAAGATTTTTTTTTTAATGTTGGATAATTTCCTTGAAATATTTGAAGGACTTCCTTCTTAATCATTGGAGGATATTTTTCAAAACCCTTCGAGTATTTTCCTTTCTTTAACTCGAACTCCTTCAAAATCCTCACAATCTGTCGTGGATTCTTTCAAGGATTTCTCTCGAAACCATTCCAAGACGTTCCTAGTTAGCCTTCGAGCATTCTATCGCAATATTTATCTCAATCTAACAACATTTCATCATCTATTATTCTTCTTAAAGTTCATTAATTCATGGCCAAATTTTAAATATGGAAAGCATAGCTGTAACCATTTTAGAATGGAACGCAATCCCTCAACAAACCCAATTCGACAAACGCAAACAGCCATCACTTAACACGTGACCTAATCGAGAACTAGTGTGCCCCTCCTAATAGCTTCTCAGAACTAGAACCATGGCCTCAAAACCATCAGAGTGGAAGCGAAAGCGATAAGGGCTTTGTATGGTGTGCTGGTAAAGGATTGCTGAAAGCCTTTTATTACACGTGTAAGAAGCGCTGTTTACAAATCCGAAATAATTTGGTCGTGGTGGCAAATGCCGGCGGCAACGGCAGGTGGCCAGTTTTCGGGGGTCTAAAAATATAACTCGGCGACGACGACGACGACGACGTCTAGTCGAATCGCATGGACTTCGCATGGATGGTTGTTGGTCAGCGTCGCGTCGTCGTTTGCAGCTCTAGACTAGGTATGATGGAAAAGGTGATTTATTTGTCACGCTACTGTGACCACCGCGCCGTTCTCTCGCTTACTGGTCAGCGTAAACGGGTGGTGACGGCGATGATGAACATGGGAAGAGAACCTGGTAGAAGGTGGATTTACCGCTGATCAAAAATTGTTGTTTTGCTACTCGCTGTTGGCTGTAGCTGTATAGCACCGATTCGAATTCTAGTGGAGAACGTTCGGAACTGGTGTGCGAGTGACGATGCAATCTATCATCCGAAATGTGATCGCTCATTTAGCACATTAATTAGCGGAATTTTCGTTCGAATTAACTTTATTATCGAGTTTCGGACGAATTGCTCCGCGGATGGACTTGATCGCGAATTTCATGGACAGCTATATGGCTTATATAAAGATTTTTTTCTGCTTCTATACAAAGTATGTTCTCATTTATAAACCAGTGTTTTTTAATTAAAAAAATGTTATAGCTGTAATTGAAGACGCGTGTTGAGGAAATCTGGAATATTATCCCTTCCGGAAAGATTCTGGAGCTTGAAGTTCAACCTTCAGCTTACAAATTGTCTTCATAAAGCAAAATTTACATGGCTAAATTAAGACAATTACATTATGATGTAAACAGCAAACAAAATAGCACATTCAGAACTAAACATACATATAACCATCTACAATATGAACCCAACAAGCAACAGCACCACACCTTAATTACCATCGACTAGATGTGCCTCCACAACAAACTACTTAAAGCCATTTACTACCTCTGGAAATCACCCAAGGAACAGTCATAATCTCAAGGAACAGCTGCGCTTACTACATTAAATAATGGGCAACTATCGTGTAATTCTCTTGGAGCAGTGTCATACTGGATACTCTCCCATGGAAAGGAGTAGCTTCTTCTGCCAGCCCACACCTAGGCCGAATCGAAGCAGTGGCTCCGATGGTAGTCAGTAAAGTAAATTCCTCCTCGCTATGTGTACTGTACAGTGTACACACCATCATGGCACAAAATATCCCAGTGAACCAGTTTCCTTCGCGATTCGCTTCATCTATAGAGGTAGTTTGTAACACTGCTTTTCAAAGCCATATGGTCACATTTAACATATTTGCAGGGCTGGATTTACAAAGTTTAAACCCGGGCCACATTGATTAATAGAGTGTAATGAGAAGTCCTCAGAGAAATATTCATAGCAGAAATCTTTGAGAAATTTATACTTTTATAGTGGAAATTCTAAGAGAAACTGTTGAAGACATTTTGGTGAAAACATAGCTAATGGCATTTCTGATAAATTATTTCTTTAAAAAATCTTTGGCAGAAACTCCGGACGAAATTATAGCCAAGAAAGCTTGTAAAACTAATGAAATTCTCTCAGAACCATTTTTCAGGATCGTTCATCAAATTTATTCTGTTATTTCCTGTTGGAATTTATGGAATTTATCTTAAAATCATCATAAATTATACCCTTCTTCTTCTTCTTCTTCTTCTTCTCTGCGTAACGTTCCAACTGGGGCAAAGTCTACTTCTCTGCATAGTGTTCTTTCTATGAGCACTTCCACAATTATTAACTGAGAGCTTCCTCTGTCAATGACCATTTTGAATGTGTTTATCGTGTGACAGGGATGAAGATACTCTATGCCCAAGGAAGTCGAGGAAATTTCCTTTAGGAAAAATTCCTGGACCGACTGGGAATAGAATCCGTCACCCTCAGCATGGTTATACTGTATACCCACGTCTTTACAGCTGTGGCTATAATATGGGCCCTACAAACTTATATCCATTTTTGGTGCTTATCCGTTGCGGTTTCAGGCTCATGTTGATGAGTGTAGCTAAGATACCGTCCTTACCAGCTAACTTATTCTTCTTGAGCTGCTGGATAGCACCTCAATTTCCTTCAATGTGGGAGTTGGCTCGTTGTTGCTCCCAGCTGTACTGAATAAGTCTTTTTTGCCGCTACCTTAATCCTCTATGTCTATGTTTGCGCCCTTCATACCATTGAGTGCTTATCGAAGTGTGGCTTCCACCTTTCTATCACCTCACGTCCGTCCGTCAATAGGCTCTGGCCCTTATCCCTGCATATTTCGGCTCACAGATGTGTATAGCTTCTGATAGAACTTCCGTGTTTCTTGAGAACGGTACAGCATTTCCTCGCACTCCACTCCGCTTCTTCCAGGTGGCACTTTTCCACCGAAAGAAACGGGTTTGCTGTTTTTCGCTTCTGTTCCACTTTCTGCCTGGTTCCCTGCTGCAGCATTCCGCACGCACTGCATTCTCCTCCAAAATCGGCTTCGTCAAACCATTTATTCCGTCGACCTCCTATTATAATCTTGAAGTCGTGACTTGGGCAGTGGTCGTACTTGCGTTCGAGCTACGCCTTGAATACGTCCTTGTTATCACCAGTGCTTCCGAAGTATGGCTGTGCACGTTGATTATGCTGAAATGCTCACCTGCTCATTCATTCGGCCACCAACCAATTATGCGCTTGTGCATATTGCACCTCACGGTGAAATCTGGCGTGTGTTGATCCTTTCCAATCATGTCGAACGTAACGTTTGTGGGTGTTCCCAATGAAGTTGAGAGATCGGAGTTGATGGAAAAGATGGTGCTCTTTCAAATGGGTCGAATGTTGAGTCGAGTAGAATGTTGTCAAATATACAGCGGAAACTAAACGCTGAGGCAAAGGAACGAACGACTGTCTTGCGTTGATTTCTTCAGAAACTCAGTTTGCCTTTGCTCAAAAGCAGCAAATGGGCGCAGTGTTTTCGGGCATTAACCTTAATGAGGATACTTTAAATGAAGCTTCGTTTTTGGACCTTGGAGTCTGTTCACGCACTAATCGGAATATGAAAGTTTGACTGTAGATATTTGGTAGCAACTTCATAGCAATTGTCGGCATTATCGTGGTTGTGCAGAAGTGGCGCGAAAATCTGTGTATATGTATTTGTTTGTATGTGAAGACCTGTATTCTGTATTGTATTCTGTATTCCTTTAGTCAAAATACTGCAATGTTTGTTCTACCAAAAATGTTCGTCATAAGTAAACCTATAAAACCGCCATAGACAAGATTACCAAATAATAGTCCTTGATATTCGTATTACAAGTGACACACAGTCAGCCGCGCGTGCAGTTAGAAACATCAATTCCGTTCATAGTTAGAATAAACCGTCCTAGTTAAAACTAAATGTCGTTATAATATACCTGAATCATAAATACAGTCCAGTCGTAGTATCGGTCGAACCTCTGTGTAGTGTGTGCAATAAATCACAGTTAAGTTAGAATTCTCGATTATCTGTTCCATAAGAAGAGACCCCTCTCGATAGTGATCTAAACCAACGGACGCTATTATGTGCGACAACATAAAATGGTCCTTCGAGCCGGATAGGATCATCGTCGGGAGTGTACCGGTCGTCGTGTCTATCGAGAATTTAGTTGGACTGTTTGTGCTCGTATTCGTGTGTCAGTGTCAGTGTATAAAGCGGTCGGCGAAATCCGAAGTCGCCGAAGAAACAGCACACCACTTCTAAAACCTGCAAAAATGTGTTACTAAAAGTGGCGAAATTTCTTAGGGAACGAGTGTGAAGAAATTGCTAATTTTGACCGTCTTCAGACAGTCTGGATCATCAGTTCGCCATTTTGTAATTCGTGATGTGCGCCATCTTTGCGAATACCGATATCAGTTTAAATATCACTGTGAAATGAATCCAGTATACGGATTAAAATGACAAAACTGTGCGCTGGGTAAATTATAATCGGTTCGCGATCGAGACCACCCTCACGCGAACCTACCATGTACCGTGAAATGGACGAAATCAAGAAGTACCGACCACCAGCTCTCGGTCTTGCCAGTATCTGTCAGTGTAGGTGGCAGACGAAGTGCGAGAAAATCAAAACAACAAATCGTTATCGAATGTCGGTCGCGAGTGCAGCTCAAAGTGAAATTTATTGCTTTTGCCATTCCAAATCGTCCAATCCACCGGTTGCCAATGAAATGTGGATTCGGTCCCCAGCGTGAAGAACACAGTGATCGTGTGGAAGTCCCGAAGAAAGTGCCACTTTTGTCGTCGAGAAACTCAGTCAGTGCGCGGGGGTAGTATGAAATTGTGACACACAATCCAGTCCATTTGTTGTCATTGTCGGTTGCGGTTGCTAAATTTGGGATGCAAAAACATTGTGAAAGATGCACTTTAATTCGATCCCCAAAAGAAATCCTTTGCGCATCTGTCGATCAGCTGTCCTACCGTAAGATGGTGCCAAGAGGGTTGCAATGTCCAGAAAGGAGTACATCCAATATCTATACGGCGGATTCCAGCACAAAGGCGACGTCACGTCCACCCGGAGCAACCGCTCCGGGTCACAGTTAAGTATCCATGTTCCAATTCGCATATTATGCTCCTCCCGGAGTCTCATACAAATGAACTATTCACAGTAGATACGCGAAACAGGACGTCGGCGGAGTTGGAATCGTCGTCAGCAGCTTTAAACGATACAATAAATCAGCATAAGGAGGTACACAGCCGTGTGCCTACATCGAGCAGCAAGCATCAGTTGCTATTTAGAATCCATCATCAGTGCGAAGTACTCGGAATCAATGAAGATACGTTATTTGCAACCTCAAATCAGTCTAGTCAATTGGAAATCGTTCGTCGTCGTCACCATTAGTGTATGTAGTGCAGTCGCACTTATTAGCCCGACCATACGCAGTAGTCCTGGTTGAATGCAGTTCATCTGGAGTTCAATCGATTGCTTTAGCAAGAATCAATGATGCAGCTCGCCCAGAGGCTGCAACTTCCATCAGTGTTTGCCCCCAGGGCCCCAGCATCTTTCGAGTCAACGGTTAAAGGTCCGTTGGCACCTCATGAGCATCTGCCATCAGTCCAGAGAATGACGTCGCTGGAGCGTGAGGATCAATACAGACACGATACTCTTCTAGTTCACTCGGCGAGAGCGGACGCGGCACATCTACAAAAGTTTGCAGTTGTGTTTACCTGTCAGCTTGCAATCGTAGCAAGCTCTCCATTTCTGTGCGCTCGCAGGGATGGAGTTTGGATCTGACCGGCTAGGGAGATCACCACTTCACAACGGTGGAGTATCAGTCGGTTCAACTAGCTCCTCAATCGGAGGTCGACAACAGCTAGTCGGAAGTTCGAAGGAGCGCATTCAGCGTATCGTGTCATCAGTCAGTCCAAATTCGGAGGTGATCTGCTTTCATCATTCAGCTACGGTATCCAATCCAGATGTCATCGATCACGTCAGGGGACGTGTACGGAGGCCAACCGGCCTCCGTTTCCAGGCAAGTCATTTCAATGTATTGTTTTTCGGTTGTAAAAGCACCCTCTCATATTTTCCAGAGGCTTCGATGCAGTTTCGGGTGTTCCTAGACACCATTCGGCTTTTGCTAGAAACGCTCATGTAGTCACCACACAGTAGCATTCACACAGGCAAAATCACAATCGAACCGCTCACTCGGAGTGGTATGGACGCACTAGATGGCAGTGTCGGATCATCACTCAGGTATGGCAAACATTGATAAGTACAGTCAGTTCCAGGAATTTTGAGAAGTGCACCACAAGCATAGAAGAAGATCCAGGATACTTTCTAGCCCAAGCGAATCTCTGAAGCAGTTGAAGGAAGACGCAATGTACGAGATCATCGTCTGGTCATTTCAACAGGAAATGACTCATTTGGTCCACTCGCCCTGAGTGGATATGGCTTAACGGTACAACAGGCACGGCAGTTAGGTCAGTTGTTACGGGTATAAATATTTGTTACAATTATAAGACAGAATAATTGTTTACTGTGTTTAAAGTTCAATATACGTGTGTTCTTTGTGTTGCATGTTGAATTTCAACTTGTAAATATTCCCCGAGTTTTAATACACATTTATAGGGTTCTGACTGAATAGAGGTACATGAAACGCAATCCACTGTTGATTGCCAACTTTCAGGCTATTTCGGGCAGCGGTCAAGTACTAGACATGTAAACCTTTCCCTGCCACGGACTTCAAGTTCTTGAGCTTAAGTATCGAACCCTGAAACGGGATGCCCGATTAGGATTAGTTTTCCTAGACAAAACCAAGCTATGAACACAGCGACAAATGCTGTGAACTAAAAGGCAAACTGCCAACTAAAATACAATTCCAGGATGACTGATGGACACAAACCCTTACATGAAACCTCGTCATCCTGTGATCGGAAGGAGTTATCCATCTAGATAACAGGGCACATTTATGTTATATGTTGTGCTGTGTCCACTTGTGACGTTTCTTGTTTGTGCATTTATAAGGTTCTATGTGTATCGTCAAGTGTTAATACTTTGTAATAATTAATTTCTTTTATTTTTGTAACACAGTCACTTGCTCATCGGCAGCAAGCAAGGTCTTTTCTGGGCGCTCACAGAAGAGACTCGTTTCGAGTCTGCCCACCATGGGAGACAACTTTCACGGACTCGTGTGAAGGCAATTCAGTAGGGAGCGCAATTCGATGGTCGTCGGAAACTGCAACTATTTCAACATTCAGATAAGATCAGTAGCTCATTGGTCCTCAGGAATCACTGGAACTCTTCGGTACTTGGGACATCTACGTAAGCTTGAGCGATTTCACTCCAAGATATATTCGTACCAACTCATCTGTCGTCAGTTTGCCTCCGAAGCAAATGATCGGGCTGCCCAACAAAGGAATAACTTCGTAGCCGAGAAGTTTTTTGCCAGCCTCACTAGCACCTCGACATCAGTTAGATCAAGAATGCTCTTGTTGAGCAACACCGTTCCTGTCCACTTGAGTTCATTGCAGTCGGTAAATCAAAGGATCGCCACGAAGTCATCGTTTCATCAACATCGCAGACATCGTCATCGCCAACGGGCGTCCACCGGAGGCCTGTAGGCCTCCATCCAGGCAAGTCGTTTTATAGTTCTTTAATTCAGTTGAAAAAGCCGTCTCTCATCTCATTGATAGGAATCATCACCAAGGACGACCAAGAATCGTCCCGATATATGTCTGCTTTACCAAGGCCAAAGCAGTCGTTCAACTGTTGATTACGGATGAACACAACGATCACACAGGCATTTTGAAGTCGCAGGATGAAGGCAACACCAGGCGGTTTTTAGTAAGAAGGACTAAATCAGAAGTTCAGCTAGAACCACAACAACAGGAACAACCGATCGTGAATAAGAACATGCCGTCAGGTTCCAGTCTTGGCGTTTGGTGGTTCCAGCAAGAACGCGCCGTCACGTCCTCCCGGAGCAGCCGCTCCGGGACATAGATAAGTATCGCTGTTCCAATCTGCAATTTCCATTACGTTTGAAGTATAATGCCATACGATACTTGCAGACACCGGTCAAATCGAGGACGTGGACCAGACTGGAACTGCCATCCCAACATAGAAGTCTTCATGCTGGACTGCAGACAGCAGTCAAACACGTTTCGCTCTAGTAATAGAAGTGACTCGTCCGAGCAACGCTTTGTCAACTCTTTCGGATCCAAGGCATCCAAGCTCGTGCAGTCAAGACAAACAAGGACATTAGCCTACATATTGAGCAGCAACAGCAGTGACTCTGTCATCTTTCGGAGCAGCACGGATGATAAGCGAGATGCCATCCGCAACGAAGGGATAATGAAACGGAGCGGTCAATCTACAGCCACTCAGCAGTGTGCAGAACCATTCGCCATATGATGACATCGTTCGGAATCATAACAGTAGTTCTAAGATGTGAACACCTAAGAACAGCAAAAGACATTTGTGTAACAGTCAGCCTAGAGTGAAGTTAGAAACAGGTAGTTAGATTCATTCATTTAGTAGCGTATAGTATGAATTCTCAGTCTGTTGAAAGTCTTCAGTTTTTAAGACTTCCGTCTTTCAAGGGGGGCGGTATGTTCACGCACTAATCGGAATATGAAAGTTTGACTGTAGATATTTGGTAGCAACTTCATATCAATTGTCGGCATTATCGTGGTTGTGCAGAAGTGGCGCGAGAATCTGTGTATATGTATTTATTTGTATGTGAAGACCTGTATTCTGTATTGTATTCTGTATTCCTTTAGTCAAAATACTGCAATGTTTATTCTACCAAAAATGTTCGTCATAAGTAAACCTATAAAACCGCCATAGACAAGATTACCAAATAATAGTCCCTGATATTCGTATTACAAGTGACACACAGTCAGACGCGCGTGCAGTTAGAAACATCAATTCCGTTCATAGTTAGAATAAACCGTCCTAGTTGAAGCTAAATGTCGTTATAATATACCTGAATCATAAATACAGTCCAGTCGTAGTATCGGTCGAACCTCTGTGTAGTGTGTGCAATAAATCACAGTTAAGTTAGAATTCTCGATTATCTGTTCCATAAGAAGAAACCCCTCTCGATAGTGATCTAAACCAACAGACGCTATTATGTGCGACAACAGAGTCCATTGGATCTCAATATATGTACCTTAGTTTATTTAGATTGGTATTTCAATTTTGGGAAGTTTTCGCTAGGTGGTGCTAGAAAGCATATAAAGTTTCTCCGTACCTAAACAAGCGGACAAGACTCATGAAAACAATAGAGAAAATGTGGGCTCGGTGGTCGTCCAGCTAGCGTCACTTGCCTAGGCGTTTCGTAACCTCGGAGTGTAGGTTCAATTCCCGCTCCAGTTGGAGAAAACTTTTCGTCAAATGAAAAGTTCTCCACT
Source organism: Aedes albopictus (assembly GCF_035046485.1). NCBI lineage: Eukaryota > Metazoa > Arthropoda > Insecta > Diptera > Culicidae > Aedes > Aedes albopictus. The sequence goes on along the minus strand of NC_085138.1, from coordinate 416,628,192 downwards.
GGGCCACTGGGTGATATATGTGTTGTCCCTTAGCATGTGCAGGTTGAGCCGTTCGAGTCGGAGTTCTACCTCCGAAATTCCTGGAGGAAACTCTAGAATGAATCCCGAAAGGAGTTCCTGGAGCAATCCAGGGAGGAATTTCGGGAGAAGTTGCTGTAGGAATATCGGAAGGAATTTGTGCACGAAGACGGGAGTTATTCATGGAAGAATTCTCATACTGATTCTCAGTTGAATCGCTGGTAGAATTCTTGGAGCAATCTAGGGTGTAATTTCTGGCAAAAAAAAAAACTTTATCATTGAACTCCTGCAGAAACCTCAGGAGCAAACATTGAAAGAATCCCTGTATCAATTTCTGAAATGAATCCCTGGAATTGATGGATTTGTTGATCGAATTTCTGTAAAACACCTGAAACAATCTACTGGAAGATACTTGAAGACATCTCAAAGGAATTTTGAAGAAATTTCTGAGTTTCTGAAGGAACGTGTGAAAAATCTGTAACGAAATTTTGGAAATGATATAGGGTGCGTGTACCTATTATGACACTACCTAAGGAAAACTATTTGTACAAAAATAACGAGAAGACCAACGAAATCTACCTGCAAATCAACACAACTGTACGATGAAGGGGCTCTACTGTTTCGAAAAAAGGTTAAAATACTTTCAGTGGTACAACTTATATCTAGAGCGAGACGCAAAAAAAAATACAATTCCAGGGCTCAAACCTTGAATCTTCGGATCGACAGTCTCATGCTCAACCATCTGAACTATTTTGGAACTGATGCATATGCGACAAATAAGCGTAATGACGTTTTCTACATGAGTAACTTTGTAATAATTCGTGCTGGCAACTCTGTGGGATTTTTAGTGTAAACGTGGGATTGATAATTAGTCAATGAAAACGAATTCCAACACTAAAACAATGTATGGATGAAACGTTCATAACACATAGCAGAAATGGCTTATTAAATTAGTCACGCAAAACAGTGTAAATCTACATGGCTTTTATATGGAAAATCGTAAAAATATTGTATTTTTTCGTGATTTTTTTAACGAAAACTGTTGAATAACTCTGAATTACGCAATTTAAACACCATAGTGTCATCAGCAAAATTGTAGAGTATTGTTCTAACTATATTTTAACGACATTTTCGGAATCTTTTCTGAGAAATTTTCTTGATATTGGAGTACATTTAAAATATTGGCATGGATTCGTTTCGGAGGTCGGGTCTCAGGTGCGTTACATCCTCCAAGGGACTTCAAGAGGTTTTAGGTGGTATTTCAAGATGTTTAGAGGGTTTCTAGCGTGTTTCAGGTGCGTTACGGTATTTGAAAGGGTTTTGGAGGGATTTAAGTGTCATTACAGTATTGCATCTTGCTTTGCTTTGTAGATTATCGTGGAAATGTTCGATCGTTTTAACTACTCTTTCCCACATGAAACACCAAAGAAAGCAGCAAGTAAACAAACCGATTATCCCATGCACCACCCACACATGTGTAACCGCGACTGAAAATTTTAGCAGCGAAACGAACCAATGTATGGTTTAACTGGTGGGAACATATTGTGGTGGGACAAAACATTTTTGCAGGGGATCGAATGCGGTGCAAAAGATGCAATAAGTATCAAAGCGCAGTTCTGCTTAGGCATCGGTTCAGTTCGGACGTATTGAACTTCCTTCTTCATTGTTGGGATAACTACATTGTTTGCCGCCCATGGCGGTTATCGGCTTGCGTGGAAGCACTTTTAAAGTGGATTTCACTAACTTCCCGGTTCGTCCTTCGTTTGAAGAAATTCATTCCTTTCTTCACAAAGTTGTCGGTTTACAATTAAGTGATGTTAAAAGGCTTCAGATGAGCCATGCCCAAAACTGCGTGTATGTGAAGTGCGTCAGCCAACAAGCTGCAGAAAACGTTGTTGACCACCACAACGAAAAGCACCAAATAGAAGTGAAAGGTGTTAAGTATACTGTGCGCCTTGCCTTAGACGACGATAGTATTGAAGTGAAAATTCATGATCTTTCGGAGAGTATTTCCAACAACGAGCTTGCTGCATACTTACGGCAGTACGGAGATGTACATTCCGTGAAGGAACTGGTTTGGGGACCATCATTCCCTTACAAAGGAGTTTCTAGTGGCGTCCGAGTAGCGAGGATGACACTACGAAGTCACATTAAATCCTACGTCACAGTGCACGGCGAAGAAACTTTAGTTTCTTACAAAAATCAATTAAAATCATGTCGCCACTGTATGCAGAACATACATCCGGGAAAAACATGCTCAAATGCCAAGAAGGAAGCTGCCAAAGAAGGTTCAACTAAAACATCATCCGCATCCCCGATGACACAACCAAGCGCACCATTGCAGAAATCATCTCAAATGAAACAACTTCAGCAGGCATCGAAACGGACTGCTGATGCCGATAACACCAACCAAGCCAACGAAGCCAAAGCAAAATCACCACCAAGGAAAAAACCCGATCGCAAGCAGACAGATAAAATTATCCCAACAAAGCAGCCTGAAGAACAATGCGTGAGTGAAGAAACGGATAGTGATATGGAGACCGTAAGCACCGTTCAATTGAATACAGACACTGAACCAGAACCCGACCCTGGAGACATAGATGGATGGATAACTCGATTCGATAGAAGAAACAAAAGATTGAAACAAAAAATTGTAGCTTTTGAATTGCAGAATAAATCTCGCCGACCTGAATGACCCTAGGGTTAAAAGGTCGTTAATAAAACCAAAAAAAAAAAAAAAAATAAGTATCAAAGATTTTTTTTTAATAAAAATACGCGGACACCGTCTTCAGCCAAAGGCTGCACAGACTGAATAAAACTTAACACTAGACAAAGGACACACGGAGCATGTACCAGTGGATACGGAGAAGTAACTATTCTCACAAAAAGTTTCATCGCCCGGAGCGGGAATCGAACCCTCACCCCACAGCATGGTGCAATTGGAAGCTTGGTTCCGGAGCGTTTCGAGTGTTTTCGAGGGTTTCAGAAGGTCTCAGTTGCGTCAGAATCCAAAGGATATCAGGCATAACTTGTGTACTTAAATGACTGAATAAAAATCATGCTTACACAGCCTCATGAAACTTTGTGCTGACAAGTGGTAAGTTCAATGTTTGTTTATGAGCTTGAGAACTTTCTTGAGCATAAGGTCATCGGATTTACAATCGTAAATAGTGTGGAACGTCTTGAATCTCTTTTGAAACCACCTGAAACGTTTAAGAAAAGTTTTAAAGCGCCGCTGAAGTCTCTCTGAAGCTTACTTAAGAGCTGTGGTCTAAAATGTATTTTCATAACCCCCTTAACCACCCTTGAAATCGTAACACCCCAGAGGCCCTCAGAATCCCCCGAAAATGCCTGTGTAACGCCTCTGAAACCCGCCGAAAATGCTCTGAAGCTTCCTAAAATGCCATCGAAGTCCCCTAAAACCCCCCTCGAACAATATGTAACGCACCTGAGACCCTCACAAACCCTAAAAAACGCCTACTTAAAGCCTAAGTAACGCCTCTGAAACTCGCCAAAAATCATCGGAAGCTGTCTGAAATGTCTTCGGAATCCCCTTAAAGACCCCCGGCCCCTATGTAACGCACCTGAGATCCTCAGTAACTCACGAAAACGTCTAAGAATCGCCTGAGCAACGCCTCTGAAACTCGTCAAAAATCATCTTATAGCAGTCCTAAATGTCCTCGAAATCCCCCTAAAACCTCTCGGACCCCATGTGACGCACCTGAGATCCTTAGAAACCACCGAAAACGTCTTCGTAACGCCTGCGTAATGCCTCTGAAACTCGCCAGAAATCCTCTGAAGCTTTCTGAAATGCCTTCAAAATCCCCCTGATACCCCATCAGACCCCATGTAACGCACCTGAGACCCTCAGAAATCCCCGAAAAGGGCTTCGTAACGCTTCTGAAACTTGCCACAAATCCTCTGAAGCTTTCAGAAATGCACTCAAATCCCCTTAAAACCCCATCGGATCCTATGTAACGCAACTGAGACCCTTCGCAACTCCCCAAAAATACCCCTGGAGCCCCCTGGTGCAACGCCTCTGACAACAACCACAGCAAGGAGGATGTGCTTAAAGGCGATGTCTGGAGCGTTCTCTTCAACTCCCACGGCAGCGCTCGAAGTTCTCTTTGACGTTGCCCCACTACACATTCATCTCAAACAAGAAGCACTTTCTTGCACTTACCGCCTATGGGTACTCGGTCTACTAGAGGAAACTCATGTGAACCGCAGTTCAACACACACCTCGTTGTTTCCACTTTTGGTGAATTGGGACAAAGTTGTCCTTGCTCCAAGTGATCTCACAATTGCTTGATTTACCATATAGGACATTTTCCATGAAATTCCCTTCCCGGGAAGAGTGGACATCTGGATATCTGGAGAGAAGTATTTCAGACGGCGTTATGTTACACTGATGGCTCCCTTCTCGAATGTCGAGCAGGTGCTACTGTTTATTCTCGTGAGCTAAGGCAACATCAGTCTTACTCACTTCGTGACTCTGCACCGTTTTTTCAGGCCGAAATCTTTGCTCTTATGTGCTGAGTGCAATCAACACTTCAGCAGCACGTAATGGGCAAAGTAATGTACTTCTGTTCAGATAGCCAGGCTGCTATTAAAGCACTTGCGTCGGCCAAGTTATCGCTTGTCAAACTTAAATCGAGGAGCTGAATCCAGCAAACGCTGTTCACCTTCTATGGATACCTGGTCATTCTTCCATCGCTGGAAATGAATTGGCTGATGAGTAAGCTCGCACTGGAACATTACATGACTTCATTGGCCCTGAGCCAGCTATTCCGATATCGAAGTGTTGAGTAAAGCTTCAGATTAACACCTGGGCTGCCACTCAGCACAATACTGGAATAGTTTGGAGCCATGACATCGTATCGTACTGAGGCATCTCTAGGGGTGGCGAAGTATCTAACAAATCTGTCAATGCAGAATTGCAGCATTCTGGTCAAAGCATTGACTGGCCATTGCCGACTCAGCTATCACATGGCGAATATTCAGCTAGCTGATTCATTTGCATGTGATAGCTGTGAATTTGATATGGAACTGTCCAGTTATTGCGCAACTGCGTTTCCGAGTATTCGGTAAACACTTATTAAGTGTACTGACTTCAGAAACCTGAATTTTCAGGACGTTCTGTTGTTCTTGACCCACTGTGGTAAAGAGCTATAGGCTCTCTTTACGCTTTATCCGCTATCACAGTGCTCTTTTCAGGACGCTGTTTGAACCCATTCGGCACCAACATTTCAAAAGGGCGTAACTGCATTTTGAAACAAACCCCTCTTTCACATCTGTGGATCGTATTTCAATGCCGCCATGCAAATCACCGCCAGTATAGGAAAGAAGAGCAATTTCTCTGTCTAGTAATGTTTGTGAATTTCGTGGGAAACTTAAAATATGACCCACAGATGTGAAAGAGTGGTTTGTTTCAAAACGCAGTTACGCCCTTTTGAAATGTTGGTGCCGCATTGTGGTACGCTTATGCGTGTATGATGAACCTATTCCCTTACCGGTCCTTTCCCCTGTCCCACCTTTTTTTCCTTCCCGTCTCCCTCAGGTAAATGATGAATTTGCTCGTGATTATGACGATGGCACAAATTTCTCAAATGGAGGAGAACGTGCTTCTGGAGCCGACCTACTGATACATGATTCCTGCCACAAACCGAGAGGCGATCCAATCGCCACCAAAAATTGTGTTTTTGTATCTCCTCTCCATGTTAATAATCATTCCATCCAAATTTGGTTCAAATTTGTGATGGTCGATAACACTTTTTTTTACTGATTCTCGGTCATTTCATATGAAATGGCCCACATATTAATCTTCAGCCACAAAACAGTTCGATACATCGACCACCTCGGTCGATTGGTATTGGTATTGAAATTGTTTAGAATCGGTTGTGGTTTCCATTCCAGATAAAATGCCATAACAACGATGAACTGGAACTGGAGCCTCCACAAACCTCATCTGCAGGAAATCGTGGGCCAATCTAATGTGTGATCCCAAAATTGTCCCATTTTTTGCTGATGAAACCAACCACCTCCCGAACCCCTAGCAAACCTTTCGTCCGCTCCAACAATGTCGGTATGGCAACCTTCGCATCACATCACCATCCGCCGTGTCCTGAGCTAGCCCGCAACTGGCTAGGAAAGGTTCACGGTTCACCTCTGAGTTGATGCAGTGCATGATGTCCTCTTCAGTAACAAGAGGTAGATATGTAGGACGTAGGTGCATATTGTACGTACCGAGAGCTGCAGTCAGCAAATTCGACCGAGATTAAGTGGAGTGAAATTAAATTTTCGGAACGCGCTGCGGTCAGCTGGAATGGTGTGTGTTCCTGTTCGTTTATTTTTTTTTCGTGTCGTCCATCTGGTTTGTTTTAGCAGCACTCAACCTCAACGCTGGCTGGCTGCAATGTGGACAGGACATTCATTCCAAAATGGCAGGATTGGTGGGGTTGAAATAGAGCATTTTAGAAGCGGGGTGAAACGATGGGATCGTAAATTAAGTGATAGGTATGGTCAGTCACCCTTGAAGGTGGTGGAGGGGAAGGGGGATAGGAAACGGCAGAATTGAAGGCTGTTTGTAAGCTGATCCAATTTAGATTGGTGTGCGGTAGGCTTTTAGGACGAGTACCGTGGTAAGCTGGAAATTGGTGACAGTGTGAATGTTGTGGTCCTGGTTGGCAGTAAATTGAGCAAGGGCTGATGATTTTCAAATTGTAATTTGGGTCGTTTTCATATTGAGTAGTCTAGTTCCGAAAGCAGAGAAATGTATTTAGTTTTTTTAAGGTGAAACGGGACGCCGTGTTATTTTTCCTATCTTGCCTCTCTTTCTAACATTTTGCCTCGCGATTTTGAAGATGGTAATCTCGAGATATGCACAGATCGAAAAGATATTGTAAATTTCTGTGACATATAATGCACATGATTGGAGCGTGGGATTTCACAGAAGTTCACATGACATATCATGTAAATCTCATGAAAAATCATGTAAACTTCCAATATATGCCATGTAATTCACCATGACTCAGAGTTTTTACATGGCATATAACATAAATTTACATGATATATCATGTAAACCATCATAACTGGAAATTTACATGACTGAAATGAAGTTTACATGACGTGTAAGCTTCATTATTTTTATCTGTATATCGCACTGAAGATGCTGGAAACCAATCAGCATACACAGATAAAAATATTGAGATTTACACGTCATGTAAACTTAGTGTTATGATGGTTTACATGATATATCATGTAAATTTGTGTTATATGTCATGTAAACTCTCAGAGTCATGCTGAATTACATGACATATAATGGAAGATTACATGATATTTCATGAACTTTACATGATTTGTCATGTAAACTTCTATGATATCCCACGCTCCAATCATGTGCATCATATGTCACAGAATTTTACACTCTTTTTTCGATCTGTGTATGCACTGCAAGTGAGCATACATAATGATAGTTTTTTGTTGCAAAATATGAAGTACAATCTGAGATTACCATCTTAGTAGCAACAGAGCAATGGCGGATATTTCCTCGACCTGGGAGTCGAAGCTCGGTGGCACGTGCTTTCAATTTTCAAAGAAAGGAATTTCTCCGGTTATGATTTACGGAATGAATTATTTTCTCATTTCGTCTCAGCAGGGGATGGGAGTGGCATTGGAGTGGAAAGCTACAACGCCGGTGGTCGGGGTAAATTTTTCCATCCCGGATGATGACTTGCGAACAATAGCAACATCGACGATGTGGGTGGTGGGGATACGATGGCTGCGTATCTACTCAGAGGTCGAAGAAATGAATGGAAATCTTTCCTGATGGGAATTTCACGGTCGGATGATAAACGACACGAACGGTGGCATGCGAGAGGAAGTTGACAGGTATTTCCCAGTTCAATCTCTGCGCTCCCGTACTCGGTTTACCCCTATGCTGTGTGCGATTAGAGGAGTGAGACATCAAAGTAGTTGCGTAAATCCTTGGCATGCGGAGGAGAATTTGAGTTTGAAGGTAAATGTTACGAGTTAATCTTGACTTTAACCTGTTTGAACCATATATTCTGATTAGAAACAAAGGTTAATGAAAGGTAAAGTGAAGGAGACAAGACCGGTTCAAAACATGGCCTAACAATGATACACTACTAAAGAAAATTGACATTCAATCTCCATTTTATAATTTAAATAAATATTGAATTACGGTTAACTATCTCTAGATCAAACTATATTACTATCCTAACCTTACTGGTCAGACTAAGGCCTGAGTGTCGTCTGCTGTACATAGGAGTCGTCTCCTTCCTACTCGGTCCATTGCTGTTCTCCACTAGATCGACCCACCTAGCTTACTGCGCACCACGTCTTCTTGTACTGGTCAGATTGCTTTCGAGAACCATTACAATCGGGTTGCTCTCCGACATTCTGATGATGTAACTTGCCCACCGTAGCTTCCCGATTTTCGCGGTGTGGACGATGGTTGGTTCTTTCAGCAGTTGAAGACGCTCGTGGTTCATTCGGCTTCTCCAAGTCCCGTCTTCCATCTGCACTTTGCCGTAGATAGTACGCAAAACCTTCCATTCGAAAGCTTCAAGGGCATGTTCGTTCTTTGCATGTAAGGTTCATGATTCGTGCCCATGAAGGACTACCGGTCTAATCAGCGTTTTGTAGATGGTTAACTTCGTGTTACGGCGAACTTTATTCGACCGTAGAGTTCTGCGGAGTCCAAAGTAATATCGATTTCCTGCCACAATGCGCCTCTGAATTTCTCTGCTGGTGTCGTTGTCGGCGGTCACCAGTGAGCCCAAGTACACGAATTCTTCAACTGCCTCGATTTCATCACCGTCGATATAAATTCGCGATGATTCCTCCCTGGAGCCCTTTGCCATCATGTACTTTGTCTTCGACACATTAATGACTAATCCGATTCGCCTGGCTTCACTCTTTAGTCGGATGTACGTTTCCGCCATCGTCTCAAATTTACGAGCAATAATATCAATATCATCGGCGAAACCAAGCAGCTGAACGGACTTCGTGAAAATCGTCCCACTCGTGTTTATCCCCGCTCTTCTTATTACACCCTCCAAAGCAATGTTGAACAGCAAGCACGAAAGACCATCACCTTGCCGTAACCCTCTGCGAGATTCGAAGGGACTCGAGAGTGTCCCTGATACTCGAACTACGCACATCACTCGATCCATCGTCGCCTTGATCAACCGTATCAGTTTATCCGGGAATCCGTATTCGTGCATAATCTGCCATAGCTGTTCTCGATCGATTGTATCATACGCCGATTTGAAATCGATGAACAAGTGATGTGTGGGCACGTTGTATTCGCGGCATTTCTGCAACACCTGGCGGATGGCGAACAGCTGGTCCGTTGTAGCGCGTTCACCCATAAATCCAGCCTGATATTGCCCCACGAACTCTCTTGCAATCGGTGATAGACGGCGGCATAAAATTTGAGAGAGTATCTTGTAGGCAGCGCTCAGTAGTGTGATCGCGCGGTAGTTCCCGCAATCCAACTTGTCGCCCTTTTTGTAGATGGGACACACGATATCTTCCATCCATTCCTCCGGTAATACTTTCTCCTCCCAAATCTTGGTAATGACCCAGTGTAGTGCTCTCACCAGTGCTTCTCCACCGTATTTTAGAAGCTCGCTTGGTAGTTGATCTGCTCCAGCGGCTTTGTTGTTTTTCAACCGGCCAACCTCTTCCTCAATCTCTTGAAGGTCAGGGGCCGGAAGTCTTTCGTCCTGTGCACATACTCCTAGATCTGTTACCACGCCACCTTCGGTACTTGCAACGTCGCCATTGAGGTGCTCATCGTAATGCTGCCGCCACCTCTCGACCACCTCACGCACGCTCGTGAGAATATTCCCGTGATTATCTCGGCACATGTCGGCTTGTGGCACAAAGCCTCTGCTGATGTCGCTACTATCTACAATGTCATAGATTCACTCAGCTCCACACACCTGGCCAAGTCCTTGCAAGCATTTATAAATCCCTTCAACAACTTAGAAAGAGCCCAGAACTGAAGCATCTTCCAATAGATGAAAGGATGTTGAAAATAGAGAATTTTCAACTTATATGCAGTTATACGGTAAATATACTGAAGTAGAATTATTTATAAATGAATAATATTGGAAAGATCTCACCAATTGTTGTGGGGTTTTTGTGGTTCAATGCCTATCATCTAATTGCCTTGATTAATGTTCTTCTCTGTAAAGAACAACACAATACTCAGCAAAGAACAACACAATACTGAACACTAAACACCCGCGCATCTATTGTTTTGATTTTCATTCGAGACAATAGCGAACGCGATCCCAGGGGCCGGAAGTCTTTCGTCCTGTGCACATACTCCTAGATCTGTTACCACGCTACCTTCGGTACTTCCAGCGTCGCCATTGAGGTGCTCATCGTAATGCTCTCGACCACCTCACGCTCGCTCGTGAGAATATTCCCGTGATTAACTCGGCACATGTCGGCTTGTGGCACAAAGCCTCTGCGCGAGCGGTTCAGCTTCTCGTAGAACTGCCGTGTGTCCTTAGCGCGGTACAGCTCTTCCATCGCTTTGCGATCTCGTTCTTCCTGCTGGCGCTTCTTCCTCCGGAAGACTGAGTTCTGCCTGTTCCGCGCCTGTCTATAACGTGCCTCATTCGCTCTCGTACGGTGTTGCAGCATTTTCGCCCATGCTGCATTCTTCTCGTTTTTCAACTGTTCACATTCGCCGTCGTACCAGTCGTTTCTGCGACTCGGAGTCGCGAAGCCTAGTGCTGCAGCCGAGGTACTACCTATGGCAGATCGGATGTCCCTCCAGCCATCTTCAAGTGTAGCTGCGCCAAGCTGCTCTTCCGTTGGTAGGGCCACTGCTAACTGCTGTGCGTAGTCTTGAGCCACATCTACGTTACGAAGTTGCTCGATGTTGAGCCGCGGCGTTCGACTTCGACGCGTGGTGATAACTGTCGAAAGTTTTGAGCGCATGCATACAGCGACTAAGTAGTGATCCGAATCTATATTCGCACTGCGGTATGTGCGGACGTTGGTTATATCTGAGAAGAATTTACCGTCGATTAGAACGTGGTCGATCTGGTTTTCTGCTTGGTGGTCGGGTGATCTCCAGGTGGCTTTGTGGATATCTTTGCGGAAGAAGAAGGTGCTTCGCTGGCCTTTATCATTCGATACGGTGTGCAGGCTGTTTCACCCGATTACGGGTCTGCACATATCCTCCCTTCCTACTTGCGCGTTCATGTCGCCGACAACGATTTTCATGTCACGAGGCGAGCAACCATCGTATGTTTGCTCTAACTGTGCGTGGAACGCTTCTTTCTCGTCATCAGGTTTCCCTTCGTGTGAGCAATTGACGTTGATGATGCTGTAGTTGAAGAAACGGCCCTTAACTCTCAACATGCACTTCCTTGCGTTGATCGGCTGCCACCCGATCACACGTTGTCGCATCTTGCCCAACACTATAAATCCTGTTTCCAGTTCATTGGTGGTGCCACAGCTTTGGTAGAAGATAGCCGCTCGATGTCCGCTTTTCCATACTTTCTCTCCTCTCCAGTCCAACAAAGTTCCTGCAACGCCACGATGTTGAAGTTCGTCGTAAATTATCCTGTCACATCCTGCGAAACCTAGTGACTTGCAATTCCATTTTCCAAGCTTCCAATCGTAGTCCTTATTTCGTCGCGTGGGTCTTTGCCGATTGTATCGAGTCGTATTTTCTCCTATGTTGTTCGCAATGGGGATTTTTACTGGTGGCTTATTGGGCCTACGCCAACACTCCTGTCTCGCCGGAGGGCCATCGTGCCAGTTCTGTTTAACGTCCCAACCAACACTGGGACGATCACGCTGATAGGGCTTCCACCTTGGATCTAGCTGGGCGTGATGTAGCATTGCTTGCTCAGCCGCTGGATGCCAGAACAGACGTCTTTTGAGCCGCACCTCCTTGGTGAACAGACGCTCGGGTCGTACCTCCTTAATCTAGCTGAAGTCAGAAGGACACCTGTGCACAGCTTGCACACAACTCTTAGCTGGCGGTCTTTGTCATCGTTTGACCCGTGGATGCATGAGATAGGAACTTGTGAGGACCAGAGCTATGTTGGACGCTCTCCTTATCGACTCTCCGTTTTGCAGACCCCTTCTTCCCCCCCTAAGTGACCACGTGGTTTATGGATGGCCCCCAACATAAAAGAAAAAACCCTAATTAATCCACCTAGCGGTGATGGCGCCTTTCTCGTGCCTTCGAAACCCCATTTCAATAAAACTCAAGCGAAATGTTGATGTATATCGCACTTCCATACAATTAACAGAAATCCATTTCATGATACCAGAAATCATATCGTTTATCTCACTTTTAATGTTTGAGCCTCAAACTCTTAAGAAAAAGACGCTATCTTGAATTTGAAGCCGCCATTTAGGATTTAAGAATGCCATCTTGGATGTTTTGGTCGCCATTTTTGGCGTCCAGGCATCTTCTCTACGAAAAATATACTTCATTAAACAGCCGCCATCTTGAATTTGGAGCCGCCATCTTGGATTTCGGACCAACATCTTGGATATTATAGTCGTAATTTTTGGAATCCAGACATCATTCCCATACCAAGTATACCAATAATGCATTGTTTCAGGACCCTAAAACTCCATTAAACAGCCGCGATTTTGAATTCCGAATCGCCATCTTAAATTTTAGATCGCCATCTTGGATAACCTGATCGCCATTTTGGACTCTGGAAGTCTTCACCATACCAAATGTACCAATATTGCACGGTTTTAGAGCCTAAAACTTCATCAAACAGCCGTTAGAACCTAAATCTCCATCAAACAGCCGCCATATTGAAACTGAAACCACCATCTTGGATTTTAGATCGCCATCTTTAACATTCTGGTCGTCCTTTTTTGAATCCGGACATGTTCCCCATACCAAATATACCCAAATATATATATTGCATGGTTTTAGAGCCTTAAATTTCTTTAAACAGACGCCATCTTGAAATTAAAGCCACCATTTTGGATTTCAGATCGTCATCTTGGATATTCTAGTCACCATTTTAGAAGTCAGACATCTTCCCCATATCAAATATTCCCATATAGCATGCTTTAAGTGCCTAAATATCTATTAAACAGCCGCCATCTTGAATTTTGAGCCGCCACCTTGAACATTTGGCTGCCATCTGGAATTTTTGGCCGACATCGTGGAGCGTCTGGTCTCCAGTATTGATTTCCGCACAGAACTCGTCAACCATGCTGAAGGTTACAAAAATCGCCGCAGTTTGATATATAGCATGATGGGGCTAGTTCAGTTTTATATACGGCTAGTTCTACCGGTGCTGGTACGGATCACTGAAATGGCCATAACTCTGGAACGCCTTGGCCGATCTGGACCATTTTTGATAGCAAACAATTCCGGTTCGATTCAAGCTATAATCCGAAAAAAAACGGCCAATGGGAAGTGCCTTAAAAGTGAGTGAACTTATTTTGTGCGCATACATACATACATATATACACACATACAGACGTAATCTCAATTCGTTGAACTGAGTTGATTGGTATATGCGACTTGATCCTCTGAGCCTTTTTCCGAAAAATCGTTTATTGAGTGAACATATAGTTTTTTTTTGTACACTAAGTGTACGAAAAAGGCAAAAAACTACTTTCGAGTTTTTGCCTTTCTCGTACACTAAGTGTACTGGAAAGGCTATATGTTCACTCCAAAAATGACTTTTTGATAGAAATCCCGGAGGGTCGAGTCACATATACCAATCAACTCAGCTCGACGAATTGAGGTGATGTCTGTGTGTGTGTATGTATGTGTGTGTGTGTGTATGTATGTGTGTGTGTATGTGTGTGTACAAAAAAACTCACATCACTTTTTGGCAGTAAACCTCAACCGATTTTAATGACCAACGGTTCATTCGATGCGGAATCTGGTCCCATTGTTTCCTATTGAAAATGGTTCGGATCGGTCCAGCCGTTCCGGAGTTATGGCCATTTAGGTGTTCCGGATCGGTACCCCAGGAAGGGGCCAGATATGAAAACGCTACAAACCCATTCATGCGACACATCAAACCACGGCAGTTTCGAAAACATGATGAACGGTAAACAGGAAAATAGTCTCGGGCCATATCTGAACCGGTAGTGTTCCGGAATCGGTTCCGGGTGACCCGCCGGAAGTGGCCAAATATGAAAGTGAACCAAACCCTTCATGCGACACATCAAACAGCGGATTTTTCGATAACCTGATAAACAGTAGGCAGGAAAACATTCTCGGACCATATCTGAACCGGTAGTATTCCGGAACCGGTTCTGGGTGTTCCGCCGGAACTGGCTAAATATGAAAGTGAACCAAACCCATGCATGCGATACATCAAACAGCGGCTTTTTCGATAGCCTGATGAACAGTAGGCAGGAAAATATTCTTGGATCATATCTGAACCGGTAGTGTTCCGGAACCGGTTCCGGGTGATCCGCCGGATGTGGCCAAAGATGAATGTGAACCAAAGCCATACATGCGGCACATCAAACAGCGGATTTTTCGATAACCTGATAAACAGTAGGCAGGAAAACATTCTCAGACCATATCTGAACCGGTAGTATTCCGGAACCGGTTCTGGATGTTCCGCCGGAAGTGGCTAATTATGAAAGTGAACCTAACCCATGCATGCGATACAACAAACAGCGGCTTTTTCGATAGCGTGATGAACAGTGGGCAGGGAAACATTCTCAGACCATATCGGAACCGGTAGTGTTACTGAACCGGTTCCAGATGTCACGACGGAAGTAGCCAAGTATAAAAGTTAACCAACCCCTTACATGCGACACATCAAATCGCAAGCTCTTCAGGCAACCTGATAAACGGTTAATAAAAGAGAATAGTTTCAGATCATATTTGGATCAACCGATAGAGTTCCGGAACCGGTTCCGGTGTCCCGCTGGAAGTGGTCAAATGTAGTAGATATCAAAACCCATGCCTGCGGCACATTAAACAGCGACTTTTTAAATAACGTGATGAACGATTAGTCAGAAAATAGGCTCAGACCACAACGAAGATCATTATAAAGGCTACCGATAGTGTTCCAGGACCGATCTAGGGTGTCCAGCCGGAAGTGGCCAAATGCCAAAAAGAACCAAACCTATGCATGCGACACATCGAACCGCGGTCTTTTTTTAAACCATGAGGAACGATTAGCAAGAAAATAGGCGCAGACCACAATAGAGGCTACCGATAGTGATGCAAAACCAGCATTGGGTGCTTCCTAGGGGGCTTCGCAGCAACTTCAAAAATGAACAAAATCAATGCAAGCGATAAATATGTGTAAGAAAACAAAATCTTGACTGAACTAAGGCCACATACATACAGACGTCTTACTCTACTCACTCTCCATCGTCCTTGTTTTCAACGGTTGAAACAAATATGTATTAATCGTTGTTGCTTGTTTGACGTCTACTCACTACCAACATCAAGCCGCAGTGAAACGCAACCTGATTAGCATTTGGCGATTATTTTTTCGTAACGATGAATATAATAGCAACATGTTACGAATGATATGTCTGTACTAAAGCAATCTCATCAAATCACTGAGGTGTAAACATATACAGTAGGATAGGTCAACGTTATATGAGAAAATTATCGCATTAACCCCGGAGAAAGTTTTTTCAATCCTCTTTTCCGTCTAAAACTACTGGGAATTTTTTTATGGGATTTGGTATGGGCAATTTCACTTGCTTGCATTTTTTGTCAAATTTTACATGAATTTTGTAACCTATGATTATAAAATATAGCCTAAAGTGTGAAGAAAAAACTATGTCGAAGACCGTAAAGCAGGGCTGTCCAACATACGGCCCGCGGAATCGATGAATGAAACATGGCCCAAGGATTGAAATATTTGAAGATATTTCATATTTAAATAAATTTTAATATTAAAAATAAACTCGAAATAGGTAGAGTGTTATGTTAAAAATTTTCAAAGATTAAAAAAATTAAATACATAAATTTAAAAATTTTAAATTTTAAGCCAAATTTGAAGCAGAATTTCAGCAAAATTTACTGAATTTCAGAAAAACGTTGCTGCTGAACAGCAGAGTTTACTGAACGAATCAGGAAAGTTTGCTGAGTTTCAGCAAATTGTTTGCTGCAACCTGCAGTTCGGCAAAATTCAGAAAAAAAAGTATTCAGGGTGATTTTTGCAAAACAATCAAGAATTCTTGCTCACATTTTATGACCCGAATGATGTCAGTGTTGTGATTTGCCGTGAGAACGGGTAATCGAATGTACAAAATTTCACTGTTGCATTCGTGCTTTCGAAATTTGATGTCAAAATTTAATGTCTGGCCCGTCGACTGGTATGGAGTATCACTTGTGGCCCACGGCCACGAAAGGTTGGGCAGGCCTGCCGTAAAGTCATCTGTGATTGTGAAAGACGTTGTATCCTAGCTTGTAATTATCGTCTTGATGTTGATCGGTCTTCAGTGATAGTGAAGGTGCTCAAGCAGTCAACTGAAAATTCTGATATTTTTCAGCCCAGTCTATACGTTTAACGTAACGTCGGAATATGTTCAATTAATAAATTTCCCAATTTTATTAAAATTATTGCTTTTCTAAATAAGATATTCTCAGGATTCAGGAACAGTTCGCATTACGTCGACGGAAAGATCATGCTTCGGAATGATGGCCTTAGCACAGAAACTAGCTTAACAAACAATAGTAGAAGATTCCAAAAACAGGACCGAATTCTAAACCGCCCGATAGGTAGGGGATTGTCCACATCACGACGGTTTCAAACCGAACGGACTCAATAAATACCAAAACTTCCCTATGACATTTATAAGTTAGGCTAGGCCATCTTGACTAGGAAACCTTGACCGATTGAACCCTTGAAAAGGCGCCATACAGATCGAAACGTCGGAAAAAATCATAAACTAGTGTTTTCGATTCCCCCAAAAGGCTGAAGCCAACATTCTGAAGCAAAATCATCCCCAGTCGTATCCCAACCAAGGAAAGATCATGAGTACATGTTCGACGAAAAAGGCACTATCACCACTAGGTGGATTAATCTGGGTTTTTGCTTTAGTTATCTAACTAAATCAATAGATTCCAAGATCTTTTTGCCTTTCTCGTTCACCTAAGTGAACTGAAAGGCTATATGTTCACTCAAAAATTTTTTTTTCGATAGGAGGCTCGGAGGGTCAAGTCACATATACCAATCAACTCAGTTCGACGAATTGAGATGATGTCTGTATGTGTGTATGTATGTGTGTCTGTGAACAAAATAAGTTCACTCACTTTTAAGGCACTTCCCATTGGCCGATTTTTCGGATTATAGCTCGAATCGAACCGGAATTTTACCGCATTGTTTGCTATTGAAAATGATTCGGATCGGTCAAGGCGTTTCGAAGTTATGGCCAATTAAGTGATCCGGACCAGCATTTTTCACCCGAGCGACAGGTGTAACAGCCTGCTTAAGTTGGTGCGCGACGATCGCGACGACGGACGCCGCAGCCCGCAGCACACCACGAGAACGAAAGTAAGAGAGAATGTGAGAGAAAACGACGACGACGAAAGAGCGGCGCGAACGTGCTATACATATATGCAAAAAAAAAGCCTAGAGTTGTCACCCATCACTAACGAACCACGTATGAGTGTGATGGTGGCAACATGTCCTTATATTTCAAAGTTTCCTTTTTAACAGGGGAACCATTAGGGAGATCATCCAGGATCCAGCCCGTCCCAAATTCTCAAAAATCGTGTTTTGGGACCGTTCATAAACAACGTGAAGGGGGGGGGGGTCTAGCCAAAGTCTACGCTCCATACAGATTTCAAAATTTTTGTATGGACAAAAGTCTACGACGGGGGGGGGGGGATCTAAAATGGCCAAATCTTGGTATACGTGGTTTATGGATACCCAGCGCTTCGACGCCGACCCAAACCCACCCGAGTGCATGGGCTGGGTCTGGGTGAAGGAGGCTGACCGAGCATAGCACCCCACCTCACTGCCATTCATGGTTCGATAGCGATGGCGATGCTAAGTGACGGACGAGAGGCAGCCGAAGGTTTTCGTTTTAAATTACGTTCCTATAGGATATTTACTATAGTTGATCGCGGATACTGCCTTTCCGCGTTTCGTCGCGAAACTGGGCCTAGTTTTGAAGTGCATCCCACCAAGGTATTTACATATTCTAAGGTAGGCTTAGATGTCAAAACTGGCTGAGCGGCCATTATTTTTTCACCGTGAGAAATTCTGAAAACAAATCCCCGCCACCTCAAATTCCTTTGAAATTTCGCTTCCTCTGCTTTTCTCCACAAACTAAACGTCATGTTCAACCTTACAATATATATAAACCTTGCATCCCACTACCGGCACCAATGCAACATCAATGCTGGGATAGTGCGAGCGAAAGGGTTGTCACTCGCGAATGATGTTGTTTGCCCACCGAAAGTCTGGTGCGCGCGGGCAGGATCAGGATCACGCACACAGCCAGCGGTGATGCGCGGACCGGACAGCTGACGGGTTGGGTTGGGTTTCGGTTCGGGTGGCTGTGGGTGGTTGTTAGGTGGTGCCGCGCCATTCGGATGGACCGAATCGAATAAATAAGATTGATGGATATAATTTATATCATATAAATAAAATACGAGCAAAATAACAAACAAAGATTGTCTTGGTGACCGCGATCGATAGCATTCGCGCAGCTTTCAGTGAGTCGCATACGTTTTAGGTATCAAATATTTATTGTTGCGAATTTTTCAACGACTGTTGCAGAAAGTACATTCCAACTTTCTGCTATGCACTAGGATGGCAGAAAATCACTTCAAGCGATAAATGATACAGGATACGAATAATCCAAGATAGCCTTATTCTTGCAGTAGCATGATGCCGACGCCTCACATCGTGCTCGTATCACAGAACAATTAATGCATCTGATGCACGCTTTATCGCGTGATGATCCGTTATCGGATCATGTTACAAGTCATGATAAATTTTATACATCGCATTGTTTGCCACTTATGCACCCGTAAGCCGCACTCATGATTCGAAATGATACGTTCATAAGCATATCTAGAAGTCAAATCACCAAGAATGCTCAAAAAGTGAATGAAATTACTAATTTATCATTTCGACTTCATGATAACGATCGCATCGCGCTCGCACATGCCGAGCGAATCATTCTTCTCGGACCGAAATTTGTTATGATGCTTGACGACAAAATGTTATCGCTGTTCCCGGGTAGAGCGAAATGGCAAATGAAGGGCAAATTTTACCATTAAAATAGAATGTTTGAATGGCAAAATTTGCTATTAGTTTGTTTGAAATAAGAGTTAAAATAACAAAAATAATAACTGAATTACTATGGCATAACAACTAAAGAATAACTGATTTTGCCATTGTAATAACAAAATAATAGCAAAACTAATGTCAAAATAATAACATATTTTAATATGATGGTAAATTTTGTTATTGTTTTGATATTGTTTCAGGAAGGTATGATAGTAACATTTGTTATTATTGTGTTATTATACTATTTAGTAATAACTCGTCAATTACAAGTTTTACAATGATAGCATATTTTGTAATTTATGTGTCATTCTGAGCTATTCATAAAGAACTAAAGAATTGCAAATTTAGATATGATGACAAAATATGTTATTCTTTAGTTATTGATTTGTTATTCACCTCTACCCGGGTTGCTATGATCGCGCGATGCCGTTCGACCGCGACACATTCGAAATCTGATCATGATCACTAGATTTCCATCCTTGCACTAGACAAACAATGTGTTTTTCAGTTTTTCGGGGTAGGCGTGTTACTGGAAAAATGCGCCACGAAATGTAACACGCCAAGAAATAACGTGGTTTGAGTGTTGCATGCATCACGGCGTTTACTCGACGTTAGTGCTGCAGCTAATAACGCAATTAATGCACATTTGAAAGGTTCTGATTTTCGTCTCTGTGTTACTGTAGTCATAATTCAAACGCCAGCGGCTGTTTTGGAGTTACGGCGAAGGCCGGCGCATTTTGCCCCAAAAGTACTCGCGAATTTGGACTACAAAATACGCATTCTTACACTTAAAACGGCCCTTCTTGCACAAATCATAAATTTTGCGAGTAAGCAAAGAGATTTTCACATCACTTTGCTCCATTTCGATCTGCAAATCTGCGGAAAAACTTTTCGCATTCTTACATCAGAAATGGCTGAAATCGGTTTTTAATTTTAATATTTTATTAGTTGGTAAAATTTCAAGTTTTATTGGTTGAGAAGATAGAAAATTAAAAATGCTATCGATTAATGTAAACATGTCATATGAAAAATTATGTTATCAGGGAGATATAAAGGTGGGTCTTTGTACCTCGGTAGCGCGTATTAAACTGATCTTACAAGGGAAGGTTACGATGGTGTCCCCCGGGGATTTCAACCGGACTATTTTTGTTGCAATCTACATCTGGAAATATGAATAAATCCAAAGCCTTTCGGGTGATGGGCCAGTGGTGTAGTCAGCAGGGGCCCTCAAAGAGCCAAATTAGGCAAAATATAACACTATTGAAAAAGCCCAAACGTCATCAAAATGCAAATTTCAAAATGTAATGCAGTAGAAACATGCAGAATATACATAAATACATGATTTCATAATAAATTTAATTTACCATAGGCGTTGCCAGGATGAGATGGGTGATAAACAAGGTGATACATTTTTATTAAAATAACTTCAACTGGTTCTTACCCTGGCAACGCCTATGGTAAATTGAATTTGATACGAAATCATGTAATCATGCATATTCTATTTGTCTATACTTCAATACATTGTGAAATTTACATTTTGATGACGTTTGGGCATTTTCAATAATGTTATATTTTGCCTAACTTGCCCCTATCAGGGCCCCTCCTGACTACACCACTGGCCCATCACCCGAAAGGCTTTGGATTTATTCATATTTCCAGATGTAGATTGCAACAAAAATAGTCCGGTTGAAATCCCCGGGGGACACCATCGTAACCTTCCCTTGTTAAGCTCTTAACCTTCCTTTTGCATCACGTTGGGAACAAGTCGCTGGCATGGTGTACGGTTTGGGTCAAATTGACCCTAATGCCAAACACTGAAAATATTCTACACGTTCGAGCCACATGTTTCAAACATGAATTTTCACCACTTGGGAAACATCTGAATTTAACGTGTCAAAAAAGTCATAAATCTACTTTTCGTAATCATGTGTAAAACACGTTAGTTTGGCATCATAAATGTCAAATTTCTTAGAATATCAGTACCAGGAACCCAGCTGCGGGTCCCTGTTCACCAAAAATTGAAGTATGCTTAGACATACTTAACGCGGGCGAGTTCGGTGATGTACATTACGTTATAGGCGAACCATTTCCATTATCGATACATAAACATACTTTCAAACACGTTAAAATCATGTGTAAAAGACAGTGGTTTAGAACCTCAACTATTCAACATCTGATTCAAAGGAATTACACGTTAATATAGCGTGCTGTTTTGAACGATACATTAACGTGTAAAAGAACATGGATGAGGCGTGTCGATTATTTTCAGTGAAGGAGTGGTAAACCAGGTAATATTGTTACAAAAATATTCTTAAGATACCACATTATTTAAGCTGTACATCACTCACGTAGTGATGAAAAAATTACATTCAATGCAGCAAATTAGCCGCCGCCGTTTAGCTACATATTTCACCGAGTTTGATGGTACACTCTTAAGTCGCGTTCTAGCAATCGCTAGAATGAAACCGACAGACAATTCATATAGGATGTGTGTTCCATCATTAGTAATCTTACGCTCCCATATTCATCCTATTCGAAAATAGACGAGTGCATGATGAACTGAATTCATCGCGGTCCGAGAATTTTGACACTACAGCGAATTCAGTTCATCGGTGCACTCGTCTATAAGCGAGTAGGGTAGTGGAGGTATTTTGGCCTGGGTATGTGTTTTGGCCCACCCTGGGTTTTTATTACATTTATCATATAATCTCTACCAAATCTTGGCTATTGGAACTTCCAATAATCAGTTGCCAAGATTTGGTAGAGATAATTATGATAAATGTAATAAAAACCCAGGGTGGGCCAAATTACCTCCACTACCCTATCTTCTGGAACAGGTTCGTTGACATTTTCCGGTGCTAAACAGGGTGTACATGATGAGTGTGATATATGTTGGAAACCGACGATATCCCTTTCGTGACGGAGCTCAAAAAAGTGAAATTTCCATACAAATTGCTCAAATTTGGCTCTCCAGAACTCTCAGACCTTTTAACACATCAACATTTTTTCTTTGGCATTCGCTAGAACTACTCCTTGTCTTTCGATTCGTAGCTTTGTCCACCTAGATAAATCGAAAATTAAAAATTTGCGACAGATAAAACTTTTCCATGTTTTACAATTTTTGCTCACTTGTTGTGGCCAATTTCACATACAACATAAACAAAAGTTTGTTTGCACACATGCAAGTATAAGTAATGGCTCAATTATCAAAACAATTTACATCAGGTAAACCAAAGACTAAACAGTTGAAAATATTACACAAAACTGTTATTGCTCAACAGCACAATTGTGCTGGTTCGTCACAAAAGGGATATAAACAGGTAAAATTACGTTCGGAAATGCCAAAAATTACGTCAGAGGATATTACAAATTTATCTGCTGTGTATATTTTGCATGGAAAATATGTCAAGATTTCAAAAATGATTTTTTGAATATCTATATGATGCCTCAATATTAAACACGGCGATTGTTTTCTAGAATTTATTCTCTGAAACCAAGTAAAATTGTTCTCCTTGGGGAAGATATTCGGAATTATAAAAAATCCACAATTGGAATTTCGATCATGCTCATATAAAATATATCCATATTGAGTGGACTTCATTTATCACTTGTGTTTTGTTGAAAGGATACTTTATGGCACGAGAAAGGCACCATCACCGCTAGGTGGATTAATTAGGGTTTTTTGTAGCAAATTTATTAATCTTTCAAATGCGATAAGTTTGACCATTTTCAAGTTATAGCCAGTTTGAGACAAGAAAAGTCAAAAACATGTAAAGTTCAATTACTACGTAACGGTTGAGATTTGACGATATGCGTAAAACATTTTTTTCACCGGTCTGAACCTGTTTGCTTGCTAACGTTCATAAGGTTATCAAAAAATCCTAGCTTTGCTGTGTCGCATACATAGGTTCAGTTAAATTTTATATTTAGCTGCTTTTGGAAGGACACCCGGAACTGGTTACGACACTACCGGCTGTCCCTAATGTGGTCCTAACCTATTTCTTTGATAACCAGTCATCAGGTTATCAGAAAAGCCGTTACTTGTTGTATCGCATGCATGGGTTTGGTACTCTTTTATATTTGGCCACATCCGGTGGGACATCCGGAACCGATTCCGGAACACTACCGTTTCAGGTATGGTCTGATATTGTTTTCCTGCTAACCGTTCATCGGGTTATCGAAAATGCCGCTGTTTGATGTGTCGCATGCATGGGTTTGGTACTCTTTTATATTTGGCCACTTCCGGTGGAACATCCGGAACCGGTTCCGGAAACTACCGGTTCAGATGTGGTATGATACTGTTTTCCTGCTTACCGTTCATCAGATAATCGTAAATGCCGTGGTTTGATGTGTCGCATACATGAGTTATGTTCAATTTGATATTTGGCCACTTCCGGCAGGAAACCCAGAACCGGTTCCGGAACATTACCGGTTCAGATATGGTCTGAGACTATTTTCCTGCTTACCGTTCATCAGATAATCGTAAATGCCGTGGTTTGATGGGTCGCATGCATGGGTTTGGTGCATTTTCATGTCTGGCCCCTTCCAGGGGTACCGATCCGGAACACCTAAATGGTCATAACTCCGGAACGGCTGGACCGATCCGAACCATTTTCAATAGGAAACAATGGGACCAGATTCCGCGTCGAATGAGCCGTTGATCGTTAAAATCGGTTGATATTTACTATCTAAAAGTGAGGTGACCTTTTTTTGTACACATACACACACACATACATACACACACACACACATACACACACACAGACATCATCTCAACTCGTCGAGTTGAGTCGATTGGTATATGAAACTTACCCCTCCGGGGGCTTTATCAAAATTTCATTTGGTGTACCTTGGTGTACGAGAAAGGCAAAAATACAAAAACTTTCACGTACTAAAAATAACTCTTCTCTGCCCATAAACTTTTAGCCAGTACTGTTGCCTGTGCATGCCGGAAAAGGCCTTATGAAAAAATGTTCATTTAAGCTATCTATCTTATGGTTTGTTTCTGAAATTCAACTTACGGTATGGTATTCTAGTACTTCACGTCGATACGCCTCCACTCTACTATGTTTTCTCCCACTTTTTCATTTAAATAATTCTCACTCTTCAATGTCTACTCAATTCTCTTGATCATCTTTCTATCTAATAATGTGGTGTCCCTGTATTTCTTATATCTGTGTTGTGTTTGTATCTGATTCATTTCTACTGTTTCTATTTTTGTGACAACTTTTTCAGTGTGTGTATTATACCTGTAAAGCATGTATGTACCTTCTACATTTGTACGTTATAAACGTTATTTGTACGTTATAAACATATGTTTTGTGTTGACATGATATGGCAAATTTCAAGGATGGGTAATTTTAACTTGAGCTTGAGCTTGATTGACCGCCCGTAGATGCTACTCCAGTATCGCCAGACCAGCTACACTCACACAAGGAACCAATGAGATTTCTGACGGGGACTAGCAGGCATCTTCAGTGTGTGAGCGTTGGTGATCTTTCTATTTTTAGGCGACAATGGCGCCTGCCACGTCAGGTTGCAGGTCAATGTGGGGGAAGGGTAAGGAAGTGATGATTGCACTCATTTGTATCCACATCTGACCGAATATACCTCTGGGCCAGCACAAATTCATGCGGATGTTGGAGTGTTGGTGGGAATTGGTTGGCAGAAGGTTCACACATTGGTGTGTGGATACCAGGGTAAGGTGATAGAATTGTGTGTTTTGAAGATGTGCGGCACAGTTCGCTTGATTGCATAACTTATAGGCGTTTTCTAATAGGATTGAGACAATGTGCTGTGAAGGTTTGGAAGGCAGGGAAACGGCTTTTTCAACCCGTTTCTGTTCTAGCGATGGCTATGAACATGTGAATATACATGAGTTGTATATGTAGAGAGCAGAGAGAAAGTATATAGAAAGATACAAAGTAGGAGGAAAGGGGCGGGCCAGGGATTGAACCCAGGACCTTCTGCATATAAATCAGAAGCGGTAGCCACTAGACCACCAAGCCCGTCAGTTTTTTTCAAGGATGGGTAATTTAACTTGTTCCTTATCTAGAATCTAAAACGCTAGCATTTTGTAGATCAAATCTATGTCCCGTTGTTATGCAGTGCTTCATCATTGCGATTCTCTCCTTTAAATTACCCAACTTATTTAGCCTATCTGAAATGTTTTCAATTTTCATCGTCTTGTCAAGGAGGTTTACGGCTGATTCAGGTCTATATATTCGTGTCTGTAAGGACTGTATCGGAAATTAACTATAAACGTTCACAATTGCCTGAAAAATAATCTGTTCCAAATAAACATAACTTTATTTTTGGAGATACTATATAAATCTCTTAAATAACGAATGGCAGTTCTGATTTTCAAAAACTAATCATTTAACTTGGACTTTTATCTAAAAGTTTGCACATATGTTTTTAAAATTTTGGACACCTCCTAAAATTTTAAAACTGCGAAAACTGTGGGAAAATATTCAATTTTTTCTCTTTTTTTTGCGCAAATATATTCTTTTCTAGAATGCTCATGATATAGGAAAAAAAAATTATCAAGAAAAATTCCCTTCGCAGTTTAGGGCAATTCTTAAAAATGAAAAAAGGTCATTTTTCGAGGAACCCTTTTTTTATGCGTCTTTAAAGAACGATTACGCAAATAAAAAAATACATAAAGTTGAAAATTTGCATTTTTTTTCGATTGGGTATGTATTTAAATCTATTGAAGAGGTAGTTTTACCAGAGAACGGAATTTTATAACCTCTGAAGATATTTAAAACAGAGCGTCAAAGTTCGACCAAAAAGTAGGTGTTTTTTTGGGATGGACCATATTCTTAATGTTGGAGGTTTTTCTACCCAAAATAAGAATTTTAACAGTCGGTTTTGAGTGATATGTTATGTGTACATAACTGCTAGTAATAATCATTATTTTCCAGATTTTTCCCCGTACAATTTTTTTTCGCTACAAATGTTTGAAACGTTAAAAAAATAAAAAAAGAATGCAGTTTGTACAGATTGTTATTTTGTGTGGTATACTCATAGAACCATATTTTCAATAAAACTAAACATATTCCAAATTTCTTCAAGCTATTCTAAACTTAACTATATTGTGAAGATTTCATAGAAGAACCGAAATGAAAAGACCAACCGTGCGCCGAGATAGAGCATTTTGAATGTTTATAGTTAATTTCCGATACAGTCCTTAGTTTATTAGTTGTCATACCGACTTATTTCGGATCGCATTGCATACTATAAATGACATTGTTTTTTTTCCTGGAATGTAGACAGCTACGTATACCGGGGCCTGTGTAATCGGCGTAGGTATATATTTCGCGGTCTGTTGAAACCGTCCTTCGATTTACGGGATTGATTTGTAAATTTTGTTATTATCCGTTGTCGTTGAAACTTGTGAAGCTGTGGGGGCAGGTGTTACAGACGTTCGACTACAGTTTCCTCAGTTTCTTTCCTCGGTCTGTTGATCAGCGAGATGGCAGATGGGAAAGTCGTTGAGTCGCAGTATCCTCGTTACTTTCATGTTTTTTTTAACTGCTGTGTTTTGCACGTTGACACAACTTTAATACTCTGTAGATTACTTTGTACAACGAGGTTTCGGGTGATGTGGTTTATTGCGCGTATGAAAGATAACTAACTAACTATGATCTGTACACCGGCTTTATCTCGTAAAGTGGGGACAGTAAATTGCCAAAAATTCTACCTACAATCGTATAGCTATCGGATAGCTATCGGCAGTATTTATCATTGGATGTTGCGACGGTACAGTAGAACGAGTCCACTAGAGAATATTGTTTCGAACAGTTAGACTAGTTCAAATTTCACGTAGTAGCTGACTATCGAGGTTGATATTGGTGTTTTCCTTTTTTTGTTTTTTTTTGTTTTTCTTTTGTTGTGGGGGAAATTAAACCACTGCGTCAATAAGCTGTACTTTTGTGGTATGTGTTTTCCGTTATATCGCTCCATTGCTTTAGAATGTCTTGCCGTACCAGTTCTATAGGTGCATTCGTAAATAACGAAACTACATTGAAAGACACTATTACAAAGCCGGGGGTGCTCTACAACCATTGATGAATTCACAAAATTCCTCCGAATTTTTTATGTTCTGTGGATTTGTGATTGATTTTTGGAGAATACAGTAGACGTTCGATAACTGCAACATGTTTACGTTTCACTTAGCGAACAAAGTTCGATAAATGCAACGTCAGACGGACGTCAATAACCCATCAATCGACATTAAATGAACGTAAAATTCACTCGTCTGTTCATTTGGGCTAACTTGGCGCACCGTTTTGACGGATGACGGTGCTATAACTGCAAATTTGTTGCACTTACCGGGCATGCAGTTAAAAAGCATTACAGTTAAACCATTTGCACCGACCGAACGTCTACTATATTCGATAGAAATTTGGAGAGTTGATAAGTTACTAATATTTTTTGTATTAGGAGTCATTTTTTTTACTAAACGCATTTGAAAAAAATCGATAAAAAAAATTAGCCCTTTTCAAAAGACAGTCTAGATGAATTTTGATGAAACTAAGTATGCAAAGTGGCTTATCTAGTCAAGGTTTACATATTCAGCAAGTTTCATTAGGGGGATTCACTAAACAGATTAAATTGCTGCGTAAGCCATGATTTTCTGCTTATTTGAAATGTTTCAAGATTTTGCGAATGAAATAATCAAAGATTGCCTTGGTGATCGCGACGTTTAATCAGTTTAATCAGTTTACACTGTTTAGTGAATCCCCTTATTGTAATCTGAGAGGGAGCTGCTAACTCCAAATACGATTTAGGACGAAATTCGCCATTTTTTAAGAGAAACCATTTGTAATAAAAATTTAATTGATTGAATGAATAAAGACAAAATCTCCTTGAATAAATGAGACAAAATCTCTTAAGGGGCTGTCCATTAATTACGTAAGGGTTTATGAGGGGAGGGGGGGTTTGAGAAATCTTACGCACCATACAAAAATATTTAGGTTCTCATACAAAAAATCTTACAAGGGGGGGGAGGGGGTGTCAAAAAATCGTGAAAATTCCCTTACGTAATAAATGAACAGCCCCTAACAAATTCTGTTTCATTGGATTCTGAGATGATTATGACCTTCACTGGTTTAGTTTTTGATAACAAAAGAAACTGAAAAAAAATCGTTTGGACATGAAAAAGTTTTTGTTAGAAAAACTTTTTTTCCTTAAAAGTGCCCATCTGATGGTGTATGGACGGTTGGTAGGGAACATAATTACCTATCTTGAGATAAAATTTAATCGAAATCGATGATGGCGTTTTTTGTAAATTGACTTTGAATTTTTAAAAACGATTTTTTTTTCAGTGTAGGACTCAATTTGGATTTTTTTCAATATTTTTTTATTGAAACTTGAGTATTTAGTGACTATCGCCCATACAACACTTTATTGTAGGAGTAGTCATTTTTTTTATTAAACAGATTTGAACTAGGATTTGAAAAAAAAACGGTAAAACAAGTTTAGCCCTTTTCAAAAGATAGTCTAGATAATTTTTGAAGAAACTAAGTATGCAAAGTGGCTTATCTAGTCAAGGTCTATACACCCAGAAAGTTTCATTGTAATCTGAGAGGGTGCTGCCAACTCCGAATACGATTTGGGGCGAAATTCGTCAGACCGCATGTCTTCGGACTCATCGCTGTCCTTAATTTCAGGCTTCTCGCAGTAACGTCGTCAATTAGGTCAAGGTTTTGTTGTGTTCAATGCAATTGGGAGTTGTTGATGTGGTTTTGGATGATGTTTGTGACTCCAGCTCTGACGTTGTTCTGAGCCGTCCGGTCAGGATTAGATCTAGAGATGCATTCAAGATCCGTAATCAGAAAAAAATATCGTGAATTTCGGTCGTTTTGGGGAACAGCCAATTTGCATCCTAGAGTCAAAGAGGACTTCTGCTTCTTTGGGTAGATCAGCCTTCCCATTGAACGACACCGCAAATGTCTTGCAATTCTGGTAAGAGGCATGTGATATTTCGTTTACGTTCGTGATCTGTTGCGACTCAGTCTGGAGCGGTAGGCCAGATCCTACAGGAAAATGAAATGTCCGTAATTTTCACCACTGGTAGAACGAACTATTTCTTGTCTTGTGGCGGTTAGTTCGATCGTTATGGAACTAATAGAGTGGAATGGCTGTTGGATTTCAAGGTTCAAGACGGATTTCTGGAATCGGTCGATAATTCTTTGCAGTTTAAGAATGCATGGAGTTCATGCTTCAATGAGTGAGAAGGTATACCGATAAAATTTTGTTATGTGACGGTGTCTGGGCGTTCCTACGGCATGAGGCCAAAAACTATTTTCTAGAAATCATACTTGCAAGCCCTCTGTTGTTGTTGGTTAATAATCTTCCATTGAAATATTCTTCAGGCATTTGTTTGGAAATTCCTCCTATGCTACAATTTCTACAAATAATTCTTTCAACGCTTCTTGCATAATTTACTTCTGAAATTCTTCCATTTTTCTCAAAAAAAAAATTTCGATGAATTTGAGCAAAAATTCCCCAAGGGATTCTTCCAAGAAAAAAGTTCAGAGATTCATTCAGAAAATTCTCCAGAGATTCCTTTGATAAAACTTTTAGCGATGCTTTCAGAAACTTTTCCAGAGTTTTTCAGGAAATGTTTCAAAAGTTCCTTCAAAAATTTGTTCTAGGGTTACTTTGGAAATCCTCCCAAAGATTTCACCAGAAATTCCCACAGCAACTTCCAATTTCTCCAGAAATTCCATTAGAGATTTCGCCAGAAGCTTCACAAAGAGTTGTGTAACAATGTTGAGTATGAGTTACTACAGAAATTCTTCCAAGCTAGGGATTTCTTTAAAAAATCTTAGATTTTTTTTTCCGAAAAATCCATCGGAAATTCCTTCAAGCATTTTCTCAAACAATCTTCCAAGGATTTATTTTAGAACTTTCTCCGGGGCTTGTTTGAAATAACTGCAGGGATTTTTGTTTTGAAAATTTGAGTTTGTGTCAGAAACTCCTACTGGTATTTCTTTAGAAACTCATGCATGGGTTCTTTTTTTTAAATGTGAGATCCCCTCGGGAGTTTTCTGTACAAACTGCCCTAGGAAAAACCATTCACGAAATTTTCGAGGGATTCTTTATAAAAACCTCCCATGACTATTTTATAAATTCTCCAGAAATATCTCCAGATTATCCTCCAGCGATTTCTTCACAAACTTCTCCAAGAATTACTTTAAAAAAACTTCCACGGATTTTTCGATGCTTCTTTAATTAACCCTTACTGCAATCCATCCTAGAATTCATTTCAAAAATGTGACACAAGTTTCTGAAAAAAATCTCTCAGGGATCCCTCCAGAAATTCTTTTCAGGGACTCCTTTCTTATCAAGGAAATCACAAAGAAATTCAGACACAAATTCTTTCACAACATTTTCTAGAAATTCCTTGAGACATTAGAAAGTCCTCCAGAATTTATCCCAAGATCTCCTTCTTGCACGGATAGCTTCCAAAAATGTTTCATGGATTTCCTTAGAAAATATTTCAACAATTCCTCTTAATAAAATCTTGCATAGATTGTTCCACAAATTCATCTACGAATTTCTTCAGGTTTTTTTTTCGTAGAGATATTTTCCAGAAATGTTTAAAAGCATTCATATAGAAAACCTTTAACGAACTTTCTCGAAAAGACTCCATGTTTGGCCTTTCTCGTACAGTAAGTGTACTGGAAAGGCTATATGTTCACTCCAAAAATGACGTTTTGATAGAAAGCTCGGAGGGTCGAGTCACATATACCAATCGACTCAGCTCGACGAATTGAGGTGATGTCTGTGTGTATGTATGTGTGTATGTGTGTGTGTATGTGTGTGGACAAACAACTCACATCACTTTTTGGCAGTAAACCTCAACCGATTTTAATGACTGATGGTTTATTCGACGCGGAATCTGGTCCCATTGTTTCCCATTGTTTCCGGTCCAGCCGTTCCGGAGTTATGGCCATTTAGGTGTTCCGGACTGGTACCCCTGGAAGGGGCCAGACATGAAAATACACCACACTAGGGCTTCCAATCCCGGGATGGATTTCCCGGGAAATGAAATTTCCCGGGATTCCCGAATCCCGGGAACCAAATTTTTGTATCCCGGGTTTCCCGAATTTCCCTGGATTTTTTTTTGTTAAGTGTGAAATGACCAATTGTGAGTCAATGATTGATTTATTTGGTTTCCAGATTAACATTCGTAAAACCACAGAACATCTATGCAGATGTTATTTATATTTATGTTATAATATAATTCGAGCCTAATGGAATGCTACAACATGGAATGGAACAGATAACATCCTCTTAATAATATGCAGGCATAGAAACTGATTTCAGCCGACAACGACTCTTCTTCCTTTCAAAACTGCTTCAAAGGAGTTCATCTTAAAGTGCCAACTGATCCACCAATAACCCTTGCATGTAAGACGCAAAGTCGTAGTGACTGCCCAACTATTTAGGAACAAATCCATTTGTGCATTGCTAAATACTAGATCATGTTGCAACAACCTAATACAGCGCTTGCTAAATAGACGATCAGATAATAGCTCGTATTGAGCCATTATTGGGCTTCAGCTGCCGTTCTACGCATAATTGTCCCCTGTTATATGGGATTCTCATATAACATGGGAAAATTGGGCATAGAGTTTTTACTCTTGTAGCTTTTTACTTTGACTTCGAAATCCCTCGCCGTTTTTTTCGTATTTCTTTGGCAGTTCCCGTTCTGCTTGTATGTTATAGTTATATTTTGTATCGGGTGTGTACTCTTGGCTTGTGTTGTTGTGTCTGTTCATTAAGTATGACAATGTGATTGTGAATTTTAGGAATCAATTTTGAGATTAACCTTCCGTAACTTGCCCGGTTGGCCACCAGCGCCAGCACCACGCTAATGCTGAATTCAAAATACGAATTTTTTTCAACGTGTTCTACAAAATACAACAGCGCGATCATTCGAGGGTTAAATTAAGCATAATTGGGGTTGTTGTATGCTTGTTGATGTACCCAAAATAATCAATAAACAATCAACTACTTTCAGCAAAACACGTTCATGTATTTCTAATCAAAATTTGAATATTTAAAGCAAGTTGAAATCGTACTTTATATGCATTTGCTAAATTGTGCACAGTATACAATAGGAATGAAAAAAAATATGATGTCTGATTAACGATTTTCTTTAAAATAAATACATTTATCGCTTAAAAATAAAATTTCCTTTATTTCCCGGGATCCCGGGAAATCCCAGGATATGGTTATATTTTTTCCCGTTTCCCGGGAAGTTGAATCCCGGGAAAATTGGAAGCCCTACACCACACCCATACATACGAGACATCAAACTGCGGCATTTACGATAACTTGATGAACGTTTAGCAAGAAAACAGTCTCAGAGCATATCTGAACCGGTAGTGTCCCGGTTCCGGATGTCCCGCCTGAAGTGGCCAACATATAATAGTTAACCAAACCCATGCATGCGACACATCGAAGCGCGACTTTTTTTTATAGCCTAATTAACGGCTGGCAAGAAAATAGTCTCAGACCATACCTGAACCGGTAGTGTTCCAGAACCGGTTGCGGGTGTCCCGCCGGAGGTGGCCAAATATAATAGTGAACCAAACCCATGCATGCGACGCATCAAATCACAGCTTTTCCAATAACCTGATGACCGGTTATTAAGAACGTAGGCTCAGACTACACTGGGGTCTGTCGGTAGTATTCCGGAACCAATTCCGGGTGACTCGCCGGAAGTGACCAAATATAAAAGACCATATCTAAACCAGTAATGTTCTGGAACCGGTTCTAGATGTCCCGCCGGAAGTGACTAAATATAATAGTGAACCAAACCTATGCATGCGACACATCAAAGAGCGGCTTTTTTAGCGGTTGGCAACAAAATACTCTCAGATCATATCTGAACCGGTAGTGTTGCGGAAACGGTTTCTTGTGTCCCTCCGGCAGTGGCTAAATGTAGAAGTGAGCTGAACCCATAAATGCGACACATAAAATCACGACTTTTTCAATAATCTGATGAAGGAAGTAGGCTAAGATCACATTAGGGATCTAATCTAAGGTAACATGTTGAACAGTTGGCAAGAAATTAGTCTCAGACCATATGAATGTGTTACGGAAACGATTCCGGGTGTCCCGCCGGAAATGATCAAATGTACAAGAAAACCAGTACACGCGATATATCAAATGATTAATTAGGTTACCTGATGAACGGTTAGCAAGAAAATAGTCTCGGACAATATTTGGGATAACAGGTCGATTCCGGGAACGGATTTTGGCTGTCCCGTCGTAAGTGGTCAAATATAAAAGTCCGAACCTATGCATGCGATACACCAAATCGAGGCTTTTTCAATAGCCCAATAAACATATATATTACGATTGTTGATTATTTTCGGTGAAAACACACACTAAAATTCGATAATACATAACGTTTCGGCCTACTCAACTTCAGCCATCATCAGATATTTAATGTATCAATCGATCACCACCAGAGTATTGCAACCACACTGGTGGTGATCGATTGATGCATTAAATATCTGATGATGGCTGAAATTGAGTAGGCCGAAACGTTATGTATTATCGAGTTTTAGTGTGTGTTTTTACCGAAAATAATCAACAATCGTAATATATAACATTCGACGGTGACATAAACTCCACATAGCCCAATAAACAGTTAGACAGCAAAAAATCTCAGGCCATATTTGGGAGAACCGATAGTGTTCCAGAACTGGTAACGAGTGTCCCGCCCGAAGTGGTAAAATATAGAAGGGAACCGAACCATGGCGGCTTTTTTGATAAAAATTTTTGATAGAAATAGAAAATAGTCGCACGCCAAATCTAAGACTAGTACATAATAGTGTTCCGGAATCGGTTGCGGGTGTTCCACCAGAAGTAATTAAATAGAGAAGTGAAGCAAAATTATGCATACGTCACATAAAATCGCGGCTTTTTCAATATATTATCGGAGGGTTAGCAAGAAAATAGCCTCGCATCACATTAGAAAAGCACCAGTGGTGATCCGAAACGGGTTCCAAGTGTCCCACCGGAATTGGTCAAATGTCAATTCGCGGCTTTTTAGTAAACCTGCTGAACAGACAAGAAAACAGTCTGAGACCATATTTGGGACAATCGGTAGTGTTATGGAATGAGTTCCAGGTTTCCCGCCGGAAGTGGTTAAACGTAAAATTGAACCAGACCCATGCATGCGGCACATCAAATTGCGGAGTCATGAAAGTGAACAAAATCAATGTTAGCAATAAATCAAATCGTGGATTTTTTTATAGCCTGGTAAGATTAAAAGTTAAGAAATTGTCGAAGTCTTCATATGTGCAAGAGATCAAAACCGTGACCGAAGCGATCTCATCAAATCACACCATTTCTGATTCCTTCTGTGTAAATATATATGTAGTAGGATGGATCAACTACTAATAAGAAAATTATAATTTAATCGCATCAACACCAAATAAAGTTTTTCCAATCCCTTTTGCTCACAATTTGAGTGCGTCTGATATTTGTCAGCTCTGATTTGACGTTGAATATAACATCGGATAATCGGCAATAAATTTCCCAAATCTATGATGGCTTGGTAAAATTGTTGCTTTCCTATTTAAAGTGTTCTCAGGATGCAGGAACTTTTCGGTTAACGACGACGAAAACATCATGAGGGCATATTCGACGAGAAAAGCACTATCACCACTAGGTGGATTAATCTGTTTTTTTTTTTTAAGAAAATGATTCACGGATACATTAAGGATTTGAAATTCAGAAATCTTCAAAATTTTAATGATTGCATTGCAAAATCTACAAGAGATTTTTAAGGAAATTCCCAAGATTTCATAACATTCCTTTAGATATTCAAGAAATCTCTCCAAGGATTTCTATGACATTCTTAAAATGTTCTATTATTAAAGAAAATGCCATTTCAAGAGAAATACAATTACTCAACAAAACCATCACAACATCCACATCTTCCGCAAACACCCACTACCTTTTTGTGGACCTAAAAAGGCTGGGCCCATCAAAAATTCACGAAACCATTTCCCCATTTCGCTGTGATAATACTCATTCAGTTCGATACTCATTCCGCACTGATCCAACACCACGTTCCTAATTCCGTGTCTTATCCTCTTTCGATTCGCAGGTCGTTTATTCAGCAGCTGATTGAGATGGATTTCCGCTAATGGTACCGGATAGGTGTAGGTTCGCGTTCATCGAACTGCTACTACTTGTACGGACCTGCAACACCAGCAGCCAACTGCTGCTGTGATGACGGAGCTTGTGGCACCCGGAACAATGGGAACGACGACGACGGTTACAGCAGCACCAACCACGACGACGTCGACGTCAGTGATGTTTTATCAGTGAAATTGAATTACCTACGTTGAGTTTTCCCGCGTGTGCGTTACCATTGGGGTATTGGTACGTCGCCGTAGGCATGTGAATAGTGGAACCCGTGTGTACTCGCGTGTGTTTTTGTATGATTTCGTTCCCGTGAAATAATCCTACGGAGAAGAAAGGGACCCGTGTGTAAACCGGGAGGGGCGAGGCTTGAAGCAATCCTTTGAAGATTAGAGGGCAGATTAGTAGACGGCGAGGACCTAGCGGAACGAAAGCAGAACACTTCCCTATACGATGGTGGAATCGGCCACCATGAACCGGACCAGTCCGGCAGGCTCCACATCCATCGTGGCGGCCGGTGTTCGCAGCGGGATTCTGGAAACGCGTGTTCGCGGCGCCTGGTATCGGGTGTCGGTTACGCTGGAAACGGACTACATCTCGGTCAGTTTGGACGAAACGTGCGAACCGGTCGATCACAGTACCACGCTGAATGGAACGCTGGGGTAAGTGTTTGAACGAGTTCAATGTGGCTTTTGATGTTACGTGGGGAATCATTGCCTGACTATTGGAATCTGTTAAATGGGAGTTTCGCTGCAACAATATTTAAAATGTTCAATTTCATTGTTTTATTCGATTCCTCATTTAGGGAAAGTCTCCTCGAGGGACTCATTTCGGGATGTCTATACGATATTTTATAGAAACATAGACAGCTTGCCTGAAAATAACTTCAGAAACTCATCGTCGCGGGCGTTTAAAATTCAAGCAATTCCTTCGGCGGAATTCAACTTAATCTTCCGCCCAAAAACGGATTAGTATAACAACACTTGGGGCCAAACTTTTTCCGAATCACTTTTCAACACCGTTCGTTCCGTGAAATTCCCAAACAATCTTATTACATTCCCGATGTTGGTCGTTCTCGTGTGCCACGGCGCCGTCATCCTGTGCTGTGCACGCGGAGCCGCCGCAAGCCGAGCAGCAAGCAAGTTGAATCAATTATTCAAAACGTGCACACAATTTTCTTCCTCCCCAGCCAACCAGCAGATAAGCTATGTCTTCGGTTGGTCGGTCGTTCGGTTGCTATGAGCATAACGGCACATTAAGTTTGAAACTTTTACGCCTTAATTCCCACTCCGCGCGTCACCACTCAGTCGGATGGAAGAGTCTCTTGCCACGGCGCGCGGCGCCATCGTCATTTAGCTCTGCTTCCGGTGCGAAGTCCGGGTAGCTAGCTCGCGGAAAGCTTGAGAGATGTGGTGGTGAGTGTTGTGAAATGCCCATTAAGAAATAAAAACTAACTTTATCTCCATCAGACAGACTATGCTCGGGGATTCCCTAAGGAATACGTCTAAATAACACCTTTCAAGAGATTTATCAGAAGTTTGAAAAAATCACCGGGACAAATATTTATAGGATGTCACGACAAAATAATTCAGGACTTCAGGAGAAATCTCGTCAGGATTTCCGGAGAAATCTCGTCAGGATTTCCGGAGAAATCTCGTCAGGATTTCCGGAGAAATCCCTACAGGATTTCCGGAGAAATCCCGACAGGATTTCCGGAGAAATCCCGACAGGATTTCCGGAGAAATCCCGACAGGATTTGCGGAGAAATCCCGACAGGATTTGCGGAGAAATCCCGACAGGATTTCCGGAGAAATCCCGACAGGATTTGCGGAGAAATCCCGACAGGATTTGCGGAGAAATCCCGACAGGATTTGCGGAGAAATCCCGACAGGATTTGCGGAGAAATCCCGACAGGATTTGCGGAGAAATCCCGACAGGATTTGCGGAGAAATCCCGACAGGATTTGCGGAGAAATCCCGACAGGATTTCCGGAGAAATCCCGACAGGATTTCCGGAGAAATCCCGACAGGATTTCCGGAGAAATCCCGACAGGATTTTCGGAGAAATCCCGACAGGATTTCCGGAGAAATCCCGACAGGATTTCCGGAGAAATCCCGACAGGATTTCCGGAGAAATCCCGACAGGATTTCCGGAGAAATCCCGACAGGATTTCCGGAGAAATCCCGACAGGATTTCCGGAGAAATCCCGACAGGATTTCCGGAGAAATCCCGACAGGATTTCCGGAGAAATCCCGACAGGATTTCCGGAGAAATCCCGACAGGATTTCCGAAGAAATCCCGACAGGATTTCCGGAGAAATCCCGACAGGATTTCCGGAGAAATCCCGACAGGATTTCCGGAGAAATCCGGGCAGGATTTCCGGAGAAATCCCGACAGGATTTCCGTAGAAATCCCGACAGGATTTCCGTAGAAATCCCGACAGGATTTCCGGAGAAATCCCGACAGGATTTCCGGAGAAATCCCGACAGGATTTCCGGAGAAATCCCGACAGGATTTCCGGAGAAATCCCGACAGGATTTCCGGAGAAATCCCGACAGGATTTCCGGAGAAATCCCGACAGGATTTCCGGAGAAATCCCGACAGGATTTCCGGAGAAATCCCGACAGGATTTCCGGAGAAATCCCGACAGGATTTCCGGAGAAATCCCGACAGGATTTCCGGAGAAATCCCGACAGGATTTCCGGAGAAATCCCGACAGGATTTCCGGAGAAATCCCGACAGGATTTCCGGAGAAATCCCGACAGGATTTCCGGAGAAATCCCGACAGGATTTCCGGAGAAATCCCGACAGGATTTCCGGAGAAATCCCGACAGGATTTCCGGAGAAATCCCGACAGGATTTCCGGAGAAATCCCGACAGGATTTCCGGAGAAATCCCGACAGGATTTCCGGAGAAATCCCGACAGGATTTCCGGAGAAATCCCGACAGGATTTCCGGAGAAATCCCGACAGGATTTCCGGAGAAATCCCGACAGGATTTCCGGAGAAATCCCGACAGGATTTCCGGAGAAATCCCGACAGGATTTCCGGAGAAATCCCGACAGGATTTCCGGAGAAATCCCGACAGGATTTCCGGAGAAATCCCGACAGGATTTCCGGAGAAATCCCGACAGGATTTCCGGAGAAATCCCGACAGGATTTCCGGAGAAATCCCGACAGGATTTCCGGAGAAATCCCGACAGGATTTCCGGAGAAATCCCGACAGGATTTCCGGAGAAATCCCGACAGGATTTCCGGAGAAATCCCGACAGGATTTCCGGAGAAATCCCGACAGGATTTCCGGAGAAATCCCGACAGGATTTCCGGAGAAATCCCGACAGGATTTCCGGAGAAATCCCGACAGGATTTCCGGAGAAATCCCGACAGGATTTCCGGAGAAATCCCGACAGGATTTCCGGAGAAATCCCGACAGGATTTCCGGAGAAATCCCGACAGGATTTCCGGAGAAATCCCGACAGGATTTCCGGAGAAATCCCGACAGGATTTCCGGAGAAATCCCGACAGGATTTCCGGAGAAATCCCGACAGGATTTCCGGAGAAATCCCGACAGGATTTCCGGAGAAATCCCGACAGGATTTCCGGAGAAATCCCGACAGGATTTCCGGAGAAATCCCGACAGGATTTCCGGAGAAATCCCGACAGGATTTCCGGAGAAATCCCGACAGGATTTCCGGAGAAATCCCGACAGGATTTCCGGAGAAATCCCGACAGGATTTCCGGAGAAATCCCGACAGGATTTCCGGAGAAATCCCGACAGGATTTCCGGAGAAATCCCGACAGGATTTCCGGAGAAATCCCGACAGGATTTCCGGAGAAATCCCGACAGGATTTCCGGAGAAATCCCGACAGGATTTCCGGAGAAATCCCGGCAGGATTTCCGGAGAAATCCCGGCAGGATTTCCGGAGAAATCCCGACAGGATTTCCGGAGAAATCCCGACAGGATTTCCGGAGAAATCCCGACAGGATTTCCGGAGAAATCCCGACAGGATTTCCGGAGAAATCCCGACAGGATTTCCGGAGAAATCCCGGCAGGATTTCGGGAGAAATCCCGACAAGATTTCCGGAGAATTCCCGACAGGATTTCGGGAGAAATCCCGACAGGATTTCCGGAGAAATCCCGACAGGATTTCCGGAGAAATCCCGACAGGATTTCCGGAGAAATCTTGACAGGATTTCCAGAGAATTCCCGACAGGATTTCGGGAGAAATCCCGACAGGATTTCCGGAGAAATCCCGACAGGATTTCGGGAGAAATCCCGACAGGATTTGCGGAGAAATCCCGGCAGGATTTGCGGAGAAATCCCGGCAGGATTTGCGGAGAAATCCCGGCAGGATTTCCGGAGAAATCCCGACAGGATTTCCGGAGAAATCCCGACAGGATTTCCGGAGAAATCCTTGCAGGATTTCCGGAGAAATCTCTTTCAACCCGTTTTCCTCCAAAACACAGAAGAGGTGAAAAAGTTTTTTATGGAAATCTCAGGTACACTCACTTGGAATGTTGCTGCCACCAGGCTCATTTTTCATCGCCAAACAGGATAATTTCCATGCTGAGATCAGTTTTCCGTTAGCGGAGAAAGCGGTCTTCAGATATCCTTGAAGTTGGACCCACCGGTGAGCGAGCAGCGATGCCGAAATGGCACGACTCATCGTTCTTCAATTTCACAGACCTTCCTTCCCACAGTTTTTGCTTCGCGAGGAGAGAATCCTAAAACTTGTTCCGGCTTTACTTTTCCGCTTGCATGTGTGCTCCATACCTACCCGGGCAGACTGTGTAGATGTGTGGGTATGTGTGGTTCTGTGCGGTAGTTACCATTAGGGTGTCGTGCAAAACGACTCGAAAAATACGGTTATGGAGCCCCCCTTGGTTCGGCATCGAGAGTTTGTGCATTAACTTTTCGTTACTGGGTCGAAACGAGTTCTTCTTTTCGTGCCATTTTCCGAGTTTTTTTTCCACGTTCTCTTCGGATTTTCCCTATTATTTTCCGCTCCCTGATGTTGTTAGTTCCCGGCAGAAGTAACCCACCAGCAGCAGAGCAGAATACGCCCGTGAGGAAAACACAATCATCGTGTAGTAGTTACGTTACCGTGCAGTTTTGGTATGGGAACGTACACAACCCGCGAGCGTTATTGCATTCGAAAGGAACGAAAAAATGGAAAATCGTATGCTCTTCGCCGGGGAAAACAGTTTTTTGAAAAGCACCACCAAAACTGCAAAGTTGGAAATAGTTCCAAATGCATTACTATTTATGCTGCTTTTTACCCCCGCAAGCTTACTTTTATTTCTTTTTTTTTTGCTCTGGTTACTGTCTGCTGTGAAGTCAAGGGAGCAAAAGTTTTAAAATTTTTCCCATCGAGCTCCGGTTTAATTTTTGCGATTGTATCAGCTGTGAGGAATAGTTTGGACGCAATTGTTGCGCTGTTACTGGGAATTTTTGAGGATTTCAACGTGGTACTTAGTTGGCTAGCAATGGCAGTTTTACTTTGTAATGTTTGCTGGTTGTTACGTGCTCAACTGGCGTGCTCAACGTGCTCAATTGGAATAATTGAGCAAAAATTTGATGTATAAGTGGATTGCCATAGCACATTACTTTTTTCAGCAAATCCTCCCAAAACCCCATGGGAAATTCCGAATCCCGAAATCCTGTGAGGATTTCTCCAGAAATTCTGTAAGGCTTGCTTTTGGAATTCTGAGAAGATTTCTCCTGGATTCCCGGGAGGATTTCTCCTGGATTCCCGGGAGGATTTCTCCTGGATTCCCGGGAGGATTTCTCCTGAAATTCCGTGAGGATATCTCTTGAATAACCGGGAGGATCTCTCTTGAAATACCGGGAGGATTTCTCCTAAAATCCTGAAAGGATATCCTCTGAAATCCTGGCAGGATTTCCTCTGAAATCCTGGCAGGATTACCTCTGAAATCCTGGCAGGATTTCCTCTGAAATCCTGGCAGGATTTCCTCTGAAATCCTGGCAGGATTTCCTCTGAAATCCTGGCAGGATTTCCTCTGAAATCCTGGCAGGATTTCCTCTGAAATCCTGGCAGGATTTCCTCTGAAATCCTGGCAGGATTTCCTCTGAAATCCTAACAGGATTTCCTCTGAAATCCTAACAGGATTTCCTCTGAAATCCTGGCAGGATTTCCTCTGAAATCCTGGCAGGATTTCCTCTGAAATCCTGGCAGGATTTCCTCTGAAATCCTGGCAGGATTTCCTCTGAAATCCTAACTGGATTTCCTCTGAAATCCTGGCAGGATTTCCTCTGAAATCCTAACTGGATTTCCTCTGAAATCCTGGCAGGATTTCCTCTGAAATCCTGGCAGGATTTCCTCTGAAATCCTGGCAGGATTTCCTCTGAAATTCTGGCAGGATTTCCTCTGAAATCCTGGCAGGATTACCTCTGAAATCCTGGAAGGATTTCCTCTGAAATCCTGGAAGGATTTCCTCTGAAATCCTGGAAGGATTTCCTCTGAAATCCTGGAAGGATTTCCTCTGAAATCCTGGAAGGATTTCCTCTGAAATCCTGGAAGGATTTCCTCTGAAATCCTGGAAGAATTTCCTCTGAAATCCTGGAAGGATTTCCTCTGAAATCCTGGAAGGATTTCCTTCTTCTTTTGTTGGGTTCGAGGGACTTTAACCCGAAGGTCATTCGTCCCTCCTACTTAAAGGATTTCCTCTGAAATCCTGGAAGGATTTCCTCTGAAATCCTGGAAGGATTTCCTCTGAAATCCTGGAAGGATTTCCTCTGAAATCCTGGAAGGATTTCCTCTGAAATCCTGGAAGGATGTCATCTGAAATGCTGGAAGGATGTGATATGAAATCCTGGAAGGATGTCATCTGAAATCCTGGAAGGATTTCCTCTGAAATCCTGGAAGGATTTCCTCTGAAATGCTGGAAGGATGTCATCTGAAATCCTGGAAGGATTTCCTCTGAAATGCTGGAAGGATTTCCTCTGAAATCCTGGAAGGATTTCCTCTGAAATCCTGGAAGGATTTCCTCTGAAATCCTGGAAGGATTTCCTCTGAAATCCTGGAAGGATTTCCTCTGAAATCCTGGAAGGATTTCCTCTGAAATCCTGGAAGGATTTCCTCTGAAATCCTGGAAGGATTTCCTCTGAAATCCTGGAAGGATTTCCTCTGAAATCCTGGAAGGATTTCCTCTGAAATCCTGGAAGGATTTCCTCTGAAATCCTGGAAGGATTTCCTCTGAAATCCTGGAAGGATTTCCTCTGAAATCCTGGAAGGATTTCCTCTGAAATCCTGGAAGGATTTCCTCTGAAATCCTGGAAGGATTTCCTCTGAAATCCTGGAAGGATTTCCTCTGAAATCCTGGAAGGATTTCCTCTGAAATCCTGGAAGGATTTCCTCTGAAATCCTGGAAGGATTTCCTCTGAAATCCTGGAAGGATTTCCTCTGAAATCCTGGAAGGATTTCCTCTGAAATCCTGGAAGGATTTCCTCTGAAATCCTGGAAGGATTTCCTCTGAAATCCTGGAAGGATTTCCTCTGAAATCCTGGAAGGATTTCCTCTGAAATCCTGGAAGGATTTCCTCTGAAATCCTGGAAGGATTTCCTCTGAAATCCTGGAAGGATTTCCTCTGAAATCCTGGAAGGATTTCCTCTGAAATCCTGGAAGGATTTCCTCTGAAATCCTGGAAGGATTTCCTCTGAAATCCTGGAAGGATGTCATCTGAAATGCTGGAAGGATGTCATCTGAAATGCTGGAAGTATGTGATCTGAAATCCTGGAAGGATGTCATCTGAAATCCTGGAAGGATTTCCTCTGAAATCCTGGAAGGATTTCCTCTGAAAT
The DNA here is from genome assembly GCF_035046485.1 of Aedes albopictus. Lineage (NCBI taxonomy): Eukaryota > Metazoa > Arthropoda > Insecta > Diptera > Culicidae > Aedes > Aedes albopictus. The sequence goes on along the minus strand of NC_085138.1, from coordinate 416,584,896 downwards.
CCTGGTTGGATTTCCTCTGAAATCCTGGAAGGATTTCCACTGAAATCCTGGAAGGATTTCCTCTGAAATCCTGGAAGGATTTCCTCTGAAATCCTGGAAGGATTTCCTCTGAAATCCTGGAAGGATTTCCTCTGAAATCGTGGAAGGATTTCCTCTGAAATCCTGGAAGGATTTCCTCTGAAGGATTTCCTCTGAAATCCTGGAAGGATTTCCTCTGAAATCCTGGAAGGATTTCCTCTGAAATCCTGGAAGGATTTCCTCTGAAATCCTGGAAGGATTTCCTCTGAAATCCTGGAAGGATTTCCTCTGAAATCCTGGAAGGATTTCCTCTGAAATCCTGGAAGGATTTCCTCTGAAATCCTGGAAGGATTTCCTTTGAAATCCTAGAAGGATTTCCTCTGAAATCCTGGAAGGATTTCCTCTGAAATCCTGGAAGGATTTCCTCTGAAATCCTGGAAGGATTTCCTCTGAAATCCTGGAAGGATTTCCTCTGAAATCCTGGAAGGATTTCCTCTGAAATCCTGGAAGGATTTCCTTTGAAATCCTGGAAGGATTTCCTCTGAAATCCTGGAAGGATTTCCTCTGAAATCCTGGAAGGATTTCCTCTGAAATCCTGGAAGGATTTCCTCTGAAATCCTGAAAGGATTTCCTCTGAAATCCTGGAAGGATTTCCTCTGAAATCCTGGAAGGATTTCCCCTGAAATCCTGGAAGGATTTCCCCTGAAATCCTGGAAGGATTTCCCCTGAAATCCTGGAAGGATTTCCCCTGAAATCCTGGAAGGATTTCCCCTGAAATCCTGGAAGGATTTCCCCTGAAATCCTGGAAGGATTTCCCCTGAAATCCTGGAAGGATTTCCCCTGAAATCCTGGAAGGATTTCCCCTGAAATCCTGGAAGGATTTCCCCTGAAATTCTGGAAGGATTTCCCCTGAAATACTGGAAGGATTTCCTCTGAAATCGTGGAAGGATTTCCTCTGAAATCCTGGAAGGATTTCCCCTGAAATTCTGGAAGGATTTCCTCTGAAATCCTGGAAGGATTTCCTCTGAAATCCTGGAAGGATTTCCTCTGAAATCCTGGAAGGATTTCCTCTGAAATCCTGGAAGGATTTCCTCTGAAATCCTGGAAGGATTTCCTCTGAAATCCTGGAAGGATTTCCTCTGAAATCCTGGAAGGATTTCCTCTGAAATCCTGGAAGGATGTCATCTGAAATGCTGGAAGGATGTCATCTGAAATGCTGGAAGTATGTGATCTGAAATCCTGGAAGGATGTCATCTGAAATCCTGGAAGGATTTCCTCTGAAATCCTGGTTGGATTTCCACTGAAATCCTGGAAGGATTTCCACTGAAATCCTGGAAGGATTTCCTCTGAAATCCTGGAAGGATTTCCTCTGAAATCCTGGAAGGATTTCCTCTGAAATTCTGGAAGGATTTCCTCTGAAATCCTGGAAGGATTTCCTCTGAAATCCTGGAAGGATTTCCTCTGAAATCCTGGAAGGATTTCCTCTGAAATCCTGGAAGGATTTCCTCTGAAATCCTGGAAGGATTTCCTCTGAAATCCTGGAAGGATTTCCTCTGAAATCCTGGAAGGATTTCCTCTGAAATCCTGGAAGGATTTCCTCTGAAATCCTGGAAGGATTTCCTCTGAAATCCTGGAAGGATTTCCTCTGAAATCCTGGAAGGATTTCCTCTGAAATCCTGGAAGGATTTCCTCTGAAATCCTGGAAGGATTTCCTCTGAAATCCTGGAAGGATTTCCTCTGAAATCCTGGAAGGATTTCCTCTGAAATCCTGGAAGGATTTCCTCTGAAATCCTGGAAGGATTTCCTCTGAAATTCTGGAAGGATTTCCTCTGAAATCCTGGAAGGATTTCCTCTGAAATCCTGGAAGGATTTCCTCTGAAATCCTGGAAGGATTTCCTCTGAAATCCTGGAAGAATTTCCTCTGAAATCCTGGAAGGATTTCCTCTGAAATCCTGGAAGGATTTCCTCTGAAATCCTGGAAGGATTTCCTCTGAAATCCTGGAAGGATTTCCTCTGAAATCCTGGAAGGATTTCCTCTGAAATCCTGGAAGGATTTCCTCTGAAATCCTGGAAGGATTTCCTCTGAAATCCTGGAAGGATTTCCTCTGAAATCCTGGAAGGATTTCCTCTGAAATCCTGGAAGGATTTCCTCTGAAATCCTGGAAGGATTTCCTCTGAAATCCTGGAAGGATTTCCTCTGAAATCCTGGAAGGATTTCCTCTGAAATCCTGGAAGGATTTCCTCTGAAATCCTGGAAGGATTTCCTCTGAAATCCTGGAAGGATTTCCTCTGAAATCCTGGAAGGATTTCCTCTGAAATCCTGGAAGGATTTCCTCTGAAATCCTGGAAGGATTTCCTCTGAAATCCTGGAAGGATTTCCTCTGAAATCCTGGAAGGATTTCCTCTGAAATCCTGGAAGGATTTCCTCTGAAATCCTGGAAGGATTTCCTCTGAAATCCTGGAAGGATTTCCTCTGAAATCCTGGAAGGATTTCCTCTGAAATCCCGGAAGGATTTCCTCTGAAATCCTGGAAGGATTTCCTCTGAAATCCTGGAAGGATTTCCTCTGAAATCCTGGAAGGATTTCCTCTGAAATCCTGGAAGGATTTCCTCTGAAATCCTGGAAGGATTTCCTCTGAAATCCTGGAAGGATTTCCTCTGAAATCCTGGAAGGATTTCCTCTGAAATCCTGGAAGGATTTCCTCTGAAATCCTGGAAGGATTTCCTCTGAAATCCTGGAAGGATTTCCTCTGAAATCCTGGAAGGATTTCCTCTGAAATCCTGGAAGGATTTCCTCTGAAATCCTGGAAGGATTTCCTCTGAAATCCTGGAAGGATTTCCTCTGAAATCCTGGAAGGATTTCCTCTGAAATCCTGGAAGGATTTCCTCTGAAATCCTGGAAGGATGTCATCTGAAATGCTGGAAGGATGTGATCTGAAATCCTGGAAGGATGTCATCTGAAATCCTGGAAGGATTTCCTCTGAAATCCTGGAAGGATTTCCTCTGAAATCCTGGAAGGATTTCCTCTGAAATCCTGGAAGGATTTCCTCTGAAATCCTGGAAGGATTTCCTCTGAAATCCTGGAAGGATTTCCTCTGAAATCCTGGAAGGATTTCCTCTGAAATCCTGGAAGGATTTCCTCTGAAATCCTGGAAGGATTTCCTCTGAAATCCTGGAAGGATTTCCTCTGAAATCCTGGCAGGATTTCCTCTGAAATCCTGGCAGGATTTCCTCTGAAATCCTGGAAGGATTTCCTCTGAAATCCTGGAAGGACTTCCTCTGAAATCCTGGAAGGATTTCCTCTGAAATCCTGGAAGGATTTCCTCTGAAATCCTGGAAGGATTTTCTCTGAAATCCTGGAAGGATTTCCTCTGAAATCCTGGAAGGATTTCCTCTGAAATCCTGGAAGGATTTCCTCTGAAATCCTGGAAGGATTTCCTCTGAAATCCTGGAAGGATTTCCTCTGAAATCCTGGAAGGATTTCCTCTGAAATCCTGGAAGGATTTCCTCTGAAATCCTGGAAGGATTTCCTCTGAAATCCTGGAAGGATTTCCTCTGAAATCCTGGAAGGATTTCCTCTGAAATCCTGGAAGGATTTCCTCTGAAATCCTGGAAGGATTTCCTCTGAAATCCTGGAAGGATTTCCTCTGAAATCCTGGAAGGATTTCCTCTGAAATCCTGGAAGGATTTCCTCTGAAATCCTGGAAGGATTTCCTCTGAAATCCTGGAAGGATTTCCTCTGAAATCCTGGAAGGATTTCCTCTGAAATCCTGGAAGGATTTCCTCTGAAATCCTGGAAGGATTTCCTCTGAAATCCTGGAAGGATTTCCTCTGAAATCCTGGAAGGATTTCCTCTGAAATCCTGGAAGGATTTCCTCTGAAATCCTGGAAGGATTTCCTCTGAAATCCTGGAAGGATTTCCTCTGAAATCCTGGAAGGATTTCCTCTGAAATCCTGGAAGGATTTCCTCTGAAATCCTGGAAGGATTTCCTCTGAAATCCTGGAAGGATTTCCTCTGAAATCCTGGAAGGATTTCCTCTGAAATCCTGGAAGGATTTCCTCTGAAATCCTGGAAGGATTTCCTCTGAAATCCTGGAAGGATTTCCTCTGAAATCCTGGAAGGATTTCCTCTGAAATCCTGGAAGGATTTCCTCTGAAATCCTGGAAGGATTTCCTCTGAAATCCTGGAAGGATTTCCTCTGAAATCCTGGAAGGATTTCCTCTGAAATCCTGGAAGGATTTCCTCTGAAATCCTGGAAGGATTTCCTCTGAAATTCTGGAAGGATTTCCTCTGAAATCCTGGAAGGATTTCATCTGAAATCCTGGAAGGATTTCCTCTGAAATTCTGGAAGGATTTCCTCTGAAATTCTGGAAGGATTTCCTCTGAAATTCTGGAAGGATTTCCTCTGAAATTCTGGAAGGATTTCTTCTGAAATCCTGGAAGGATTTCCTCTGAAATCCTGGAAGGATTTCCTCTGAAATCCTGGAAGGATTTCCTCTGAAATCCTGGAAGGATTTCCTCTGAAATCCTGGAAGGATTTCCTCTGAAATCCTGGAAGGATTTCCTCTGAAATCCTGGAAGGATTTCCTCTGAAATCCTGGAAGGATTTCCTCTGAAATCCTGGAAGGATTTCCTCTGAAATCCTGGAAGGATTTCCTCTGAAATCCTGGAAGGATTTCCTCTGAAATCCTGGAAGGATTTCCTCTGAAATCCTGGAAGGATTTCATCTGAAATCCTGGAAGGATTTCATCTGAAATCCTGGAAGGATTTCATCTGAAATCCTGGAAGGATTTCCTCTGAAATTCTGGAAGGATTTCCTCTGAAATCCTGGAAGGATTTCCTCTGAAATCCTGGAAGGATTTCCTCTGAAATCCTGGAAGGATTTCCTCTGAAATCCTGGAAGGATTTCCCCTGAAATCCTGGAAGGATTTCCTCTGAAATCCTGGAAGGATTTCCTCTGAAATCCTGGAAGGATTTCCTCTGAAATCCTGGAAGGATTTCCTCTGAAATCCTGGAAGGATTTCCTCTGAAATCCTGGAAGGATTTCCTCTGAAATCCTGGAAGGATTTCCTCTGAAATCCTGGAAGGATTTCCTCTGAAATCCTGGAAGGATTTCCTCTGAAATCCTGGAAGGATTTCCTCTGAAATCCTGGAAGGATTTCCTCTGAAATCCTGGAAGGATTTCCTCTGAAATCCTGGAAGGATTTCCTCTGAAATCCTGGAAGGATTTCCTCTGAAATCCTGGAAGGATTTCCTCTGAAATCCTGGAAGGATTTCCTCTGAAATCCTGGAAGGATTTCCTCTAAAATCCTGGAAGGATTTCCTCTGACATCCTGTAAGGATGTCATCTGAAATCCTCGAAGGAAGTCATCTGAAATCCTGGAAGGATGCCATCTGAAATCCTGGAAGGATTTCCTCTGAAATCCTGGAAGGATTTCCTCTGAAATCCTGGATGGATTTCCTCTGAAATCCTGGAAGGATTTCCTCTGAAATTTTGGAAGGATTTCCTCTGAAATCCTGGAAGGATTTCCTCTGAAATCCTGGAAGGATTTCCTCTGAAATCCTGGAAGGATTTCCTCTGAAATCCTGGAAGGATTTCCTCTGAAATCCTGGAAGGATTTCCTCTGAAATCCTGGAAGGATTTCCTCTGAAATCCTGGAAGGATTTCCTCTGAAATCCTGGAAGGATTTCCTCTGAAATCCTGGAAGGACTTCCTCTGAAATCTTGTAAGGATTTATTTTGAAATCCTGGAAGGATGTCCTCTAAAATCCTGGAAGGATTTCTCCTGATATCTTAGAAGAATTTCTCTTGAAATTCTGGAAGGATTTCTCCTGAAATTTTGGAAGGATTTCTCCTGCTCACAAGACTTCTCTGTTCAAGATCAAATCAAGCTCCATGAGGCTTTCGAACGCCCATTTTTGATCATCGACACATGACGTTCTTGCGCCTTACATTTGATTTAATATTCGCACAATCTGCTGTCGCTGCTCCTTCGACCATTTCACGTGCTCTAGTGAACCAATCCAGTACAAGATAGGACATCACCATCAAGCCCCAATCCTCAAACAGGACGACCATCTACGCTGCGTTCCTAGAACTGGTTGATGCCAAGCTCACCATCATCCCAAGAAGACATTGAATATAATTAGCATTCTCCTCGTAGTGCTCGCTGTCCTATCAAGAAGACGTCCAACTCTATCGCCAGCAAACGTCGCCGTCGTCGTCCGAACGAAGATGCCACCACTCATGCATAAAATCAGTTTGCTTTCCCCATCGCATCGTTATGCCTCGGTTGCTGGGTGTGTGGCCGTGACATGTGTTCCTTGGGTTAGGATGAACTGGAAGAGGGACGGAGTGTCACCGAAGAAAAAGTTAACGCTTTGTCATCAATCGGGTTCTTCCTGCGGGGTCCGTCCAAGAAGGGTTGCACAGGTAGATACGTAGCTATTCATCACACGGTTCGTCGTCCACTACGGCGGTGGTGGTGGTGCGAGGAGGGCAGCAAGCGTTCGGTGTCAGAACGTGACGGGGATATTGTGGATGAGCCCTCTGACTGAAGCTGACATAACTGATGACGTTCAATCGTAATCCGGGCTCATGCACAGTGGGTAAAGACGGATCATAAAGAAGGAAGTTGAGGTCTGAAACTTCATTGGATTTCAGAAGATATCTTCCCAGGAATTCAGGAGAAATCCTCTCAGATTTCCAGAGAAATAGTCCCAGGATTTCAAGAGAATTTCCCCTGAGATTTCAGGATAAATCTTTCCAAGATTTCAGGAGAAACTCTGTAAGAATTTCCTCATAAATCTTCCCAGGTTTTCCGGAGAAATCCTATCAGGCTTTTAGAAGAAATTCGCCCATGATATCAGGTGCAATCTTCCCGAGACTTCAGGAGAAATCTCTCCAGGATTTCAGGACATTTTTTAAGAATATCAGGATAGATGCTCCCAAAATATCGGGAGAAATTGTTCTTAGATTTCAAGAGGAATTCTTCAAGAATTTTCAAAGAAATCTTTCCAGGCTTTTCAGAAAAATCATACCAGCATATCTGGAGAAGTTCTCCAGAAATTCAGAATAAATCCATCAAAGATTTCAGAAGAAATCCTCACAGGATTTCAGGAGATATCCTTCCACGATACCAGGTGAAATCCTTCCGAGACGTCAGGAGCAATCCCTTCCGGAGATCTGGAGAAATTCAACCAAGATTTCTGGACCAATCTACCTAGGATATCAGGAGAAGTCCTTGCAGGATGGCATGTGTAATCCCCGCGGAACTTCTGGAGCAATCCCTCCAGAAGTTTTGAAGAAATCTTCCCAGGATATCAGGTACAATGCTCCCGGGACTTCAGGAGAATTCTGGAAATTTTGCCAGGCGTCAGGATAAGTTCTCCCAGGAATTCAGGATAAATCCACCAAGGATTTCAAGAGAAATCCTCACAGGATTTCAGCAGAACACATTACGGGGAATTCGGGGAAAAATCTTATTGGATTTCATGAGCAATTCTCACATGGAAGAATTCAGGAAGATTTCGGATTTCAAAAGAATCCTCCTTTTTGATCCACTGTGAAAGGAGAAACGGTAACACAAGTGCGTCTGTATGTATGTATGTGCGTGTGTTTGTCCTTGCCCCTCTCAGAAACAGTTGATGAGGAAGGTAAGATATTGATGAGCCAGAAGACCAATACCGCCGGCCCAACAGCAAGAGCAGCAGCAGCAGCAGATGGAATCACTCGTTCACGTTCGTTCAAGATGCGATGCCAGATGCGAGGTACATGAGATCTTATCGCCACGGGTCACGCATCCTTGCGGAAGGAAGACAAAGCGAACAGCAGCCAGGCAGCCAGCGCCAGCGGTGGACGATGCACGACTGAGCAGAGATAAATAAATAATTAGTGCAACTAATCAGATTTGGAGCGTGCCCGTGGATGTGTCGAGAAGGCGCCATGATTTGATGACGAGCTATGGTTTGGTGCTTGATGGCTTGATGGGAACAAATGCGCGGGGAGTTCGGTGGAAAGCCATTACCTGAAGAGCATAAATTAATTGGAATCAATCTCGTTCTCGGACGATGGATTTCCTATGCTTGGGGGTGGAGGTGCTTGTTCTACACGAAGTGGAACATTGAAATTGATGGCCAAGGTGGGCTGAGCTGGTATGAAAGTGTTAGATATACCGACCAATTAGTTTTCTTTCTTCCTTGATAACCTCAAGCAAGCTTAAGGAATTGCTAATATTTGATGCATTATAAGAAGACGCTTCTCTAAAAAATCTTTCGTTGAGCTTATTTTCCATACAATTCTCCCAAAAAAGTTATCAAACATTTCACTGGAAATTCCTTCAAGAAATTTTTTTAATGCAATCTTCTATTAAATCTTTTACAAATACAAATGTTTCCAGGACTTGAATAAAGATGCATCTAACTAAATTTTTATGCAAATACTCGAAGAACACAAGAATTCCTACAATTTATTTTCCATAAATATCTACGGGTTTTCACCAGGAGTGTCTCAAAGAATACCACCATGCGATTTATTTTCACGAAATTCTTACAGGATTAAAACAAATCTTCAAAGATTTCAAAAGAAATCCTCCTACGATTTCAGGAGAAATTCTCCAAGCGTTTCCTCCCAGATTTTAGGGAAATGTAATCCCAGGAATCCAGAATTCCAGGGAAAACCATCCCAGAATTTCATAAGTAATCCTCCAAGGATTTAAGGATCGATTTTTGTAGGATTTCATGAGAAATTCTTCCAAGATTTCAGAAAACAATCCACCCAGGATTTCAGCAGAAATATTCCCAAGGTTTGCGGAGAAATCTACAAAGGAAAAATTTCTGAAATTTGCGGAGAAATCCTTCCAGGATTTCAGCAGAAATTCTCCCAGGATTTCTGGAAAGAAACCTAAGAAAAATCAAAATAAATTCTTACGTAATTACGAAGGATTTCAGAATTCCAGGAGAAATCTTTTCAGGATTTCAGGAGAAATCCTTTCAGGATTTCAGGAGAAATCCTTTCAGGATTTCAGGAGAAATCCTTTCAGGATTTCAGGAGAAATCCTTTCAGGATTTCAGGAGAAATCCTTTCAGGATTTCAGGAGAAATCCTTTCAGGATTTCAGGAGAAATCCTTTCAGGATTTCAGGAGAAATCCTTTCAGGATTTCAGGAGAAATCCTTTCAGGATTTCAGGAGAAATCCTTTCAGGATTTCAGGAGAAATCCTTTCAGGATTTCAGGAGAAATCCTTTCAGGATTTCAGGAGAAATCCTTTCAGGATTTCAGGAGAAATCCTTTCAGGATTTCAGGAGAAATCCTCTCAGGATTTCAGGAGAAATCCTTTCAGGATTTCAGGAGAAATCCTTTCAGGATTTCAGGAGAAATCCTTTCAGGATTTCAGGGGAAATCCTTCCAGGATTTCAGGGGAAATCCTTCCAGGATTTCAGGGGAAATCCTTCCAGGATTTCAGGGGAAATCCTTCTAGGATTTCAGGGGAAATCCTTCCAGGATTTCAGGGGAAATCCTTCCAGGATTTCAGGGGAAATCCTTCCAGGATTTCAGGGGAAATCCTTCCAGGATTTCAGGGGAAATCCTTCCAGGATTTCAGGGGAAATCCTTCCAGGATTTCAGGGGAAATCCTTCCAGGATTTCAGGGGAAATCCTTCCAGGATTTCAGGGGAAATCCTTCCAGGATTTCAGGGGAAATCCTTCCAGGATTTCAGGGGAAATCCTTCCAGGATTTCAGGGGAAATCCTTCCAGGATTTCAGGGGAAATCCTTCCAGGATTTCAGGGGAAATCCTTCCAGGATTTCAGGGGAAATCCTTCCAGGATTTCAGGGGAAATCCTTCCAGGATTTCAGGGGAAATCCTTCCAGGATTTCAGGGGAAATCCTTCCAGGATTTCAGGGGAAATCCTTCCAGGATTTCAGGGGAAATCCTGCCAGGATTTCAGGGGAAATCCTTCCAGGATTTCAGGGGAAATCCTTCCAGGATTTCAGGGGAAATCCTTCCAGGATTTCAGGGGAAATCCTTCCAGGATTTCAGGGGAAATCCTTCCAGGATTTCAGGGGAAATCCTTCCAGGATTTCAGGGGAAATCCTTCCAGGATTTCAGGGGAAATCCTTCCAGGATTTCAGGGGAAATCCTTCCAGGATTTCAGGGGAAATCCTTCCAGGATTTCAGGGGAAATCCTTCCAGGATTTCAGGGGAAATCCTTCCAGGATTTCAGGGGAAATCCTTCCAGGATTTCAGGGGAAATCCTTCCAGGATTTCAGGGGAAATCCTTCCAGGATTTCAGGGGAAATCCTTCCAGGATTTCAGAGGAAATCCTTCCAGGATTTCAGAGGAAATCCTTCCAGGATTTCAGAGGAAATCCTTCCAGGATTTCAGGGGAAATCCTTCCAGGATTTCAGGGGAAATCCTTCCAGGATTTCAGAGGAAATCCTTCCAGGATTTCAGAGGAAATCCTTCCAGGATTTCAGAGGAAATCCTTCCAGGATTTCAGAGGAAATCCTTCCAGGATTTCAGAGGAAATCCTTCCAGGATTTCAGAGGAAATCCTTCCAGGATTTCAGAGGAAATCCTTCCAGGATTTCAGAGGAAATCCTTCCAGGATTTCAGAGGAAATCCTTCCAGGATTTCAGAGGAAATCCTTCCAGGATTTCAGAGGAAATCCTTCCAGGATTTCAGAGGAAATCCTTCCAGGATTTCAGAGGAAATCCTTCCAGGATTTCAGAGGAAATCCTTCCAGGATTTCAGAGGAAATCCTTCCAGGATTTCAGAGGAAATCCTTCCAGGATTTCAGAGGAAATCCTTCCAGGATTTCAGAGGAAATCCTTCCAGGATTTCAGAGGAAATCCTTCCAGGATTTCAGAGGAAATCCTTCTAGGATTTCAGAGGAAATCCTTCCAGGATTTCAGAGGAAATCCTTCCAGGATTTCAGAGGAAATCCTTCCAGGATTTCAGAGGAAATCCTTCCAGGATTTCAGAGGAAATCCTCCCAGGATTTCAGAGGAAATCCTCCCAGGATTTCAGAGGAAATCCTCCCAGGATTTCAGAGGAAATCCTCCCAGGATTTCAGAGGAAATCCTCCCAGGATTTCAGAGGAAATCCTCCCAGGATTTCAGAGGAAATCCTCCCAGGATTTCAGAGGAAATCCTCCCAGGATTTCAGAGGAAATCCTCCCAGGATTTCAGAGGAAATCCTTCCAGGATTTCAGAGGAAATCCTTCCAGTATTTCAGAGGAAATCCTTCCAGGATTTTAGAGGAAATCCTTCCAGGATTTCAGGGGAAATCCTTCCAGGATTTCAGAGGAAATCCTTCCAGGATTTCAGGGGAAATCCTTCCAGGATTTCAGGGGAAATCCTTCCAGGATTTCAGGGGAAATCCTTCCAGGATTTCAGGGGAAATCCTTCCAGGATTTCAGGGGAAATCCTTCCAGGATTTCAGGGGAAATCCTTCCAGGATTTCAGGGGAAATCCTTCCAGGATTTCAGGGGAAATCCTTCCAGGATTTCAGGGGAAATCCTTCCAGGATTTCAGGGGAAATCCTTCCAGGATTTCAGGGGAAATCCTTCCAGGATTTCAGGGGAAATCCTTCCAGGATTTCAGGGGAAATCCTTCCAGGATTTCAGGGGAAATCCTTCCAGGATTTCAGGGGAAATCCTTCCAGGATTTCAGGGGAAATCCTTCCAGGATTTCAGGGGAAATCCTTCCAGGATTTCAGGGGAAATCCTTCCAGGATTTCAGGGGAAATCCTTCCAGGATTTCAGGGGAAATCCTTCCAGGATTTCAGGGGAAATCCTTCCAGGATTTCAGGGGAAATCCTTCCAGGATTTCAGGGGAAATCCTTCCAGGATTTCAGGGGAAATCCTTCCAGGATTTCAGGGGAAATCCTTCCAGGATTTCAGGGGAAATCCTTCCAGGATTTCAGGGGAAATCCTTCCAGGATTTCAGGGGAAATCCTTCCAGGATTTCAGGGGAAATCCTTCCAGGATTTCAGGGGAAATCCTTCCAGGATTTCAGGGGAAATCCTTCCAGGATTTCAGAGGAAATCCTTCCAGGATTTCAGGGGAAATCCTTCCAGGATTTCAGGGGAAATCCTTTCAGGATTTCAGGGGAAATCCTTCCAGGATTTCAGGGGAAATCCTTCCAGGATTTCAGGGGAAATCCTTCCAGGATTTCAGGGGAAATCCTTCCAGGATTTCAGGGGAAATCCTTCCAGGATTTCAGGGGAAATCCTTCCAGGATTTCAGGGGAAATCCTTCCAGGATTTCAGGGGAAATCCTTCCAGGATTTCAGGGGAAATCCTTCCAGGATTTCAGGGGAAATCCTTCCAGGATTTCAGGGGAAATCCTTCCAGGATTTCAGGGGAAATCCTTCCAGGATTTCAGGGGAAATCCTTCCAGGATTTCAGGGGAAATCCTTCCAGGATTTCAGGGGAAATCCTTCCAGGATTTCAGGGGAAATCCTTCCAGGATTTCAGGGGAAATCCTTCCAGGATTTCAGGGGAAATCCTTCCAGGATTTCAGGGGAAATCCTTCCAGGATTTCAGGGGAAATCCTTCCAGGATTTCAGGGGAAATCCTTCCAGGATTTCAGGGGAAATCCTTCCAGGATTTCAGGGGAAATCCTTCCAGGATTTCAGGGGAAATCCTTCCAGGATTTCAGGGGAAATCCTTCCAGGATTTCAGGGGAAATCCTTCCAGGATTTCAGGGGAAATCCTTCCAGGATTTCAGGGGAAATCCTTCCAGGATTTCAGGGGAAATCCTTCCAGGATTTCAGGGGAAATCCTTCCAGGATTTCAGGGGAAATCCTTCCAGGATTTCAGGGGAAATCCTTCCAGGATTTCAGGGGAAATCCTTCCAGGATTTCAGGGGAAATCCTTCCAGGATTTCAGGGGAAATCCTTCCAGGATTTCAGGGGAAATCCTTCCAGGATTTCAGGGGAAATCCTTCCAGGATTTCAGGGGAAATCCTTCCAGGATTTCAGGGGAAATCCTTCCAGGATTTCAGGGGAAATCCTTCCAGGATTTCAGGGGAAATCCTTCCAGGATTTCAGGGGAAATCCTTCCAGGATTTCAGGGGAAATCCTTCCAGGATTTCAGGGGAAATCCTTCCAGGATTTCAGGGGAAATCCTTCCAGGATTTCAGGGGAAATCCTTCCAGGATTTCAGGGGAAATCCTTCCAGGATTTCAGGGGAAATCCTTCCAGGATTTCAGGGGAAATCCTTCCAGGATTTCAGGGGAAATCCTTCCAGGATTTCAGGGGAAATCCTTCCAGGATTTCAGGGGAAATCCTTCCAGGATTTCAGGGGAAATCCTTCCAGGATTTCAGGGGAAATCCTTCCAGGATTTCAGGGGAAATCCTTCCAGGATTTCAGGGGAAATCCTTCCAGGATTTCAGGGGAAATCCTTCCAGGATTTCAGGGGAAATCCTTCCAGGATTTCAGGGGAAATCCTTCCAGGATTTCAGGGGAAATCCTTCCAGGATTTCAGGGGAAATCCTTCCAGGATTTCAGGGGAAATCCTTCCAGGATTTCAGGGGAAATCCTTCCAGGATTTCAGGGGAAATCCTTCCAGGATTTCAGGGGAAATCCTTCCAGGATTTCAGGGGAAATCCTTCCAGGATTTCAGGGGAAATCCTTCCAGGATTTCAGGGGAAATCCTTCCAGGATTTCAGGGGAAATCCTTCCAGGATTTCAGGGGAAATCCTTCCAGGATTTCAGGGGAAATCCTTCCAGGATTTCAGGGGAAATCCTTCCAGGATTTCAGGGGAAATCCTTCCAGGATTTCAGGGGAAATCCTTCCAGGATTTCAGGGGAAATCCTTCCAGGGTTTCAGGGGAAATCCTTCCAGGATTTCAGGGGAAATCCTTCCAGGATTTCAGGGGAAATCCTTCCAGGATTTCAGGGGAAATCCTTCCAGGATTTCAGGGGAAATCCTTCCAGGATTTCAGGGGAAATCCTTCCAGGATTTCAGGGGAAATCCTTCCAGGATTTCAGGGGAAATCCTTCCAGGATTTCAGGGGAAATCCTTCCAGGATTTCAGGGGAAATCCTTCCAGGATTTCAGGGGAAATCCTTCCAGGATTTCAGGGGAAATCCTTCCAGGATTTCAGGGGAAATCCTTCCAGGATTTCAGGGGAAATCCTTCCAGGATTTCAGGAGAAATCCTTCCAGGATTTCAGGAGAAATCCTTCCAGGATTTCAGGAGAAATCCTTCCAGGATTTCAGGAGAAATCCTTCCAGGATTTCAGGAGAAATCCTTCTAGGATTTCAGGAGAAATCCTTCTAGGATTTCAGGGAAATCCTTCCAGGATTTCAGGGGAAATCCTTCCAGGATTTCAGGGGAAATCCTTCCAGGATTTCAGGAGAAATTCTTCCAGGATTTCAGGAGAATTTCCCAAGAATTGGCTGAAAATTCCTTCAAAAGTACATTCTGGAATTCTTCCAGGAGTATTTTAAGAAATTCCTCAAGGAGTTTGTATGCATTCCCGGTGGAGTTACTCTAAGAAGCGCAAGAGATTGCTGGGGACTTACTGGACATGATAGAATACAAATCGTAGCTTTGTATAATGATAGCAGTTATCGTTACACCCGTAGACTTTAGGAGACAACTCAAGAACAGTTTTGATGACCTAGGATATCCAGAAAAATATTCTGAACCATTTCCTACCCTTTTCATGCTGTTGAGCACTAGAACTGCAGAAATACGAAAAAAAAACTCTATAATAACGCTTGGAAACATTCCGGCTTGAAAGGTAAATGCAACAGAATGTACGAATGATAAAAGGGGCGTTGGCATAAAGAGGTCTCAGTTCATAACTGTTGAATTGCACTTAGTGCGCTTAGTAGCTGAGCAGGCTCTGTCGCAGTGGGAATAAAAAGAAGACTAGAAAACTCTAAATCTATTTTCGCTTAGCGTCTTATGCTGTAAAATTCTTCAAACATAATATGTATTCTCCTATTCCATTCTGAGGATCAACTCGAGCAACTGGCCTCCTATTTTATGGAAAGTACCCAAAATCATCATAAGGCATAACTGGTGATACTGCACCGCATTCCTCAAAATCTCCTCTTTCAGAAGAAGTGCGTGCCTTCAGCCCCAATTTCGTCGGAATATGACGATGACGACGACTAGAACGACATACGGCAACATTGGATAAACATATAACAATACACCCCGAACATACCGGCATCAAATATCAAAACATATCTGCCTATCTATAGCAAACAGCAACCGTGTCGAGGCTGGCTGACTGGACTGGCTGCTTCGTTCGTACACGGAGGAGCCCAATTGTGATTGCGTGGCCAACTGATGCTTCACGCCAACAACCACTCAGCCAGAGCAGAGCACCCGAAAACCCGAACAAGAGGCCATAAATATGATCAATAAATAACAAGCAAATTGAACATCATTAAATTTAATTGCCTGTACAAATCAAAAATCATTAGATGTGTTTAATCATTCTCCACTTGGGCCGGGCGGGGGCGCTGTTGTGGGGCGGTTCTCGTGACAGTGATATCTCTTTTTTCCCTCGCGCCAGACGGCCTGCCGGTCGCCGACCGGTCAGCCTCTCTCCTAGGGCTAGGGCTGACTGGATAGAATGTAGATCCGTTGAAAGTTGGGGAGGAATATTTTTTCGGTCTTTTTGTTTTCCGCTCTAGGTTTGGTGGTATGTGCTTTTTTTCCGAGTCGGTAGAGGCTTTTAATACACGACGAGGACCGCGATGAGCGATGATACACTCACGCGGCGAGCCATCATCGGCGGGCCATTAATTTAAATATGAACTCGAGAAGGGGGCGTCAAGTTGATGATTGGAGCGGATTGTGAATAATGATTCGGCTCGTCAGGTCAGTGGGATCTGATCATCCGGCTAAGAAATTGATGTACCCTTACTGAGTTAATCAAAAATCCGTTGATTGAGACAGCATTTTGAGTTATTTATCAGGCAGGACTGAGCGGCACTGTCTGTTTTCGGATAGATATCATTCTTGATACCTGGGAGGTATGATACGGACATGTACTAACATGAAAGTGACTTCATTATTGCGTCTCATTAAGAATTATTCCAGGAATACACCTCCATGAAAACCTTGAAAGTGTTTTTTTGTTTTATTACTATTTTTTTCTAATTATCGTGGAAGCTTCTTGGAGGATTTCATTTTATAAGTTCAATAAGAATTTCTCTGAAGCTTACCCTCAGAATTCTTTTAGAATGTATTCCTTTCCCTCCTCGATCTCCAGGAACATCGCTAGAAATTCCTTTTGGAATTCTTTCTGAGATTTTGAAAATACCGTCTTGTCGTACAGACTGAAGGAAACTTAACACTAGGCAACGGACACACGGATCATGCACCAGTGGAAACGGAGAACATACTATCCTCGTAAAAATGGCATCGCCCGGAGCAGGAATCGAACCCTCATCCCACGGTGCAATACTTCTTAAAGTTTGGTGACCCTAACCCCACGGCTTATACTGGGTTCCAGGTCACTGTGGCATTGAAGGGAATGAATTGGCAGACGAGCTTGCTAAAAGTGGTTCCAATTTACAGTTTTCTGACCCAGAACCATATGGTGGTATATCAAACTGTACAAATAAAATGGACCTGAAACGCTGCGCTGGGCTGAGCAGAGGGTGATATCCAATTGGATGGACGTCAAAAATCGCTATCAGTCAAAACGATTTATAACACCAAATGCTTATAAAACCAAAAAGCTCTTAGAGCTCAACAAGAGAGCTCTATGTACATACACTGGCCTAGTAACTGGACACTGCCCGAGCAGGTATCACTAGAAAATATTGGCCATATTCAGAGTGATATCTGTCGTTTCTGTAATACGGGACGTGAAACCTCGGAACATCTGCTTTGCAGTTGTGGTGCTTTATACACGCGCAGGCAAAGATTTCTAAATAGTGGTTGCTTGCAACCCAGTGAGATCTGGTCTGCAAACCCTGGGAAGGTCTTGGAGTTTATCAATTCCATTGCACCTGACTGGGAGACGACGCGTCGTGGCAGTAGCTGATTACTTGACACATGGTTATTAGCTGGCTAGATGCGAATATCAAAACGGGACATGCCACAAAAGTTCAGTCTATTGGACGCAGTGGACGAATTTCGCCCCAAATCGTATTCGGAGTTGGCAGCACCCTCTCAGATTACAATGAAACTTTCTGGGTATGTACACCAAGACTAGATAAGCCACTTTGCATACTTAGTTTCTTCAAAATTTATCTGGACTGACTTTTGAAAAGGGCTAAACTTTTTTTATGGATTTTTTAAAAATGTTTTTAATCAAAAAATGACTACTCCTACAAAAAAGTGTTGTATGGGTGATTATCACAAAATAAGTCAAATTTTAAGAAAAAAATACTGAAATAAATCCAAAATGAGCCCTACACTGAAAAAAATCATTTCAAAAAATTCAAAGTTGATTTAAAAAAAAACACCATTTTTGATTTTGATGAAATTTTGTCTCAAGACAGGTAATTATGTTCCCTACCAACCGTCCATACATCACAAGATGGGCACTTTTAAGGAAAAAAAGTTTTTCTAACAAAAACTTTTCATGTCCAAATTATTATTATTTCAGTGTCTTTTTTTAAAAACAAACTAAACCAGTGAAGGTTATCTAGTAATCTCAAAATGCAATGAAACTTATTGTGTCATATGCGACAATACAATGCACCCATATTCACGCAGCAGCACTCTAGAAGTACGAAACAATATACAATTAGAACACGCATTTCATACGTGCTGCTGTAATTTCTACCCAAACGTTTCTACCCCATGTTCTTACCTAATATTAGGTAAGGCTATTTATTAGATTCGAACTACCTAATCGAAAAAAAAACAAATCAAGAGTTGTACCTAAAGCAAATATGAACAAAACAAGAAAATGAATCGGTATCATTCAACGTGCTACTTCTCTTTGGTTATTAAAGGCAGTTCTGAAAAGTAATGGATCAATCGTATAAATCAAAATTCAACAAATTCAAGTGCAGTGCAAAAATAAACAATCCAAAGTGCAACCGTCATAATCTACGGGGCATGTCATTAAGATTGATAGATAAAATTCATTCCATGGGATATACACATGAAATCGACGAATCGATGAGTATTTGTGAGTCATGTCGTGGATTGATAAGTCACAACAGAAGCCCGAATACGAAAAAACGCCGATCGGATGGAAACGACGAAACTATGGAACCATCATTTAGTGGGCAGCAACATCATGATGTTCCAGAACCAGAACCGTCAACGAGTGGTCAACAAATCGAACATGAGCTGGGTAAGTAAGCCTTCAACGTGTTAGCTTCTTTTATATAACTCATTTTGCAGCTCGTTGCAAAACTACATTTTTCAGTATTCTTCGTATTTATCCAACCCGGCAAGCCTCGTTGGATAAATGTACTACTTGTGCGAAAAAAAGTCATTTTTGCAACTCGTTGCATAAATAACTATCATTAACTTTCCACTGCATTCATTATTATATTGTTAACCTTAACTTTTATCTTACAGATATGGTACCATCTATTCCATCATTGGAGTCAATTCCGTCAACAGATCAACTACAGGGTCCCCATAATATTGAGAAGTTTAATACCATTGCTGAAACATTGAGTTTATCGCCAATCTCATCTAGAAACATGAGAAGTATGGAATATCGCATAAACAAATCATTGCAGATTACGAAAGCAGTTCGAAAAAATATCTTCGGAATAGATTCAACGGATGTTGGCAAAGTGGAGGCGTATGACGAGATAATTATGCAGTTAAAGGATAAGTTCAATCACCCTACAGAAGCGAACAGATTAAAATACTATCTGTACTTCCTAAGTCTTGGTCGGTAAATAAAATCACAAGAGAGTTTAACGCACCAATGTATATGGCGAGGCAGGTGAAGGATCTTGTTTATGAACAGGGTATTCTTTGTACCACCGAAAAAAGAAGGGGGCATGGTATTGATGACGATACAAAACAAATAGTAAGAGAATTTTTTGATGATAATGATATCAGCAGGCCAATGCCAGGAACAAATGATTTTGTTTGTGAGGTTCGAAATGGAAAAAAACAACAAGTTCAAAAACGACTTTTGATGATGTCGCTCAAAGAGGCTTATATGATTTTTGTAGATATGTACAAAACTGTGAATATTGGTTTCACAGTATTTACACAGTTGCGACCAAAGCATTGTATTTTACTTGATTCTACTGGTATACATAATGTATGCATATGTACTATTCATGAAAATGTAAATTTAATGTTCAACAGTATAAGAATTGTGTCACAAGATGAAATAATACAAAAAATGCTTTGCGATATTTCCACCAGAACAGATAATTGTTTTTTCCGTGCTTGTGAAAAGTGTGCTTATAATGAACACATTGAAGAGGAACTTACATTGATATTAGAATCAAATGACAAAGAAGAGATTATATTTCAGCAGTGGTTGAATACTGATCGCTGTAATTTAGAAACGATTATTAAACCTGTTGATGAATTTGTTCCGTATCTTGTTGATAAAATTGACAAACTTATAACACACGACTTTATTCATAAACAACAATCATCATTTCTTAGAAATAAAAAAGATACATTAAAGGATGATGAAATTCTTGCGATTTGTGATTTCTCTGACAACTATTCATTCATAATTCAAAACGCTGCTCAAGGATATCATTGGAACAACTCGCAAGCAACAATACACCCATTTGAAATTTACTATATGAAAGATAATAAACTAGTAAATGTTAGCTTCATTATCATATCGGAAGTAATGGCTCACGATACAGTTGCGGTCCAGTTGTTCATCTAAAAAATGATAGATTTTATGAAACAATTAACGAACTTTTCTAAAATTTATTTTATGTCTGATGGGGCAGCATCACAATACAAAAATAAGAAGAACTTTGCTAGTCTATGTAGATTCCAGTCAAAGCATGCATTAAGAGCAGAATGGCATTTTTTTGCAACGTCCCACGGTAAAGGTCCATGTGATGCTATTGGTGGCACTCTCAAGCGAATGGCAAAGAGAGCAAGTCTTGCTCGAGATTATGGAAATACCATAACAACTCCACGAGAGTTATATAACTGGGCAGTTGTACAGACAGATAAAAATATAACTAAATTAAATTTCTGTTACGTATCCACTGAACAGTACATTAAAATGTCAGAAGATCTCGAAGAAATATATAATAACGCCAAAACAATACCAGGCACTCAGAAATTCCATAGTTTTTTGCCTATTCCTGGCGACAAAGTAAAGGCAAACAGGTATTCTAATTCAGAAGATGAACCAAAAATATTTAGTATGATCGGAAAAAAATAGAAAAGAACATGTTTGAAATTGGCTCTAAGATACATATATACAATATATTTGAAAAATTCATAATTATAAATAATTGTATATTTAAAAGTGCACTTCAATACATATTGCGATCAAACATTACATTTCCTAAGAAAATACATTTGTAATATTTTGAAGTTTTTTATGTATAGGAAAACCCTTCCAAATGATTGAATAAATAACACAAAATCTCCTAGAAAATTGAGTTTCATTGGATTCTGGGATTGTTATGGCCTTCACTGGTTTTATTGTTGATAACAAAATACACTGAAAAAAAAATCATTCGAACAAGAAAAAGTTTTTGTTAGAAAAACTTTTTTTCCTTAAAAGTGCCCATCTTGTGATGTATGGACGGTTGGTAGGGAACATAATTACCTGTCTTGAGACAAAATTTCATCAAAATCAAAAATGGTGTTGTTGTTGATTTAAAAACTTTGAATTTTTAGAAATGATTTTTTTCAGTGTAGGGCTCATTTTGGATTTTTTTCAGTATTTTTTTCTTAAAATTTGACTTATTTTGTGATAATCACCCATACAACACTTTTTTGTAGGAGTAGTCATTTTTTGATTAAAAACATTTTTAAAAAATCCATAAAAAAAGTTTAGCCCTTTTCAAAAGTCAGTCGAGAAAAAAAATAGAAAAATGAGTATGCAAAGTGGCTTATCTGGGCAAGGTCTACACACCAAGAAAGTTTCGTTGTAATCTGAGAGGGTGCTGCCAACATTTGTTCGAGTTGGCGCGAAATCCGTCAGTGGCTTAATTTCCCCAACAGGGGAGAAAAAAAAACCCCCACGGCTATGAGGCTCCACAACATTATATTTTTTTCCAGAATTTTTATAGAAAAAAAATTGAAGGATTTCCTGGAATGATATCAGGGCATTTTTTTTTATTATCGTACAAATTGGGCCGAAGGGTCTCAGATTTTCATGAATTTTTTTCCGCAGGCTGGGCTCATGAATATATGAACAAAAAAAAAATGAGAAAAATTCAGGGTCGCCTATTTTTCTCAGGTGGAAATTCTTTGTTTTCCCCTGACACAACTTACTTTGAAAAATCATAACTCAAGAACGAAGCATCATAGAAACAAAATTTTTTTTTTAAAAAATGAAAGAAAATTTTCTCAGAAATCCAAAAAAAAATATGAACTGGAAAAAATTTTCCACAAAATTTTCCACAGTTGAGAAAATTCGTAAAGAAAAGCCGGAAAAACAATGCCCGAACTAGTAGAAAATTTTCAAAAAAATATTTTTTAGAAGTGAGAATGAGTTTTAATCGCTAAAATTTTTTGAATGTACTTTTTTTCGTTTTTGAGTTATGGCCAATTTTGTTGAAAAATGTCCAAATGTATCATACAAGCCTTTTTTTTTTGAAAAATTATAACTCAAGAACGAAGCATCGTAGAAACAAAGTTTTTAAATGAAAGCAAATTTTCTCAGGAACCAAAAAAGTGAAAAGGGAAAAGTTTTCCACCGTTGGGAAAATTCAAAAAGAATGCCGGAAAAAGTATTCCCGAAATCACGGGAAATTTTCAAAAAAATATTTTCGAGAAGGCAATTTCATAAGCTTTGATCGCTGAAATTTTTGGAATGGATTTTTTTTCTTTCTTGAGTTATGGTCAATTTTGTGAAAAATAACCATATTATATGGACATTTTTTACATAATTGGCCATAACTCAAGAACGAAAAACAAGTGCATTGCAAAAATTTCAGCCATCAAAGCTTATGAAACTACCTTCTCAATAATATTTCGCGAGTTTGGGCTTAGTTTTCCGGCTTTTCTTTGTGAATTTCCTCAACGGTGGAACATTTTTAAAAAACTTTTTCCTTAAAAAAAACTTAGTTTCTACGATGCTTCGTTCTTAAGCTATGATTTTTCAAAGAAAAGGCTTATCTGACACATTTGGACATTTTTTCAATAAAATTGGACATAACTCAAAAACGAAAAAAAGCGCATTCCAAAAATTTCAGCGATTAAAGTTTATGAAATAACCTTCTCAGAATTTTTTTTTTTTTGATATTTTTTTACGAGTTCGGGCATTGTTTTTCCAGCTTTTTTTTACGAATTTTCTCAACTGCGGAAAATTTTGTGGAAAACTTTTTCCAGTTCATATTTTTTTTGGGATTTCTGAGAAAATTTGCTTATATTTTCTAAAAAAAACTTTGTTTCTATGATCCTTCGTTCTTGAGTTGTTTTTCTCTCAATTTATTTTTGTTCATATATTCATGAGCCCTGCCTGTGGAAAAAGTTTCATGAAAATCTGGGACCCTTCGGCCCAATCCCGTACGGTAATAATAAAAATGCCATCAGCGAGAATTCTTTCAGAAACTCCTCCAGGTATCCCTTTAGAATACATTCTCACCAATATATTTCAAATTTTCTCCAGGAAATCCTCCAGAAATTCTTGCAGGATTTTTTTCCAGAAATACTCAAAAGGTGTCTTTCAAAAATTTCTGACTAAATTTCTCAAAAGATTCATTTTGAAACTAGTCCACGGGTTTCCCAAAAAGAAATCTTCCTGGCCCTATAAAAGTTTGTGCATGTATTTCTTGAAACATTTTTGAAGACACTCTTCTCGAAATATTATCAGAGCTTCATTGAATTTATTTTCGGGAACTCTCCCGGAGTTCTTCTAGAAATTTCTAAAGCACTTCTAGGAATTCCTCCAAAGATTTCTTCAAACTATGCAATTTTTTTGAAATTTTTTTATTGAGATTGAGATTTTTTCCAAAAATTCCTTTAAAGTTGTCCATTATCAATTTAGAAATCTTTCAAGTAACTCTCTCAAAAAATATTGTTGAAATTTCTCCAGAGATTCGTTCGAGTGTTACTACACATAATCAGAAATTCTCTCAGACATTTATTTAGCAATTCTTAAAGAAAATTCTCTATAATTTCTTCAGAAAATCGTTAAAGGGTTTTTCCCGAAGTTCGTCCAAGTATCAGGGACAACTTAGCATTTATTGAGCCGTTTCTTCAGCGATTCTTTTAGAGTTTTCTTTTGGTAGTGGTTCAAGGATTTTTTTTATCTGTATTAACGAGATTTTTAGCCCTAGGCTAGTTCATCTCGGGACCCACGCTTTACTTCCCTTCCGAAGGAAGAACTCACATTTTTCGAGTTTGTCGGGAGTGGGATTCGATCCCAGTTCCTCGGCGTGATAGTCAAGTGTTCTAACCATCACACCAGGCCCGCTCCACGTTCAAAGATTTCTCCAAAGATTGTATCAGCAATTCTTGCAGAAATAAGATTGCAATCTTTGGCATTTAAAAAAGCTGTTTAGAAATTCTTCTATGAATATTGGTATTCTTTCGAAGACTCATTCAACAGTTCGTTTTTTTTTCAGGCTTGTCTGAAGAATTTCTCCATGATTTCTTTTTTGCTTCAGCTGGATTTCCTACAATTTTTTTTGAAAGTAGTACTTTGAATATTTTTGGGTACTGATCCCTTCAGAAATAGTATTAGAAATTCGTATGAAACAACCTCGAGAGGTATCTCCACGAGATCGAAAAATTTCTGTAAAAAGGCTTGGAGAAATATCTGAAACAATTCTTGCAAAAACCGCCGATGTAATCCCAGAAGATGTTACTGACGGAACTTCCGAAGCAATCTCTAAAAAAAAATTTTGAACTTCTGGAAGAATTTGCGAGATTTTTTAAAGTTCAGATATATTTTTGAAAAAAAAAAACCCCTAAGAAAAACTTTTAAAAAAGTATGAATTACCCAAAATTTTGAAAAAGTCTCTGGAAATATTTTTAAACTTTTTTCAGAAAAAAACTCTGAAGAAATTTCTGAAGAAATCTCCAGTAGAATATACAGAGTCATCTCAGAAAGAGCTTTTGAATGAATCTCTGGAAAAATATTTGAAGAAATTACAGGGAATTCCTTGAAAGAATGTCTGAAGGTGCTTCGTTGTGGTTTATTGAAGAATTTTTAGGAAAAAAATCCCGAAGAAATCTTTTAATAAAAAGGATTTTTTTGCAACTGTTCCTGCTAAAATCTGCGTACGCACTTCCAAAAGAGTCCCTGCAGAAATTTCTGGAAAAACGCCCATATTGGCATCTGTAGAGACCTCTCAAAAATGCTCTTGAGAAGTCCCTAAAAGAATATCTGAGGAAAATCAAAGAAAATATTTCTTAATAAATTCTTTGAAGGATTCGTGGAGGAATTCGTAGAGTTATCCTTAGAAGAAATGTCGGAAAAAATTCTGGGTAAATACTTGGAGGAATATTTGGAGGAAATTCAGAAGAAAATTCTGCTTGAATAACTGAAAATAATTATGCAAAAATCTGTGGAGATATTCCTGTAGTATATAATGAATAATTTCTAGAAGAAATTTCTGGACATATTTTTAAAATAAAGTAAATTTTGAACAAATCTCTGGTGAATTTCTTTATGAAATACCTGTACGAATTTCTAAAGAAGTCTGTAGAAGACTTTCTTTGAAAGAAATAATAACGGGAACCTGGAGAGATTTTTTTGAACGAATCTTAAGATTTTCATAAATAATCCCTGGTGAAATTTTAGAAGAAATCCATGGAAATCTTCCCAAAAGAGTTCCTAAAGGAAATTTCTTGGAATTTTGTTTAGATAGATTCGAAGACAATGCTGGAGAAGATTCTTAAAATATCCCAGGAAGCATTTTTGAAGAAACCGCTGAAGGAATTTCTGAAAAAAAACCTTGGTTTATTTTAAGACCGAATTCTTCGAATAATTTCTGAAGCAATCCATAGAGCAATTAAAAAAAACTTGGAATTCCTGGACAAATCTATTGAGGTATAAAGAATCATAAAGAATTTTCGAAGGAATCTCTAGGGAAATTTCTGATTCTCTTAATGAATTCTTGGAGCAAGTTCTTGAGCAATTCTAAACTTAAGATTTTTGGAGATTTTTGCATGGTTTCCTAGTCGAATTCTCGCTCGGATTTCAGAAAAAAAAAAATCTATGGAGGATCTTCTGAGGAAACCCATAGATCTTTTTCTAGTGGAATTGTTGGATGAATTTCAGGAGGATCTGTTGAAGGAAATTCTGAAAAAAAAATAAAAGGAATTTCTTAAGGAATCCATGGAAGATGTTGTAAAAAATCGTCAGAAAGATCCGTGTAAGACTTTCTGAAAGAAATTCCTGGGGAAATTTTAAAAGTAATGCATGAAGCAATATCAAAAGGAATCCTAGGAAGGCTTTATACGGAGTTCTTAAATAAATTTAAGGAATAATCTCAAGAAAACTTTGAATAAAATTCTTAAAGTAACTATGAATTTACTAAACGAAACTCTGGAAGAGTTCCTGAAGGAATTCATAGAGAAATTTCCAAAGGCATTCCTGGCGAAAGCTCTTAAAAATTCACTCGCAGATTTTTGTAGGAATCGCCGGAAGAGTTTCCAAAGAAATACCCTGGGATTTTGTTACTGAAATCCGTGAAGGATTTTATGAAAATATCCATGGATGGTGGAATTTCTTAACTAGTCCATGCTAAATTTTCCAATATATTCATTCGAAAATTTTCAGAGAAATAACAAGTGAAATGTTCAAATGAATTTCTGAAACTTAAAAAAAATCCCTGAAGAATATTTTGTAATGAATCTTCGATATATATAAGAGCCCGTTTAAAAATTCCGGGGGAATTTGTAGGCAATCCTCGAATAAATTACTGAAGAAATCCTCGAAATAAGTCCCAGTATCACAGAGTATTTTTATGAGTGAGGGTATAAAAACATGCAAAACAAAACTCCCTTCATACAAATGAAATCGCAAAAAATACGAAGGCGATTTTTCAAATTCATATGAATTTACTAAGGGCGTTCATACAGGAAGTTCAAACATTTTTGCCTTTCTCGTACACCAAGGTGTATCGAAAGGCTATATGTTCACTCCAAAAACGAAAATTTGATGAAGCCCAATCGACTCAGCTCGACGAGTTGAGATGATGTCTGTGTGTGTATGTGTGTGTGTGTATGTATGTGTGTGTGTATGTGTACAAAAAAGGTCACTTCATTTTTAGATAGTAAATATGAACCGATTTCAACGACCGATGGTTCAATCGACGCGGCATCTGGTCTCATTGTTTTCTATTGAAAATGGTTCAGATCGGTCCAGCCGTTCCGGAATTATGGTCATTTAGGTGTTCCAGACCGGTACTCCAGGAAGGGGCCAGATATGAAAAGGCAGCAAACCCATACATGCGACCCATCAAACTACGGCATTTCCGATAACCTGATGAATGGGAAGTAGGAAAATAGTCTCAGACTATATTTGAACCGGTAGTGTTCCGGAACCGGTTTCGGGTGTCCCACCGGAAGTGGCCAAATATAAAAGTGAATCAAACTCAGGCATGCGACACATATCAAATAGCGGCTTTTTCGATAACCAGATGAACGGTAAGCAGGAAAATAGTTTCGGACCATATCTGAACCGGTTGTGTTCTGGAACCGGTTCCAGGTGTCCCACTGGAAGTGGCCAATTATAAAAATGAACCAAACCCAGGCATGCGACACATCAAATGGCGACTTTTTCGATAACCAGATTAACGGTAAGCAGGAAAATAGTTTCATACCGTATCTGAACCAGCTGTGTTCCGGAACCGGTTCCAGGTGTTCCATCGGAAGTGACCAATTAAAAAAGTGAACCAAACCCATGCATGCGATACACCAAATAGCGGCTTTATCAATAACCAGATGAACGGTAAGCAGGAAAATAGTTTCAGACCATATCTGAACCGGTAGTGTTCCGGAACCGGTTCCGCATGTCCCGCTGGAAGTGGCCAATCTAAAAAGTGAACCAATCCCAGGCATGCGACACATCAATTAGCGGCTTTTTCGATAACGAGATGAACAGTAAGCAGGAAAATAGTTTCATACCGTATCTGAACCGGTTGTGTTCCGGAACCGGTTCCAGGTGTCCCATTGGAAGTGACCAGTTAAAAAACTGAACCAAACCTATGCATGCGACACACCAAATAGCGGCTTTATCAATAACCAGATGAACGGTGAACAAGGAAATAGTTTCAGACCATGTCTGAACCGCTTATATATTGAACTGACGAAGTTGAAGGGATACATACAGCTAAGGGACCGTCCATATACCACGTGAACAGAAAATGTATTGTTTTTGACCCTCTCCTTCCTCCACTTGGACAAGCGTGGACTTTTCATTGACCTCCACCCCCCTCCCCCTATGTCCACGTGGACAATTGAAAAAAAAACTGTTTTTATTAATTTCTAAAATATGTAAATGGGATATAGTTATTTTGAAAAGTTTTTTTATAATGATGTTTTGTTCGTAAACAATGTCTTAAATATAATACATAACTTCATGAGTTACAATTATTCTATAACTTTAGTAATGGATACAAGCTTATTGTTTGATATTTTTTTGTCAAGAAAACTTTTCGTTCTTGGATTTCTGATAAGATTTTATTTCTAAGTTTTTTTCAACAACAGGAATTACAGCAACAGTTCAGAAATGGAAAGAGTAGTTTCAAAACTAAATTATAGTGCTATGATTTAAATTCCAATATTCTATAGTAACATCTTAAATTTTAAGCTAAATTACAAAACAAAAAGTGTTTGAGATAAACCTGCAAATCTCTACAGATATTTTGAAACTTCAGTTTAGAAAATTGATATGAAACTTCGAGAAATCCATTTAGAACTTTAATTAAAATTCTGACAGAAACGCCAGTATTTTTTTTTTGTTCTACGTTTTATTTTGAAACTCCAGAATTTTCTTTATTGCAGGAAACTTGGTAATAAGAAATTCTGATAATTTAAAAACAAATAAGCCGTTGAAATTTTATGCAATTCCATTTTTGCCTTGAAGAAGCCACTTTTACCAAAAATTCCCGTAACGTGGGTAGATCACATTAGAATGGTGCGTTGCGGTGTAAGATCTACCACATTGCATCAAATTTTAATCTTGCTATTGATTTTACTGCCTAAAGTGGTAGCATACCAAATTAAAATTTGATGTATTTTGGTAATGTTTAAATTTATGTTTTGTTTTTAACTGCTAATAGACCCCTTGTTTCAGGGGGATTCAGGTAATATTATTGTGAAATAATACCATGTTTTAAAAAATAATAACTGTAACGAGCATATCACTTATGCATTATTCAGTATTTATTACTTAATCCTTTATTCTCTTTTCAATGAACTTTACCACCATTCCTGGCGCACTAATCAATATTTTTTAGCAAATCATCGTATACATCACCATATTATTACATGCGAACATGTTTAAATATCTATTTTGTTATTTTAAACGCTTCCATTTGGTACGGGAGGTCCACGCTTCCATCTTCCCCCTCTATTTCAAGGCGTTGAATATTTTCAAATATTGACTATGTTGAAATCTTTCTATACCTTGGAATCTTCTCTGCGGTACATGCTGCGCAGTTGGCCTGGCCGTTAGACAATAAAAATGATAGACTTGAAAAGTCTTCATTTTCCAGGATGCATTCAAGTAATGGCTGCGTTATTGTGAGAATAGATTAGTGTTGGAGCGGGAAGAGATTCAATCACGACACTGTTTTTACAGCAGATCCAAAGCCGGTATTTTGTTGATCAGCTTAAACTAAATAGATTTATTCATATAAAATTTTTTTAAAGCTTATTTAATTTTACTCACAATTCTCAGTGGTTCCTTCCGCTGGGTTTCAAACCTTCAAAGGCTTCTATTCTATTCCTTCCTCTATCGATGATCTTACTCTTTCATCTATCTCTTCTACTGACCTTTCACTCTACTTTTCTGAATGTAGGGTTACCAGTACTCTTTGCCGCGCCAACAATTAGTTTATATTAGAAGAAGCCACTTTTACCAAAAACATGTATAACAAAAACTGTTATGAAAAAAATAATCACATAAAAAATACGACATAATTTGTTTCGTTTGTAAATCATTGTTTTTTCAATTCTCATGTCAATGATGTCCACGTGGACATTTGCCAGTCCCCCACCCCCCTCTCCGTGAACAAACGTTGACTTTTGTCGAACCCCCTCCCCCCGCCAAGGTGTCCACGTGATATATGGACGGCCCCTAAATGTGTCTGATGATGAATGAAGAATAGTAGGTCGAAACGCGTCACGGTAAACAAGCTGTTTACGATATTTGTCACCGACAGTTACCAATCAATCCACGAATAACATATTTGAACAGGTTGTGTTCCGGAACCGGTTCCAGGTATCCCGTCGGAAGTGGCCAATTAAAAAAGTGAACCAAACCCATGCATGCGAAACATCAAATCATCAAAAATGTTCGATAACCGGATAAACGGGCAGCAAGAAAATAGTCTCTGACCACACCTAAGACACCAGCAATGTTGCAGAATCAGGATTGGATGCTTCGCTGAAATTACGAAGGTGAACAAAATCGATGCAAGCGATAAATATGCGTAAAAGAACAAAATCTTGATAAAAATTTAAGCGATCTTGTCAAATCAAACCATTTTAGATTCCTGAGACGTAATTATACAGTACGATGGATCAATGTTGTATGGGAAAATTTTAATTTTATAGCAACAGTCCCCTTTTGCGTCTAAAATTACTGCACACAACTTTGATGCAACTGGTTAAGCCCTCGCACTCTGTAACACAGTTGAAATTTGAATGGGTTTTATTATGAGAAATTTCACTTGCTAGCACTTTTTTTTGTCAAATTTAATATGAATCGTATGAATGAATGATAATAAAATAAAGGCTAAAGTGTGCAGAAATTTTTTTGCCGAAATGTCTCGATAATGATCGACATCCAGTGCTAGTGAAGGTGGTAAAGCAGTCAACCGAGAGGTTTGATATTTTTCAGCACTGCCTATACGTTTACATAACGTCGGCATCTGAGCCATCATTGAGTTTCCAAATTCGATTATGTCTTTGATAAATTCTTGCTTTACTGAATAAGGCTGACACAAATTTTGATTTTCTCTTAAGTCAAGAGGGGTCCCCCCTTGGAAAATTTTGGTCGTAATTCAACAGTTTGAGGAACGGCACAAATAAATAACCCAGATTAGAGTCCTCCAGAAAATTTCTTACCAAATCCGATGAGTTAAGCGGTTTTGCTCAATTGTTTGGGAATTTTTTCATCAAATACATTTATTATTTATCAACTTCACACCCCCCCCCCTTCTCCCGCATTGACGAGTCAACGAGCACTGTGACCAAAGAAGAAAATGAGATTTGTTCCGTTCTAGAGTTCAGTTCTCAGGATTCAGGAACACTTCGGCTAATGGTGACGGAAAAATCTTGAGTACATATTCGACGAGAAAGGCACTGTCACCACTAGGTGGATTAATCTGTTTTTTTTTCTCTAGAGATGGTTACTCAGTGATTAACTTGGAGTAACCTCGATGACACTACTGGTTACGGAGCATGCGGTAAGCACATGGGTATTCAGAAAGAGCGGTTTAGATTTTCACTCGGTCCAGGAATTTTTCCCAAAGGAAATTTACTTGACTTCCTTGTGCATAGAATGTCTTCTTGCCTGCCACACGATTAGCACATGCGAAATGGCCATTGGAAGTGGAAGATCTCAGTTAACAACTGTGGAAGTGCTCATAGAACACTTAGCTGAGAAGCAGGCTTTGTCCCAGTTGGGAAGCAAGAAGAAGAAGAAGTAGTAGTCAATGGTAAATGAGTTTTTCTTAAAAAAGTTGACGACATTGACATAATCAGCAGCACGGAAAACATGACAAGTTAAGTACGGGACAGACGATTGCTCACGCTGCCAACAAACGGACACACGTGGATTTACCCGGAAGTAGGTAAACGTAATGCAAGGTCGCCGGCCAATAATTGGATCACATTGCGGTAGGTTGAATTGGTTTTCCATTTCTCCTTTTTCATCCTACCTCCGTTTCAACTGGACATTCAACCAATACAGCTGGTAGACACCGAAGGGCTTACATAAAGCAGCTTTCAATAACCGTCGCGGACTCGTGTCTGCTTTTTTCTTCTCTCTCGTCGAATGTTCTAATATACTTGAAACTGAGCATCGAACTTGTTCGAGCTCTCACTGCTCTCATAGGTTTTTCGCGGTGGAATTTTGGCAGTGTAAATAAAACAAAAACAAACTTCCATAGCTGCACCGCAGAACCGGAATCGTGCGAAACCAAATCAACTGAGGCACCCAACCAACCTCCATCCGTTCAATTTCAGTTCCTGGTGCGGCTCGCTTGCATGTGAGTAAGCAATTTGCTTTACCCTTACACTCCAATGCCATCGATTTTTTAGTTGGCTTTGGGGGTGCTTTGAAAACATGGTTGGTCCACCAAAAGGTGGTGCATGCAGTCACCTTTTTGGGAATTTGTACATAGCTACATAGGCGAAAGCAGAACCATTTCCACGAAAAAAGAAAATCATGAAAGTGGGTGGAATGTGTGTGTGGGTGTTATTGTTTTTTTTTTTCTGCGACCCATTTACATTTCAGCCTGACGCACACTGTTGCGGATGGCCCAAAAACGTGATCGAAATTGTTTTGACCATGAAAACATGATTTTTGATCGTTGGTGTCTTCAGCAAAGTTTTTCTATAAAATAAGCCCTAATTTATGGAAACATCAGTTTTGTGATCAATCCCCCTAAAAGTGGGAAACGATTGCAAAGTGTACATGAACACGAAAAATTTTATTAGCATTATCAAGAGCATTTGACAATATCGTTTATTTTGTGGAAGAGACTTATCGTACTACTTTGAGAACCACTGTTTATCTGAAAAAAAAACTTAAATTTTATGGGAAAGTCATCTGATGCAGTTCCAAGTGATTCTGTAAAAACGGTTTTGCGTGTTCATGTGGGAAAATCACGTAAGAAAATTACTGAGTACATTTTTTAATATGTTGATCATTTTACAATGACACATTTTTTTTTTTTTGAATTTTAATATACAGGTGAAATCAGGCTAAAACTGGCTATATTTCCAATAGATAAAACTCGTTCCATATTTTCAAATGTGGAAATCCTGGTCTGCGAAAACGTGCGAAAGTTAACAAATGGGCGTGTTAAACATAACATTTTTTAAAGTAAAATTTTCAAAAACATGATAAATATGAGAGATAGATATATACTTTCTTCGAGAAAGTTAAGCGTTTCAATAAGGCAAAACATTTGCTAAAATATTTGGAAATTGAGAAAAATGCATAGAAAAAGTTATAAGCATGATTTTTAGGGGTGCTTCATAAAAAACGCCTCGAATGTACATACAAATCATAAGATAGAAATTTTGTATGTTCGGCAAAGTTATTTCTAGTAAAATTGTCTACAACTTCTCTGAACAAATATATTTTTTTAGTTTACAAATAAAAAAGATAGAAATCGTTTCTCACTTTTAAGGGGATTGATCACAAAACTGAAGTCCATAAATTAGGGCTTATTTTATAGAAAAACTTTGCCGAAGACACCAAAGATCAAAAATCATGTTTTCATGGTCAAAACAATTTCGATCACGTTTTTGGGCCATCCGCAACAGTGTGCAACGGAGTTGCACATCAGTTCCCAACATGGGCGTTGAAAGGGTGTTATTACAATATATTTTCGCACTACTGCGTCCTTCCTACCTTGACACCTAGATGGCTACAAAATAACTTTATGACTCCAGCGTCGAGCGAATAGTAGAGCACCATCTTCGCCGGTCTTGGGCGATGTTCCTCAAGTTTTTCCGAACGTGTGGGGATTCAAGGTCTTTTTCAACCACGTGCAGCCAGCGTGTTCGAGGTCTACTACGCACTACCTACGTGCCCCGTGCTACAACTCTGAGTTCATGTGTCTATGGCACACTTGATTCCACGCCATTTACTTGTTTCCCACCGAGAAATGTCCACTGCACTCTAAATAATTAAACTCCGAAAACGTTTCGGTATACCTCTTTTAACGTTCATGCCTCGTGATAGGGCCACCGAAAGAATCAGTGTCTTATAGAGACCAGATTTCGTTTGCATTTGCAAGTTACGGGACCTCAGCCGTTAACGCAATCCGTAAAAGGTCCAATACGCCTTTTCACTTCACGGCGAAAAATGTCACAAGTGTTTCAACATCTTCAAACACATCCGCTAACACTCACTAACACCACTAGGCCTGCCTCTGTCTCTACCCACAGTCATGTATGCACTTCGTCTTGGTCGAGTTAATTGTCAAGCCTATTCTCCTCATCTCCATCTTCAGAGGATTATAAGCTTCCTCGATTGCCATACGAGTGATCCAGCATCGCGCGTTTCAGCGTAATTATTTACGCCGGAAAACCATGTTGCAAGATTATCTACCCAAGCTTGCCTCATCCAGTGTTGGTGGTTCCACTGTTTGACCGCCATCCATTATAAATAGTAATACTGTTCCTGGGTGCTCCTTCACTGCTACCATTCAACAAATCTTCGAAATGCTTCTTCCCTCTGGTTGCCACTATTGCTTTGTCGCAAGTAAATTCCGCTCACGGTGAACACTTGCGCAGTCTTGAACCGTGCGTCATTGACAGTTGCATAAAACCACCGCATATCATTCGTATCCATGCTTTCCTTCGTTTCAGCAATCACACACTTCTTTTGTGGCCGTTGTTTTGCTGCGATGGATTCGATTTGCTCTTGCTACCTGTTGAGCCGGGTACCAGCGATTTGCATGCTACTTCTGGCCATCTACTTGATCGGCATTCGTAAGCACTCCTCTTCGAACTAGCTATTGCGTGCAGTGTCATTTCTGCAATACTGACTGTGCAGCAACAGTTTTTCAACCGGGTTTTGGACCGGTGGACGCATGTGATAGGAACTTGCTAGTATCAGAGTGTTGCACCGTGTTGCACCCTTCTTCTAGGTTGTCGATCGACCATTTTGCAGCCTACTGCGTCCTAAATAAAGCAATAAGTAGACATTTTAAGGACATACTTGTTAGAATCCCAAAATGGCCGCCACAATGGTCGAAGGCACCTACTCACGATTTTGAAGCACAAATCTCTTCATAAACAAACCCAGCGCACCTGAGTTTCTCATTTTAAGCTTATTACAAGTGAGGGGCTGTCCATAAACCACGTGGTCATTTTTTTGGGACTTTTCAACACCCCCCCCCCCCCCCCGCGTGGTCATTAGTCCATACAAATTTTTTTATTTGTCCATACAAAATGGTCATTGGCCGAACCCCCCCCCCCCACGTGACCACGTGCTTTATGGACAGCCCCTGAGCAAGAACAGAATAATAAAATGCACTGTTGTTTGAAGCTTGCTTCTTGAGATTTGTGCGTCTGAAGTTTTGATGTACTGTTTAAGCGGGATTTTAAGACGTTTGTCCTTAATTGCAAGGGTAGAAGCTGGTAGAAGCATATCAGTGTTGACTCCCTAGGTAGCGTGAGGTTGACGGGAGGCCCACCCACTAAAACTGTGTCTATTGAGAATGTGCAGTAAGTATGCGCAGGCGACTGTTAGGCACGTCAGCCTGTGAGTACTCCCGAGTCGCTCCCAGGGTCGCCAGGTCAATTTTTGACAAATCTGGATGATTTAGGAAGTTTTGTCTGGAAAAGTCTGGATCGTGTAAAAAAACCCGATATCTGTACCCTGACTCCGAGACTAACTGTTGTGCGGCCTCAAAGTGATTTAGGTTTAGTTGCGTGGCCTGCACTGTTGTCGGCTATTGGATCATCCACGTGTATCTGGGCATTTAGGCACATCGCTCTTGTGGCCCCTAGTCGCCGACGTATTGGTACCAAGTTGCACTTCCTGGCGAAGTGGTCCATTTTTTCCTGTATCGGGGCCTTCACACTCTCACGACTCACTCTAAGCAATTGAAGAACGCTTATGGCGGCTCGTAGGTGCTGAGCAACTAATTGAGAGTCCCAAAAACTTTCTTAACAGTCTAAGAACTCCCTGGAACATACGCCATAGGATCTACAATCGATTGATTGATGAATTATGAATGCAATTTGTGCTTATATAACCTAATGCAACAATGTGCTGTCAAAAGATGAGTTCAATGTCTGAGGATCTCTAGGAACTCCATGTGAAGCCCCCTAAAAGTCATGAGAATTACTTTAAAACACCTGAAATGCCCTGAATATCCCTGAAGATTAAATAAAAGCCTATAAAGCCCACAAAACCAACAACAAATGCCTTGAATCGCCTATGCAACCTATAGTGATGCGACAGCGGCGAATAGTCCATTTTACGAGACGATTTTATGAATGAATTTTGACAGGAGGTAGCGTCCAATAACCCGTGACAATCAATATCATCATCAACATTGTTGTCACTTCGTAAAATGGCTCACAGTTGAAAGAACAACTTTCAGGTCCTTCATTATTTTTGTACTGTCTGTATCAAGGTATTTATAAAAGAGGTAATCGAATGTGTCCAATTAAGCGAGCCGCCATATTGAAATTTCAAACGACAACTGACAAGTTTGTCTTGGTCAACATGTAGACAATCATAAACAAAAGTTGCCTAAAGGCTGTTCCTGTCATATGTTTCCGGTCTTTGTGCCGAAATCAAAGTCATGTAATTTCTAGTGTCTTTCTGATCATCCAATGAATTAAACTACAGTGTCAAGCGGAATGCTTGCTAAGGGCACCGTCCCGATGATTCTCTAAAAGGTTTATTCAAACGACGAAATGTTGATTTTCAAGATCGACGCGAATTCTCGCACTACGACAAAGACTAACAAACGAGTATTTTTTTTGCTTTATTCGGCTCTACAAGAGATCTTCATGATCAATTTTTTAAAACTTGCAATAAAACTTATTTATATGTACATGAAAACCTCTTGATATTCTCTTTAAGAGCATCTTCTGGCTAAGTGGACCACTCTCGGAGAGGTTTTGCAAACCGCATTAAGAGTAGCAATAAACCCGTTTTAAAACCTAGTTGAAAAATTGTCCATTCTCGATTGTTGTTGTTTCTTTCCAACAAAAACTATGACAGCTCAAGATGCAGAGAAGCTTCTTCGATGGCACGTAAAGTTCAGGAGGATACATCATTCGTAAGTAGAAAGTGATTATTTCAAAGTAATATTTTAATAATTGCTGTGTTGGTAGGCTTATGCGCATTCAATTTTACCGTGAATATTGGGGTTGCAGAATCATAAAATTAATGCGTTTCGAAAATAGTGAATATTATCATCTTGGAATGAAATAAATCAATTTGTTAATCTAATCTAATCTAATACAAACGCAGCCAGTACGAGAAAGCATCCTGGAAAATAATTGCGTTAGATTACGCCCAATTATTTTTCTTGTTAATATTGATGCTTGCGACATATCAGAAATATGGTACAAGCATCAAAGCGGCCAGGCCTACTGCGTTGTATTTGACGCAAAGATGATTCTATGAAATGCCTCGACTTCAAATATTTTGTTTATCAGTCAAAACAGTTCTAGAATCTACAGGGGTGGAAGGATGCGTGGACATACCGTACCAAACGCTCCAGGTATATGCGATTGTGTAATGTTGAATAATATGTTAAAATATGAACATACATATACGAATGTAAAATAAACAAAACCAGAAGGATCTCACCAAATTGTTCTGTTGTCCAGCGATGTGCTTCAGATTCTCTCCTTTGTTGACTCCGGTGGGTCATGGTGGGGTCGTTTGGGAACATAAATGCACAAATTATCTTCCTATATTAATTACTGCATTTGAAAATCCTCGCTTTCTGCAGCAGAGGGTTTATGCTTGAACCATTCCATTTCATTTTCATTGTAATCAAAACACAAAATTAATCACAAAATAGAATTTATAAGAGATTTAGTCTCTTTTTCCGTTATTCAACACCATTTGTTGGATCTTTGTATCATAAATCCAAAAGAAATTCACAATTTCTGCACATACGGATCCACCGGAAAGTCGTCTTCAAGCAGTCAAACTAAACGCGCGTGATCTCAGCGAGATTAATAAAAAATATAAGCAAACACTAAACTCAATATTTAAGTGTAGAATTAGCATCTAAGTTAAAATACACATTAATAAAAACAAAAAAAAAAAATAAACTCAATATCCGTCTGATTTTTTTCATTCACATATCTGCCTTCCGGGTGGCGAAGGACTAGCCGGGTCATAGACCAAATCGAAAAAAAAATAGAGCACGAAATGAATTCCTGTCAGAAGCAAAAACACTTTCACTCGCGGTCACTGCTTACTTCCTGAAATAAAACAATTTATTAATTTAGTAAAACTATCTCGAATCACAAGAAAACTCAGCAGAGAGAGTTTATTTATGTGAGCGAGCATGTTATGGAAATGGTGGCAAACTATCAATTCATTGCTAATTTGAGCAAAAGTAACTATTTTCCATTCACGTTAGCTAATTCTTCAATATGGCGACGACCATAATCAGCGAAAAGGAAACGAAAGCAAGTTTACTTTTATGATGACCGCAATAAACCTAACAGTGTCGTAGTTTCTGCTTTTCCACCAACAGATGTCGTTACTAATCGAACGGATCGCCATCTGTTGAGAGTTGCAACAGTTTTATTGTGGTAATAATGATTGCCAGAAGCTTTACATATCGGAAAGTTTTGTTTACTCTTAAAATCTGTCTTAAGGCGAAACTGGAAGCATTTCCTCATTTTTTTGGTTTTTGATTTGAAAATAATTACTGCAAAAACTAAAAACATTTTCCATCTGGAAAAAAATCAGGAGATACCTTGATCCATACTCTACATGTGCATGAAAATCGATTTAAGAAATATTGCTTCGTTATTTTATAAAAAAATCAAAAACCAAAAAGTGAGGAAATGGATCCAGTTTCGCCTTAATGGATATCTTCAAGTATACTATAAAACATTTCATCAATGGTTTTCATAAAAGCAGTCATAAAACTGTGAGTTTTAATTATTGCTGTAATAATGGAATTGTTACTTGGGATAGAAACAATTGAGTAGAAGAAACATACACAAACCTGCCAGCTAGCCAACTCGTCAGCTGTTACTTCCACCTTCCCGCTCACCTCTCATCCTAGGTTCATCCACTGACTGCTTAGATACTGTCATCTTCCTTAAATTATATATTCGAAGTGCGTATTCTCAAAGTTTCATGAAGATTGAACCGACATTTGTTTTTATTCTTATTTACAGCATTACAGAGTATGTCTTAAATTTTTTTGCATTTTCAGTAACCATGTTAACATCCATAAGACAATAGGCACTTGACCAACAATGGATCTGGTCTCTTCTGGATAGATACTGCACACTTCATGCATGAAATCTCCTAAACAAATAATAATAATAAAATAATAAAATAATACAAACGAAAACAAAAAAAAGTGTTGGTCATCGAAATAGTGCTTACAGACTTCTGGATGAAAAATCTTTTATTTTGAGCAGTCGAACAGTGCAGTTGCTAAACATTTTGACGGTGTCCTTTAGGGATCCCTGGCGGAACCGGTTCCACCCTAGTACGGGGCTGGAACAAGTCCTTCCATCTCAAAACTGATTTGGAATTTCCCATGGTAGCAATTATGTCAATGAAGACTGCTTTAACCATAAAAGCTCATTGAAACTTCTCTGAGACCCACTTGTAACCCACTAAAACCTTCTGAAAACCCTATAATCCACGAAACGCCTTGACGTGCTTTAAAACCCCTCTGAAATCTGCCTGAAACTCCCTTGAAAGCCCCCGTGAGCTTTCTTAAACCCTGTTTATACCAACACCTCTATTTATGCATGCTGTTTTTATGCACTTTCAATTCATGTACCTTTTTTATGCCCTGCATAAAAAGAGGGAAAGCTGTTCAGAACCAATATTGTGCATAAGAATAGTAGTGACGGGAACTATTACAATGGTGGCAAGGGGGTAGGGGAGAGCAAAGGAAGGTTACATGAGCGTTCCAGGTGGTCAGCGGGTTTTCATGAGATCTCGGGAGGGATTTCAGGGGCCTGAGGGGGTTTTCAAAAGAGAGTTTCAGTGGACTTCGGACGGGTTTTGGGGGCATTATAGGTACGCTTTCGGGGTTTCCGAGGGTCCCACGAGTGTTGCATGGGGTCCGAGTGGGTCTTAAGTGAATTTCGGAGGCATTTCAGGAAGTTTGAGAGCAAGCAAGGCTGGTTTTACAGGCTTTGTCGAGGCGTTTTCGGGGGTTTCAGAAAGTTTCAAGTACGTTACATAGAGTCCGAGGGGACTTTAGGGGGATATTGGAGGCATTTCAGGAAATTTCAGATGGTATTCTGAGACCCTATTACAATATCTTTTGAAACGCCCATAAAATACCTTGTTTTAAATGTGTTCTTGAAACCCTCTACGAGCCTGACCTGAAATACCTCGAGACGCCGCTAAAACCTCCGTAACACCAGTGAATCGCCCTTGAAATCATCATCTATTTGAAATGACTCTGAACCCCATTAAGAGGCTTTTAATAGGCTCCATAAACCCCTTGAAACGCTCTTGAAACGCCCCTGAAATGCCTCTAAAACCTCTAGGAACGCCCTTGAAATGTTCCTGAAGCACCCCGAGAATCTCTGAAATAACACTGAAATACCTTGAAACGCCCCTCAAACCCCTTACAATGCCCTTTAATAGCTCTTGATATCCCTTGAATTGCCCTTAAAGCCCCTTGAAACGTCTCAGAAACCCTCTTAATACTATCGACATGACCCAGAATTCCCCGTAATCCCATGAAAACGCCAACAAATCATGCTATAACGCCCTTAAAAGGCTACTCAAATCCCCTGAAAAATGCCCCTGAAGCCCCTTGGAACCCCCTTTTCGGGCTCTCTGGAAACTTTTTGGAAATTCCCTTAGCCCCACCCAAAACGCCTAGGAACAACACCTGTTCTCGCGAACTAGATTCCACAAAAATGTCATGACATTTTTTCCATGAAATTTCGTGACATTACTGCGATTCGTGAAAGCCTGACTACACCGCTGCTTCCACCTCTTTTAAAACCATACGCACCCAGCCACTGCCAGCCGGAGAGGGACTCCAACGGTGCGGCCCCTGGCATTTGTACACCAGAGAGTACCATCCCGAATCGTTCGGGGAAAACGGCACGTCGGCGGCGGCAGTGTAGCAACCGGAAGGCGGCGCATTTCGACCGCAGGATGAATGAGAACGAATAAAATTTCGCACTCTGAATGAACGCATTTTGGGCAAACATACCGACCCACACTCTCTGTTCAAATATAAATACATTCGTTCCACTCTTATGAGGTGGTGGGTTCGGGCGGGCGGCTTCCATCAGTCAGTGCTCCATCACAGCTACAGTGCTCTAGTGTGGGAGAGTTGCAAAGCTCGAAATCCAACACTCCCGGGAAGTCCCGTGAGTGAAACAAGTTTACAAGGCTGCGGGAAATTGGTGCCGTTTTATGTGAGGCTGTGGGATTATGGTCGGTTTGGTTTCGGTGGAGGCGAGGAAACGGTAACATAACAACGCAACGACCGACGCCATGGATATGGAAGATGGACGGGAACAAATTTCCGGTCATCCCTGTGCAAACCAAAGCATTGTTGGGACCATTTTATTAGCTACGAGCGTTGTCCCACGGGCTGGCCGGTGGTGGGCGTTCGGCACAATGGTTTCCCCTTGAAAAAGATGGGATCCATTTTCGAACAATTTGAACCGGATGTTGGGCTGGATTGAAAATTGAAAATAATTGAAATTGATGGCTAATAAAATGAGGCTGAATAATTCATCTGAGGGAGAAGAGACATACTGGCATTATGGAATTTAAAAACCATGGATAATTGATTTAACATACAGGGGATGGCCAAAATGATTGGGATAGGCAACTTTTTTTCTCCCACAAAAAAATTCAACTTGATGTAACTTTTCATAGAGTGCATCAACAAATCTCAAATTTTGACTGTTTGTCAACCTATTATATGTGCACCATTGGAACAAATTTGGGCTCGATTGATCAATTTTTCGCGAAGTTATAACCGTTCGGGTAAAACACTATTATTTAGACAACTCATTTTTGAGCTGTCATATTTCGGAAACCAGTGAACCGAATTGATTGAATTATTTAACGTTTATCAACAATATATTGATACTTGATACGACGTTATAAAATGTTATATTTTCTCACGGCCAATTAAATTATACCGGGTTGAAATTTTTACCCATATAGAGGAAAATAAGTCAAATTTACAATACCACACAAAAATTACTAAATGTGTTCTTCCTTCAATCTAAATAGGCTCTAATATATCTGATTAGAGAAAACTTGAGAACAGAAGTGGAAAATCTTTGGATATCAACACTAAAATTTATTGACATTGATGTAAAAAAATACGTTTTTTCGAGAAAAATCCAAAAAGTGTCAATCCATGATAATTTTTTTCAACGTTTAAAAAGTACCTAGGTATGTTTTAATAGTTTGTGAAGCATTTACATATTGTTAGTGTACGTTCAAAATTTCATTCAATTCGATTCACTGGTTTCCAAGATATGACAGCTCAAAAATGAGTTGTTTAAAAAATAGTGTTTTACCCGAACGGTTCTAACTTTGCCAAATATTAATCAATCGAGCCCAAATTTGTACCAATGATGCACATATGATAGGTTGACAAACAGTCAAAATTTGAGATTTTTTGATGCACTCTATGAGAAGTTATAGCATGTTGAACTTTTTTGTGAGAGAAAAAAAGTTGCCTATCCCAAACATTTTGGCCATCCCCTGTATATAATATAACATATATAATTTTGTAAAGCTTTTGTTTTCAACAAACCATTTTGGCAATGAACTTGTTAAATAATGTATTCGCAAATGTTTTGGCATAGAATCAGATACTGGAATATGTACGGTAAAAATATTAGTTGGAGTCTTCCAGGAAAACTCACTAAAAACCAGTACATTTAGAGTACGAGGAAGACAAAATAATAAATCTGATCCCTCATAATAGGGCATGATGTTCGATCCGCGAGGTTACTGCACCGTCTATAGAATTGGATGGACGACGCCGAAACGGGACGCAATTTCCCACGCTTCGAGCCAAAATTTAATTTGTTTTCATTACTATTCGCGAATAGTTTTCCCATCGTCGTCGCGGAATTTCAATCGAACGTGTCTGCGATGTCGGTGTGCGACGACGTGACGACGACAATGCTTTGATCACCCAGCTACTGACGACTCTTCTACACACAGTCTACGCAAGCACGTCGTTATGAGTGGTGGGGGTATGAGCCATTATTTGTATTGGTTTGCAATTAATTCCGTTTTTCAACCGTGGAAGTAATCCGCGGGCAGAATTAGACACTCTCCACAAAGTCCTGCGCTACAAAAATAAGCAGCCAGACAGGCAGCCACTAGTGGATACGTGCTAGTGCGTATATCCTCCAGTTACACAAGCACGTTTTAGTACCACCATAGTGAAGGAAGGGATCCATTGGAATTTGACTGGATAAATGAAAACTTTTATGCCGTTCGTCGCTGGCTTTTAAGCTGGCGCTGAAACTGGCTGCTATGTTTGACCAACTTTTACAATTTTCATTCAATTTGGTATAAAGGCAGAGGTGGATGTAGGGTAGAAATTTACTTCGTCGTATGCGCTAATTCCCGTCATATCAGATGAAAAATAGTCTATTATTAGAGATATTCCATTTTATATTTGCCGATGACTCATTAGATGAAAGCAAAAGGATGTAGCCTATCAATAACATGCCCCTATAAGACTGAAAATCGAATAATTTGCTGCTCAACACACCTTAAAAGCTACTAAAGTTACGCGTTACTTCATTGCACCTTTTTTGCCACAAGTTAGAAAACTGTCAAAACGGAAAGACGCGCAAGTTTGCCGCAACTCATTTGGAACCTAATCTGAACAAACAAACCAGAGTAAGATGTTTCATGTGTGTTACGTAGCATATTTAATGCAAGCTGGCTGTATAGTCACTTGTAAGGAATATGTAAGCTCCGCCTCCATAAATCGATGTCAAATACGATGTTATTTGTGATTCCTATGAAATAAAGCCGCAACTTAACGATATTAGAAGCTTGTACCGACTTTTCGAACCCTCTAAGCAGAATAACCTCTTCGAATGAGTGTAATCAGTTTCGTACCTTTTATTTCCGCCCTAATTGCTTATCCTTTGACAGATGAACGTATTTCAACTACCACTTGTAATCTTCCTCAGTTTCAGGTTTCCACTAACTGTGGATAACTGACACTGAGGAAGATTACAAGTGGTAGTCGAAATATGCGTATCTGTCAAAGGATAAGCAATTAGGGCGGAATTAAAAGGCACGAAACTGATTACACTCATTCGCCGATATTAGAAGTTTAAATGCAACTAAACCGACAAGATGGAAGTTACGTGTACTTTTATTGCAACTCTTTTAGACCAAAGCATAGAAAGCCACATTTTGGATGATGTTGATGGTGCTGCTTGGGGTGCTGGCATGGCAAAATCAGAGCTGGCTACTCATGGTTTCCAAATTTTAGCGCCACCTGTACTGGTACGCCT
The DNA here is from genome assembly GCF_035046485.1 of Aedes albopictus. NCBI lineage: Eukaryota > Metazoa > Arthropoda > Insecta > Diptera > Culicidae > Aedes > Aedes albopictus. The sequence continues at coordinate 416,541,179 of NC_085138.1, read as the reverse complement.
CATTGGAATTGTCGTCAAAATTGCGTGTAATCAAGGTTTATTCCGGAGAAACTCTGCTCATGTTCCAACAAACTGCGAAGCTTGTGGGAACGGGAAAAGACAACGGAGGATGAAGAAATAGCAACACTCAGGAAACAAACAGCGCTACTAGACCATACCATCGGCCACCATCATTCTTTCGACTACGACAACACACAGATATTAGACACTAACCGCAAAAAAAAAAACAGAACCAACCAACACTCGAAACAGGTCACATTATAAACACACTGTGTTAATAAGCGTACAAACACTGATAACTTCAGCAGTACGTACGCCGGCATCCTACACACATTACGAAACGGTTCCGGGTCATTTGGCCGAACGCCATTTGGCCGAGTGCCGTTTGGCTGACAATAAATGATGAACTTAAGTGACCATGTCACTATTCCTTGCATCAGTATAACTCGAAAGAACAGCCTATAATTCAAAGAAGGAAAAATCTTTGATAAAATATTGACAGATTCAACGCCAACTCATTCCTGAATGTCAAAACTAGAAAGAATAGCCTATAATCTAAAGAAGGAAATATTCCTGATAATTATATTGGTAGTTGGAATGTCAAAAACTTCCTCTGAATTCTTTTGAACATAATTCGGCCAAACGGCTTTCGGCCAAACAACCATTCGGCCAGATGCCATTCGACCAAATGGCGTTCGGCCAAACGGCATTCGGCCAAATGGCCGGACACCTTACAAAACAATAGTAGATCCGAGCAGCAAACACACGCTCCTACAGAACAAGTGTGAAAGTGGCGCGAAACAGACTCATTTCTGCGAGCCGGATCGATTTCCGAAAATCAGCCCATGTCTTGAACGAAGTGGGCGAATTGTCGGAACATAGAGGGATTAGGGACATAATGTCCACCCTAAGCAAATGAGTATGTTAGGCCTGTATAACAGACAAAAACTTAACATATTCAGGCTTATTCTGCGCGGCGTGTGAGGTGAGACGAGTCGAATGAGGTGACAAAAGTCGACTCGCCCCATTTGATTTACATTAGTCGTCTCACGTCACGTGAGACTAAACCGTCCGTCGCACCTCACACGCCGCGCAGAATAAGCCTGATTATCAGTTGGCTTACAACTTCAACTTGTTTCCTACGTATTTCAATCATTTACAGCAGATAGACAGGCTTATTCTGCGCGGCGTGTGAGGTGAGACGGATGGTTTCGTCTCACGTGACGTGAGACGACTAATGTAAATCAAATGGGGCGAGTCGACTTTTGTCACCTCATTCGACTCGTCTCACCTCACACGCCGCGCAGAATAAACCTGAGAATGTCATTATTGTGAAGAAATAATGAATTGTAAACCGTGTGTTTTTTGGGGCTGGCAGGAAAGGTACGGGGCGAAATGGACACCCATCGGGGCATAATGGACACCCCTGCATATTTTGTGCTGTATTTTTGATAATATCGACCAGTTAAGTAATTTGCCTACGGACATCAATACCATAGATACAATCATGCTTATTCTGCGCGGCGTGTGAGGTGAGACGAGTCGAATGAGGTGACAAAAGTCGACTCGCCTCATTTGATTTACATTAGTCGTCTCACGTCACGTGAGACGAAACCGTCCGTCTCACCTCACACGCCGCGCAGAATAAGCCTGAATACTCCATCTTAGACGAGTTTACATAACATCAGTTTCAGCACGAGTCGTACATTTATGCAACGAGGCTTGCCGAGTTGGATAAATACGAAGAGTGCTGAAAAATCGAGTTTCGCAACGAGTGGCATACAAAATTTTATGCAATGATTTTTTCATTATACAACTCATTTGAGTTGCATAATGTTCATAATGCAACTCAAATGAGTTGCATTATGGACATTATGCAATCATTTTTCATTATGCAACTCATTTCAGTTGTATAATGAACCAGTTCGGAAAAATGACCATTATGATACCGAAATGAGTTGAATAAAAAAAAAGAAGAAATTATGATACTAAGGCTAAAATATTCGGATTGATTTTTAAGACGCCTAACAGTATGCAACGCGCGTACATGCATTCATTATTGCCAGTGTTCATTTCGCCCCGAATCGGTATACCAAATGGGCTTCCAGGAAAAATATAAAAGTATAGGGATGTTCAAAAATAAAAATTAGAAAGATCAAAAACCAAAATTCACAAAATTGAGAATTAAAAAGAATCATCTTCCAAAACATGTTTAAATCGATTTTAGACGACGAAAAATGATATTTAGATCAAAATCAAAAATTTGGGTATTAGAGGGTTAAGGGGCTTCTAGGAGTGTTACAGGATCACGATGATTCAGGAGGTTCTCAGGTAGGCTTTTGTTGATTAGAGAGAATTTGAACGGCGTTTCAGGGGGTTTTAGGGGCGTTACAAGGAGTAAAAAGAGACTTCAGAGTCGGTTTGTGGAACATTAGTGTTTCAGATAATTTTCAGCGGTATTCAAGAATGTTTTAGGAGGTTTCAGGAACATTTTTTTTTTCATTTTTATTAATGTGTATTTTAACTAAAATGCTAATTCTACACTCATTTCAGGAACATTTCAGGGTGCTGCAAGGCATTTAACGTAGACTTTGAACGTCCCAGGAACTCTCTCATGCATCCTTCAGTGCCCTTGAATTCCTCAAGAAACCTGAAAATGCCCCTAAAGACAATGTAATGCTCCTGAAACCCGATAAATGTTCTCTGAAACTCCCTATAACGCCCACGAAACTCTCCGAAACCCACCAAGCGCTAATAAAATTTCGTCAAATCTCCTAGAACGTCCCTGAAACCCTCTGAAACCCCACAAAAAGTCCCTGAAACCGCCTGTAATGCCTTTGATAGCCACTGAAGTGTCTCTGAAAACCCTCTAAAAGCCCTCAGTCTCTCGTAACGCACCTGCAACCTACGAAACCCCCAAAAAATGACCATTAAACATCTTGTAAAGCTCCACAAAACCGTCAAAATCTCTCCGAATTGTCTGAGACACACTCACTCTCCTATACCACCAATAAAACCCTACCGAACTCTCTCCCCTAAAACGCCACTGAAACTCTCTGTGTGAAAATTTAGCCTTAGTTTAACTAACGAAAGAAATTAAAAAAAACGAAACTCTCTGCAACGCTTCTGAAACCCGCTGAAAATCATTTGCCTGAAGTGCCACTGGAAACCCCTTCAGACCACCTGTAACGCCACTAATGTTCTGAATCCCTGAAAACGCCCTGAAACGCTGGGAAATCTGGGGTTTCCAGGGATGTTTAATAGGATTTTAAGGGCTTTTCAGAGGAAGTCAGGGGATTTGAGAGGACCCTGTGACTTCTTAGAGTACTTTTGAAGATCCCTGAAAAGTTCTGGAACCCCTTTTTCTTTCAATCACCTTAAACTTCCAAGAGAATTACTGTTACAACCAAAAGTGAAGCCTCTTGTCGCGAACTGGGTTTCTTTATTTGAAGTACTATCTAACTGTTTGGACAAGAGTCCCTTTTTTCATGCTCTGGTTTAATGTTTGCATCCCATGGCATAAAATCAGAGTCCGGATTTGGACATTTCGGCCCAAAGCCTGTCAGAGACACATATATTAAAAAATAGCCTATATTCTTCGGATATTTCTTCAGAAATTCCTTCTTCGATTCCGACAAAAAATCTTCCTGAAAATTTTTGAGAAATTCCACACGAATTTCTCTTGGATTTTTTTTTCAGGAATTTTTTCAAGAATTGCTTACGAACATCTAGAGTTTCCTTAAGCACTTTCTCCAAAGTTTTCTAGCGATTATCCCAAGAACTAGTTTAAGAACTCCTTTATAAAACGTTCCTTAAATTCCTTCCAAATTCATTGATTTCTTTCAAAAAACTCTCCAGAAAGTCTTCCATGAAAAGCTCTTTTAGAAAAGCTTGCATGAAATGGTTCAGAAATTTACCTTAAATTTCCTTCAAAATTTCGTTCAGAGCATTCCCTAGAATTATTTTCCAAACATTCTCCTTCCATAGATTTTCTCAGAAATAGTTTCTTTCGAAAATTCTTACGAGATTTTTTTAGTAAATCCTTTTAGATTCCTTCAGGTGTGAAAAACTATAAATCTTTAGAAAATCTCTTTCACAGGCTTCTTTAGAAATTCTTCTATTTTTTCTGAAATTCCTCCAGGGATTTCTTTGGTTATTTCCTTGGAGAAGTCCAAGAATTCATTTAGGATATCTTCGATGTATTACCTAGAAGAACTCCATTAAAAGAAATTCGCAGGAATACGTACATCTAGAAAATTTCGCGAAATGCTTCAAGGGATTCTTGCATTATGACTTTCAATGATTCACACAGGAAATCCTCCATAGATATCTGCATAAATTCATTTAGAAATTACTTCAGTATTTATTCAGAAATATTTCCAACGAACTTCTACAGAAGTTCCTTAATTTTTTTTCTTGGGATTTCAAGTTTTTTTTTCTTGGGATCTCAAAAGACGTTTATCTAGGCATTTCTCTAACTAAACCTAAGAAATTCTTACAGAAATACGTCAAAAATTTTCATAAAAAACTTCTCCAGGAGTTTTCCTAAACATTTTCTAGGTGTACCTTCGAGCGTTTCCCGAGAAAGTTCTACGGAAGTTCTTCCTAGGGACTTCTTCACGGACGTTCCGCGGGTTATTTAAATATTCTTTTACATATATGTTCATAAGTACGCCCTGTAATTTCCTCAGGGATTTTACTGGAGATGTCAGTCTTTCAGAAATATCTGCTCGAATTCGTTCTGAAATTTCAACAGGAATTCCAACAATATTGTCTCCAGAGACTTCTTCAAAATTCGATGGATTTCTTCAAAAGTCATTGCACGGAGCAGAAATCCCTCGGTAGAAAACCCAACAGAAATTTCTTTGAGAATCTTCCAAGGGTTCCTTCCAGAATACCATTACAAATTCCTGCAAAAATTCACACAAGAATAGTTTTTTGAAGTTTCTATAGAACACAAAAACACTGGAAGAATTCTTGAAAAAAATCCCAGAAAGGAATTCAAAAGAAATCCCTAGTTGATTGTCTAGAGTCCTCCCTTAACAAATTCCTGGAGGTTCCTAGAAAAACAAAAACTCGAAAGTTTTCGGGAACGATTCCTGGATAAGAATTCCTACAGAAATATCTCAAAAGATATGCCTGGATGAATTCCTGTGAGAAAATATGAGGAAACATCTTAAGACTCAATTCACATTAAAAAAAATCATGAAAAACATTTTTTTTTTCACTTCTGGGGAAACTCTGAAAGTAATGGCAATGAAAAATTGCTCCAGAAATTTCTGGAGATATTCATCGAGAAATCGATGCAGGAGTTCCTTAAGGAAAGTCTTTGAAAATGTCTGCAGAAATCTCCACAGAAAGCGCAGATAAAATACTGGTGGAGTTCTTGGAAAATCACTCAATAAATTGCCGAGAAACCACTGGAAAAAAAATGTCCTTATAAATCCTAAGCAGTCTCTGAAAGAATACCTCGAGAAACTTCTAGAGAAATCCCTGAAGAGGAAAGAATTTTCTAAAGGAATTAAAAATGGAAACAAGAATTTCTTTGGAAATTTCTAGAAAAAAAAAACCATGAAGAAACCCAAAGAAAAACTACTGGAGGGAATTCTGATAATATTCTTGGAGGAGTTACTTCTCAAATGTTTGAAGAAATACATGAACTTCTGTAGCAATCCTTGAAGGAATTTCTTACATAATTTCTGTAAGAATTCCAGGAACAAATTCTGAAAAAAAACTCCTGAAGAGGACCCAAGGAAAATTTCTGGAGGAGTTTTTGAAAGAGTCTCTGGATGGATGCCAGGAGAAATTTTCAAACAAATACAAGGAGAGGAGGGCATCCTAAAAGGATACCTGGAAAGATTCTAAGAAATTCTGCGGGATAGAAAAATCTGCAGTAAGTTTGAAAAATTCTCAACGAATTTCTTATGCAATTTTCGTGGAGGTAATCATGGCAGGAATACAACCTAAAATAATTCTCGGAGGAACCCTTAGAAGAATTCTTGCAGAAATCATAAAAAGAAGTCATACAAGAATGTCTCTTCCGTGACAATTACGGAGAATGTTCATGCCAAAGCAATACATGGAGGAGCTTTCTTATAGATACGACTGTGATATGTTGATTCGGGGTAATGGCTCTCAGTCTGTGGCAATTCAAAACGGAATCTAATGTTTTCATCCGACGTTTCGGACACATTTATTGTGCCTTTTTCTTAGGAATCTAGTGGACAACATATTATGTGTTATGTATTACATTCTGTGTGTGTGTGTGTGTGTGTGTGTGTGTGTGTGTGTGTGTGTGTGTGTGTGTGTGTGTGTGTGTGTGTGTGTGTGTGTGTGTGTGTGTGTGTGTGTGTGTGTGTGTGTGTGTGTGTGTGTGTGTGTGTGTGTTATGTTACTGTGTACTTATTAACAAAGTCCAGTTTCATCGTTAAGGGCCTGCAGCATAGGCAGGCACCTTTGTCAACTTAGGGGGATTAGGGGCATAATGGACACCCGGGGCGAAACGGACACCCCTGTTTTTGCCGAAACCGTTGACTTTTATGTAAAACTTTTAATGCATAAGTGTAAAGGAACAAGTCATAGTTCTATTTTTCGAAAGTACCATTTATATTCCTTCAAAATAACCAAAATATCATTGAAATTGAATCATGTTTTTCATATGGTGGATTTCTTATAATTTCGAAGCAGCAGCAAATAAGGTATTACGAGTGTTTGAGTGTGTCCACCATAAAAACAAGTGAATTGTTAGCTTATCTACATGTATACGCAGATTTAGCAATGGATGAAGTATTATATTTTTGATCAGAACTTACTCAAAATAGCAATTTCAATGTTGTAGTCGATTCGGGGCGAAATGAACACTGGCAATAATGAATGCATGTACGCGCGTTGCATACTGTTAGGCGTCTTAAAAATCAATCCGAATATTTTAGCCTTAGTATCATAATTTCTTCTTTTTTTTTATTCAACTCATTTCGGTATCATAATGGTCATTTTTCCGAACTGGTTCATTATACAACTGAAATGAGTTGCATAATGAAAAATGATTGCATAATGTCCATAATGCAACTCATTTGAGTTGCATTATGAACATTATGCAATCATTTTTCATTATGCAACTCATTTCAGTTGTATAATGAACCAGTTCGGAAAAATGACCATTATGATACCGAAATGAGTTGAATAAAAAAAAAGAAGAAATTATGATACTAAGGCTAAAATATTCGGATTGATTTTTAAGACGCCTAACAGTATGCAACGCGCGTACATGCATTCATTATTGCCAGTGTTCATTTCGCCCCGAATCGACTACAACATTGAAATTGCTATTTTGAGTAAGTTCTGATCAAAAATATAATACTTCATCCATTGCTAAATCTGCGTATACATGTAGATAAGCTAACAATTCACTTGTTTTTATGGTGGACACACTCAAACACTCGTAATACCTTATTTGCTGCTGCTTCGAAATTATAAGAAATCCACCATATGAAAAACATGATTCAATTTCAATGATATTTTGGTTATTTTGAAGGAATATAAATGGTACTTTCGAAAAATAGAACTATGACTTGTTCCTTTACACTTATGCATTAAAAGTTTTACATAAAAGTCAACGGTTTCGGCAAAAACAGGGGTGTCCGTTTCGCCCCGGGTGTCCATTATGCCCCTAATCCCCCTAAGTTGACAAAGGTGCCTGCCTATGCTGCAGGCCCTTAACGATGAAACTGGACTTTGTTAATAAGTACACAGTAACATAACACACACACACACACACACACACACACACACACACACACACACACACACACACACACACACACACACACACACACACACACACACACACACACACACACACACACACACACACACAGAATGTAATACATAACACATAATATGTTGTCCACTAGATTCCTAAGAAAAAGGCACAATAAATGTGTCCGAAACGTCGGATGAAAACATTAGATTCCGTTTTGAATTGCCACAGACTGAGAGCCATTACCCCGAATCAACATATCACAGTCGTATCTATAAGAAAGCTCCTCCATGTATTGCTTTGGCATGAACATTCTCCGTAATTGTCACGGAAGAGACATTCTTGTATGACTTCTTTTTATGATTTCTGCAAGAATTCTTCTAAGGGTTCCTCCGAGAATTATTTTAGGTTGTATTCCTGCCATGATTACCTCCACGAAAATTGCATAAGAAATTCGTTGAGAATTTTTCAAACTTACTGCAGATTTTTCTATCCCGCAGAATTTCTTAGAATCTTTCCAGGTATCCTTTTAGGATGCCCTCCTCTCCTTGTATTTGTTTGAAAATTTCTCCTGGCATCCATCCAGAGACTCTTTCAAAAACTCCTCCAGAAATTTTCCTTGGGTCCTCTTCAGGAGTTTTTTTTCAGAATTTGTTCCTGGAATTCTTACAGAAATTATGTAAGAAATTCCTTCAAGGATTGCTACAGAAGTTCATGTATTTCTTCAAACATTTGAGAAGTAACTCCTCCAAGAATATTATCAGAATTCCCTCCAGTAGTTTTTCTTTGGGTTTCTTCATGGTTTTTTTTTTCTAGAAATTTCCAAAGAAATTCTTGTTTCCATTTTTAATTCCTTTAGAAAATTCTTTCCTCTTCAGGGATTTCTCTAGAAGTTTCTCGAGGTATTCTTTCAGAGACTGCTTAGGATTTATAAGGACATTTTTTTTCCAGTGGTTTCTCGGCAATTTATTGAGTGATTTTCCAAGAACTCCACCAGTATTTTATCTGCGCTTTCTGTGGAGATTTCTGCAGACATTTTCAAAGACTTTCCTTAAGGAACTCCTGCATCGATTTCTCGATGAATATCTCCAGAAATTTCTGGAGCAATTTTTCATTGCCATTACTTTCAGAGTTTCCCCAGAAGTGAAAAAAAAAATGTTTTTCATGATTTTTTTTAATGTGAATTGAGTCTTAAGATGTTTCCTCATATTTTCTCACAGGAATTCATCCAGGCATATCTTTTGAGATATTTCTGTAGGAATTCTTATCCAGGAATCGTTCCCGAAAACTTTCGAGTTTTTGTTTTTCTAGGAACCTCCAGGAATTTGTTAAGGGAGGACTCTAGACAATCAACTAGGGATTTCTTTTGAATTCCTTTCTGGGATTTTTTTCAAGAATTCTTCCAGTGTTTTTGTGTTCTATAGAAACTTCAAAAAACTATTCTTGTGTGAATTTTTGCAGGAATTTGTAATGGTATTCTGGAAGGAACCCTTGGAAGATTCTCAAAGAAATTTCTGTTGGGTTTTCTACCGAGGGATTTCTGCTCCGTGCAATGACTTTTGAAGAAATCCATCGAATTTTGAAGAAGTCTCTGGAGACAATATTGTTGGAATTCCTGTTGAAATTTCAGAACGAATTCGAGCAGATATTTCTGAAAGACTGACATCTCCAGTAAAATCCCTGAGGAAATTACAGGGCGTACTTATGAACATATATGTAAAAGAATATTTAAATAACCCGCGGAACGTCCGTGAAGAAGTCCCTAGGAAGAACTTCCGTAGAACTTTCTCGGGAAACGCTCGAAGGTACACCTAGAAAATGTTTAGGAAAACTCCTGGAGAAGTTTTTTATGAAAATTTTTGACGTATTTCTGTAAGAATTTCTTAGGTTTAGTTAGAGAAATGCCTAGATAAACGTCTTTTGAGATCCCAAGAAAAAAAAACTTGAAATCCCAAGAAAAAAAATTAAGGAACTTCTGTAGAAGTTCGTTGGAAATATTTCTGAATAAATCCTGAAGTAATTTCTAAATGAATTTATGCAGATATCTATGGAGGATTTCCTGTGTGAATCATTGAAAGTCATAATGCAAGAATCCCTTGAAGCATTTCGCGAAATTTTCTAGATGTACGTATTCCTGCGAATTTCTTTTAATGGAGTTCTTCTAGGTAATACATCGAAGATATCCTAAATGAATTCTTGGACTTCTCCAAGGAAATAACCAAAGAAATCCCTGGAGGAATTTCAGAAAAAATAGAAGAATTTCTAAAGAAGCCTGTGAAAGAGATTTTCTAAAGATTTATAGTTTTTCACACCTGAAGGAATCTAAAAGGATTTACTAAAAAAATCTCGTAAGAATTTTCGAAAGAAACTATTTCTGAGAAAATCTATGGAAGGAGAATGTTTGGAAAATAATTCTAGGGAATGCTCTGAACGAAATTTTGAAGGAAATTTAAGGTAAATTTCTGAACCATTTCATGCAAGCTTTTCTAAAAGAGCTTTTCATGGAAGACTTTCTGGAGAGTTTTTTGAAAGAAATCAATGAATTTGGAAGGAATTTAAGGAACGTTTTATAAAGGAGTTCTTAAACTAGTTCTTGGGATAATCGCTAGAAAACTTTGGAGAAAGTGCTTAAGGAAACTCTAGATGTTCGTAAGCAATTCTTGAAAAAATTCCTGAAAAAAAAATCCAAGAGAAATTCGTGTGGAATTTCTCAAAAATTTTCAGGAAGATTTTTTGTCGGAATCGAAGAAGGAATTTCTGAAGAAATATCCGAAGAATATAGGCTATTTTTTAATATATGTGTCTCTGACAGGCTTTGGGCCGAAATGTCCAAATCCGGACTCTGATTTTATGCCATGGGATGCAAACATTAAACCAGAGCATGAAAAAAGGGACTCTTGTCCAAACAGTTAGATAGTACTTCAAATAAAGAAACCCAGTTCGCGACAAGAGGCTTCACTTTTGGTTGTAACAGTAATTCTCTTGGAAGTTTAAGGTGATTGAAAGAAAAAGGGGTTCCAGAACTTTTCAGGGATCTTCAAAAGTACTCTAAGAAGTCACAGGGTCCTCTCAAATCCCCTGACTTCCTCTGAAAAGCCCTTAAAATCCTATTAAACATCCCTGGAAACCCCAGATTTCCCAGCGTTTCAGGGCGTTTTCAGGGATTCAGAACATTAGTGGCGTTACAGGTGGTCTGAAGGGGTTTCCAGTGGCACTTCAGGCAAATGATTTTCAGCGGGTTTCAGAAGCGTTGCAGAGAGTTTCGTTTTTTTTAATTTCTTTCGTTAGTTAAACTAAGGCTAAATTTTCACACAGAGAGTTTCAGTGGCGTTTTAGGGGAGAGAGTTCGGTAGGGTTTTATTGGTGGTATAGGAGAGTGAGTGTGTCTCAGACAATTCGGAGAGATTTTGACGGTTTTGTGGAGCTTTACAAGATGTTTAATGGTCATTTTTTGGGGGTTTCGTAGGTTGCAGGTGCGTTACGAGAGACTGAGGGCTTTTAGAGGGTTTTCAGAGACACTTCAGTGGCTATCAAAGGCATTACAGGCGGTTTCAGGGACTTTTTGTGGGGTTTCAGAGGGTTTCAGGGACGTTCTAGGAGATTTGACGAAATTTTATTAGCGCTTGGTGGGTTTCGGAGAGTTTCGTGGGCGTTATAGGGAGTTTCAGAGAACATTTATCGGGTTTCAGGAGCATTACATTGTCTTTAGGGGCATTTTCAGGTTTCTTGAGGAATTCAAGGGCACTGAAGGATGCATGAGAGAGTTCCTGGGACGTTCAAAGTCTACGTTAAATGCCTTGCAGCACCCTGAAATGTTCCTGAAATGAGTGTAGAATTAGCATTTTAGTTAAAATACACATTAATAAAAATGAAAAAAAAAATGTTCCTGAAACCTCCTAAAACATTCTTGAATACCGCTGAAAATTATCTGAAACACTAATGTTCCACAAACCGACTCTGAAGTCTCTTTTTACTCCTTGTAACGCCCCTAAAACCCCCTGAAACGCCGTTCAAATTCTCTCTAATCAACAAAAGCCTACCTGAGAACCTCCTGAATCATCGTGATCCTGTAACACTCCTAGAAGCCCCTTAACCCTCTAATACCCAAATTTTTGATTTTGATCTAAATATCATTTTTCGTCGTCTAAAATCGATTTAAACATGTTTTGGAAGATGATTCTTTTTAATTCTCAATTTTGTGAATTTTGGTTTTTGATCTTTCTAATTTTTATTTTTGAACATCCCTATACTTTTATATTTTTCCTGGAAGCCCATTTGGTATACTGATTTTTTGGGATGAAAAAAATTTGAGATTTTATGATTATTGTAAAAATATTTATACTTTAATTTTTTTTTATGGCAAATTTTATTTTCCGTGTAACTTTTAGGGAAATTATTTAAGTGTGTTTTCCACTCCCTTAAACTCTTCTACTACCATAGAATGACTGAGGAAAAATCAAAAATACGTTAATTGTTGCGATTAAATACAGAAGAAACAATGACATCTGAAAGGTGACCAAAACATCAATTTTTCAATGATTTTTAAAAAATGTTAATACGCTTTAAAAGACACCAAAAACAATTTTGAGATATGCAGAACAGTCCTAAATATCAGCTAAAAATATAAAAAATTTCATTACTCAGGCAAGAAAAAATACAAAAATGCTCAAACTATACCCCGTCTAAAGGCGGGGTTGGGTATTAGAGGGTTAAAAACCTACTGATACATTTTTTTTTCAAATTTGTATGTGTATTATAACATCAAGCTAATTCGCTACACTAATCACTGAAACTTTTTCGTACCCTTGACAATGCCTTCCCGGGTGCCGTTGCCATCTTGGATTCCTTCGGGAGTTCCTGCTGGGTACTCCTTGGAAAACTTCAACTGGTTCAGGAATTCCTTCAAAGGCTACTTTAGGGATTCTCTTGGGGATTCCTACATGAGTTTAATGTGGGCCCCTGAAATTTGATCAAAGATTTCTTCAGGAACTTGCAAAAAAAAAAACACTTTGATTGAACTTCTATATAATTTTTATGAAAAACTCCTCGATGATTCTCATAACGAACTCGAGGTGGGTTCCTAGAAAGAACTTCTACTCCCAGAAGAAACTTCCGAAGAATTTCCATAAGTAATTCCTGGAGGATTTTCAGATGAAACTTGTGGAACATTCGCAGAAATAACTGCAGGAAAATTTCCAAAAGGAGCATTAGGGGGGCTCCAATAAATAACTTTTGTCTCTAGATAAGGATTTTCAGGTATTCCTCCTCGAGGATATCAGAAGAATCCCCTGGAGGATTACATAGAAAGATCCGTTGTAGCGTTTCCAGACGAAAATCCGGGAGTATTCCCAGAAGAAATTCTTGTATGAATCGCATACGGAACTCTTGCGATTTTCTAGATATAAATTCTGGAGGAGCTCCTGAAGAATTCAAAGAGTAAATTCTTGGGTGATTCCTAGATTTTTTTTTTTAGGAAATACAGTTAGAAATGATGAAGAAATTCCTAAGCCGATTGTCCATCGATGTTCCAGAAAAAACTCTTGCAGGAATACCAAAATCAACTTATTCTGGAATTCCAGAAAATCTCCTGGAGAAATACTTGGACGACTCCCAGAAAGGTTTCCTGAAAGAATGCCAGAGCAACTCCTGATGAAATTCCAGAAAAAATTTTTAAAGATTCTCAGAAAGAATTTCACTTTTAAAGAAATATCGGAATGATTTGGAAAATTTGAAAATTGCAGGAATTTCTGAAGAAACCCATGAGGTAACATGTGAATGAATCGCAAAAATAACTCTTAGGGGAATTTCAAAGTTAAGAGACAGAATGAGTTTCTTAATGAGTAAATTCAGAAGAAATTTCAACAGGGACGCCTGAGTAAATCTCAGAAGGGACTTCTAAAGAAATCTCTGAAAGAAGTTGCTTAAATCAGAGACGCAAAAATGAACGGTTCTTCAATTTTAAAAATTTGTATACATTTTTGTACATCGGATTTTTCTTCCTGGATCTCGATTGCAATAAATCGCAAAAAAATGTTACCTTTTTTAAAGATTTCCACTGGTAATTACACTTGAAATTCTCCAAAAGTTTGTTTTTTTGAGTTTCTAACACGCAATAAGCCTCTTTGGAACTTCTCGAAAAATTTTTACTTATGCCTGACAGTACTAAAAGTCCATATATGAATTTCGCCTGTGTTCTTCATTGCAGATCCCTGTATTTTGAGAGCTTCGAAAACATCTACAGTAGAGCTGTGCGCCGACTATATTTTGCTCGACGGCGGCGTGAGGGCCATTTTTGACCGGCGGCGGCGGCGTCATCGGCGTCACGCCGGTGGCAGCTTTCGGCGGCGGCGGCGGCGGCGGCGGCGTGAATCGGAGTGACCAAAATTTGATCATAATTTCAACATTGGCAAAGCAAAGAAGTTGTCATCACGCTCTTGAATTTGTAGTCTGAGCTTTTATTCTGAAGAAATCAATTATTGAAATTTTCGAGGAATTTCAGATGGAAATCCAGGAAAAAAATTCCAAGAGGATTCCCCAAATGAATTTAAGCAGGAATCCCGAGAAAATTACAGCACGAATTTCCAAATGAATTCTAGGAGGAATCGCTGATGGAATTCCAGCGGGAATTTCTAAAGAAGTTCGAGAAGGAATCCCCACAGGATTTCTAGGCGGAATCAACGAAAAATATCGAGAAGTAATCTCTGGAGAAATTTCAGGAGAAATCCCAGAGTGAATACTAGGAGGAATTTCCGAAAGAATTCCATGAGGAATCCTCGAAGGAATTTCCGGAGGAACCCCATAAGGTATTCCAGCAGGAAACTCCGGAGGAATTCCAAGAGGAATCCCCGAAGAAAAACTAGAAGGAATCCCTGGCAAAATATCAGGAGAAATCTCCAAAGGAATTTTAGGAAGAATCCTCGAAGGAAGAACCCCTCAAGAGAAACCCCCGAGGGAATTCTAAATGTGATCCCCGAAATTACCCTAGGAGGAATCCCCGAAGGAATTCCAAGAGAAATCCCCAATAGAATTTCAGAAGAAATCCTCGAAGAAATTCTGGAAAAAATTACCGAAGGAATTCCGGGAGGAAACCTTGCAGGAATTCTAGGAGTACTCCAAAAGGAATTCAAGGAGGAATCTCCGAAGAAATTAGAAGAGACACCCAAGGAATTCCATAAGGAGTAATCCTCGACAAAGTATCAGAAGGAATCCCCGATTGAATTTTAGAAGGAAGTCTAGAAAAAATCCCCGAAAAAATACAGGAGATATCCTTGCAGGAATCCCAGAGGGCACCTGCGAAGGAATTCCGGGAGGAATCTCCAAAGAAATTACAGGCAGATTCCTCAATGAGGAAAACCCGAAGGAATTCTAAGAGGAATCCCTATAGAAAGTCCAGGATGAATCTCCAAAGAAATTCAATAAGGAATCCTCGAAGGAACTCGAGGAAGAATCTTCGAATACCAGGAGAAATTTCCGAAGGAATTCTAAGAGAAATCACCGAAGAAATTCAAGTAGGAAATCCCGAAGGAATTCCATGATAAATTTTTGAAAGATTATTATTATCTTTATTAAAGAGAGTTGCAGTCCTAGGCTGGCTTATCTCTGGAATTTGCGTTTTTGAAAGAATTTCAGGAAGAATCTTCGAAGGAAATCTAAGAGGAATCACCAAAGGAATTCCAGGAGTAAACCCCGAAGGAATTCCAGGAGGAATCTACAACGGATCATCAAGAGAAATTCTCGAAAAAAAAATCCTGGAGGATTTGTTGAAGGAAGTCCAGGAGAAATCCCCAAGGAAATTCCAGATTTTTTAAAGGAATTCAAGAAGAAATCCTCAAAATATTTCTAGGATGAACCATCGAAAAATCTCCAGGAGGAATCCTCGTAGGAATTCCATGAGAAACCCCTGAAATTATTCTAGGAGGAATTCCTGCAGGAATCCCCGTAGAAATTTCAGGAGAAATCCCTGAAGGAAGTCCAGCCGGAATACTCTACGGAATTCCTGGATGAATTCCTGAAGGAATTCCAGATGAAATCCTAGAAGAAATAACAGGAGAAATCCCAGCAGAATCCCAGGGGAAACCCCTGAAGGCATTCTGGGAGGAATCTCCGAAGGAGTTCCAAGCGAAATACTCGAAGGGTTTTCAAGAGGAATCACCATAGGAAGTCTAGGAAAAATCTCCGAAGGAATTTCAGGAGGTATTTGCGAAGTAATTTGAAAAGAAATCCCCGAACGAATTCCAGGAGGAATCCCCGAAGGAATTCTAAGAGAAATCACTGAAGCAATTCCAAAAGGAAACCCCAAAGGAATTCCAGAAGGACTACTGAAGGAACTCCATGAGGAATCCCTGAAGCGAAGCCAGGAGGAATCTCCGAAGGAATTCAAAGAGAAATGATCATAGA
The DNA here is from genome assembly GCF_035046485.1 of Aedes albopictus. Lineage (NCBI taxonomy): Eukaryota > Metazoa > Arthropoda > Insecta > Diptera > Culicidae > Aedes > Aedes albopictus. The sequence goes on along the minus strand of NC_085138.1, from coordinate 416,525,023 downwards.
AATTCCAGGAGGAAACCCCGAAGAAATTTCAGGACAAATCTACGTGAGAATATCAGGAGAAAGCTCCGAAAGAGTTTCAGGAGGAATCCATGAAGGATATCCAGGAGGAATACCCGAAGGAATTCCAGAAATTATCCCCAAAGGAATTGCAGGCGACATTCCAGAATGAATTCTAGGAGGAATCACCAAACGGAAGTCCAAGAGGAATCCCTTAATGAAGTGCAGGAGAAATCCCTGGAAGAATTCCATGAGAAATCCAGGTGGAATCTCTGAAGGAATTCTAAGAAGAATCACCAAATAAACTTGACGGAATATTAGAAGGAATCCCCGAAAAAATTTCAGAAGGAATCCTCGAAGGAAGTCTTAGGGGAAACCCCGAAAGAAAATCTCGGAAAAACCTCCAGAGTAATTCCAAGAGGAATCCCCGAAAGAATTCCAGGAAAAATTCAGGAGGAATACTAGAAGGAAGTTCAGGGGAACCCCTGAAGGAAGTCTAGGAGGAATCCCCGAAGAAATTACCGGAGAAATCCCTGCAGGGATTCCAAGGATGGATTTTAAGTGGATGCTCCGGGAAGGGGGAAGGATTTGCAGGAGTTATTCTGTAAAGAATTGCTGGAATAATTCCAGAAGGAAATTCTTGAAGAATTCTTGAAGAATTCTTGTAGAAACTCCATGAAAGATCCCTAAAATATCCTGGAGATATGCCTGATTATAATCCTAAGGGAATTATTGAAGGAACTCCTACAAGATTCCGTAAAAGGAACTCCTCTAGGAATTCCTGAATGAGCTTCTGGAGAAATATCTGATGTAACTTCTGGAGTCATCCACGAGTCTTCCTGAAAAAATCTCAATCTCAATCCGCAATCTGAAAGAACCCCAGGAGCGATCCCTGGAAGAACTTCTGGAAGAATTCCTGATGGAACTTCTCGAGCAATCCCCTAAGGAAATTCTGAAGGAATCTTGGAAGGAACTCTTATATAGGAAACCCTGAATACACTTCTGGGGTAATCCCTGAAGTCTCCTGGAGGTATCCTTGGATCGTCTCTGAAGGAACTTCTGTAGAGGTTTCTGAAGGAACTTTTGTAGAAATCCCTGAAGAAAATCAGGAGGCATCTCTGAAGAAATATCTGCAAGAATCCCTGATACTCCTGAACGAATCTCTGATGGAACTCTTGGCAAGAACTCTTTTTGTTACGAAGGAACAAAATCAAGCACAGTTCTTATGAGCAACTTTATTTACACGAGTTCGCCCTCTGTGGCCCGATGAGCAAATCCTTTATCCTGATACTCATTGATTTGTCGGTGAAAGTTTTCCTTAATGAGTGGGTCCCGAGCCATTCACCTCTCAAGGCATTTTAATCACCGCAGGGCCATGGGGTAGCTGTCAGGCAGTTCTACAAAGTCGGATCTCCACAGCAGACCAGTTTCGAACCGGTCACCCATTTGACGGGTCGTTTCCTCCATGGTTCGTCTAGCTCTCACTTCGTCATTGGACTCTAATGTTCTCTGGTAGCCGAATTTCTAATGGTAATCCAGAAGCAATCCATGTAGGAACTCCGAGACTAATTCCTTAAGATACCCTGTAGGAATTTCTGAAGAAACTTCTCACGAGATTCTTAATGGATCTCCAGGTGGCATTTAGGAATCCTCCTGAAAGAATCTTTAAAGGGACTTCTGGGAAGGATACCTGAACGAACTTCCGGTGAAAGAGCTTAGGGAACTTCTGAAGGAATCGGAGCCATCCCTGAATCCTCATGGAGCTATTAGAGAGATCCCTGAGCGAACTCCAGGAGAGATCACCGAAGGAACTTCTGGAACAATCCTTGAAAGAACTCCTGAAAGAATCTCTATTTTTTTCTTGAGGCATACCGAAGTAATTCCAAGAGGAATCCCCGAAGGAACTTCAGGAGGGATTCTTTAACAAATTCCAGGAATTTCTTATGGATCTCCTGGATAAATCTCTGTAGGAATTCCTGAAGGAACTTTAGAAGGCATCCATGAAGGAACTCTCAGGCTAATCTCTGAAGGACCTCCTATGACAATCCCAGAAGCATCTTCTAGATGTATCTCTGATGTATCTCTAGGAAGTCCACAGAAAGAATTTTTGAAGGTACTCCTGTCGAGATCTTCCTGGTAGATCTTCTAAAAAAACATCCTGGAGGCATCCCTGAATAATTTTCTGGAGGAATCCCAGGTGGATCTCCTGGAGGCATCACTGAATCCATCTTTTTTTTTTCCTGAATCTCTGAAGAAACTTCTGGAGAGGTGTGAATGTGTGTTCTAAGAGTTGAGAAATCAATTATTGTAATCAAACTCTTATCATAGTGATCGTGAGATTTTTTTTTATCTCAACTTTATATAAACTTAATTTTGTTCGTGCACTAATCACCGGCGTGAAAAATGAAAATTGGCGGCGTGACAAGTAGCGGCGTATGGCGCGCCGCCGATACCTCAGTCGGCGTCGGCGTGGGACAAAAAGTGTCGGCGGCGGCGGCGTGGCGCGGCGGCGCACAGGTCTACTACAGGGGTGGCCAAAATGTTTGGGATAGGCAACTTTTTTTCTCTCACAAAAAAGTTCTCAAAAATTCTCAAATTTTGACTGTTCATCAACCTATTATATGTGCAACATTGGTACAAATTTGAGCTCGATTGGTTAATCTTTCGCGTGGTTGGAACGTTTCTCTTAAATCACTATTTTTTAGACAAATCATTTTTTAACTATCATATCTCGGAAACCAGTGAATCGAGTTGAATGAAATTTTGAACGATTATCAACAACATAATAATGCTTGAAAAGTCTTAAAAACATAAGTACTTTTTGAATGTTAAAAAAAGTACGATGGATTGATACTTTTTGGATTTTTCTCTAAAAAATGTATTATTTTTACATCAATGGCATAAAATTTTAGTTTTAATATTCAATTATTTGGATTAAAGGAAGAACACATTTAGTAATTTTTGTGTAGTATTGTAAATTTGACTTATTTTCCTTCGTATGGGTAAAATTTCAACCCGATAGAACTTAATTCGCCGTGAGAAAATATTACATTTTATAACGTCGTATCAAAGCAATACATTGCTGAAAAACGTTCAAAATTTCATTCAATTCGGTTCACTGGTTTCCGAGATATGACAGTTCAAAAATTAGTTGTCTAAAAAATACTGATTTACGAGAACGGTTCTAGCTTCGCGAAAGGTTAACCAATGGAGCTCAAATTTGAACTTTTTTGTGAGAGAAAAAAAAAGTTGCCTATCCCAAACATTTTGGCCACCCCTGTATATGCACCAATCCATTCTGGAATCCCCATGAATGTTTGTATCACGCTTTTTACGAGTATATTTGATTGTTTTTATTATCGGAATTTTGTAAAAATAAATCTTAAAAAAAAAAATACAAATTACTCTCGGAATCTAATAAGGAGATTACTCCAAAATTTTTTGAGACATGCTACCACTGCTTCATCCAGCTTCAAAAGTTTTTACGAGGTTTTGTTAAGAAATTTATTGATTTTTGTCAAAAGTTTTTTCTTGAGCTTTTCCGGAAAATGTTTAACCAGAAAGTTGTAACTGATATAGTGCAGATATTTTTTTTTTTTTCAAAATATCATCCTGAAGTACTTGCATAAGTATTAGGGCGTCATCAATATTTCCGTAGGTAGGCAGTATTTTCTTCGAAATATTAAGAAGAAATTTGAAATTCCACAAAATATGTAGGAAATCTACCGTTAGTTACTATACCAGGGATTCTCTCAAAAGTTTTGGACTACGATTACCTTTTTTGAAAAAATGCCCGATGTAGACGTATTCGTATAGCTGAAATTCTGACACTTTTCAAGCTTTAGTGATTCGGATCTGTACTAGATGGGAGAATGTTAACCTCCACCTTCCACTGCATTGTGGTGGTAAATTGAGCGCTGCAGCTAAGTTTTGGGAATTCGGCGCCACCACAACGTGCTCGGGGATTGATTTTGGAATGCGACCACTTTGCCTTCCCCGTCGTCGTCAACCTAGAGAGAAAGCGGGCCAGATTGAGTACGTCGCGTTTTGATCCACCCGAAATAGGGAATCTGAATGATTGGACTCGGTTGCCGGTATCTGCAGCCCCAACGTCACCGACTAGCTGTCTAATCTCCGATAGTACGTGTCATGGTTACCACCGCCGTCATTCACTTCGTCGTAGTCACGGAATCGATTCGATGTGATCTGATGCACCACGCCGACGAAACGCTTTCGCTGTCTCATATGGTCCTGGGTGGGGTTGCATTGACTTCTCTATGCGCTTCCAACAAGCTTCACAGGATCCGGCAGGGTGTTCGAGTAAAATTGGTGCAGCTCGTTGGGAAAGCTTTGAGCAGTTTACGCTGATTGCTTTGTGGTTCGATGGAATTCGTTAGAGAATATACGTGTGAACCGTTTTCGATGGGAATTGGTCACTATTTTGTACAAGTAAGTCAGTTCGGACTAAATCAAACGCTCAACTTGCTCATGATACACAAACTATCTTCATTCATTTGAAAATATCTGGAAGTCTAATAAGATCGCCTTCGTCACTTCTCTGTACTCGACGACATTGTTTGCTTTAATTAATATCCAACCTGAAGCTTGCACACAAACTCATCCCAAGTTTGTAACTAACCATGGTCGTCGTACACCTGACCAACAACGTTTCCAGTTCCACACAGACGCACAATGCAGCCACAAAGTACCAAGGAGCAAAATCCACCAAGTTCGACAAAACTAGGGGAAATTGGTTGCAAAGTTGCTTCCATCACCTACCTGCCTGCACCAGAGTAGTGACGTGTCTCTTGGTTTTGAAGAAAACTTTGTCATCTTTGCCAATCGACCGACCAGCGAACCGTTCAGTGATTCAGTGGTGCAGTGGAAAACCAAGAAACCACCACTCTACTCTAGCCACCGCCCGCCGCCGCAAACCCCGACCGGAAGAAATTTGTCTGATTGATGGTGGGGAACCCATGGCGTTCGCTTCGATTCTCTCTCTGACAATTCATATTTAATGAAGACTTTTTCGGTACGATGCACTGTGGTGCAGGAGGTTAATATGAACGCAGATTTTCTTTTTACTATATTTAGATACATAGGGTTTTCATCTAATTCCTGTCATGTAAGCACCGACCAATAATGATCGATGCTATTCTTGAACCACGCCTAACGCCACATGTTGGTATCAATTTCTAATTTATAAACTAGCTTCTATGTCATGAAATTTTTTTTTTATAAAATAACAACAATTTCCTTAAAATAATATGATTGGATAATTATCCCTCGAATTCTATTACCGTCAAGTCCACGTCTATTTCGGGCACAATCTGAACTCAATTCCCGGCACACCTTCTACTTGACACTATGGTACATTCTTCTTCTTCTTTCTGGCTCTACGTCCCCACTGGGACTTGGCCTGTCTCGCTTCATTTTAGTGTACTTTGAATACTTCCACAGTTATTACAGTTATTGAAGGGCATGAATTTGTATATTGTGAGGCAAGTACAATGATACACTATGCCCAGAAAGTCAAGAAAATGTTCCCGACCGGAACGGGAATCAAACCCGCCGTCTCCGGACTGGCGATCCCATAGCCTTAATCACTAGACTGACTGGAGACCCCAGAAGAAATCATTCCAGGAAGAAATTCCAAAAGACAATCTTTCAGGATTTCAGAAGAAATGCTCCGAAAATTTTACAATATACCCTCCGACGATTTCAGAAGACATCCTTCCAGGATTTCAGTATAAATTCTTCCAGGATATCCGAAGAAATCCTTCCAGGAATTCAGAAGAAATCCTTCCAGAATATCCGAAGAAATCCTTCCAGGATTTCAGAAGAAATCCTTCTTGGTTTTCAGAAAAAAACCTTCCAGGATTTCATAAAATATTCTTGCAGGATTTTAGAAAAAATCCTACCTGGACTTCAGAAGAAATCCTTCCAGGATTTCAGAAGAGATCCTTTCAGGATTTTAGAAGAAATTCTTCCAGGAATTAAAAAGAAATACTTCCAGGATTTCTGAAGACCAAGTAACCTGAAGCAACCGTTTCAAGGGATCGCAGCAGTCTATTGTTATGTTACGTATTTTTTTCAAACCCATTCCTTTTTAAACATCACACAATAAAGACGTTCTTCAAACCAAGTTATAAAAGGTTATGGGCCCAGCACGCTTCCACTGCGAGCGGAATTCCGCAGTTCAAGGGCGGACCGGATTTTCAACATTGGAGTTTTTGGGTAAAAATGCACCTGGATTCGGTCGGTGTCCTGAGGAATCTGACGGAGAATGCACCCGAAGTGGCAGCGGAAAGAACGAAATTTGAAGAAGCGGATCGGAAGGCGAAGGCCCTCATCGTAAGCTTCCTGGCCAACGAATGCCTGGAAGTCATCCGGGAGAAGACCACGGCCAAGGAAATGTGGGCAGCACTAGAAGCGACGTTTGCCACCAAATCGATCGGATCGCAGCACCTCATCAGGAAGCAGCTCAACAGATTGAAGTTGAAGGAAGGAGAACCGATGCGACCACACCTTCTGTTTTTTGACGACCTGGTTCGGCAAATGAAGACAGCTGGAGCGAAGGTGGACGAAACGGATTTGGTGGTACTGCTGTTTCAGTCATTGCCGGATTCATACGACCCGCTGGTAACGGCCCTGGAGAATGTTTCGGAACAAGACCTGAAAATCGAAGCTGTTAAGCAACGGTTGCTGGCGGAAGACATGAAGCGCCAAGAACGGAACGGAGAAACCAGCGAAATGAAAGGAGCAGCGTTTTCTGGAGATAAATCGAAGAAACCACTGAAGTTCCAGGGTAAGTGCCATAAATGCGGCAAACGTGGCCACTTCAAGAAGGACTGTCGCCAGAAGTCCGGTGGAGAAGCCAATGCGGCTGCAAACCAAAGGAAAGCGGCATGTTTCGTGGCAAGCCGAGGAGATGTGGAACAGAGAAGCAGCAAACTTGTATTCAAGCTCGACTCGGGATCCAGCGACCATCTAGTCAATGACAGCGAAGCGTTTTCGGCGGTCCGAAAGTTGAAGCAACCCATCGTCATAAACGTGGCGAAGGATGGCCAATCCCTGGTGGCCAAGACGGTTGGAGAAATACATGGCAATAGCAACAAGCAGTTCCCGTTGCACATGAAGGAGGTGTTGTACATTCCGGATTTGCGCGATAATTTGATGTCCGTGAAGAAGCTGGTAATGGCTGGCATTCAGGTGAGTTTTATTGGTAAGGTAGCAGTTCTGACGAAGGACGGAGAAACCATAGCAACCGCAAATCTGAGAGGCGCACTATATGAGCTGGAGATTGATCTGGAAGGCCCAACCGCAAGCTTGTGTGTGTCGGAAACGGACGCGCTGTGGCATCGACGCCTCGGGCATTTGAGCGAACAAGGAAGTTATAAAAATTTCAGAAGAAATCCTTCCAGGATTTCAGAAGAAATCCTTCCAGGATTTCAGAAGAAATCCTTATAGGACTTCAGAAGAAATCCTTCCAGGATTTCAGAAGAAATCCTTCCAGGATTGCAGAAAAAATCCTTCCAGAATTTCAGAAGAAATCCTTCCAGGATTTCGGAAGAAATCCTTCCAAGGTATCGGAAGAAATCCTTCCAGGATTTCGGAAGAAATCCTTCCAGGATTGCAGAAAAAATCCTTCCAGAATTTCAGAAGAAATCCTTCCAGGATTTTGGAAGAAATTCTTCCAGGATTTCGGAAGAAATCCTTCCAAGGTATCGGAACAAATCCTTCCAGGATTTCAGAAGAAATCCTTCCAGGATTGCAGAAAAAATCCTTCTAGAATTTCAGAAGAAATCCTTCCAGGATTTCGGAAGAAATTCTTCCAGGATTTCGGAAGAAATCCTTCCAAGGTATCGGAAGAAATCCTTCTAGGATTTCGGAAGAAATCCTTCCAGGATTTCGGAAGAAATTCTTCCAGGATTTTGGAAGAAATCCTTCCAGGATTTCGGAAGAAATCCTTCCAGGATTTCGGAAGAAATCCTTCCAGGATTTCGGAAGAAATCCTTCCAGGATTTCGGAAGAAATCCTTCCAGGATTTCGGAAGAAATCCTTCCAGGATTTCGGAAGAAATCCTTCCAGGATTTCGGAAGAAATCCTTCCAGGATTTCGGAAGAAATCCTTCCAGGATTTCGGAAGAAATCCTTCCAGGATTTCGGAAGAAATCCTTCCAGGATTTCGGAAGAAATCCTTCCAGGATTTCGGAAGAAATCCTTCCAGGATTTTGGAAGAAATCCTTCCAGGATTTCGGAAGAAATCCTTCCAGGATTTCGGAAGAAATCCTTCCAGGATTTCGGAAGAAATCCTTCCAGGATTTCGGAAGAAATCCTTCCAGGATTTCGGAAGAAATCCTTCCAGGATTTCGGAAGAAATCCTTCCAGGATTTCGGAAGAAATCCTTCCAGGATTTCGGAAGAAATCCTTCCAGGATTTCGGAAGAAATCCTTCCAGGATTTCGGAAGAAATCCTTCCAGGATTTCGGAAGAAATCCTTCCAGGATTTCGGAAGAAATCCTTCCAGGATTTCAGAAGAAATCCTTCCAGGATTTCAGAAGAAATCCTTATAGGACTTCAGAAGAAATCCTTCCAGGATTTCAGAAGAAATCCTTCCAGGATTGCAGAAAAAATCCTTCCAGAATTTCAGAAGAAATCCTTCCAGGATTTCGAAAGAAATCCTTCCAAGGTATCGGAAGAAATCCTTCCAGGATTTCGGAAGAAATCCTTCCAGGATTGCAGAAAAAATCCTTCCAGAATTTCAGAAGAAATCCTTCCAGGATTTTGGAAGAAATTCTTCCAGGATTTCGGAAGAAATCCTTCCAAGGTATCGGAACAAATCCTTCCAGGATTTCAGAAGAAATCCTTCCAGGATTGCAGAAAAAATCCTTCTAGAATTTCAGAAGAAATCCTTCCAGGATTTCGGAAGAAATTCTTCCAGGATTTCGGAAGAAATCCTTCCAAGGTATCGGAAGAAATCCTTCTAGGATTTCGGAAGAAATCCTTCCAGGATTTCGGAAGAAATTCTTCCAGGATTTTGGAAGAAATCCTTCCAGGATTTCGGAAGAAATCCTTCCAGGATTTCGGAAGAAATCCTTCCAGGATTTCGGAAGAAATCCTTCCAGGATTTCGGAAGAAATCCTTCCAGGATTTCGGAAGAAATCCTTCCAGGATTTCGGAAGAAATCCTTCCAGGATTTCGGAAGAAATCCTTCCAGGATTTCGGAAGAAATCCTTCCAGGATTTCGGAAGAAATCCTTCCAGGATTTCGGAAGAAATCCTTCCAGGATTTCGGAAGAAATCCTTCCAGGATTTCGGAAGAAATCCTTCCAGGATTTCGGAAGAAATCCTTCCAGGATTTCGGAAGAAATCCTTCCAGGATTTCGGAAGAAATCCTTCCAGGATTTCGGAAGAAATCTTTCCAGGATTTCGGAAGAAATCCTTCCAGGATTTCGGAAGAAATCCATCCAGGATTTCGGAAGAAATCCTTCCAGGATTTCGGAAGAAATCCTTCCAGGATTTTGGAAGAAATCCTTCCAGGATTTTGGAAGAAATCCTTCCAGGATTTCGGAAGAAATCCTTCCAGGATTTCGGAAGAAATCCTTCCAGGATTTCGGAAGAAATCCTTCCAGGATTTCGGAAGAAATCCTTCCAGGATTTCGGAAGAAATCCTTCCAGGATTTCGGAAGAAATCCTTCCAGGATTTCGGAAGAAATCCTTCCAGGATTTCGGAAGAAATCCTTCCAGGATTTCGGAAGAAATCCTTCCAGGATTTCGGAAGAAATCCTTCCAGGATTTCGGAAGAAATCCTTTCAGGATTTCGGAAGAAATCCTTTCAGGATTTCGGAAGAAATCCTTCCAGGATTTCGGAAGAAATCCTTCCAGGATTTCGGAAGAAATCCTTCCAGGATTTCGGAAGAAATCCTTCCAGGATTTCGGAAGAAATCCTTCCAGGATTTCGGAAGAAATCCTTCCAGGATTTCGGAAGAAATCCTTCCAGGATTTCGGAAGAAATCCTTCCAGGATTTCGGAAGAAATCCTTCCAGGATTTCGGAAGAAATCCTTCCAGGATTTCGGAAGAAATCCTTCCAGGATTTCGGAAGAAATCCTTCCAGGATTTCGGAAGAAATCCTTCCAGGATTTCGGAAGAAATCCTTCCAGGATTTCGGAAGAAATCCTTCCAGGATTTCGGAAGAAATCCTTCCAGGATTTCGGAAGAAATCCTTCCAGGATTTCGGAAGAAATCCTTCCAGGATTTCAGAAGAAATCCTTCCAGGATATCGGAAGAAATCCTTCCAGGATATCGGAAGAAATCCTTCCAGGATTTCGGAAGAAATCCTTCCAGGATTTCGGAAGAAATCCTTCCAGGATTTCGGAAGAAATCCTTCCAGGATTTCGGAAGAAATCCTTCCAGGATTTCGGAAGAAATCCTTCCAGGATTTCGGAAGAAATCCTTCCAGGATTTCGGAAAAAATCCTTCCAGGATTTCGGAAGAAATCCTTCCAGGATTTCGGAAGAAATCCTTCCAGGATTTCGGAAGAAATCCTTCCAGGATTTCGGAAGAAATCCTTCCAGGATTTCGGAAGAAATCCTTCCAGGATTTCGGAAGAAATCCTTCCAGGATTTCGGAAGAAATCCTTCCAGGATTTCGGAAGAAATCCTTCCAGGATTTCGGAAGAAATCCTTCCAGGATTTCGGAAGAAATCCTTCCAGGATTTCGGAAGAAATCCTTCCAGGATTTCGGGAGAAATCCTGTCAGGATTTCGGAAGAAATCCTTCCAGGATTTCGGAAGAAATCCTTCCAGGATTTCGGAAGAAATCCTTCCAGGATTTCGGAAGAAATCCTTCCAGGATTTCGGAAGAAATCCTTCCAGGATTTCGGAAGAAATCCTTCCAGGATTTCGGAAGAAATCCTTCCAGGATTTCGGAAGAAATCCTTCCAGGATTTCGGAAGAAATCCTTCCAGGATTTCGGAAGAAATCCTTCCAGGATTTCGGAAGAAATCCTTCCAGGATTTCGGAAGAAATCCTTCCAGGATTTCGGAAGAAATCCTTCCAGGATTTCGGAAGAAATCCTTCCAGGATTTCGGAAGAAATCCTTCCAGGATTTCGGAAGAAATCCTTCCAGGATTTCGGAAGAAATCCTTCCAGGATTTCGGAAGAAATCCTTCCAGGATTTCGGAAGAAATCCTTCCAGGATTTCGGAAGAAATCCTTCCAGGATTTCGGAAGAAATCCTTCCAGGATTTCGGAAGAAATCCTTCCAGGATTTCGGAAGAAATCCTTCCAGGATTTCGGAAGAAATCCTTCCAGGATTTCGGAAGAAATCCTTCCAGGATTTCGGAAGAAATCCTTCCAGGATTTCGGAAGAAATCCTTCCAGGATTTCGGAAGAAATCCTTCCAGGATTTCGGAAGAAATCCTTCCAGGATTTCGGAAGAAATCCTTCCAGAATTTCGGAAGAAATCCTTCCAGGATTTCGGAAGAAATCCTTCCAGGATTTCGGAAGAAATCCTTCCAGGATTTCGGAAGAAATCCTTCCAGGATTTCGGAAGAAATCCTTCCAGGATTTCGGAAGAAATCCTTCCAGGATTTCGGAAGAAATCCTTCCAGGATTTCGGAAGAAATCCTTCCAGGATTTCGGAAGAAATCCTTCCAGGATTTCGGAAGAAATCCTTCCAGGATTTCGGAAGAAATCCTTCCAGGATTTCGGAAGAAATCCTTCCAGGATTTCGGAAGAAATCCTTCCAGGATTTCGGAAGAAATCCTTCCAGGATTTCGGAAGAAATCCTTCCAGGATTTCGGAAGAAATCCTTCCAGGATTTCGGAAGAAATCCTTCCAGGATTTCGGAAGAAATCCTTCCAGGATTTCGGAAGAAATCCTTCCAGGATTTCGGAAGAAATCCTTCCAGGATTTCGGAAGAAATCCTTCCAGGATTTCGGAAGAAATCCTTCCAGGATTTCGGAAGAAATCCTTCCAGGATTTCGGAAGAAATCCTTCCAGGATTTCGGAAGAAATCCTTCCAGGATTTCGGAAGAAATCCTTCCAGGATTTCGGAAGAAATCCTTCCAGGATTTCGGAAGAAATCCTTCCAGGATTTCGGAAGAAATCCTTCCAGGATTTCGGAAGAAATCCTTCCATGATTTCAGATCACACGACATACATAAATCAAGCATGTGCGAATGCGGCACTGAGTTGCCACACTACCACACACTCTTGACAGAATATTAATGCACAAAATGTATTTCCCGCATTGAATAATTTTCTGAACAACAGTACAATACAGCGATGCAGCTAAACTCCCACCAATTTTCTTCAAGCGCATTCCAGTAGTAAGAGCATCCTAATGGAAAACTGAACGCACCTCATCGAATTTTCCATTTTCTCTCCCTTTCTCTTCCAAACCGAACAGGAGCAACCACAGCGGTAACAATGGTTCGAACAATTCGTCGCAGCCCTCGTCTGCGGGTGCATCCGGGCCATCGATCCACTCGTCCGAAAACCTGAGCAACGGAGGCGGAGCCCACCAGAATGGCACCAGTGGGGGTGGTATTGGTGGTGGCGGCGGCGTTGGCGGTGTGACGACCCCGGGAGCCGGAAGCAGCACACTCAACGGCGGAGGCAGCCTCAATGGGGACAATTTCCTCAACAATAACAACACCAATAGCATCAACAACGGTGGCATCGTCAACGGAAATAGTAATGGACTGAGTGGGGGTGGCAACATCTTGAACAATAACAGTGGGGGAGCGGGAAGTGGCGGGAGTGGCAGTAACAACAACAGCATCGACAACGGAATCGCCGAAATTTGCGACGTACCTGACTCGGTGGCGAACCAGAAACGACACGTGAGTATAGTGCACTTGATGAACTGCAGTTGAGTTGTTACCTACTTACTTGAGAACTTCATAAAATGAGAGAAAACAAACTATTGAAAAAAAACTGTTTTCCTTTATTCTTCCAGGTCCGCGTCATCAAGTCCGACAACAACGGGCTGGGTATCTCGATCAAGGGCGGTCGGGAGAACCGAATGCCCATCCTGATATCGAAAATCTTCCGCGGCATGGCGGCGGACAACGCCAAAGGGCTGTACGTGGGCGACGCGATCCTGTCGGTGAACGGCGAGGACCTGCGGGATGCCACCCACGAGGAAGCGGTCCGTTCGCTGAAGCGAGCCGGCCGGGTGGTGGATCTAGAAGGTAGGTGGCGGTGCGGTGGAAACAATATTAAATTACAGGAAAAACCACCTCCGTCGTAATTCCGTAGTTCGTTTGATGGACGACGACCGATTGCCGATGATTGGTGGTTGGGATGTGGGTGGCAAGCGACTGATGTGGGAAGTTTGCAGTTCACCGAGCGGTACAAAATTGTTGTTTATTGAAATTCCACGTTCGGCGGGGCGATGATGGCGTCACAGTGCTGAAATGGGCTATTTTGTGAGCAGTTCCTTTTTTTTGCGATGTGGGATAAAAGAGCGAAGGCAACAGCTGCAGTGGATTTTATTGAAGCTAGTTCCAGTAAAGATTAGGGGTAAAACAATCAACTAGCAAACCATACTGAAGGCGTCTGAGTTCGATACCCTTCGTATCAGATTTTTTTTTGTAAAGGAAATATCCTTGAATTCCTCGAGTACAGAGTGCCCGCTAAACGATTAATGTATGCCAAATTAGAAAATAAATCACTAAAGTAACAATAATCAGATCTACTTATTCATAGGTCTATTAAACAAAAGCCAATGTTACAAAATAAAATATGCAAAACACTAGAATAAATGCATGAGGTGCCCTGCGTTGGGCGCTCATGCAAATAAAATGGAACATTACAAATGAGCATGAGCATAGATGACCGCATAATTCGTAGTTGCTACTCCGTGATTGACCAGAGCAATCGAAATTTCACAGAGAGCCAATGAATGGTTCGAGAACTCCTAACTATATTAGGGTCAAAAACGGCACCGGCCACGTCCTTACGGCCATCAAAGATGGGAAGGAATGTAAGTAAGACAAACGCTGTTATAGAGACCGAGAATCGCTGCATTTCCACGTTTGTCCCAGGAAGGAATTCTTGTTAGTAGGGAAGGGTAACCATTGTCCATCGCCCACAACCGACTACTTTTCCACGCGAAAACAAGCCAAAAAGAATACTCTATCGCGCGTCTCCACCCCACTAAGGAGCAGAAACCTTTAGAACTATTCCACACAGAAATAAACTGAATGCAACGCTTAGCTTGGACTGATTTAGAAAAACTTGAATCAAATGTACATATAAATATTTACTACAAACTACACGACAGAATATTTAATCATTTTTTGTCTCCGTAAATACACTCTGGGTCCATTGTGCAGTGTTAAACAATTGGATCATGAATTCATAATGATAGTGTGATAAAAAAAACATGTTTAACCCTAAAAGGGATACCTTCATGACCTCAGTTTCGTCACCTCGCTGAGTGTGTTCCATCAAAGACGAGCTCTGAAAGGCACCTGGGGTCCAATGGACCCCAGGTATCCCTTTGAGGGTTAATAAACGAAATAACTATGAAAATTATATTTTAAACAATGTAAAAGTGTAAAGAACATTTTCCCAGTTCTTGTAACTAGGTGAGAACTTCTGAAAGATGTCCTAAGTAATACCTGGAGGAATCCGTGGATGCATTTGTAAAGGCATCGAATGAGCATCTGAATAAACCTCCGTAAAAATCCCTGAATATTTTTAAAATAAAAACATTCTTAATTATTTTTTCAAAAAAATGCTGAGAAATTCCTACAAGCATCCTTGAAGGGAATCCTAGAGCTTTTCCTGAAGATATTTTACTGAAATCATTGAATGAAATCATGCAATAATATGCGGAAGAATCCCTGCAAGGATTTGTGGAACATACTCTGAAGAAGCTTCTGGGCATATTTAGCTTCTACTGAACTTAGCCGAAAAATCTGGAATATAATTTGTTTAATAAATGAACTGGAATAAATGATCAAATGTTAATAAGTGAACCAGCCTATGGCTGGAAGCCTCATCAATTTGGTTCATCCAATTAACAGTGAGAATTCCTTTAGTTTTAATTCTTGTTTTATAAAGGAAACAACTTTTGATAATGTTTTTTTTTTTTTTTTTTGCAAAAAACATTATCAGAAATTTTCTTCTAAACCATGTTTTCGTTTGTCTATGTCTCATTCAAAAGATACATATACAATTAATCTTTTGAATGAGACCCAAAGTTTTGAAATCGAATGCAATGGCGGAAATGTTGGCTCAAAAAATAACCTTGTTTTTGAGTGGATGACCCCAAGCTTTTGAACGAAAATGCATGGAAGAGATTTTAAGGAAATATTCGAAAAGTATCCAGAAATCCTTGAAGAAACTTCTGGACGAATCTCAAGAGGAATTTCCGAAGGAAACTTTGGAAACATTTTCTGAAGAACTAGAAAAAGATTCTCTGAAAGGAAACACTAGGGTAATTTGCGATTCCATATTTATGGCGGGTAGTGTACATAATAGTTATTTATGCAACAAGTTGCAAAATGATGATATTTTCAGCAAGAGTTGTACATTTATCCAACGAGGCTTGCCGAGAGCAAAAGTAGTTACAGCTGCTGTTTCTACGCCTGGTCTGCTGCAGTGCTAATCAGAATCGGAATAGTCCTAACTCGGATTCGAGCTTCTCAGAGGCTGCAGAAGCATCAGCTGTGTCTACGGTAGCCGTGAAAGTTATCAAAAAGTGGGTTCTGGCAAAGGTGCCGAAAAGTGCTACTCTTAACTAGATCTGGTTGGAGACTGTTCTGTAGTTGGGAATTTTTTGTTATTACCGTACGGGATTGGGCCGAAGGGTCTCAGATTTTCATGATTTTTTTCCACACTCAGGGCTCATGGATATATGAATAAAAAAATGAGAAAAATTCTGGGCCGCCTATTTTCCCGAAAAATTTAGGTGGAAATTTTTTTTTTTCCCCTAACACTACTTACTTTGGAAAATCATAACTCAAAAACGGAGCATCGTAGAAGCAAATTTTTTTTAAGAAAATGAAAGCAAAGTTTCCCAGGAATAAAAAAAAATCGTGAAATTTTTTTATGAAAATATTTTTGAGCAGGGAGTTTTATAAGCTGCACTTTTTTTGGTTTTTGTGTTATGGCCCATTTTGTGAAAAATGACCATATAAGCCTATATTATAAGGTCATTTTTCACAAAACTGGCCATAACTCAGGAACGAAAAAAAAGCATTCCAAAAATTTCAGCGATTATAGACTGTTCCAGAAATTATAAGCACAAATTTGCTTCCCAGCCATTTAGTAATGAATGCAAGAACCAACTTCATTTCCTCACATATCCTGTCTAATATATTAACATCAAATACCGGTTATCAAAAGTTAAATTTAACTTTTGGTTTGTAAGTCGCAGAGTACTCCTTAGTGGTACCTCAAAAACGTTTTGCACAAATTGCACTGTTTTTGAAAAACCTTGTTTAACAATTTTTCTTCTATGTAAAAATTTACACTAGAAAAAAATTTGAAAAAATACATTCATGACAGTAAATACACATATTTATCAGACAATCATTAGTTTTAGTTTCAAATACAGTCTTTTGGATCTGAAAATTTCACTCAAATTCAAAAATCGATGCTTCCAAAAACCAGTTTTCACAATAGCTGAAACAAGTCGCAAAATTTATACTAAATAGAGCATGTGTGAAACTACAATTTATTTCAATTATAAGTATAAGCAACGCCTAAGCATCATTGTGCGTAGAGTGAAATATTTTTATAGTCGTAGGAGCATGTTTAAAAATTCCAAAATCTGTGGACACATTCCTTAAAAAAATGAAAAGAGCTCAATTTTCAAGTTTTCTCAAAATTTTGAAGTGCCCGTAAGAGTAGGCTAAACGATATTTTCCAAAAAACGTCAATCAAGTATCTCAAGAAAGAAACTTGTATTTCAAGTGATCCTGTGAAAAAAATGGAAAACAATAATTTATAGTACATGATTTCAGCATAAATATAAAAAAAGTGTTTTGTGCAAAGAGTTAAAAAGTTGATTTTTTTATAATTAACATTATGGATATAAAAACACATTTTAATGTATAAATTCGATGCTTTCATCGAAGAGCATACTTGAAATAAAAATATAAAAATATAAACGTAGTAATTTGTTATTAAAATTATTATTTTCTCGCTATGCGTAGGTGTGCTTACAATTTCTGGAGTCTATAAAGCTTATAAAATTACCCTCTCAAAAATATTTTTTTGAAAATTTTCCGCGAGCTTGGGCATATTTTGTCCGGCTTTTCTTTATGAATTTTCCCAACGGTGGAACATTTTGGGAGAAACTTTTTCCAGTTCATATTTTTTTTATTCCTGAGAAAATTTGCTTTCATTTTCATAAAAAAAACCCTAATGAATCCACCTAGCGGTGATAGCGCCTTTCTCGTACCTTCGGAAACACATTGCAACCAAACTCAAGTGAAATATTGATAAATATCGCACTTTCATCAGTTAAACGAAAATCCATTTCATGGCATCCGAAATAATATCGTTCATCTAGCTTTGATGTTTGAGCCTCAAACTCTTAAGAAAAACCCGCTATCTTGAATTTTGAATCAAATAAACCCATATGGCATGGATTTAGAGCCGCCACATTGGTGTTTGAGTCGCCATCTTGGATATTGCGGTCGCCATTTTTGGACTCCAGGCATCTTTCTCATACCTAATATACCAATATTGCATGGATTTGGGGTCTAAAACTGCTATAAACAGCCTCCATCTTGAATTTGAAGCCACCATCTTTGATATTGAACCGCCATCTTGAATATTCAGGTCGCCATTTTTGGACTCCAGACACCACAAATATACCCATATCGCATGGTTTAGGGCCTAAAACTTCATTAAACAGCCTCCATCTAAAATTTGGAGCCGCCATCTTGGATTTTAGACCGCCATCTTGGATATTCAGATCGCCATGTTTGGACTTCGGACATCTTCCCCATACAAAATATACCCTTTTTACATGGTTTTAGGGCCTAAAACTCCAATAAACAGCCGCCATCTTGAATTTGGAGCCGCCATCTTGGATTTTAGATCGCGATCTTGGATATTCAGATCGCCATTTTTTTAACTCCAGATATCTTTCCCATACAAAATATACCCATATTGCAGGTTTTAGAGCCTAAAACTCCATGAAACAGCCGCCATCTTGAAATTGGGGCCGCCATCTTGGATTTTAAACCGCCATCTATAGGATATTTTGGTCGTCATTTTTGGACTTCAGACATCTTCCTCATACCTAATAAACCTATATTGCATAGTTTTAGAGCCTAAGACACCTGTTGCGGCGAAAGGGGGTGTTCTTTGGAGGGCCATCGCCAAATTCTTAAGAGCTGATCACAACGCCGTACTGCGAGTGCAAAACAGCTTTAAGCTGGAATTTTATTCTCCAGTTAGCTTAATAGAATCCAATTATTTTACATGTTTTACTTACATAATTTGGTCTTAGGCATAGTTTAGCACAATTATCAATTTCATCCGCAACATCTGTGTTCATTCACCTGTGATAGTAGAATTTAAGGTTAACAATAATATACTGTAACAACTATTAATAACTTATTGTGAAACTTCTGTGTTATTTAGGGATAATTCATTTTAAAGGTATTTGTAAGTTATTTATCATTAGCTATAAGTAGATTAGACGGTTATTATTTAGTTAAATTATCAAACGACAAATCAGAAAAATTACACTTGCTTGCCTACGATCTTCACTCACAAATCTAATCTTCTGTCATTTCGCTCTATTGTATTTTCTCGATATGATAGCTCGGTTGCATGACATCACGGGGCAGTGTTGGCAGCAACAACACCAGTAAACAACCGCCATCTTGGATATTCAGATCGCCATTTTGTGAACTCCAGACATCTTTCCCATACAAAATATACCCATATTGCATGGTTTTAGGGCCTAAAACTCCATTAAACAGCCACCTTCTTGAATTTGGAGTCGCCATCTTGGATTTAAGTCCGCCATCTTGAGTTTTGGGCCGATATCGTAGAATTTTCGGTCTCCAGTGTTGGTTTCCGCACAAAATTTGTCAACCATGCTAAAGGTTACAAAAATCGCCGCAGTTTGATGTGTCGCATGATGGGGCTTGGTTCAGTTTTATATGCGGCCAGTTCTACCGGTGCTGGTCCGGATCACTGAAATGGCCATAACTTCGGAACGCCTTGACCGATCCGAACCATTTTTAATAGCAAATAATGCGGTAATTTCCGGTTCGATTCGAGCTATAATCCGAAAAATCGGTCAATGGGAAGTGCCTTAAAAATGAGTGAACTTTTTTGTACACGGACATACATACACACACATACATACACACAGACATCATCTCAATTCGTCGAACTGAGTTGATTGGTATATGTGACTTGACCCTCCGAGCGTTCTATCGAAAATTCGTTTTTTGAGTGAACATATAGTCTTTCAGTTCACTTAGGTGAACAAAAAAGGCAAAAAGCTTTACTTCTACGATGCTTCGTCCATGAGTTATGATTTTTCAAAGAAAAGGCTTATATGGCACATTTGAAAATTTCTCACAAAATTGACCATAACTCAGGAACGAAAAAAAGTGCATTCCAAAAATCCCAGCGATTAGGGCTTATCAAACTACCCTCTCAAAAACATTTGTTTGAAAATTTCCACGAGTTCGGGTATAGTTTTTCGGCTTTTTCTTACGAATTTTTTCAACTGTGAAAAATTTTGTGGAAAACTTTTTCCAGTTCATTTTTTGAATTCCTTAGAAAATTTGCTTTCATTTTCTAAAAACCCCGATTTAATCCACCAATGGTGAACAGAACCCTTCTTACACTTATTAAAATTATTGTTGTATTATTCGTATTTAACATAATTATTTATTTTGTGGGATTGTGCCTTTTGGTCATTCTAGAAAATATTGTGGATTTGGCATCTAGTGGATTGGTTTCCAAAATAGCATCATGGACCATGTACTAAATTGCCAGGAATCTCCTAGAATCTTGTATGGAATGCTTAAAATATAACTCACATTTTCTGGAGTATTGATATTTCGTTAACTGCCATGGCAGTTATCTTGCAGAAGATCTTGAATCGATTAACAAATGGATAAGAAAATCATCGAGATACACTTTGTCTAATATCTCTTAATCAATCGATTAAATTAGCTACGAAGTACTTGGTATTCATGGTTATGGTGTAAAAAGGACAAAAGTGATATATCTACTATGTTAATCAGTTTTGGCATTAGCTAGTTATTTTAGCTATTGAAACTTAAATCTGTAAGGTTCATTAAAAATATATCTGTCCGGTTCTTGCATTTTTCCCACAATATATAGAATCAAAGCTTTCATTTAACATATCGTTAGTTTTCATAGAATTCCTGTTCATTTGTAATTTGTTATTTATAATTTTATTGAAAACAATAGTCTGCTAGTATTCGCTTTATATGAGGTCAAGGAAGCATTATTAATTAAGACATCATCTTCCCTAGACTTGCCAGAAGCTCATGTAGGATGACAAGCGAATATAATATTTAAAAAGAATTTATTGAAATACTCTTCGAGAGATATCTCAGTAACCAAATGTCCAATCGAAATAAAATTTCAGGGCCTTGTACAAGGCTTTTGTAGCTTTCATTTGGTGCTTAGAGAACCCAAATCGGTTGACAGATGGCTGAGATATTTAATATGATACACTTGGTCAAAAATCTCAAAAAGTTTAGTTATATAACTCCTAAGTACTCTTCGAAAGATATATCAGTAACCAAATGTCCAATCGTAATCAAATTTAATAGGGTTCTACTAGGATGTTGTAGCTTTCATTTGGTGCCAAGAGAATCGGACCCAAATCGGTTGACAAACGACTGAGATATTTATTATGATACACTTGGTCAAAAATCTTAAAAAGTTTAGTTGTATGACTCATAAGTACTTTCTGAGAGATATCTTGGTAACCAAACGTCCAATTGAAAAAAAAAAAAAAAATGAATAGCGTTCTACTAGGATGTAGTAGCTTTCATTTGCTTCTAAGAGAACTCAAACCGGTTAACAGACGGCTGAGAAACGTGAGTGACTTTTTTTTGTAACGCACATACACACATACAGACATTTGCTCAGTTCGTCGGGCTGAGTTGATTGTTATATGAGACTCGGCCCTCCGGGCCTCGGATCGAAAGTCGGGTATTCGAGCGATATTTATACCCTTCTTATGGGTGTAAGAAGGGTAAAAAACTTTGTTTCTACGATGCTTCATTCTTGAGTTATGATTTTTCAAAGTAAATAGTGTCAGTCAGGCGAAAACATAAAAAAAACCACCTGAGTTTTCCGGAAAAATGGGCAACCCAGATTTTTTCACAATTTTTTTTATCCATGAGCACTGCCTGTGGAAAAAGTTTCATGAAAATCTGAGACCCTTCGGCCCAATTTGTACGATAATAAAAAACCCAGATTAATGCACCTAGTGGTGATAGTGCCTTTCTCGTCGAATAAGTTATCAGTATTTTTCCGTCGACGTTAGCCAAAGTGTTCCTGAATCCTGAGGATACTCTAGAACAGAACAAATCCCTTTCTCTTTCTTTTGTCACAGTGCTCGTTGACTCGCCAATGGGGAGATGATAAATAATAAATGTATTTGATGAAAAAATACCCAATCAATTAAGCAAAATCTAGTTGAGCGATTTGTTGAGAAATTTTATGGAGGACTCTTTTTCACCTTAAAATTTAAAAATTATTTGATTCATTTCTTTGTGGCCTTCCTCAAAATGTTGAATTCCAACTAAAATTTTCCAAGAGGGGGAGGGGTTAACATAGTAGAAAATCGAAATTTGTGTCAGCCGTATTCAGAAAATCAAGTTTCAGCAAAGCCATAATCAAATCATACTCTCAGTTGACTGCTTGACCGCCTTCACTAGCACTGGATGCCGATCATTATCAAGACAATACGATATTTTTTTCTGCACACTTCAGTCTATATTTTATTATCGTTGAATATAAGATTCTTATAAAATTTGTCGAAAAAAAGGCAAACACGTGAATGAAATCCATTCCATTTAACCAACCAGTTGCATCAAAATTGGGCGCAGCAATTTTAAACGCAAAAGGGGATTGATGCGATAAAATTTAAATTTTCACTTTCGTAATTTCAGCGAAATAATCAGGATTGCCGATAATCTTAGGTGTGA
The DNA here is from genome assembly GCF_035046485.1 of Aedes albopictus. Classification (NCBI taxonomy): domain Eukaryota; kingdom Metazoa; phylum Arthropoda; class Insecta; order Diptera; family Culicidae; genus Aedes; species Aedes albopictus. The sequence continues at coordinate 416,502,838 of NC_085138.1, read as the reverse complement.
TCAGAGACTATTTTCTTGCTGACCGTTTATCTCCGGGACACCTGGAGCCGGTTCCGGAACACAACCGGTGTTACGCAAAGATGCGTAGCCTTAAATTTGAACCCAACATTATTGAAAATATGAACACCCCTTTAAATCATATCTGTTGCGCATAGTTGCGCATTTTAATTTGAACATTTTTTATATTGCAACTATACAATATAACAACTGTAGCACCCCTAAGTAACCATCACGATTATATAGCTTATAGAACAATACTCAGATCAGTAGTAAGTCTGCATAGCTGAAGTGAAGAGGTGTCTGCTAGGAACTATTCCGTTTCACACATTACGACACCGAATATGTAAGTTTCGATAGGTAGATGTAAGGACCATCTGTTAATAAAAATCAAATTACAGCTTTGTAGCTGATCATCGGAAAATAAACCTATTTTCCCTTCTGCTGAAAGATTCGGTATTCGGCAGCATCTCTCGCAACGGCAACAATATCAGTGACATTATTGTGCAGTAGTTCAGTAAAGACATTTAGTAGCTAGCGAGAAGGTACCTTCATTAAATGAGCAAATCGTGCTCCCTAATTTTATCAACGAATTTGTAAGTTAATTTTTGTATATTTGTACTTATAATTTAATAAATATGAGTTTGCAGCTATGTAGCTGATCATGACAAATACCTGCCTAATTTCTGCTGAAAGAGTCGGTGGTATCGAGCACCTCCCGCAACAACCGGTTCAGATATCTTATTATCTGGATTTATTGGCAATTATCGTTGACAAATAACGGAAGCAGCTTGTTTGGCGTGACGCTTTTCGACCTGCTATTCTTCGGTCTGCATCAGATGCCTTCAGCTGGATTCACCACTTCGACTCCGTCAGTATAAGCGGTTCAGATATGATCTGAAACTATTTTCCTGCTAAAAGCCCAGTTTCATGTTCGAACGGAATCGCTCGAGAAATTTCTTGACCGATTCCTGGCAGAAACTTTCTATAATGACTGCCATTGGAACTGTCATTTCTTCTCAACTGCGTACTGCAATCGAAGAAAAACGATTTCTTGAGTGATTCAGGCAAGGAATTTCCCATGCATTGAGATAGGGTGAGAAATTCCTCCCGAACTGCAAACAGCTCTTTACCGTTCATATGGTTATCGAAAAAGCCGCTATTTGATGTGTCATATGCATGAGTTTGGTTTAGTTATTTAATTGATCACTTCCGGCGGGACACCTGGAACCGGTTCTGGAACACTAACGTTTCAGATATTATCCGAAACTATTTTCCTGCTTTCCGTTCATCTGGTTATCGAAAAAGCCGCTATTTGATGTGTCACATGCATGGGTTTGGTTCACTTTCTTAATGTGCCACTTCCGGCGGGACCCCTGGAACCGGTTCTGGAACACAATCAGTTCAGATATGGTATGAAACTATTTTCCTGCTAAACATTCACCTGATTATCGAAAAAGCCGCTATTTGATGTGCCGCATGCCTGGGTTTGGTTCACTTTTTTAATTGGCCACTTCCAGCGGGACACGCGGAACCGATTCCGGAACACTACCGGTTCAGATATGGTCTGAAACTATTTTGCTGCCTACCGTTTATCTGTTTATCGAAAAAGCCGCTATTTGATGTGTCGCATGTATGTGTTTAGTTTACTTTTATATTTGGCCACTTCCGGAGGGGCACCAGGAACCGGTTCCGGAACATTACCGGTTCAGATATAGTCTGAAACTATTTTGCTGCTTACCGTTCATCAGGTTATCGAAAATGCCGCGGTTTGATGGGTCGCATGCATGGGTTTGTAACATTTTCATATCTGGCCCCTTCCTGGGGTACCGGTCCGGAACACCTAAATGACCATAACTCCGGAACGGCTGGACCGATCCGAACCATTTTCAATAGGAAACAATGGGACCAGATTCCGTGTCGAATGAACCGTCGGTCATTAAAATCGGTTGAGGTTTACTGCCAAAAAGTGATGTGAGTTTTTTTGTACACATACACACATACACACACACACACATACACACACACAGACATCACCTCAATTCGTCGAGCTGAGTCGATTGGTATATAAGACTTGACCCCTCCGGAGGCTCTATCAAATGTTCATTTTTGGAGTGAACATATAGCCTTTCGGTACACCTTGGTGTACGAGAAAGGCAAAAACGTCACAGTTGTCATGTTCTGGTTCTGATGTCAACTGGAAGTTATTGGTATTCGTGCGATGTTCCCATCCAAAAAACATGACGAGGGCGGTAAATTGTGAAAATTATGCCTGGAAAAACACTTGAGCTGGGTAAAAAATTGTAGAGCTCTTGACGACGTTCACCTCTTTGCGGGATTCGATCACGATAGTAGGTACTGGTAGATACCGCTAAGCTCCTTTCGGTATTGTTTTCCGGTTGACACAATAATGGTGATCATACAGGTGAGCTAGTTTCATATTGATATTTTCAACAAACAGTACATAATGATATACAACGAAGAAAGGTGTTTAGATGACAGCATTCAAGTGAAAAACGTTTCCATGTATCGAACAATCATCTACCACCACCTTCACTTTTAACTTCACTTTTAAGAATGAAAACATCATCCCCGCCCCAAACGAAGATGGTGCCACTGGAATTTTAATAGCCACGCAGTTGTTACTGGTGCTTGAACATCAGCATTTTCTTAAACAAAACTTCCTCTTCCCGCTGTGGAACTTATAGCTCAGCGAAATTGCCTACACCAATTTGAATCTTGAACACAGCCATTAGACCGAGAGGAACGCGCCCTTGTTCCATCCAGTTCCAGAAGTGACATTTGGCCAGCTAGCTTGGGAAAAAGTTGTTCCAATAGCGGAAGCCTGTCCAGCCCCGGCCAGCACGCTACAGCGAGCAAGTAAGGAAATTGAAAAGTTTCCACCGCGCGCGCTTCGAACTCCGGTGAAACATTAAATTCCTCCGGATAAACTTGTCGATCCTTGAAACGGTGCTGACGGACCACGGCGAGCATTTTCTTGGTGTTGAAAGGAAACTGAATCGGTTCTGCTGCCTGCTGGTTGGAACGTGAAGTGTGGCATGTTTTGAATTATTGAACGTTTGAACAGTTGGCTCCACTGGCGGCAGGAGCGAATCATTGGGAATGAATCAGTACCGCCGTCGTCGCGTTCGGGTTGGGCTTATTTGCAGCCGTCGCGTCGTCTTCGTCATCGTCGTTTTGTCGATTTTTCTTGCCGTTCAAACAGATTTTCTAAACGGATTGCAAATTTGTTTACTCGAAGTGGTTATTTCGATTTGATTTGTTTGCCGGTCGGAAAGTCAAATGGAAATCGTGACGAACCTGTTGAACCGAGGCGACTGAAATTTACTCGCGTCATTTGAGCCGGTGATTGGAGTTTGTTTGATACTTGTGAGTAGAAAATTAAACATTGCCTCTTAAAATTTTCTTGGAAAATTTTGAATGATGCATCAAGATTCTACTCAAGATTCATCGTTTTCTTCTTGTTCTTCAATTGATTGAAATTTCGATATCTACCGTTCATGTTGAAATATGCCCTGTGTAGAAATTTCCAGAATAACAATTTGATATCAAGAAGAGCATTCTTTCTGAAATTCTTAAATTGTTTGCACAATGTATTGATGTCACATTTGAAAGTATGTATTTCAAACAACAGATTCTTACGGTATTCCCAAATCAACTTTTTGTTAAGTAGTTAGAAAATTTTGAGATGGATATTCATTTTTTGAGATTCTTTTTAAATTTAATTAATGTCAAACACTTAGGTTAACCTCTAGAAATGATCAAAGAGAAATCTTTCTTCACTGATATGAATTTTACATAATTATACGAATATAATTTAAATTTATACGAATATACATTTCATACTTCCTAATGTATTTGGAATTTTTCTTAAAATCATAATAAATTATGAATTATTTCGGTTTTCCCCATAAAAGTCTACTTAACGATTTGAAGATAATTTTTTTTAAGAAATCAGTAACAAATTTTGAAAACGAATTCTTTTGGCCACTCCTCTGAGCACTTCTTCAGTAATGCATTTAAAATTCATCGTCAATTTCTGTGAGATTTTTTCGAAAAGATATTTAGAAACTTGTTCGGCAATTCCTTTGGAACTCCTTCGCCATTTTTTTAATTTGAAATTTCATTGGTATTTCCTTCGGATATTGCTTCGGTGATTTCTTTGAAAGTTCGTCAAAGAAATGTGAATTTCTTCGGTAGTTTAATTGGAATATGTGGAGCAATTTCTTTGATATTATTTTTAGTAACTCCACTGTTTAAATTCCTTAGCAACGCCTTTGATATTTTCTTTGGCAATTTATTGAATTTTTTTCATATATTCCTTTGTATTTAATCATATATGAATGTTTTCTTCCGGAAATTTCTTCGGCGTTGTTTTTTTAAAGTTTTTTGAAAAATTTGTTCAAGAATTGCTTTAATATTTCTTATAAACTTATACAACTGGTCCTTCGGGAAATCCTTCGGCAATTTATTGATAAATTCCTACGGCAATATTTTTAAAAAATTCTACGGTGAATCCTTACAGATTTTTCAAAAATTTTATAGTTATCTTCAACGGGAATTTAACTAGAAATTCCACCCGCCTTGTATTTAGCAACTTTGCAGTTCTTACGCAATATTCTGTGGAAATTCCTCAAACAGTTTCTTTATGAACTCCTTCAGCCATTGATTTGGAAATTTTTCATATGATTCCTTTGGAAATTCAATTGGATTTGCGAAACAAGTTTTTGAGAATTTTTTGACTATCAGAAGGAATTTTTATAGAAACTTACACGGAAAAAATCCAAAAAAATTTCCCAGAAAAACTGCCTGAGAAATTTTCAATGGAATTTCCAAGGTTATTTCCATAGAAGTTGCCGAAGAAATTTCCCAAGAATTTTCCAAATTTACCTCTTAGATTTGCCAAACGAATTCCTTAAAAGATTTTCGGAAAAATATTCCAATGGAGTTAATGAAGAAATTCCCGCAAAAATTCTCAAAAAATTTTATGAAGGATCGCTCAAAGAATGTGCTGTAGGAATTTCGGAAGGAATTCCCCTAGGGATTCCCAAAAAATTTGCTCGAGAATTTTAAAAGTAGTGTCCGAACGGTTTCTTAAAAAAACAGTGCCAGAGAAATTTCGAAAGGAATTGCCGAAGGAATTTTCTTGAAGGAGTTTTAGAAGAAATTGACGAAGGAATTTGCAAAGCTATTTTGGAAGAAATTGCTAAAGGAATTCTGTAAGCACCTTTCAAAGCAATTTGATGCAAGTTTTAAAGGAATTGCCGAAGACATTCTCAAAAATATTGCCGCATGAATTCATAAGCATCACTGAAGAGCTGCCCAAGGGAATTCGTAGGAACTGCTGAAGGAATTCTCAAAAATAATTTTGTAAATTCTTTCTATAAGGAATTGTGAAAGAAATTACTAAAAGATTTTCCAAATAAATTGCCAATGGAATTTTTTGAAGGTATTGGTGTAGAAATTCTCAAAGGGTTCACAGAAGACATGCCCGGGTTGCTGAGGAAATTCCAAATGAATTGCTGGATAAATTCCAGAAAAAAAATTCCCAAAATAATTGCAAAGGAAACTACCAAAGAACTGCTGTAGCAATAAAAAAAATGCTTGAGAAATTCCCAAAATGATTTGCAAAAAAAAACTCCCGTGACAACTTCCGAGGGGTGTGCTAATGAAATTACTAAACAATATTAAACTATGTGTCGAAAAAGTTTTTTTTTTGAAGATATTTCCATTGAAATTTCTCAAAGAGATCCAAAGGTATTGCCGAAAAAAAAATCCAAAAGTCATTGCCACTTAAATTTTCAAAGGCGTTACTGAGGGATTTCACAAAGAAATTGCCAGAGAAAGTCCCAAATAAATTTCAAAATAAAAAAAAAATCCGAAAGATTTGCAGAGAAAATTGAATATTTTCATAAGAATTACTAAAAACTGGATTATTCTTCGGAAAACCCAAATCAAATTGGAAGTCAAAATTTTGGAACAATTGAATCATATGGTAAAGTGTTGTTTACTTCACGAAATTTCGCGAATGTTCCACTGTTCTTTGTGTTAATGATGTAGTGCGTCATATGATTGCCTTCAGTCAATTGTAGTTTTCACAATATATGCTGAAAAAACTCATGTTTCTGTTTTGTATTCTGTATTTCTTAATTGTTGGATTTTCAGGGTTTTGATATGAATGTTCAACGTTAGGCAGATCGTCTTTCTCAGAATTGTAAATTTCAATTATGAAACTTCCTTCATGCAATAAACCATTTCCTCCTTGCAAAAACGTTAATATTGAACCTTATGCACATTATTTGGATGAGTTTTCCTAATCAGGACGATCATTCTTTAGAGTAGAAAAAAAAAACCTTTGAAGCTTATTTAACTTCTTTCATAACTTCTCAAAAAATACTGTACAAACAATGTGAGGTTGAAACTTCTGGGTGAAATTTTTTTAACGATTCTTTTCTGGAATTATTGCAAGAACTTTTTTCAAGAATTCAGCAAGAATTCCTCCGAAGATATCTCCTTAGGAACTTGTTTCAGCATTTTTTGAGATTTTTCCAGGAATTCATCTGGATTTTTTTTTCAAGAAATTTCTCCATACGTTCATCTTTAGATATTTCTGCAGCTATAGGGTGTCCCAGAAAGTATGGGCACAACTTTGCAGCTCTGCCATTTGGGAATGGATGCACAAACAAACTTTATTTTTACACATATCCTACCTCAATGTATTAACATCAAATGCCAATCATTAGAATTTGCATTTTACACTTCGTTTGAATGCGGTAGAACATTCCCCAAAAGACCTTTCAAAGCTTCTGCACAAATTGCTATATTTTTCAATGGCATCGTTTAACAAATTGTTTTCTACCCATGAAATTAAACTCAATAAAAATTTAAAAAAATATATCCGTGTATTTCTACAAGCGTATCTATTATACAACCCTTAGTTTGAATTTAAAACATATACTTTTGTACCTGAAAAATAAATTCAAACACCAAAATCGATATTTTTGAAAACCCGATTTTTGAATAGTTGAAAACAAGCTTCTGAATAAATATCACAGCATGCAAAAAACTTCAATTAAATTTCACTATAAGTTAAATAAATGCTCCAGCTTTCGAAAGTGTAGATTGAATTATTTTTACTCTCGTTCAAACATCCTTTAAAACTCGAATGTCTGTGGGCATGTCTTATCTAGAAATAGAAAATGCGATTTTTTCAGTTTTCTCAAAATTTTGAAGTACCCGTACGCACAGGCAAAACATTTTTTTATAAAAAATTTCAATCAACCATCTTAGGAATCATGTTTTCGAATATATCATGACAAAAAAAATCGAAAAAATTGTTTCGAATTTGAGTTTTAGGCAAAACCGTAAAAAAAGTAGTTTGTGCAGAAAATTTCGAAGGTGTTTTTTCATTTTAAATATTATGCATACAAAAACCCTTTTTAATGTATAATCTCTTTACAGGAATCAATGAAAATACTTTGAATGAAAATACAAAAATAAAAAAAATGTTGTTTGTTAAGAAAATAATTGTATTTTCGTTATACAAAGTTGTGCCCATACTTTCTGGGACACCCTATATTCCTTAAAAACATCAATTTCTGCAGATGTGCCGTAACAGATTGGAGATGAGTTGCTCTAACGATAATTCCTCAGAAGATACTTGTAGCAAATTTTTCAGAGGTTCTTCTCGGTATTTATCCCGGAATTCCTCTATCGGTTCCTTTAGAAAATCCGTTTTTTTTTGCAGGAATGCTTTCTGAAATTTTAATGGAGTTCGTGGAGTGGTTCCTTCATAAAATTCTCTGTATATTCCCTTTGGATTCTTTCTAGGAACTCCTCCAGGGATCCTCTCAGGCGTTTTTTTTTTCAGAAATTCTGAAATTGCTCCAGAAAATTCTCCAGAAGAGATTCTTCTAGAAGTTACTCCAAGGGGTTTCCCAGAAGATCCCCAGATATTCCTGCAGGGGTTGCATCATAAACTAACTCATTTACACCAAAACCTCCATTTAGGTAATGGGTCGGGACTGCCTAAATAGAATTTTTACCTAAATGGATTTATTACCTAAATGGATTCAGTTCATTACCTAAATGGAGTACAAGGTTGCAAAGAAGTTTAACTAGGGAGAGTAACTCGAATAGGAGATTTAAAGATGGTCATGCGGAGTTTCAGAGAACTTTCAAGGGAGTTTATATAGGGGAGGGGCTTCAGGGGCGTTTTCGGGGGTTTTGAAGGGTCTCAGGTGAGAATTGTCATGCAAATGACTAGCTGGGCGCGGAACACAAAAAAACCCTGAAAAATTCCGCCAGACTGAAAAATTGTTGAGTGTCGGGTCAATGTTGGGTTAATTTTTATCGTATGTTGGGCCACTGTTGGACCAACATCGAACAACTGTTGGGTCTATGTTGGGTTTGGAGGCCAAAATAAAAACAGGTGAATGATAGGTTAATGTCGGGTATGACGTCATCAATCATAAGTACTCCAACTGTTCTGAACACAACCAAATTCTATTTAGGTAACGTTACCTAAATGGAGGGACCTAAATAGATTTTACCTAAATGGATCCTACCTAAATGGAGGTTTGAGTGTATTTTAACTTTTCTTCGGGGATTTTCAAAGATTTTTTTCCGGGGACCCTTCAGTCTTAAGGAAACCCTTCAGAGATTCTTTCAGGAGCTTCTTCAGAAATCACGTTGGGGTTTATTTCTTGGTGTTTTTCCAGAAATATTTCAAGAAATTCGTCTTGGAATTACTGCAGAGCATTCTCAGTTTTACAGGCGTTGCTGCAAAGATTCCTTCAATAAAATCATTTTATTTATTTTTTTTTCATGATTACTTGGTCCTCCAGATTTGATTGAAATTTCTGAAGCTAAATTATTCTCCGAAAATTCCTCTGAGAAAATGGCTTCGGGGATGTTTATCGACTAACACAACTTTCAGACATTTTGCAAGAAATTCTTTGAAGAACTCCTCCAGAAGTATCTCCACGAGTTATTCCAGGGTTTGATTCAGATCATCCTCCAGGAATTCCTTCTGACTTTTATTTAGAAATGTATTCAATAGTACCTCCAGTACCTTTGTCTGCAACTTTTGAACGGATTTCCGCAGATTTTTTTTTAAAGAATTCTTTCAGAAATTTCTCCGTGTTTTAATTCAGAAATACCTCAAGCATGTCCGTTATAAATCCCTTCATAGATTTTCACTGAAACTTCTCCATTATTTTTTCCTTAAATTTCATCAGGACCTCCTCCATCGATTACTTCAGAAACTACTTCAGAGAATTTTGATAAGGAATATCTTTAGGATTTTTTTAATTTCATCTTCGAATCTTCTGAGGTATCTTCAGGGATTCTTTTGAAAATTCCTTCAAGGTAATCCTCAAATTTCTCAAATTTTTTTTATGTAATTATGTAATAATGTACTCTTGTAAAAACCTGTGGAGAAATATCTGAAAGAATGCCTGGAGCAATCTCTGGAGGATTCTCAGGAGATATTCTTGAAGGAACCGCAAGAGGAACTTCAAAAAGTAACCTTCTAGAAATTTCATCGGTAATTCCAGACGAAATTTTCCAAGGGTTCCTGGAGAAACCCTTAAATGAATTATCAAAAAAAAAAAATAGCCATTTTTTTTTGAAATTCTGAAAATTTTGAAAAAAAAAATTAAAATTTGATAGGGGAATCGACTGTATTCTGCGCAACTCGGATTTAATGGCTGCGCAGTCCTAATGGATCAAAACGAGTTGTTATCTAACTCGACGTTTCGACGCTTTGGAAGAAGACACCGCATAAGTGTCGAAACGTCGGGTTAGATTACAACTCGTTTTGATTTATTAACATTCCTAATGCATCACGTTGGTAGCAGCTTGCTGACGTCGTAAACGGTTTGGGTAAAAAACGACCCTAATACACAATGAGGGTTAAGACTGCGCGTAGCCGTTACATCCGAATTCATCCATGGAACAATTTCTGAGGTAAGCCCTTGCTGACATTCGTGAAGAAATCCTTATTGAACTACTGAAGCAGTCTTTGGAGATATTTCTGAAGGAATTCCTGAAGAAGTTTTAGATGGCATCCGTGGAAGAGTTTCTGAAATAATCTTTGGAAGAATTGTTGAATAAGTTGTCAATCTCACTCCTGTAGAAATCCCTGGAGATATTCTCAAAAGCAACTCTGGAGAAATATTGTGAAAGAAATCCAGGGAATTTTATAAAGGAATTATGGAAGTTGCTAAATACAATTCAGGAACCGTCCCTCAGAAGCCCTTGATGGAATTCCTATAAAGATATAATAATAAATATTTAGAAAAAAATCCTACACAAATCGCTTACCAATAGTCTTGGAAGGTTTTCTGTAAGAATTTCGGGAGGAACTCGTGAACGTTTTTTTTAAAGAAATCCCCGAAAGGGTGTCTGGAGAAATACTGAAACTTCTTTAAAGACTCATAGAAAAGTCTTATGAGAAATTTCTGTAAAACTTCCTTAGGAATCATTTCTGAAGAAATTTGTGAATTCATGGAGGAATATCTGGAGGAGCCCATGAAGGAATATCTTTATGAATTTCTGCAGAAATCTCTCGAAGAATATCTACTGGAATCACTGAACAAAATCGTGAAAGAACTTTGGAAGAAATTCCTGGAGACATTCGATAAATAAATTTATTGAAGTCCTGGAAGAATTTTGAAGGAACCGATGGAGAAATTGTTGAAGAAATTCTTAGATTACCCAATAAAAGGGTTTCCCTAATATTTTTTTCTGAACGGTGAACGTCGATTACACTAGTCGACAAATTTGAAACTTTTTTCACGCACTTTGACCATTTGTTCCATTTCTAATGGAATTTGGCCCGCTGATTTCGAATCTGACTTCAGAATTCCTGTAACACGTACAGCTTTTGAGAAAAATAGGATTTTATTCACAAAATTTAATATGTCATAGAAAATAAAATATTGGTATTTTAATTTTAAATTTTTCATCTGCCCATTATAACTAATATTTATATTCAATAGATTTTGATCCACTGATTCTTAATCTGATCTAAGAATTTCAGTAACACGTAAAATTTTTGAAAAAATACGGTTTTATACAGAAAATTTTATATTTTCTATTTTCAATAAACTATTGTCTTTATAATTTTCATTTTTTTATCTGCTCATCTGAAGCAACATGAATATTTATTAGATTTTCATATACTGACTCGGCATCTGACCAAAGAATTTCAGTAACACGTAATTTTTTTTGAGAAAAATAGGATTTTATTCACAAAATTTCAAATTTTCATACAAAACAAAATCTTGTCTTTATAATTTTGAATTTCTCATCTGCTCATCTTAATCAATAGTTATACTCAATAAATTTTGATCAACTGATTCAGAATCTAACCTAACAATTTCAATAACACCTAAAATTTTGAGAAAATAAGGATTTATTCACCATATTTCATATTTTCATGGAAAATAAAATATTGTCTTTATAATTATATTTTATTTCATCTGCTGATCATAATCAATTTTTATTTTCAATAGATTTTGATCCACTGATTCAGAATCTGAACAAAGAATTTCAGTAACTCGTGAAATTTTTGAGCAAATAGGGTTTTATTCACAAAATTTCATATTTTCATAGAAAATAAACTATTGTCTTTATAATTTTCATTTTTTTATCTGCTCATCTTAGGCAATATTGATATTTATTAGATTTTTATATACTGACTTAAAATCTTACCTATGACTTTCTGTAACACGTAAAATTGTTGAGAAAAATAGGGTTTTATTCACAAAAGTTCATAATTTCATAGAAAATAAACTATTGTCATTACATTTTTTTATCTGCCAAGTATAACCAATATTTATATTCAATTGATTTTGATCCACTGATTCAAAATCTAACCGAAGAATTTCAGTAGGACGTAACTTTTTTGAGAAATTTTTTTTTTTTCACAGGATTCCATATTTTAATAGAAAATAAACTATTGTCTTTATTATTTTAATTTTTTCATCTGCTCTTCTTAACCAATATTTATATTTATTAGATTTTTATATACTGACTCGGAATTCGACCTGAGAATTTCTGTAACACGTAAAGTTTTTGAGAAATATAGGGTTTTATTCAAAAACAAAATCATAATTTTGAATTTTTCATCTGCGCATCATAACCAATAGTTATATTCAATAGATTTTGATCCACTGATTCAGAATCTGACCTAAGAAGTAACACGTAAAATTTTTGAGAAAATAGGGTTTTATGCATCATATTTCATATTTTCATGAAAAATAAAATACTGTCTTTATAATTTTATTTTATTTTATCTGCTGATCACAACCAATATTTATTTTCAATGGATTTTGTTCCACTGATTCAGAATCTGAACAAAGAATTTCAGTAACACGTGATCTTTTGAGAAAATAGGGTTTTATTCACCATATTTCAAAAAACTATTGTCATCATAATTTTATTTATTGTATCTGCCAATCATAACCAATATTTTTTTCAGTTGATTTTTATCCACTGATTCAAAATCTAACCTAAGAATTTCAGTAAATCGTGAAATTTTTGAGAAAAATATAGTTTTTTTACAAAATTTCATATATTTAAAGAAAGTAAATATAGTTTTATTTTTTTAATCTGCTCTTCTTAACCAATATTTATATTCATTAGATTTTCATATACTGACTCGAAATCTGACCTAAGAATTTCTGTAACACGTAATTTTTTTGAGAAAAATAGGGTTTTATTCACAAAATTTCATATTTTCATACAAAACAAAATCTTGTCTTTATAAATTTGAATTTTTCATCTGCTCATCATAACCAATAGTTATATTCAATAGATTTTGATCCACTGATATAGAATCTGACCTAAGAATTTCAGTAACACGTAATTTTTTTGAGAAAATATGGTTTTATTCATCATATTTCATATTTTCCATGGAAAATAAAATATTGTCTTTTTAATTTTATTTCATTTTATCTGATGATCGTAACCAATATTTATTTTTAATATATTTTATTCCTCTGATTCAGAATCCGAACGAAAAATTTTAGTAACACGTGTAATTTTTGAAAAAAAATGGAGTTTTATTCATGAAATTAATTTATTTCGTAGGAAATAAACTATTGTCTTTATAATTTTATTTTTTTTTTACCTGCTCATCTTAATCAATATTTATATTTAATAGATTGTCATCCACCGATTCGGAAACTAACCTTAGAACTTCTGTAACACGTGAAATTTTGTGAAATAAAATAATGATTTGCTCATCATAACTAATATCTATATTCCAAAGATTTTGATCCACTGCAGTGGATCAGTGCACTGATTCAAAATCTGACCTAAGAAATTCAATAACACGTACAGGTTTTGAGAACAATGGGGTCTTGTTTGCAAAATATCATATTTAAAAAAAAATAAAATATGGACTCTATAATTTTATTTTTTTTATCTACTCATCTTAACCAATATTTATACTTAGTAGATTTTGGTCCACTGACACAGTATTCTATTTTTATGAAATATAAAATTTTGCGAATTAAACCCCATTTTTCTCAAAAATTGAACGTGTTACAAAAATTCTTAGGTTAGTTTCCGAATCAGTAAATAAAAATGTATTGAATATAAATATTCTTTAAGATTAGCAGATAAAAAATGTAAAGACAATAGTCTATTTTCTAAGAAATTTTATAAATAAAATTCAATTTTTCTCAAAAATTGTACGTGTTACACAAATTCTTAAGTCACATTTTGAATCAGTTATTTAAAGACAAGGATTTATTTTTAATGAAAATATGAAATTTTGTGAATAAAACCCTATTTTTCTTAGGAAGTTTACGTGTTACACAAATTTTTATGTCAGATGACGAATCAGTGACTCAAAAACCATTGAATATAAATATTGTTCATGATGAGCAGATAATAAAAAATAAAATTATAAAGACAATATTTCATTTTTTATGAAAATATGAAAATTTGTGAATTATACCTTATTTTTCTCAAAAAAAAAATACGTTTTACTCAAATTCTTATGTCAAATTACGAATCAATGGATCAAAATCCATTAAAAGTAATTATTGTTCATGATGAGCAGAGAAAAATTTAAATTATAAAGAATATATTTCATTTTTTTAAGAAAAAATTAAATTTTGTGAATAAAACCCTATTTTGGTCAAAAACTTCATGCGTTTCAGAACTCTGAAGTCAGATTCCGAATAAGTATACGAGAATCTATTGAATATGAATATTGGTTAAGATGAGCAGATAAAAAAAATAAAATTATAAAGACAATATTTTATTTTCTATGGAAATAAAAAATTTTGTGAATAAAAATCCCTTTTTCTCAAAAAAATTACGTGTTACAGTAATTCTCAGGCCAGATTACGAATTAGTAGATCAAAATCTATTTAATAAAACATATTGGTTAAGATGAGTAGATAAAAGCTTCAAATTTAAAAAGACAATAATTTTATTTTCTCTGAAAATATGAAATTTTGTGAATAAAACCCCATTTTTCTCAAAAACTGTACATGTTACTGAAATTCTTAGGTCAGATTCTATATCAGTGGATCAAAATCTATCGAATATAAATATTGGTTGAGATGAGCAGATAAAAAAATAATAATATAAAGATAATAGATTATTTTTTATGAAAATATGAAATTTTGTGAAAAAAAACCTATTTTTCTCAAAAAACTGTACGTGTTACAGCAATTCCGAAGTCAGATTCGGAAACAGCGGGCCAAAACCCATCAGAAATGGAACAAGTGGTCAAAGTGCGTGATCCACTGTCGACCAGTGTTATTTACGTGATGCTATGAGGAGGGAAAGGGTTCAGCAAAGTGTGACAACCCATACACAAGTTTCAGAGGTCCCATACAAAAAGCGTGCCATTGGAGTGGGAGTGGGAGGGGGGGGGGGGGTGGGGGGTAGGGTTTGTAAAAATCGACAGTTTTTGTATGACCTAATTTATGGAATTTCTAAGGATTCAATGAAGACATTTTATGGAGTTCTGTATAGAAATTATTTGTAAAATTTCTGGAGGAGCTTAAGGCATCCCTAAAAAATATTTATTAAGGAATATTCGATAGTTTTTTCTTAAGAATTCCCTGGATAAATTTCTGAAAGAATTCTGAACTCTTAGTTTTATTGAAATAAAACATGGTAGGTTTTCTGAAAGAATCGTGGGAGAGATTTTTGAAATAATTCATGAAATAATTTTTCAAGCATGGAAGGTTTTCTGGAACAATTCCAGATAAAAATTTCATAGAACATATTCCTCCCAGAATGTAATATGTAAATTTCCATAAAAATCTTTCAAGAAATATGTCAAGAATATGGAAGGGAATGTGTTTGTAGACCTCATGAGAACACTACCAAGAATTTTGTTGATGATCGGCTAAGGATTACAAAAGCAACTCGCTTAGTGCTTTTGAAAACAAGAGCGAAGAGTCTTCAAAGTACTGTAAGTATTAAGCAATCATTAATAAAAAAAATACAAAAATATTGCAAAACATCCACAAAATTAACTCAAGGAAAATTCGCCTAAAATGTACAACTACAAACAATTACAAAGTGCTATAAAATTACCACTATTATTGTTATCAGGTTTAAACAGATCATTCTTAAAGTGCTGGCGTGTTCTCAAAATACAAATTTGCTGTATAATACGTCGTTTCGTGCAGTTTTTAAAGTTTTAAGTTTAAGATTCTCCAGATATTCCTAGATATAACCAAAATAATTGAAACACCTTTTTAATAGTGTTTTACACATCAAGTTTGCAAACTGGGGTTGTAAATAAATAGAGATGCAACAGCCGTCTGGCTGAAAGTTTCTTAAAAACTGGCATCCTTAAGGTGAAACTGGAAGCATTTCCTCATTTTTTGGATTTTAATTTTTTATTATATAATAAAGCCATATTTTCAAATTCGGCTTTCGTACACATGTAGAGTAAAGATCTCGGTATCTTCTGAAGATTTTTCGTGGTGAAAAATGTTTTCCATTTTTGCAGAAACCATTTTTTTTCGAAGTTTTGTTTAAAAATGGTTTCTGAAAAAAAAAACGAAAAATATTTTCCACCAGGAAAAAAAAATCAGGAGATACCTTGACTCATACGCTACATGTGAACGAAAACCGATATTGAAAATATTGCTTCGTTATTTGATAAAAAAAATGAAAAAATGAAGAAATGCGTCCAGTTTTGCCTTAAGGGGATGCCCCATACGTATGGGAGTCAATTCCTTTCATCAGTGTGATTTTCCTAACCAAATCATCCCTGCAGTCCGACTGGCAATGAAATTATTCTACCACTTACCCATCGCTGAGCCCTTCCTTGTTCTCAGTAGCCTCACCAAAATCGGAGCATGCAGCCAGAAATCCAATGCCATCAGCAGCAATTTATTGCCAATAAATATTGTGGAATCAAAATCGGACTGTAAATCATTTGTTTGCTCTGTATTTTTTTTTTTTTTTTTTTTGAGAGCATCTTTTTGTAGATTTACGTTCAGTCCCCACCAACAACAACAACAACATTGGCAAGCAGCAAAAACGCGAGGATGATGAAAAACCGTCAACCCGGGAGTTGGGTCCGGCATGATGTGGGAGAAAATCCCAGTTTTTTTTTTTTCGGACCAGGGACGTGTATGTATGTGATAGACCGCACCAAAATGAGGGTAGCCAATTTTCGGAAGTAGCTCACGGAACACAGAGCTGAGGAGAGTGATCTCAAACATGCCGACCGTTTTTGGTTTACGATTCGGAGGATTGCAGTGGATCCCAACTCGCGGGATGTCTTGGTTTGTGGGAGTGATTTTTTGATTATTTTTTTCGGATTTCGATTTTTACGAGCCAAACAGATTCTAACGATGTGAAGCATGCCCAGTTTTATGGCGAAAAAAACTGCATTCTCGTTCTACAGTCACAGCATAGATGGGGAAGTGGGAATAAGATGCTTATAAACATATTTTCGTTATAGAACCATAAACATATCTTACTTTCCGAATGAAAATTTTAAAAATATATTTTTTTCTCATTTTTTGTTTTTTTTTATTCTATGTTTTTCGCAGCAGGGAGAAACCCTGTGCAGACCGTTCCTTTTTGAGAATTTTTCTTTATCAACACATGTAGGTACCTTCTAGCGTTAAACTTTTAGCAGCATAGGAAAGACGGTACAAGTTTATGTGAGTTTATTTTTGTAAAAAGGAATATCGTGAGAAAAATTATAAAAGTAGTAAGTAGTCGATTCGATAAACTTCCAATATTCTTTCAATAAATGACTGTGTATGTATTGACTAGACATAAATTGTATTTAAAAAAAAAATTGTGTGTTAAAAAAATACAATCTTGAAAAACATAGTCGATTATGATTGAGTTCAAAAATTTGGTAAATTATTGAGAAAATCATCAAAATCACTGAGTAAAATTTTATGACATTTCGAGATTCCTAATACTTTTCTTGATCTTTTCATATTTGTATATGTCAAGGGTTATGCTAGTTCTTAACAGATAATTTCTAAATGGTCGTTCGTTTAATCCGAGACGCGACTACCCCTCTGTGAGCAACTTGCGCTTTATTCCTCAAATGATGAGTACGCCTCCCGCAGGATGTTACAAAAAAGCAAACCTTACTTGCTCGCTTTCTGCAAATCCTGAAAGTGCTGATTGTGCGTTACTAGCGGGCTCTATCTCTGGCAGGCAATGTCGGCCAGAAGTTTTTGTTCCCTCCAAACGTGAAGTCCTCCACCGAAAAAAAAAAAACTAGGTACGTATACCAGAAGATACTGCCTGGGTGAGCTTTGTTGAATGATTTACGGATGTCGTCCCGTGGCCGGGGTGAAACGACAAACACACTGCTGCCGGAGGCCTCAGCCAGAGCTAGAGGAGGTCAGCTCCGGAGGGACTTTCTGTAAGTGATAAAATGATTAATTTGCTGGCTCAGGACGGGATCTCTTTTTGGTGCTCCTCAGTCCTCCTCCCGAACGCGAACGGGATGTAACTGCTAACTGCTGACTGGGCTGCATGGTGGGCAGGGGTGGGTGGGTCATGATATAGAAAGAACGTGATAAATAATCGATGAATGATGGTGGTGAGATGGTGTGGTTTCCCCAATTGGGAATTGGTGTGCACAGGAAAATCGTAAATCTTTAATTCCCGGCACCTGCAGGCACAGTTGTAGAGCTGCTGTTCGCATTACAAATGAGGGTATGCGTTTTTCAGTGTTTCATGATGTTTCAATCCTAATCAGGAAGGAAGAAAATGCACTTTGTTGAATAATTCTGAATTTGTTAAATTGTTTTTCAAAATTTTCCTATTCTCTAGTAACCTTGCTCAAAAGTTCTTCTATTCACAAGTCCTGGCAGAATTTATCACAAGCATTTTTGAATGACTATAGAAAGTCACTAAACGCTCCAAGTAAAATTTTTGGAACAAACTCCCACAGATCATTTGGACCATTTAAAAAAATAAATACGAAAATCTTTTGGAGTTTTACTAACAAATAGCAAAAAAAAAAAAAACATTTTCAAGAGTTCAAGGCATATTTTCTGTAAATTCTTTGGGAATGTATACATTAAGGTGAAACTGGATCCATTTCCTCACTTTTTGCTTTTTGATTTTTTTATGAAATAACGAAGCAATATTTTCAAAATTGGTTTTCGTACACATGTAGAGTATGGATTAAGGTATCTCCTGATTTTTTCGTGGTGGAAAATGTTTTTCGTTTTCGCAGAAACCATTTTTGAATAAAGTTTCACCAAAAAATGGTTTCTGCAAAAATGGAAAACTTCTTCCACCACAAAAAAAAAATCAGAAGATACCTTGATCCATACTCTACATGTGCTCGAAAACCGATTTTGTAAATATTGCTTCGTTATTCTATAAAAAATCAAAAACCAAAAAAAAGAGAAAATGCTTCTAGTTTCGCCTTAATGCCTTTCGGAATTCAAGCGGCAATTTCTTTGAACAATCTTTCGGTAGCACCAGTTTACAGTGCATATTTTCAACTCGGTAAGCTGATGATCATTTTTAGTGTAGAATCATTCCATGAGCTTGAAAACGTGAAGGAGAAAAAATACAGTGGAGTTGAAATCGATTTTTGTTTTATTTTTGAGCAAGGTTGCTTTCTTCATACACTTCATTCTCGGTAAGCAATGCACCAATTGTGCTGATTTTCTAGTGTAACTCGCTTACATCTTATATTTCAATACTTTGTTGAGAAAAAAATAGTTGTTTTTTTCAATTTGATTTTTCGCAATCATTTCACATAAAAATTCACATAAAAATTTCCGAAGCAAATCCCAAAGAATATTGTGAAAGAAGGAATTCCTTACACAATTGCTTGTGAAATTTTAAAGTAGATTGCGGACAGAATTTACGTAGGAATTTACAAAAAAAAATTAGAAAGATTCTCGAAGCACTAGCTGTATAAATTTTAATAGAATTATTAAAGCATTTCCAAAGTACATTTTTGAAGATATTTTCAAAAATCTTTCCAAATTGCCGAAGCATTTTCTTAAGAAATTTCTGGAACATTTTTCGAAGGAATAACTATTTGATAAATAATAATAAAAAGGAATTGCAGAACTTATATCGATCAAATTGCCAAAGAAACTTTCAAAAGCGTTGCATAAGAAATTCCCAAAAGAATTTTCGCATAAATTTACAATGAAATTACGTTAAAAATATTCATTGGCGTATCTAGGATTTTTTCCTAGGGGGTGCCTAGGGGGTGCCAGTTTCAGTGGCTTCCAGGTTGTTTTTTTTTTTTTTTTGTTAAAGGAAATACCGATTCACCCTCAATTTCTTAGTATAATGATATACTGCGTTGCGGGAAAAATTAGCCCGCAAATTTAAACGCGCTATACATGTTTTGAAGTATTTTTTTTTTTGTTTTGAAAATACGAACCGTTGTACTGAGTGAACACTTTCCCCGCCATGTAAGGTTTGAAAACTTGATACCTTGATTGCGTATAATACATGGAATTTATATTATCAGTTTGAGCTTAACAATCATCGCGACAACCCCATTGTTTTATGGATTGAAAACAATCAGGCCCGTGAGAATACATTTTCACATAGAAAATTTGGACTCGATAATCCTGAGTTCCGTTTTGAAGCTTCACGAACATATTATCAATCCAGTTGAAACCCGGAATTTGGTGCGCACGAACCTCGATTTTTCTCTTTGGGAGTCTGATGCTCGCATTAAATCCTGATTTCGTATGGATTGATAATATATCTGGCTGTATAAAGCTGAAATTCTGACTCACTTAAAACCAGCATTGTAATAATAACTTAATAAGTCAAAAGTTCAACTTCGTACATTTTGAATAATCAAGTCTGGTATGTACGTATGATACAAGAAATTTGTGCTTTCGGCAAAACATTGTTTCGGCAATTTATTTAAGAATTTATTAGGTAATATGTTTGGACTTCGTTACTAACACCTTTCACGCATCCTTTGAAAATTTTTTAGTAGTATTTGAAGCATTGTTTTGTTAATGTCAGCAATACTATTTATATTTGCTTTTTAAAATTCTCCAATGACTCTTCAGGCAATTGCTTTGGGGAATCTTTTAGTGAAGCCTTTGGTAATTCATTCGACAATGACTCTGGGTACTTCCTCACATTTACGTTTTTGGAAATGTCTTCATTATTTTTTTTATTTTCGTCGATTTTTTGTACTCATTATCTATGCTATTCGGTATACCTTCGCCAATTCCTTTGAAAACTCCTTCGGAAATTTGTTAATAAATCGCTTCTATAATATTAATGAAAATTGTTTGGACAATTTCTTCTAGATTTTTTCATTATTTATGTAAGGAATTCCGGCAGTAGATTATTTCGGAATGCCTTCGACAAATCCGAAAATCCGCTTGCATTGAACATTTATTTGGTAATTTCATCCGAAGGAATATTTTGGAAACTTCGATTAGTACTTTGGGAACTTCTTCCGTAACTCCTTTGGAAATTGATTTCCTTCAGGATTTTATTTGAAAAAAATCTTTGGCGGTACTTTAAAAATTATGTCACGGTGATTCTATGGCAATTGCTTTTGTAATTCTTTTTAAATTTTCTTAGGAATTCCTTTGACGATTTCGGATTTTTTTTTTAATTTCTTTGAATTTTTTTTTGTGAATGTTTGTGGAAATTTTTATAGAATATATTTCGGCTATTTATTTTGAGAATGGATCCGGCCGATTAAAAAAAAAGGCCTTAATATTTTCTTCAGGAATTCCTCTGGTAATTTTTATAAGAATTCTTTGGTAACTACTTTGAAAATTCTGGGGTAATTTTAATGGCAATTTTTCCAGCAATTTCTTTGGGAAATTGTCAGGAAGTTTTTTGTGAATTTCATAGAATTTTCTTTGAGCAAGTCGAGTTGAGGATTTCTGAATTTCCAGTTCAGCAATTTTCGGAAGCAATGAACATAAATAATGTTAAATCAAAAATAAATTGCCTGAGAAATTTGCAAAATAACTGAGAAAGAATTCATTGAAATAATTTTAGAGAAATAGCCATTAAAATTATAGCAAAAAAAATCCAATGATATTGCTGATCAAATTCCAATGAAAGTACCGCAGAAATTTGCAACCAAAAAAAAAAACAACTATGCCGAAAAAAAAACCCTCAAAGAAATGGCCATACTGCGGTCTAGCGAATACGGAGTCGTGGGTTCGAATCCACCAGAATTTTTATTCACAAATTCACATCTCAATTTATCAATTAGCAACATTCTGTGCCTTCTAATTGATTACAAGTTTTCCCCGTACATTCGTATAGGATTTCACAAGAGATTTCCTTAGTAATACCTCCTATGATTTCTCTGGAAATTCCAACTATTCCTGAAATGCGTTAAGGGATTCCTCTAGAGATTTCTATTGGGATTCAACTGGAATTCCTTGAAGAAGGCTAAGAGGAATTTCAGGAGTAATACCACGATGAATTTCAAGAGAAAAACATGAATAACAACTCTAGAGGAATTTCTGGATGAGTCTTTAGAAAAAATCCTAGAAGAATCAAAGGCATTTCTGGAAGTATCCTAGGAAAGAAGAATCGCAGCAAGAATGCCAATAGATATCCCTAGAGTCAAGAGGAGTTCCTAGAGAAATCCAAAGAGAAATATTTGGAGAAAACCCAGGGAAAAAAATTTCCTTCGGGTTTTCAGGAGCAACACCGAAGGCTTCTTCTACTTCTGCAAGGCTCATACGAAGATTACCTTGAATAATCCCAGCAAGTTTGTAAAGAAATCCCTGGAGAAATTCTTAGAAGAATCTCTAGGAGATTTCCGGGAAGCATTACAGTACGAATTTCTGGAGGAGTCCTAGGGGAATTGCTGGAAGAACCACAGCAAAAATAGATTAAAAAAATCCAGCTGAAATTTCTGGAGGAAGGCTAAGAGGTACCTGGAGGAATTCCATGAGAAATTTATGAGAGAACCCTTGGATAAAATTTCATGGATTAAAATTCCTGGACGAATCACCGGAGAGCTTCTGAAGAAATCACAGGAAAAATCTCAGGGGGTATTCGTAGAAGGATTCTGGAATGTGTCATTGTAGAAATCTCAGCAGAAATCCTAGGAGGAATTGCTGGAGGAAACTATACAGGAATTTCTAGAGAAACCCCATCAGGAATGCCTTGGGGAATCCAAAGAAAAAAACCTTGGAATACCTTGAGTAGTCTCTGCAAGAACTGGTAGAGATATTCTGGAAGAATCAATAGAGAAGGCCCTGAAGCAATCGCAGGAGGAATTTCTGAAGGAATTTCAGGAAGATTTCCCGGAGGAATTCCATTCGTATAGGAATCACTAGAAGAATTTCTGGACGTGTCATTGTAAGAATTTCTGGAGGAATTGCTGGAAGAATCGCAGGAGGAGTTTGAAGTATTCTTGGAGGAAGGCGAAAAGTAGATTCTTCAGAAAATCCATGAGGAATTTGTGAAGGAATATTTGGATAAAATCTCTGGAGGAATTCCTTGATGAGTCCTTGGAGAAATCCCTGGTAGAACAACCAAAGGAATTTCTGCTAGAATTCCAGGGAGATTGCCTGGAAAGATCCCAACAAAAAAGGCAGGAGAAAGCTCTAGAAGAACCCGTAGCATAATTTCTGAAGTACCACAGTTAGAATTTTTGGATGAAGAACAGCTGGAAGAACCACAGGAATTGCTTGAGGAATCCCAGCTGGAATATCTAAAGGCATTTGTTCGATCTCGCCCCGTCGTCGGCGTCATCACTGGCTGCTGCTAGGCAAACCGAGCGTGTGCAGATTTCGGATATTCAAAATACTACACTGCTGCCCATTGTTCCATTCACAGCAGCGCACAATTGTCACCATCCAGCGTGCTGCTTCTCTGCTTTGGCGGCAATCCACAATTGCGCCAAACTGCAGAAAGCAGTGCGCGCGGCTATTAAAAATTGACGCATTGTTTATCCGTACTGTGTGCACCTATAAAAGGTGCACACGACACTATGTAAATTAGAATAGTAGTTGAAGATCACTCCCGAGCAGGCGTGTGCCTCTCGGGGGCAAATAAATATCCAAAAGTTAAAATTCCGCCTCGTTTTCGTCGTCGCCTGGATTCCTCCTCATCTTCCACACAACCCTAGACGAAACAGCATTCTTAGAATTCCGGGAGGTATCATAGAAGTAATTTCAAGAGAAATCTTAGAAACAGGAATGCTGGAGGTATCCTAAGAGAAGTTCCTCCAACAAATTCGTTGAGGAATACCTACAGTTCTCCTTGAAAGGATCGGTAGAAGTATACTGGAGAAATCCCTGATGAAATCGCAGGAGGAATTTCTGGAGAAGTCTCAGGAAGATTTCCCGAAAGTATTGCAGCCAGTATGCCAGGAGAAATCCCTGGAAGTATTTCTAAAGGAGCCCTAATGGGAATTGCGTGGAGAATTCCAGCTGGAAATTATGGAGGAAGGTCAATAGAAGTTCTTGGAGAAAGCCCCTGTGGAATTTCTGGAATAACCTCTGGATGGAGTCCTGGATAAACCCTTGAAGAAATCTCTGAAAGAATCACCGAAAGGATTTTTAGAAAAATCCCAGGGAGATTTTCCGGAAGAACTTCTCTAGTAGAATTCCTAAAGGTATCACAGTGAGAACTTTTAGAGGAGTTCTAAGAGAAATTGCTGGAAGAATCGCAGCAGAAGTTGCTTGAGGAATCCTAGCCACAATTTTTAGATAAATGCCATGACAAATTTCTGAAAGAATCTGTGAACAAAATCTCTAAAGGAATTCCTGGAAGAATCACCGTAGGAACTTCTGAAAGGATCCCAGGAAGATTGTTTTGAATAATCCCACCAGGAACTCCAGAAGGAATCTCAATAGGAATTTTTAGAGGAATCCCTAGAAGAATTCCGAGAGGTATCGTAGTAAGAATTTCCAAAGAAATCCTAAGAGAAACTGCTAGATCAATCTCTGTAGAAATTTCTAGTATGTATAACCCCACCAAGACTGCCTGGAGCATCCTTACGAAAGTTTATTGAAGAAATATCGGGAAAAATCCATAAAGGAAGCCTAAAGAAATCACTGTATGAATAGATAGAGGTATTTCTGGAGGAATCCATGAAGAAGCCTGTTGATTGTTCTTACCAATAATACCCTAAATGTACAACAGGTATATAAGTAATTCCGGGTGTGCTTAAATTTTGTTTAAATGTACCAATAATAAATATTGTAATTATTGTGTGAAGTTTAAAATTTTGGGTAACTGTCAAGTGTCAAGAAAATATTCTAGGGGGTGCCACATTTGTTCTAGGGGGTGCCAGGCACCCCATGAACCCCCCCTAGCTACGCCAATGAAAATATATTTAAAAAATGTCGTTGAAATCTACAAATAATTTTTTTAATTGTTTTTATTTGTGAATTAAAAATTTGCTGATGCTTCACATAGACTTTTTTATGTATTCTACGTAATTTTGTGAATAATTTGTCAGTTAAGTATTCACACTTCTCACAATTGTTGTGGAATAGTACTGTTGCAACCCTTCAGAATGCAACGCACCTCTTGTTACATCAACCTTGCTTTCGAACAGTAAGTAGCTCCGGCCCTGACTCCTGAACTGTCATCTGCGGTCCGACTGATGGGAGGCTGACGGATGATTGACAGACAGACCGCGTGAGTAGACAGAATAGAAAAAAGCGAGTCAAGTGAAGGTGCAAAAATAGCGTGCAGGTGAAATTGTGGAAAATTTGTAAACCTATTATAATTAAATTGACTTTTCTCTTAGATTTAGTGCTAAACTTAATCGGCAAGTGCCGTTTTTCCCAATTATATTGAATTGATCTAAAACTATACAAATACTACAGGTAAATGTAACAACTAAAATTCATGCAGAAAACGTAACCTAAAACAACACATTTTCACAGTAACAGTACGGTCGAACGGACAGTTGTCAGTACTACAGACAGAAACAAAGTGACTAGTTACATTAAGCGTAAGTAGTTTTCTGATTATCTATGCCTAAAAGGAACTTAAAACTTATCCTAAACACTGAAATCGACGCACATATGTTACAACATGAAAAAATGTATAGACACACTCTGATAAAATTGTATTTTCCCCATGATTTTCCCATAAAGGAATTTTATAACCCTACAAACCCAACTACCGGCAATAAATGGTTACGAAATCGGAAAAATTCTAGTAGTCTGTCTGTGTGCTGTCGCAACAAGTACTATTTTGGACACATAATTGGTTTAAAGCAACCAAACAAGAAAATTATCACAGTGAATGTTGACTTAGACCGGAAAATATAAATTTTTTGTAATACATGTAAATTTGTGACAATTTTTCAGTTCTTATTTTGCATTCTTTTCAAAATTGTTCTGGATATACGTCATTATTATCATGCAATAAAACAATGATGTTGCTGCGATGAATATTTAGTCCGAACCTATCATACACATTTCCTATTCTTGTTCATCTTTTTTTATGGCTTTAAGTTCCCACTGGAACTTGGCCTGCCTCTCTTCAACTTAGTGTTCTTTGAGTACTTTCACAGTTAATAATTGTAAGGGCTTTCTTTGCCTGCCATTGCATGGGTTTGTATATTGTGAGGCAAGCACAATAAGTAATACACTATGCCCAGGGAATCGAGAAAATTTTCTCGACCGGAACGGGAATCGTACCTGCTGTCTCCGGATTGGTGATCCATAGCCTTAACCACTAGGCTAACTGGAGACCCAGCGGCAAATTCCCTGCATTAAGTTTACAAACTTGTTTGTATTATTCTGAAAACGCATTCCTGTGTACACTTGATCGACTTCAAGCAATAAAGCACAGAGAGAGGTTGTCGCGATGAATTTAAAAATAAAACGGAAAATACTCATTTCCTGTATTATACGCAATTGTGTAGATTTTCTAGCTTCCAAGAATGATACTTTCCCAAAATGACTAAATCATTTTTGTCATAAAATATTGAAGTTATTTTCGGAGCAAAATCCTAATAAATGTCTGAGCTGAGAGAACTTCAAAAATAATTACAATAATGATATTCTGGCATGGATAAATTTTTTACGTAGATTCTAGAGCATCATTTTTTATCCAAAAAATCTCCGTAGGAAATCCCAAAAGAACCTCAGAATCGATTTTCAATGGAGTGTTTGAAGGTATTCCAAAAAAAAAAAATCCCTGGAAATAGTAGGAATTTCTGGATGAGAAATTTCCGAACGAATATGTCAGGGAAAAAACAAAGCCAATTCTGTAAGAAAATGAGTGTGTAATCGATTTGAAAAAAAAAATAGATGGAGTCCTGAAGATTCTTTGAAGTAATTTTCCATGCAAAATCTGGAAGAATTTCAGAAAAATCTTTTGAGGGACTCCTCAGGCAATCTCTAATTGAATGACCAAATCAATTTGAGGGATATTTATTTCTTCTAGGAACTTGTAAAGAAATATTTGAAAAGATCTCTAAAGGATTTCTCGAAGCAATCTTTTGAGAAATTTCAGTGAGAATACTTGCAGGAATATTTTTATAGAATTCATGAAATACGAATACGTAAGAAAATCTTAGGAGTAATTTCCGCAGGATTCTCTGGACTAATTTATTTTGAAAATTTTAAATGAATTTCATATAAAAATCTCGAGAAATTTCATGAGGAAAATCCTCAAGAACCTATGAACAACCTATGAATAATATTTTAAATATTCGAAAAAAATATCCTTAAATAATCTGTAAAATAGAACGAAGAGATTAGTGAAAAAATTCCAGACGACATCTGTGGACGAATTTCTGAACTACCATCCAGAGGAATTCATGAAAGAAACTCTTGAAAAATTAAGTCTCTAGAATAGTTCTCTCGTAAATCTTTGGATAAGTTTCCTAAAGAGTATGTGGAGAGATAAACAACATTTTTTTTAGAAAAGGAACTCCCGAAATAAACTCTGAATATATTTTCGATGGATTATTTCGATTTATTTCCAAAATTATCTCTTGAGAAGTAAACGAAGAAATTTTTGGAAAAAAAATGAATACATATTCGAAACAATAATCCGGAGAAATTTTCACAGACGAACCACTGGAGGAAAATACAAGATAAATTGTGGAAAAATTCTTAATTGAATTCGTGAACGAATTTATGAAAAAAGAGTTAAATTCTCTGGAATAATTTCGAGAATAAAAAACAATAAAAAAATAAAAATCTACGCAAGAATTTGCGAAGGAATTACTGGAAGAATGGACAAGAGCATTCGTGGAAAATTTGTGATGATACTTAAGGAGGAGTTTTCTACGAAATATCTGGAGGAATTGACAAACAATCTCTGTTGAAGCTCTCAGAAGTTCTAGAATTAAGACGAATAAAATTGTGGCAAAATGTTTTAAGGACAAATTTGTGACAAAATCTATGGACTTCTTCACGTTGGGTCCTGAGGTATAATTTGTTAAAGGATTCTTTAGGAATATTTAGGAAATAATTTAAAAAATCTATAAATTTTCGGAGGACATACCAACAGAACTTTTTCTGTATACGCATATTTATAAATTTGAGGAAATATTTCAATTATTTGCAAATAATTTTGTATACAAAAGAACCAAGGAAATCGGGACAATTTCCAAAGATATCTGACTTGCCGAAATAGATTCTTAAAATTAAAGACGCAATCTCGTTTTTATTGAATAATACGATCAAGCATTGTATTCCAATTGAAATAATGCTTTACTCGAACTCAAAAAATCGAAGAAATAATGAAAAAATTCTAAATAAATAATATGGTAAATAGTTCTAGTTTGACATTTGAGGTCGACCATGACGTGATGGAACTCGACATTTTTCGCACTGGGGATTCGAAAATGTACTATCTAACATACACGGTGAAAACCAATCACTCAAAGTATTTGTTATAAGCTAGGGGGCGGGACAAAAGATTTAAAAATTAAAAAATTATATTTTTTCAACCACGGCTAATAAAATCATCAAAAAATAAGTAAATATGTACTCTTGGACCATATTTTGTGGTTTGAAACCAAAATCTAGATAGAACTTTAGGAGCTTATTTTCTCCAGAGGAACTCTTCAAAATATCTCATGAGGAATGAGTGAAGCAATCTCTCTGAAGTAATTCTTTCAGGACTCTCTGCATCAATTGAAAAGGAGTTTCTGAAGAATTTGACAAAAAAATATCAATTCTTAGGGAAAGGTGGAGCCATTTTCAAATCAATCTCCTGTGAAATGCCCGAAAAAAATCCATGGAGGCATGCATTCCTGAAGCAATGTCTAAAGAAATTTTGAGAGGAAACATCTGTAGAGGACATCCCAAAAAAAAATCACTGAATAAGATTTCGTTGGAATATTTCAATGCTTTTTGTTGACGAATATTCGAAATAATCTCCGGAAAGTTTCCCAAAAAATTCAAGAAAAGAACAATTTAATGTTTTTTTTGCTAGGTTTTTAGCTGCACTCTGTTGAGTTGAAACCTCTACACTAGACCCGAAGATAGAAAAGAGTACGTAATCTTTCAGAAGCAGTTTGCCAGCCGTACGCGGAAAATGATATCCATTAAGACACTGTTGCAAACTGACTCAAAAAGTTACGGTAGAAGATGGGAAAGTTTTCAATTGGTCAGTCAGTCAGGATTTGCCTATGTAGTGTTATGGTCACACGGTTTGTGTTTGTCTTCTTGTTTGATTGTGTGGCATGGTTAAATATGTTTTTCTCCTCGTTAAGTCAGTTGTCGCATGTTTGTTTTTTTCCATCGAATCAATCAAACCCCCTAGTTATGTTAAAATATAGTCAAATTGTTTTCTTGATTTCACTAATCGTTTTCTACTTATCTGTGTTCATCTCTTGTGTCCTTAAATTGCCATCGGTCCATAACCCACAGAAACATGTAACTGAACTTCTGATATTTTTCTGATGGTGTCATAATACCATCTAAGAGATAAACAAAAAATACGCCAAGTTGGTCAGTTGATTGCAATAAAATTTTAAAATAATAAAGATTGCTTGTCAACTATTATGTATTCATCCCCCTACAAATAGTATGAAAAATATTCAAATTCGTTCAATTGTCCTATCGGTCCTATGTAGATAAACCATGTCATTTTCTCAAGCGTAGCCTTAAAATGTCAACCTAGCTCTACACAAGTAACGTTGTTCAGTTAAGAAAAAGCAGTTAGTTTTTGTCCAAAATGTCACGTCGAACGCATTGACGTCAACAATGCGTTTAAGTGTTCGCACGTTAGCTTCGAATCTATCAGCACAATTAAGTGCTGCAAATCTCCTTCCCACTATTAATTCTTCGGTCGATTTTAATTGCTTTATTTCTAGAAAATATGACCAACTAACATTGTAAAAATTCGAAAATGCGACTATGACATTAATAAATTAATAATCAAAATCAACCGAGAAACGTGGGAAATAGAGCCCAAACAACATTTTGAAGTCAGCTGGCTGTAAAAGGTTAAAGAAACCTGTCACAAATCCTATAATACTTTCACTAGGATTTGTAACGATCATCAAACCCTTCTCAAATCCAACCGTCTTGGAACTATTGCTTGGGAATAGACTCTAATGAGCCCCGGCGGTTCCTCCGTGTTTATCGAGCATGTCTGATGCATATGATCAGCCATACTCCATCTGCAGCAGCCGGTTCGTGATGAACCGTTGGAGGCGCATTAAAGTGTTAAAAAGGTGATATGTTTCACTAAAGAACACTACATTACAATAATTAAAATGAAACTCCTTCACTTTAATACCGTCAACCCCTGCGAACTTAGCCAGGGTAGAAAAGAACAATTTCAATTTCGAAATACATTTGAAATTATAAAAAAGGAATTCCCTCACAAAAATCTCTCTGAAGTAATTCGATAAGGAATCTGTAAGACAACGATCAAAATAATTTATGGACAATTTTTTAAGAAACTTATGAAATTTTTTTTTGAAGAAATCTCTCGAGGTTTTCTAGACAAATCTACAAGAAAAACGAAAAAGTTTATGGGA
Source organism: Aedes albopictus (assembly GCF_035046485.1). Lineage (NCBI taxonomy): Eukaryota > Metazoa > Arthropoda > Insecta > Diptera > Culicidae > Aedes > Aedes albopictus. The sequence goes on along the minus strand of NC_085138.1, from coordinate 416,472,393 downwards.
AAAATATAAGGAATAAGATTTTCTAAAGTAATTTCTTAAATATTTTTTTGAGGAATTTTCAAAAAAAAATGAAAAATTCAGCAGAAAACCCAGAAGAACTTCTAATTAAAATTAGAAAAAAAGGTAGTTACGGGAACATTCTTGAAAGAATCTGTGGACGAATTTCAGAAATTATCTCTAAAGGAATTCCTGAAAAAAAAAACCTATTAAGGAATGCACGAAGAAATCTTGGGTGCTACTCTTTCACCCAATCCCGAAGGAATTTCTGGAGAAATGAACAGAAGGAACCAAAAACCTAAGTTCTTGGAAAGATGAAGAATTTAGTTGTTCAATTTTCGAAAAAAAAAATATCTCTTGAAGCAAATCTGCTGAGAAATATCTAAAGGAATTTCTAGAGGAAAAATCTCTAGATGAAATCCCAATAGAACCCTTGATGAATTTTCGATGTGCTATTTCAATTGATTCTCAATATAATATCTGGATACATACCCGAAAGAAATTTTGAAAAAAATCCTGATGGAATATGTGGACGAATATTGGAGATTATCTCCGGATAATTTCTTAAATGAATCTATGAACAAAATTTTGTAAAAAAAAAACATAAACAGAAATAAATGCCGTGCTGTTCTCGGGAGTAATTTGTTACTGAATCTCTGGAGAAACTCCAGAAAAAGAATCCAGAGCAATTCTCTCAGCAATGTTAATAATTTAAAGAATTTTGTAATGAATGTTCCATAAGAAAAGAAAAAAAAAATCTTTGAGGCAGAGAACAAGATGCATACTGGATAGATTTTTGCATGAATCTGTTAACGTATTTTTGACGTAATTTTTGGATTAAGTCTCGTAGTGGAGGAATTCCCGAAAAACTATTGTGAATGGTCGAACGACACAATCTGTAGGTGGATAGTTTTAGGCATATGTGGAGAAATTTTCGATTGTTTTTTAAAACAGCTCTGTTTATTCCTCCAGTGGTAGTCAAATATTTCTCCACGCATTTCTTCAAGAATTATGCCATAATTTCTCATGTCTTTTCCTCAATCTCTACAGGAACGAAAAAGGAGTTTGTGTGGAAATGCTTGAAAGAAATTTTGAAGATTTTTTGAGAAAAAATCCGGAGGAATTTGAAATTTGTGGAGAAATGCTTGGAGGAATTTTTGAAAAAAAATCGATGGAGGAATGAATGAAGGAATCTCTGGAGCATTATTTTTAGATTTCTCTAGATGCAATCCCGAAGGAATTTCTGGAGCTATAAACAAAATTAACAAACATTTTCTTATTCTTCAGGAAAGATGGAGCAATTTTTAAATTTATCCCTGGTGAAATAAAAAAAAATCTCTTTGAGGCCGTTGACGAATAAAATTTGAGAAATGTTCTAAAGGAATTTACAAAAGAACCTCTGAATACATTTTCGATAAAATATTCTTAAGAATTCCGAAAATAATTTCTAGAGGTATAAATGAAGGAAGTTTTGTAGAATCGATATAAAGCGTTTCTTCTTGTTCTTCGAACAAGAAGAAGAGCAATTTCGTTAGCAGTACAAACACTTCACAAACTATTCGATATTGCACATCCCCCTATTTTCAGCTGAATTTCCCTAATACAAATGACTGGTAGCAGTTTGCGGCTGGTTAATTTCCCCATCGCTAAGCACGAATCCGAAAGCAGTTAAATGTGGAAAATTATCGAAACGCTGACATGATTTCACCAGAAAACAGGCACCGCACCCTCAGTAGGTACTACTATAGCCGCCATAAACTGTACGGTTTTATTGTAATAAACGCGATAAAATCTCAGATCCCAAACCATTTGCCCCACCAGTCAGTGGAGTTGGTACAGCGCAGTAAGTCGGCAGAGAAATGCTTTGCAGGTTTAGTTTTACAGGCGGGTCGTTCCATTCAGAATTTCACACGAACGCCAATCCCTGAGAATTGACTTGGCACTTGGACAGCGAACTTATCCCAGGGTACTGCTTTCATGCTCGCTTTGGCGACACTTGTCTCGGATTCGCTTTGTCGGGGTGGGGTAATTCCTTTGCGGATTGAAATTCTTCCATTCTATGTAGGATGTAGGTATACCTGAACTTTCATAATGGATGGCTTTTCTTCCGAAGAACGGAGGGGATCCAATTTCCACCGGACAATGGAAACTCATCACAGGTCCTTTCACAAGTTTCCCACATGTCCCATCGTTCATCCCAGTCCAGAGGGGTAGAGGTACTTTCTTTGTAATTCTCGGGATGGCAACACTGTGTTTGCTTTCTCATCACACGGAAAACAATCAAGCTGCTGGAGCTGGATGGGAAGTCAGGGAAAAGTCCGACTTTTGACACGTGCAGATGTTGTTTTTAAGTGTGTGAACGAAGGACTACATTGTGTGGGAAAGGGATGATGTCCTGTGCGGTGTGGTGTGTGTATCCATTTTAGTACAACCCATCATCTGGAACAAAAGTTTCCCACTCTTGGCGGAGAACCTACAAAAGGGCGATAATGTGAAACAATATTGTTCGACACGGATGACTAGAGTTCGAACGTTATTGCTTCCGAGTGCGGAAAGTTTGTTTTCACTAGATGTATTTGCTTGAAGGCACTACATCAGTTTGTGAAGTGTAAATGGAAAGAGCGAAAATATTCCGATACTAAAACATTTCCATAATTTTATACTTCGCTTTGGACATAGCTCAGCGAAAAACAAACTTTTCTAAAACATTTATTAGCTTCCCAAACAATACTCATGAAACAAATTCAAGTAATCACAACGTATGATTTCCATGTGATAAAACATACTTTCAAACTCAAGCTCAAATAAGTATGAGATGTTGGTTTTGCTAGTTGCTTTGAAGACTAGAGTGTACACACTAGCAGCTTTAGACAGCTACCTAAAGATACAAATCACGAGACAATGAAAACGAAAAAAAAAACTAATATATTTGCAACTTTTTTGCATTTTAACACAATTTGGCTCCTTCAACGTACATATTTTTGCTAAACACTAGAATACAGTAGATTTCAAACAAAAAAAAAAAGAAGTTTCGGTCAACTGGTACAAAAGTTATGGTTTATTTTTAAATTAGTTTTGAAAAACCTTGGTTTTTTCGACCACCCTATCTGAAATTTGGTCACCCTAATGACGAAATAAAAAAGTACGGATCTAATTATTTTCGATGAACTGCAATCCCACCAGGTTTCACGTTAATCGGAGTTGCTCTATATCGTTTTTCTATAAAATGGGTGACTTCTGGAATCTTTTCCTAGGAAAATATTGTGCTACAACCTATGTAGGAGCTAGTCTTCGGTCCATCGCGCTGTTGTTCTTTGTACAACACATGTGAATTGTCTGCTATTACTTTGTAACCAATTTTTCTTTTGATGCCAAATCCAAACGTATTCTACAAGCACTTTATTTGAACAGTTAAATGTGAATTACAAAACCCTAATCACAGACAAACAGACGTACCACCTAGAACAATTTTCGTAAAAATCATCGCCCAGTCACACTACCATCACCTGGTGAAAATGTTTCAAGAAACACTGCGTTGTGCAATATCGTCAACAGAAAGCGCTAGTGTTGAACGCCAAACACAAAGAAAAACGATGCGCGCCTCTGGTTGTGAAAGCCACAACTATGAAGATTTCAAATGATCGTTTAAAGCGTTGTCGATGGAAATTTCGCAAGTCAGTTCTACAGCAGCCGTCGTCAAACACGGACGTGCACTCGGTCCTCTTTGTACTCAGAATTCGCTGTGTTGTAAACCTCGAGCGCGCTTTGTTCTCGGTCGGTTACGGTCGATTGTCGCTGGTGCTTTTTGTACGCGTTTCGTTATGAGTGAGGTAATTATCAACGCCGTGCAGTACCGTTTCCCCGCGGGAAGCCCACCGCCGTCATGAGAGGAAACAGCTCATTTTCTGAAGCAATTGGACACGGATTTGAGCTTGATGGAAGCTGCTTACAAAACAGCTCAAAATCGTTCTTTGTACATAAAATTCACGACTTCGGAGGCCATGACGGAATCGTTGCAAAAGAACGTGGAACCACGGCCGTTTGTTTATGCAAACAGCAAGTCGGTGGCAGTGAAGATGTCATTCACGGGTGCTAGTCCGTGTGTTCGACCTGCCACCGGAGCTGTCTGATGATAGTCCCAGACAACCAGGAATCGCATAAGGATGCACGCTGTACATCGTATAAAGTACTATTTCAAGTCACTATCGCATATACACTACCCGTCATAAGTACGGACTCACAAAAAGTATTGCAACAATATTGCATCACCCTGACTCACCTCGATATCTCCAAAACCTGAGGACTTACAAAGATGCTGTCTTCAGGAAAGTTATTCAGAAGACCAAAAGTAACAACTTTTCTGAAGGCGGCATTTTTGTAGGTGTTAAGGTTTTAGAGATACCGAGGTGAGTCAGGGTGATGCAATATTGTTGCAATACTTTTTGTGAGTCCGTACTTATGACGGGTAGTGTATGTACGGCTGAGGGACAATTTTCATCGCATATGATGTTATTTTTTGAACTTACTGCGATACATCTGGTAAAATCATATAAGAGTGCAAATTAACTTTTAAAATGAATGACTACATCGTAGTAGACGATATTCCGATGTTTTGTTGCGACGAACTTTGCTTATTCGCGAAAGCGTTCGAGTGAACTCGCAAAGTGTCTATTGAACTCGCAAAATTGCGTACTGCGATGATTATACGACTTCGCTTGGTGCTTTTCTAATTATGTCAGTTTAACTCGCATTGGAGTACAAACTAAATCGTAAAAAGTGAAAATAAACTCGTTCAAATGTACATACAAACTCGCATAAGCTAGAATCGTTAACGTTGGCATATTGCGATGTGATATGTGATAACAATGAAAGAGGTGCTGTTGGAGTGCCAAAAAGCTAAAAGAAAGTGAAAAGTCATTGTCGTGTCCGGACGGACACTGTGGCATTCCGGGCCATGCCGCCGGCCGGAACTCTGCTCAGACGAGGAAGGATGCAATGATGCAACCTACTCGTGCGAAATACTTTACAAGACTGACGTTTCATTTGATGCTGATCGCTTGCTTTGTTTTTTCGATGGTGCATCACGGCTGCTGATGCTATATGCCCTACGTATCCTTTTCTCAGTATCTCTCTCAACCCCTACATTCTCCCTCTGTCCTACTCTCCAGTTGATTAAGAAATAAAAGAAAATGAAATAAATACAAAAGTTGTGTATAACTTTAACAATATAAACTACATATACACTGAACATTATTGAACCACAACTTATAATTATCTTTATTAAAAACAACAATACAATCAATCATCACTATTGAAATCCTCTTATTTTTTTTTGATGCCTTTATTAAATCTTTTTTTTTAAACCTTAGCCAAATTGTCATGCAAATATCTTTGTTTGTTTTTTATTGGCATTCTAAAATCCCATTTGGTGGTTAGATCCTTCTAAGGAAGCTTATGATCATCATCTTTATTATCATCCTTCATTCTTCATAATCATAACTTATTTTACATTCTACATACTTCTTCCTAAATCCTATAGACCTATACATCTTTCATCCCAATGTTCCTCGTCATCACCATTATCATCATCATTATCAACATCATTTATTCTTTCATTCTGCATCCTACATACAACCTCCTACACCCTATATCCTACATAATTCATCCTTCTTCATCATTATTCTTCCTTTATATTTCATCATCATCATTGTCATTATTATCATCTTCACCCTTAACTTTTCATTCATCTTTCCTAATCCTTTGTTCGTATATGCCCTGCACATCACGAAAAGGGAAATTATGCGCCACCTGTCTGTCAGCCGTTTAAGTACATTAGACGTTACTTCTCTTCGTTACTCTCGTTCGTGGAGAACGATAAAAGCTCAAAAGCAACGAAAAGGTTATCATGGCGTACCACCGCCTTCCGGGGCACCATGGTATAAAAGGAGATCAAGTAACGAGCATCGTTCTCTTTTCTGCACCGAAGCACCATCTTGGCGCCATTACACGAAGTGGATCTCTGCGCCATCCTTATATCTACAGTTTTGTGAAATCTTTGAATAGTGTGAACTCAATAGAATTTTAGTAATAAGTAAATGAACTAAGTATAAGTGTAATAAATTAAGCAGAAGACAATAAATAAGTGTGTGTGACAGTGTTTTCCTGAATACGATACTACTGAATTAGTGAAGGAAGATCAACCACAGCTTAATCGTTCTGGGAATATTCTTCGGACTACATTTTGACCGTTACTGCTCGCTGTGCTCTCGACATCCTTCATTATTCATCCTTCGTCCCACATCCTTCATTACAACACCCTTCATCCTTCATTATTCAGCATTTATCATTTATCCATTTTTATTGTAACCATCATCATCAATATAATTTCTTCGTTCATTCTTCATCCTACATAAAACCTCCTACATCCTGCATCCTCTATCATTCATCTTACACCTTACTTCATTTATCCTTAATCTTTCATACTTCATCTTACATCTTTCACCTATCGTTCTCTATCATTAATTGTATTGTATTTATTTTACGAAACGCTAATACTTAATCTTTCATAAAGAAGATCATCATCACCTTCCATTAAAATCATCATAATCGTTATCATCATCATCTTCAATCCATCATCCCACATTCTACATCTTTCGTCCTACACCTTTCATCCTACATTCTACTTCTTTCATTCTCCATCCTTCTTCCTGCTTCCTTCATCCTTTATCTTTCATACTTCCTCCTACATCTTTCATCTTGTATTCTCCATCCTGCATCCTTCATCCTTTATTTTTGGCTATTGGACTCGAAGGTCGATTCGATTTTGCTCTATTTACCTATTTTTTTATGCGACCTTCTGCTATCATCGTTGCAAAACAAAAGGAGAGCGAAGAAAAAATGTAAGTGAACCAGCACATGCTGCTCTGTCACTTTTGACACATTCGACGGTGAAGCTAGGTGCGAAGGCAAAAACGGACGATTTTTGGAACTGTTCGTGGCACGGACGTTCCAAACCTTCGTGTTCGATAAGGAAATGCACGCACAATACTTCATCCTACATTTTTTCATTCATCCTCCATCCTTCATCCTTCATCATCATAATCTCATCATCATCTTATCATCATTGTGGAGTTTGGTATTTCACTGAGAAGGAATCACCCCTCACGTGCAGCACACACAACTTACCCAGGCTGACGTCGGTTCGCAAGTGGCAAGAGTGAACGCGGTTCGGTGACGCCTGGAGTTGTTGCTACGCAAGCAGGGATGCTAACATTGTCTGCTTGACAGTTCGCATCACATTCAAATGCGCTATATCGCCTGCTGTGATCAATCTCCTTTCCACAGCTTTATGTAGTACATCTTATATCTCACATCCTCCTTCTACTCTAAAGATGTTTCACACATTTTTAACAAAAAAAAAATGAATTTCCGTATCTCAATTTGGAGTGTTTATTTACAACGATTTAACATATTGCGGAGATTCCACCTGTTTAGACTTCTGCGCGAAAATTAGTTGCGTGGGCCCACAGATATAAAACCAGACCGCGTCCTGGTGAATATTTTACGCTGTGTTGCTAGGTACACATTTGGTGATTGCATTGTAAGCAAACATTTATAACGCACCTACGCTGAAAATGAGCCTAATCATTTGCGTCAGAATCCATTAATCATCACAACGGGCAATAAGTTACTATTATATTACATCATCGCATACGTTGCAATTGCTGCCATGAAGCTACCGAATACAGTTTCATTGTGAGGTATCATTCTGACTATGCTGCCGCTACTTTTTTCAAAATAGCTCGAACATTTTAGTGCTTAATTGTGGGAAATGATATTTTCCTACGAGCAATAGGAGCTTGCACAGTGACGTCATCATCTCTCTCTCTCTTTCTCGTTCGGGGTCGCTCGATACAGCCGTCCTTGCTCGCGAAATAATTTTGAGGGCAATGCTTACAAATTGTATCTCATTTCGTTAGTTATGTTGATAATGCAAGCCTCTATACTTGTAGTATTTAAAAGAAATCACCGTTTTGGTACTGGGTGATCCAGAAAAAAATCTTGTTCTTTGAGTCTTTATTTAATCTTATACCCAAATTTATCCCATTGCTCCGTTGTTCAAATTCGAGATATCTGCTAAAATACATTATAGATAAAGTTTATTGCCTTGCCATTCATTGGAACACTAGTCACAGAAAACAAACTGCATTAACATAATCCTTCTTCTGGCCAGCCAGCATTGACGACACTCTTTGATAAATAATATATTGTAACCATTCGATACCACATCTGCACGAATCAAAACTACGTGATTTTTCTAATATTTTTTCGTACATTGCCAATGTTTATCTGCCATGACAAACAACACGATGCAAACTTCCAATCCGATATTTGCGCGAAGCAAAACAACGGGATCTTTCTAACCTAGCTTTTCGCAAGCGGACATTGCCGGTAGTCTTCCTCCACGACAAACAACACGCTGTAAGCTTCCGGTCCGACATTTGCGCGAAGCAAAACAACGGGGTCTTTCTAACCTAGCTTTTCGTAAGCGGACATTGCCGGCAGTCTTCCTCCACGACAAACAACACGCTGTAAGCACAAAACAAAACAATTCGATCACTCTAGCGCTGCTGGAATTTGTTCTTTTGTTGCACTTTCACACTCTTTCCCGTCAATAATTGCCCATGCACAAACAGTTTTCCGCACGCATGCTCCAGCGGGAGCTACGTCCCCGAAAAATATCACACCGAACTTCCACTTTTCTCATATGGGTTTTGTGTTTCCCTCACTTGTTCACTAATGCATGCACATTGAAGGGTGATTCCTCCCAGCAAAAATATAGGTTCCATTTCCTCAATTAAACGAAAAATCTGGCAGGAATTCGCCAATGTGGAGTTTGGTATTTCACTGAGAAGGAATCACCCCTCACGTGCAGCACACACAACTTACCCAGGCTGACGTCGGTTCGCAAGTGGCAAGAGTGAACGCGGTTGGGTGACGCCTGGAGTTGTTGCTACGCAAGCAGGGATGCTAACATTGTCTGCTTGACAGTTCGCATCACATTCAAATGCGCTATATCGCCTGCTGTGATCAATCTCCTTTCCACAGCTTTATGTAGTACATCTTATATCTCACAATCATCATTATCATAATCTTCATCATCATCATCCGTAATTCTTTATCCTTCATCCTACAGTCTTCATCATTCATCCTACATACTTCATCCTTTATCTTTCACCCTTCATCTTTCATCCTACATCTTACATCGTACATCGTTAATCATAATCATCATCATCCTCGTCCCACATCCTACATCTTTCATGCTACATCCTACTTCTTTCATCCTCCATCCTTCTTCCTGATTCGTTCATCCTTTATTTTTCATACTTCCTCCTACATCTTTCATCTTGCATCCTCCATCCTGCATCATTTATTTTTTATACCTCATACTTCATTCAACAATTTTTTCGTTCATCCTCCATCCTTCATCATCATAATCATCATCCTTCATCATCATCATAATCATAATCATCATCATCATCATAATCTTTAACATCATCATCCTACATCCATTATCATTCATCCTACATTCTACATATTTCATCCTTTAACGTTCATCCTTTATTTTTCATCCTACATCTTACATCCTACATCCTTAATCATAATCATCACCATCCTCGCCCCACATCCTACATCTTTCTTCCTGCTTCTTTCATCCTTTATTTTTCATACTTCATCCTATATATTTTTTTTTGTTCATCCTCCATCCTTCATCATCATCATCCTTTATCCGTAAATCTTTATACTTCATCATACATCCACAGACAAACAGGCGTCTCACTCTACTCACCTTCCATCGTTCCCCTTTTTGACGGATTATTCAAATATTCTGTAGTTCGCAAATCGCTTGCTCATGGCGCTTGCATCGTTTTTACTCCTGTTTGACGTTTGCTAACTACCGCCATCTACTCAGTGGGTTTGCGAACCACAGCGTAATTAGCATTGGGCGATTATGTTTTCGTGACGATGATTTTTATCGCATGTTGTTCCAAGTGATATGTCTGTTTGTCTGTGGTGTTACTCTCAGCCCATTTTTGGCAGAATGAAAAATCTCAGATAAGTTAGCAGTTTGGTCACCAGCCAAAATTTTTAACAGTTAATTTGAAAGAACAGCCTATTATCAAAAGAAGGTCAAATCTCCTATAGAGATATCAATTTGATCATTAAAAACTACACACCACATGAACAGCCTTTGAAGAGAAAAAGGTAAATGATGAAAAGTTTAACAATTCAGTCGCCAAACAACAACGTTACTGGAAAGAACAGACTTATTTTAAGGAAATCAAAAACTCTGAAAGAGTTAGCAATATAAGCGCTTGAAAGTACATCTTATGTGACAACGATCGCTTGTTGGTCATTGCGCCTAATGTCTATATGGCCTCATTTCCATTCGACCTAAAGACATTCGGCCGAATGCTAGGCCTGACGTTCAGAACTCTCAAGAACAGCCTTCGTAGGCTGTTCGTATCAAAGAAGGTAAATTTTTGTTCAGAAAAGTAACAGATTTAACATCAATTAGTACAATCGTACAGCTGAGGTGATTATGATTGCGCATGAATCGGTGATGAAGCTAGTAAAGTTTAGCAGAGAAAATAATGTGTTTTTCCATTATTATTTGCAAAGTATTAAATTCCGCGGAAAGGTATTCCGCGAAACAGTACATTCCGCGAAAAGTCGTTTCGCGAAATGGTATTCGGCGAAATGGTGCATTCCGCGAAATGTTACACCGCGAAAAAAAATTCTGCGAAATGGTTTTCGGTGAAATGGTATACAACCGGTATTTTAGCACGTGAGTCGCAACTGCAAATTTCCAGTCGCAGCTGTATCCGGCAGCTCCCAAATCGTTTACGAAATCGTCCTTGGTGAGGGTGGCGAAGCGGCCAACATTGTAGTGCAATTTTCTACAGAAAATACAAAAGGGATGTGTAGTTTGAAAAAGTTTGTACAGTCAGAATATTAAGTTGACTTCTTACCTTCATAAACAGCAAGCAACTCGGTCAACGGAGCACTACGTATGAAAATGAAATTCTTCACGACAAAGTGTGTATTTTCTGCGCGCGCCATGTTCGTTCCATGATTGTTATGCTTGTGTTTGGATTTTATGTTGACAGGGTTGCTTTTTATGTTGCTGCACTCTAAATATATTACAGGAAGAATGAAATATAATAATGCAACTTTTAACTTTCATTTGTTGCACATGAAATGATTTTTCTCTCTCTCTAGTTCTCAATCTATGTGCTTTCTGCATTTAGATTCTATCAGTAAATTAATTTGAGTGCACTGACCGGCAGTGCTTTTATGGAAGAAAAATGTCTGCGCCTATTGTTAATCTTTTATACATACAAGCAAACACTTTTAGTCCTGGAGATGGAAGGTGATAGCTCTACTGCACGTCCAACGACCCATTTCAAGTATGACAGGGCTTCCACGTACATCTTGAGGTCGTTTTCTGAAACAGTGAGCCCCGCATTGATGCATCCGGATATCAATTGGATATCTGAAATGCATTAACACTTCCTTAATAAAAAATTTGCTTTCTTGTTTCTGGCGCGTATTTGGTATGGTAAATATCCCATGTATAAATAAAATGACGTTTTCTTAATTAGAAAGGTCTCACCAAGTTCTTCGTAGTGTGCCGTGATGTAGTTGTATTCTTATTTCTCCAGCGGTGCAGCAACGACCGAATTAGGATTGATTTCATTGCCGCGTTCACTTAAAACGACGTGGAGCGATCAACTGAGTCAGCGATTACTCAGGCATAAAAGGAGGGAAATTTGTGCATAAATTAAGTTTGGGCTTTAATGAGGGAATCTAGTTCGTGAGAACAGGTCTTGCTCCTGTCCTGGGCATTTGAGGTGGGGTTAAGGGGGTTTTCATATAGTTCCCAGAGAACCAAGAAAAGGGGGCTCCAAGGGGCTTCAGGGGCATTTCAGGGGGTTGTTTCAGGGGATTTGTGAGCCTTTCAAGGGTGTTCTGTCAGGTTTTGATGGCGTTTAAATGGGATTACGGGAAATTCAGGGGCATTTCAATAGAATTTAGGGAGTTTCAGGGACTTTTCAAGGTGCTTTAATGGCAATTCAGGGGCTCTCAGGAGCCTTTAAAAGGCGTTACAAGGGGTTTGAAGGGCGTTTTACGGCATTTCAGAGTAATTTCAGATAATTTCAGAGGGTTTCAGGAGCATTTTAAGAGCGTTCCTAGAGATTTTAGGGGCGTATGATAGCATTTCAGGGGCGTTTCGAGGTATTTCAGGTCAGGGTCGTAACAGGGGTTTCAGGAACATCTTTATATAAAACTAGCTGTCCCGGCAAACTTTGTCTTGCCAAGTTGCGGTGGTTTGACAACTGTCAAGGTCATTGCAGCATCGCACTCTAGATTGGTTTCATTTCGATCTTGTTGATTTTCTTCCCAATTCATCAAAAATCAGTTATTTCACCATTTTCATACTTTTCTAGATGATTTTCATAACTTTTTTTACATATAAACACAGCCATCATGAATACTAATCGAACCATGAAAAGGTCATCCTGATCGGTTCATCCATTCGTGAGTTTTGTTGGCTCAAAGAAACTTCCAACTAATTTTTATATAGGGTATCGGGATGCTTCGTTGGCATAGTCCCCTCGTTCGGCCTATATTAACGTAAACCAAAAACTGAACAAACACGCATACCTGGAGATCGGAAAAGCTATGCGCCAAACAACTGTAACATATCGTTTCAATTTTAGCACTTTGGAGCATTAAAATTGAATGAAAATGTCACTTTGTTAAGGTTTTGTAGACGCCATGATTCTTCGGGTAGTCAATACACATGATCATAAATGGCATCATTCTGGAACATTTCGAATTGACTTTTCAATAACTGAACATTTTCATGCGACGGTCAAAAACGCTATTTCAATAAACTTGTATATTTGTTTTCAACGAATAATGACTTTTTTACAAATTAATTGTGGGCCGAATATTGAGGACATTTTTTTCATTGTGTACCCAAATCTTGGCCCATCAGTAAGGTGACGTCAACACCACCGATAAAGTGACGTCAACAACATTACTTGCGTAAGAACCAGAAAGATCGAACAGAAAGAAAGATTTTGTGTGCGGTGACTAAAAATATAACACAATAATAGGGTTGCGTTGTTTTCGTTACTGAATTAAGAAAGAATTTTAGTTTTAGTGATTTATTTATAGTTTTTTGAAAATTTGGTTCCGAAAATGTACTTTAAAAGAAAGATTAGTGAACAAACAGAGATAAAACGTCAGTAGAAATATTGAAAAAATGAGATTATAAGTGGTTCTAGTGCATGGAAAGCAATAGGCCTACGTTGTATCCACTAATAGGCTAATTTTTGTACCATAGACCAACTTTGCATACCATCGCATCGAATCTTTTCAACTTAATTAAATAAACTCTTGAATATTTACGTTAATTTACTTCCAATTGGTAAAAAAATGCATTGCCTAGAGAGCGTATTAGGGTCAACATATTATTTCTAGTGCTATTAATTCATGAGTTATGGTCAAAATTGTCAAGGCAGCTTGCAAATTAGGCCAAGGAATGGTACATATACCCTATATAGATAGCATTTCAGGGGCGCTTCAAAGGATTTTAGGATGGGGTTCCTGAAAATTCTCTGCAACTTCCAGAAACGCCTCAAAGATCCTCCTAAAACCCTCTCGGATCCCATGTAACGCACCTGAGACGCTCCAAAACCCCCGAAAACTCATCCGTAACGCCTCTGAATCCCGCCGGAAATGCTCTGAAACTTCCTGAAATGCCTCCAAAATCCCCTTAAACCCTCTCGGATCCCAAGTGACGCACCTGAGACGCTCCGAAACCCCCTGAAAACTCCTCCGTAACGCCTCTGAATCCCGCCGGAAATGCTCTGAAACTTCCTGAAATGCCTCGAAAATCCCCTTTAAATCCCCTCGGACCCCATGTAACGCACCTGACACGCTCCGAAACCCTTGAAAACTACTCCGTAACGCTTCCGTAACGCCTGTGAATTCAGCCGGAAAAGCTCTGAAACATCCTGAAATGCCTCCAAAATCCCCCTTAAACGCCCTCGGACCCCATGTAACGCACCTGAGACGCTCCGAAACCCCCCAAAACTCCTCCGTAACGCTTCCGTAACGCCTCTGAAACCTGCCGGAAATGCTCTGAAACTTCCTGAAATGCCTCCAAAATCCCCTTTAAACCCCCTCGGACCCCATGTAACGCACCTGAGACGCTACGAAATCCCCGAAAACTCCTCCGTAACGCTTCCGTAACGCCTCTGAATCCCGCTGAAAATGCTCTTAAGCTTCCTGATATGCCTCCAAAATCCCCCTTAAACCCCCTCGGACCCCATGTAACGCACCTGCGACCCTCCGAAGCCCCTAAAAACTCCTCCGTAAGATGTAGAGTTCCACAACATATTTAGGCAACAACATATTTTTGAAGGCATGCTACAAAATTCGAAATTGTATCACAATAGATCAGAGAAATGGTCGCAGTGATAAGTTACCTTACAAAAAAAAACCCTAATTAATCCATCTAGCGGTGATGGTGCCTTTCTCGTACCATAAAATATCCTTTCAACAAAATACAAGTGACAAATTAAGTCCACTCATAGGGATATATTTTATATGAGCCTGATCTGAAATTTAGATCATTGTGGATTTTTTATAATTCCGGATATCTTCCCCTACTAACTACTGGTTTCAGAGAATAAACTCTAGAAGACAATCACCGTATTGATATAATATTGAGGCATCATCATATTTATCATCATTCATCATCATTTTTTTAAATCTTGACATATTTCCAATGCAAAATATACTCAGCAAATAAATTTACTGTTTTATCCCTCCTTTGGCATTAGGTTCATTTTTTGACACAAACCGTACACCACGCCAGCGAGCTGTTCCCAACGTGATGCAAAAGGAAGGTTAAGAGCTTCAAATTAGGGGGAATCGGTTTAATACGCCACCACCGGGATAAAACGACCCTATCAATATCTCCCTGAAATAATAATTTTTCATTTAACATGTTTACATCAATTCATAGCATTCTTCATTTTCTATCTTCTCAATCAATAAAACTAGGAATTTTACCAACAAATAAAATATTAAAACTGAAAAACGAGCCATTTCTGATGTAAGAATGCGAAAACTTTTTACGCAGATTTGGAGGTCTAAATGGAACAGAGTACTTTTGGGGTAAAATGCGCCGGCCTTCGCCGTAACTCCAAAACAACCGTTGGCGTTTGAATTATGACTGCAGTAACACACAGACGAAAATAGGAACCTTTCAAATGTGCATTAATAGCGTTATTAGCTGCAGGACTAACGTCGAGTAAATGCCGTGATGCATGCAACACCCAAATCACGTTATTTCTTGGCGTGTTACTTTTAGCGGCGCATTTTTCCCATACGGGCGGCGCGATTTACCCCGAAAAAATGAAAAACACATATGTGATCAATAATTTGAAAAAATATATGGCTTAGCTTCTACAATGTTGATTTACCTTTTCAATAATTGGAAGAAAACACATTGAAGTTAAGGATGCCAGCAACTAAAAGGGTCATTATTGAGTGTTTCATGGCTAAAATCGAGCCATTCCTTAGGGGGCGCGTTATACCTTGATCTCCCCTAGAAAAATAGTCATCATATAGAATTTTGGGTTGTCAACTTGAATTTTCACTCGCTGATTATGGATGAATCAATAACGGCATTGCTGGAAAACTCATCAAGTTCAAGTAGCGGCGCAGCCACTTTTTTTCCTTTGATGATAGGTAGTTCGATATCAAAGTTTTGGTCTAAGTTTTCGATTCTCCATTACACAAAAAAAGCTAGCCATGAAAATTGACAATTCTCAGGTCATTTTGACAGACCCCACTCATGCACGAATAAGACGGATCATATATTTTACTTTATCGATCTTGTTGCTCTATGCTCTCCTTATCATGCTCATGTTGCATCTGTCAAAATGACCTGAGAGTTGTCAGTCATTTTGAGGTTAGGTTCGTTGATGTAATAAAGAAGATGGAAGAAACTTTTGTTGAATTCACTGATATCTTCTTTGTGTTCTGAAAATCATGGGTAGGACATATGGACTGTCCTACTCAGCATTTTTATGGGTACAAACTTAAAAATTTTGAAATTTGCACGAGACAGGAACATTAAAGAACGTAAACATTTTCAATACTGAATCACAAATTGGACTCAATTTTAAACGCATCATGTAAGTACTGGTTGGTTGCGTTAGGTGTCAACAAATCCACTTCACCAAAAACGTAAAATCAGTATCATATTCCAGGGGACCCGCATGCGGCAAGGTAGGCCTACTGCTCATCTTTTGCGAGTGTGTTAGTGTAACTGGCAACGCGACCAGAAGCCTGGTAGAATCCTGCTTGGAAATCGGTTTGTTTTGTCGATGGGGATGGCCCGCGAAATCGCATTGTGTTGTTTGGGCAGGCCCGCTCGATGCATGTTAGGTAGGCGTAGTTTGTTCGAGTTTGACGTGCCTGCACCCTCCCTGTCATATTCATCTGCCACCTTCTAACTTGGTGAAATAGCCGAGTTCGAATCCAGGCATGTCGAGATTTTGCTTTTATATGTTATGTTTTACTATCAGATCGGTTCTAGCGATTGCTAGCCGCTAAGAAAATATGAGGGGGTTAGAAGCAAAGGGGTGTAAGTGACAAAAACACACTTTCGAGTAAATGAGTTGCAAAATCGAACCAATTTTCTCCGACTTATTGTAATTTTTCTAATCATCGCAAAAACAAACTTAAAAAAGTTCCTGAAAGCTTGAAATCTGAAGAATTTTTTGATATGCTCAGCTCAAAATCGACAAAATGGTCACTTACACCCCTTTGCATCTGGGCCCCTCATATAAGTCCTGGAAGACGTAATTTTACATGTTTTGACCTCTAAATTTGTGTCCTTGAAGATGCTCGTATTCTTTATTACACCCACGAACCTAACCTCAAAATGACTGACAAGTCTCAGGTCATTTTGACAAATGTAACATGAGCATTAAAAGGACGACAACAAGATCGATAAAGTAGAATATTTGATCCGTCTTTTTCGTGCATGTGTGTGGTCTGTCAAAATGACCTGAGAAGTGTCAAACATTTTCATGGCTTCACAGCAAAAAAATTCTTGTGATATCACATCATTTTCGCTGCACATCCTTCCCACGCAGAAAATTAGCCGCCGCAGCGTGAAGGTGGGTCTAGCAATCTCTAGAACCGGATCGATAGATGAATCATATATAAGTAAAATATTGGCATGGATTCGAACGCAGATCCGCTGATTGTGAGGCATATCTCTTACCTCTCGGCTATTTCACCGAGCTTAGAAGGAGGATAATAAATATGATACTGCTTCTAAGAATCTGTCGGAATAGGTTTGTCGACACTTTCCGGTGTCAACCTTGGGTGTACATGGTGAGTGTGACAATTGTTGGAAAATCACGTAAACAAGTGCAATTACGTTCGAAAAGTGATACATCGTCAGAAATTACGAGCCTGGATATTACAAAATTATTTGCTGTGTAGCTTTGTTGGTGTAATGAAGAATATGTCAGGTTCAGGACACCTAAAATTACATGATTTTTTTCTAGGTGTGTAGGACATGTCCTACCTGTTCTAGCAACTCCTCGCGCCACTTCAAAAGCCTTTAAAAGTATCGTCACAAACACCACTTTACCTGATGGGCTAAACCTGTGAAATAGAGAACATTGGGCTTGTACCTTTGGTTTTGAAAATGAAAACGTGCACCCATGCAGAAATAGGGTCTGGGACCATTTGGGCAGGAGCACCTATTTTGGGCACTTCCTACTATAGTTCAGTCAATTTTGAACCGATTGACTTGATTTTTGAGACACGATCAGATACGCACAGTATCTAGTCATGTGCAAAAAATCAAGTCAATCGATTCGAAATTGACTGAGTTATAGCAGCAAGTGCCCAAAATAGGTGCTCCTGCTCAAATGGTCCCAGACCCTATTTTCACTTGGCCAATGAGTTGGTCTTGCTTAATATACAATTTAACGCCCAGAGGTATGCAACTTAGCGTTTTTACTTACCGTTAGGATATATGCCTATAATGGTAATGGTTTTCTGACGTGCCATTGCCGTTACTACATTCATACACCGAAATAAATTTCTACTCAGTTACTGAGTTGGTCTTACTCAGAAATAGAAAAGACTTTTGTTTTCTTACTCAGTTTACGTTAAAACTGAGACAACTCAATGAGTTGCCCCACTTCTAACTGAAACTGAGAGGAAAAAAAAAGATAATTTGGAATAAGTCCTTCTCAGTAACTGAGTAGATTTTTTTCTCTAAAAACCTCTTAAAACCCAACGGCCAATAAGAACATTGATTTCTCTTATAAGAAAAATGTGAAGAAAAATATATGAGGGAGTATCCATAAAAAACGTAACGTTTGGAGAAGGAGAGGGGTTTGGGATAGTTTGACACTTGTGTTAAGTACCGGAAAAATCCGTGCGAGAGGGGGTGGGGATGAAAATTCCCAATTTTAGCGTGACTTACTTAATGGATGCTCCATGATGGCTGTTTTGATAATTATACAGCATCCTGTTCGCAAGATACACGTTTGGAAACGTGGCAAAAATTCTTGGAGAGCGTCCATAAATTACATCACGATTTGAGGGGGAAGGGGGTTATTCAGCAAAGTGTGACGGCCCATAGACATTTTTAGAGTTCTCATACCAAAAGTGTGACATAGGAGGAGGGGGGTTTGAAAATCGGCAATTTTTGCGTCACATAATTTATGGACGTTCCCTTGTGATATCACATCGTTTTTGCTGCACATTCTTTATTACACCAACGAACTTAACCTCAAAATGACTGACAATTCTCAGGTCCTTTTGGCAGATGTAATATGAGCATGAAAAGGACGGCAACAGGATCGATAAAGAAGAAAATATGATCCGTCTTTTTCGTGCATGTGTGTGGTCTGTCAAAACGACCTGAGAATTGTCAAACATTTTCATGGCTAGCTTTGTTGGTGTAATGAAGAATAAAGTCGCCTCGTAAGAGTGATGCACGAATTAGATCTTTTTTAACGCAGCAAATCAGCTACTGTCGTTGAATGTGGGTCTAGCCATCGCTAGAACCGGATCGATAGATAAATAATATATATAATGTGGTCCATTCAAACACAGCATGATGACATTTAAAATTGTTCTAGTAGCACAATTAAATAAATACAAATAATTTTTTTTTATCTAAATTTAATTTGACTCTGAATTTTTTACAGTAATGACCCGATTTTGTCAGCCCCTTTCCGCAACACAATTTTGGCTTTCCTTAAAAATCTAAACAGCTTTTCAAACTTTTTATCCCTGTATGATCTGCCTCTCAGCAGTTGTTTGGTGCTGATCGTAAATGAATTGGTTAAAGTTTGACCATGAGATAATGAGAGCAAAAAGGTTGACGCAAAAAGGGGCTGACAAAATCAGGTCCACACTGTACTAGAATCGCATTTGCCACGTGGTTTAAATAAAATTTAATTTTGAATGTTAGTTTCCCTAAATTACTGAGCTACAATTTGCTTTAACCTTCCAGGACGCGCGCCATCAAACAACCGAAACTGCACCGCGCTCGCGCTGTATACAAAAAGCGAGGTTTTTTTTGGTAGTGTTGTACTTTTTACAACAGCGCGCGTGCTGAAGGGTTAAATTTCTTTGAATATTCGCGACAATTCAAAAGTTCTGAAAACTTAAAAAATCCGAGAAATGCCTGAAATTATGTTAAGTATCGAGAATTTCCAATGTCCTAGGTGCATACGGATATAGGTATCTTTTGCAGGTTTGGTTTTCCGAACTGATTTATACAAGCTGTTGCAGGCATTTGGCTCATCTTTCGTCGTGATGGGTACCTGTTTCTTATTTTTAGAAAGTGGAACTGTTCATGTAGTGCATTATTAATTTCGAGCTCGTTATTAATAAAAAAGCTTATTGCACGATTATCAGGTAATATTTTGTAAACCATTATGAACTGCATGGGTACTTTATGAGAGTCAAATGATTGTCTTTTGCTGCTTCATAAGGTTAGGCTTTTGTAATTCTCGAGTTCAGTTTGCGTAGATGTTACGGTCGCGTTCTGGCGAAATCTGAAGCTACCCGTTTCCACAGTAGCCAGATGAGAATCTAATACAGCGCGTAAATAAATACCCAATTCCTCACAGGGGCCATTCATAAACCACGTAGACTTTTTGGGGGGGGGGGGTCTGGCCAAAGTCGACGCTCCATACAAATTTCAAATTTTTTGTATGGACGAAAGTCTACGAGGGGGGAGGGGGGGGGGGGGGGGAGATTGCCAAAATTTGGTCTACGTGGTTTATGAACAGCCCCACATACTTACGCGTGTTCGAGAACGGTTTTGACGACCGCCGCCCAGCGTATCACGCAAACCGATGAACCACTTAACCGCCTCTGCCTCTGTAGTCTGTAGCACGTTAGCGCCGCTCTTTCGTCGTCGTCGTTTTCTCTCACATTCTCTCTTACTCTCGTTCTCGTGGTGTGCTGCGGCGGCCGTCGTCGCAGTCGTCACCCACGAAGAGCCTGCTTAAACCAAATTACACCTGTCGCTCGGGTGAAAAATGCTGGTCCGGATCACTAAATTGGCCATAACTCCGGAACGCCTTGACTGATCCGAGTTATTTTCAATAGCAAACATTGCGGTAAATTTCCGGTTCGATTCGAGCTATAATCCAAAAAATCAGCCAATGGGAAGTGCCTTAAAAGTGAGTGACCTTTTTTTGTACACAGACAAACATACATACATACATACATACATACATACACACACATACACACATACAGACATCATCTCAATTCGTCGAGCTGAGTTGATTGGTATATGTGACTTGAACCTCCGAGCCTTCTATCGAAAATTCGTTTTTGAGTGAACATATAGCACTTTGGTGTACGAGAAAGGCAAAAATGAAAATTGTCCATCGATTGAAAAATATTAGTGCCCCTAAGTCAAGATTTTGAGTAAGAATAAGAAAAAAAAATCTTTTCGGAAATCTCACTTTTACGTGGTTTGAGAAAATTTTGGTTTTCTACTAGTAGGGAAAATCGCCAATTATTGCACGTTTTAAGCCATGTTGCACATCTCAATAGAAAATCATGGAGTGTGCAACAATTGGCGATTTACCCTATATTGAGAAAACTATTTTAAAAAGATTAATGCAAAATATTTGAAATTAGGTTGCAAATTGAAAAATTTATGGCAATTGAAGTATGTTTTTGTTACTCGAGAATTCATAATACGAAAGAATCGGTGAAGTACTGAGGTGACGGGGGGAGTCACCTCAATAGCTTTGGCACAAACTCGGAGGTTTCTCTTTTTATGTGATTTGAATCTAGAACAGCATACGAATTCCTATCTCAACTAAAAATCACTCATTTAACAAGCACCTTTATGACGAATTAATTCAGCATAATGCTGAATAACATTTGGATAATTTTCAGGTACAACCTTTGTTCGAGTTTTGTTCACACACATTTGGAGACATTTTAAAGCATAGTGTTGTGTACCAACTGGAATGTTTGTTGTGATAATTGTTTTATAAATATTTGGTAAAGCTGTTATTCAGCTTCAGCAAAAATGATTAAAAATAAATAAAATGCAAAATTTTTCAATTTCCACGATAGTTTATGATTGGCACTTATGCAATGAACAACTATTATGAAATAATTACTACATATGAATTAATCCAAATCAAAATTCGAACTCGAAACCCGTCGATTGCCAGCCGCATGCCTTCCTATCTGCGCCATCCTAGAAATGATGAACTGAAGCACTCAAATCAAAACATAAACTTCCCGCGATTTAATAATGATCACATATCGACTCCTATTCAGCAGTGGTGAATAAGCACAGAACATTATGGTTAACAACTGATCAACACATCAACCCAGCTGCTGTTCAGTAAAAAAAAAACACGTGTTTTTCATCCTGTACTCTGAGTCGAAGTATGATGAAACGAGAACGCTTATTCGATTTGTGAAAAACACATTATACACATACATGTGCTTATTGGTACATAAACTTAACAAGAAGCAGAAAAAAGCCTTGCTAAACTATTTTGTAAAGGAATTACTGCAAGTCGGATAAAATCCTCATTAAACTCTTGAAAAGTGTTTTAAATTATCAATGTTAATAGTGATACGAAAAGTTGAACATTGGCAACATTTTCAATTGAAAAAGCATTTGTACAGTGATGTATAATTTTAGTTCAGCTATCATTACTACTTAAAGCAACAATTCAGCATGCATGCTTGTTAGCAATTTTGCGATTGTTAGTTGGGAATTTCCATCAACTTTTGAAAAATAAGCTACGCCTTACTCTCCCACGTTTTATGCAGTGCATAAAAAGCATATAAACTGAAAATGCAAAAAAAAACCCTAATTAGTCCACCTAGTGGTGATGGTGCCTTTCTCGTGCTTTTAAATATCCTTTCAACAAAACTCAAGCGACATGTTGATGACATTGACATAAATACAAAATAAAAACTGCTTGCTAAATCAACTCAATATGGATACATTTTATATTAGCATTACATCCAATATTCAGAAAATATAAGACAACGATCCAAAATTCAAACCAAACAAGTGTCATGAAGCCGCAAAATTTTGAAACGTCATTTTAGATTTTCCGGTCATCATTTTTTGACTCCGGGTATCTACTCCAACTAAACTAAACGCCATCTTGAACATTGAGACACCATCTTGGATGTTCTGGTATTCATTTTTGGACTCCGTACCTAAAATTACATGAAACAATCGCCGTATTGAATTTTGGCATGTCGTCTATGATTTTCTGGTTACCAGTTTTGGACGAAGACCGGCATTCTTCCCCATTCCAATTATAGTCATATTGCAGATCTTGTGAAACAGCGCACAGCTTGGGTTTTCTGAATTCTGGACATGTTTTCATACAACATATGCCCATAATGCAAGAATTCAAAATCCTAAAAAAAGGCGCTAACTTGAATACGGGGCATTATCTTGAATTTTGGACCGCTATCTTGGATACTCTGGTGGACTTCGAACATTCCCATACCAAATACACTTATTTTACATAGTTTTAGAGCTCAAAATTCCTTTAAACAGCCGCCATCTTCTGTTCAGGGTTGACACGATCAAATTCTTATTTTTCCATTCAACGTTGACCCATCCTGCTATAAATTTACACCTTAGGAATCTGTAATGGTGCGATTTGATGAAATCGCTTTAGTTTTGTCTATATTTTATTCTCTTTCATATATGAGAACTTGGACCTATTCGTCACTGTTGGTCATGCCGAATGTTTATCAGAACATTAAACAAAGACACAGTTTGATTTTTCACATGAACGTTTGTTCTTCAAGGAATTGGCATCCCTATCCCACCAATGCAATGTTTTCGTAGCCAGCATAACAGCGGCTCAAGCGTAAGGCTCAAGCTGACAACCTATCTCTCAACACAGCAGCATAATTTTAATGCGGGGTAAGAAAACAAGAAGACCATAACAGTCCCCTGTTGTTCTGCTACACAACAGCTAGTCTTATGTGATCTAAGGCTATTTTCTTGTTAACCGTTTATTGGATTATCAAAAAATCTGCGATCTGATGTGTCGTATGTATGGGTTTGGTTCATTTTTATAATATATGGCAATTTCCGGTGGGATACCCAGATCTGATTCCATGACACTAATGGTTGTCCCAATTCTGGTCTGAGATTATTCTATTGCTAATTCTTCACCTTTACCCAACTACCGCGATTTGATATATCGCATGTATGGGTTTGACTCACTTTTACTTTTAACAATAGATAGTAGAGTAAACATAGATCCGCGGACACCGCTGACCAAAATGTTTCAAGCGTGTAAATAGTAATTTTCAAGAGTGTGACGGTTGAATATGACGTCATGCGCTCCATTGATGTTGTCCAAATCGTGACGTCATGCTCGTTTGGATACAGATTTTGACATTTCGTTTGGATACAATGGATTCATCAACACGGATCTCTACTATCTACTCTATTACTCTACTATCTATACTTTTAACCACTTTCGAAGCCACAGCCGAACCCGCAACACTACCGGGAACCTAATGTGGTCTGACCCTATTTTCCATCAGGTTGTCGTGGTTTGATGTACCGCATCCATGGGTTTGGTTAAATTTTACAATTTACTACCCGGATCTGATTCCGAGTAACTACCGGCTGAACCAAATATGGTCTGACACTATTGTCTTGTTAACTGTTCATCGGTTAACCAAAAACGCTGCAAATTGAAGGTGTCACATGCAGGGTTTGACCATTTCGACGGGACTCTCGGAACCAATTCCAGAACACTACCAGTTGTCTCTAGTGTGATCTAAGGCTATTTTCTTGCTAACTGTTCATCATGTTATCGCAAAAGCCACGATTTGATGTGTCACATACCTGGATTTGATTCACTTTTACATTTGGCCTCTTCCGGCCACTCAAAACCGATTCCGAAACACTTGCTGGCCGATCATTAGGTAATCGAAAAAGCCGCTATTTGATGTGACGCATGTATGGGTATGTGTTTCTCTTTCAGATTTGACCACTTCTGCGGGAGCCCCGGAACCGGTTCCAGAACACTACTGGTTCAGATATGGTCTGAGATGATTTTCCTGCTCATTGTCCATCAGGTCATCGAAAATGCCGTGGTTTGATGTGTCGCATGCATGGGTTTGGTTCAATTGTATTTTTGACCACTTCCAGTGGGACGCCTAGAACCGGTTCCGGAACACTACCGGTTCAGATATGGTCTGAGATGATTTTCCTGCTCATTGTCCATCAGGTCATCGAAAATGCCGGGGTTTGATGTGTCGCATGCATGGAGTTGGTTCACTTGTATATAAGGCCACTTCCTGCGGGACACCCGGAACCGGTTCCGGAACATTACCGGTTCAGATATGATCTGAGACTATTTTCCTGCTTACCGCTCATCAGGTTATCGAAAATGCCGTGGTTTGATGTGTCGCATGCATGGGTTTGGTTCACTTGTATATATGGCCACTTCCGGCAGGACACCCGGAACCGGTTCCGGAACACTACCGGTTCAGATATGGTCCAAGACTATGTTGCTGCTTATCGCTCATCAGGTTATCGAAAATGCCGTAGTTTGATATGTCTCATGCCTAGGTTTGATGCATTTTCATATCTGGTCCCTTCTTGGGGTACCATTCCGGAACACCTAAATGGCCATATCTCCGGAACGGCTGGACCGATCCGAACCATTTTCAATAGGAAACAATGGGGCCAGATTCCGCGTCGAATGAACCGGCGGTCATTGAAATCGGTTGAGATTTACTGCCAAAAAGTGATGTGAGTTTTTTTGTACACACTCACACATACGCACACACACACGCACACACATACACACACACACACATACACACACACAGACATCACCTCAATTCGTCGAGCTGAGTTGATTGGTATATATGACTCGACCCTCCGGGGCTTCTATCAAAAAGTCATTTTTGGAGTGAACATATAGCCTTTCCGGTACACTTAGTGTACGAGAAAGGCAAAAACAAAAATACAAACTGAAAATTGAGAATTATGCGTGTAATTGATAAATACCTAAGTAACATTTATAAATAGATAGTCTTTAGGTTCTAAGAACCTCTTCTTGCCTATTGATCTAAACCTTCCGTTACTCACGCGGTTGGCCACCACCGCCAGCACCACGCTAATGGTGAGTACAAAAGGCGAGATTTTTTAAACGTGTTGTACAAAATACAACAGCGCGATCACTCGAGGCTTAAAAATGTTACTTGGGTATGGTTCTGGCTGTATTTAAACTCCCGCTTAAGTCTTGTTTTGGTGATACAGAACAGGATAGGATGCATTGGTTTCATTGGCGATCATAATCCAGAATAAGTTTTTCAAACTAATATCTCCTTTAATTTGAAAATTTGGTTTTTGGGCAAATTTGAGCAAATATTTAGGACAATTTGCACAGACATTGTACTTATGAACTGCAAAATTTATGTTTAATTCCCGTGATACTGACAATTTATAACTCTTGTTTAATGTTACTGAAATTTATTTTATATTTTCGATTGATTTTAGCTATGAAATCATTAAAACTGCATTTTTGTTTCTCTTTCCAGGTATGCTTCAACAATGGTTTTAACATGTGGTTAAATATTTTTAAAAATCTGGTGAGCTTACATTTGCTTCAAGTATTGTTCTTCAACATTTACCAACTGGAAAGCAAGATTTTATGTTTGGCACGCCCAACAAATCAGTTCTGTTTTCAAATCATCGGATAATCGGATTATTGCCTTTGGTTATCGTCATTCGGGACGTGGCAAACGTGCCACAGGCAAACATAAGACCGGAATTATGTAAAGTGATATCCTTTCCTCGCCCAATAATGGCCAAATGAGGTTTTCCAAATTTACGGCTCCATAATGGGCACCCCACAGTTTGCCCCAAGGGTGGCAATCTTTCCAACCATCCCGCCCCTTCAAACAAATACCCAAAAATCGTTAGATTATAGTGCCACGTCGTTACGCATTTCCAACACCTGGCACCTTCGTCTTTCGATCGAGCCTTCCGTTCGCTGGGCTAATCCTACCCACCTCACCTTTCAAGCAAGGATAACTTATAGCACTTCCAAACGACAATCGTTCTTCGCGACGACGACGACAGCAACTTCGAACTGACAGCGGAGAAAATGGAAAATTTAATGGAAAACCAGCTGCGGCCCCGCAAGCAAAACACGGTTCCATCCGTCCGTTCAACGCAACAGACCAACCACCCAACGACGACGACGAGAGGAAGAAATTAAAAACAAATTTACACACTAGGTGGATCGCGTGGTGGTGATGTCGAAGCTTCGGAGGATAGAGATACCCACCTGCTGCCACACCGAGCGCACCGGGCTAACCATTCCATCATCATCCTTTCGCGCGCGCGAAGGATCGAAGAAAATGAAAACGAGTTTTCCTGGTTTGTGGGGGCAGTCGCCATCGCCGTCCCAGCAACAACGACCGCAACCACGATGACAACGAGGATGATAACGACGACGACGACGACGGGAATGGGATTAATGTAGCTGAAAAATGAGTAAACAAAGATATCCCCGGGAAAACATCAATATTCTTAGCACGGTCCCACCCCGTGCGGTATGCACGAATGGTTGGAGAGAGGGAATGGGTGGTTTATCGTTAAACCGAGGAACCAAGGACCACGACGACTAATGGCAGAAGTCGATTGATGGCCTTCGGCAGAATTGGACTCCACTGGACACGGTGGGTTAGATGTGAGAAAAATAATATAAAAATACAATTCCTAGAGAAATCCTTCAAAGATTCCAGGAGGAATTATTCGAGGATTCAAGGGGGAATTATTCGGGGATTCCAGGAGGAATCCTTCGAGGATTCCAGGAGGAATCCTTCGAGGATTCCAGAAGAAATCCTTCGAGGATTCCAGGAGGAATCCTTCGAGAATTCCAGGACGAATCCTTCGAGGATTCCAGGAGGAATCCTTCGAGGATTCCAGGACGAATCCTTCGAGGATTCAAGGACGAATCCTTCGAGGAATCCAGGACGAATCCTTCGAGGATTCCAGGAGGAATCCTTCGAGGATTCCAGGAGGAATCCTTCGAGGATTCCAGGAGGAATCCTTCGAGGATTCCAGGAGGAATCCTTCGAGGATTCCAGGAGGAATCCTTCGAGGATTCCAGGAGGAATCCTTCGAGGATTCCAGGAGGAATCCTTCGAGGATTCCAGGAGGAATCCTTCGAGGATTCCAGGAGAAATCCTTCGAGGATTCCAGGAGGAATCCTTCGAGGATTCCAGGAGGAATCCTTCGAGGATTCCAGGAGGAATCCTTCGAGGATTCCAGGAGGAATCCTTCGAGGATTCCAGGAGGAATCCTTCGAGGATTCCAGGAGGAATCCTTCGAGGATTCCAGGAGGAATCCTTCGAGGATTCCAGGAGGAATCCTTCGAGGATTCCAGGAGGAATCCTTCGAGGATTCCAGGAGGAATCCTTCGAGGATTCCAGGAGGAATCCTTCGAGGATTCCAGGAGGAATCCTTCGAGGATTCCAGGAGGAATCCTTCGAGGATTCCAGGAGGAATCCTTCGAGGATTCCAGGAGGAATCCTTCGAGGATTCCAGGAGGAATCCTTCGAGGATTCCAGGAGGAATCCTTCGAGGATTCCAGGAGGAATCCTTCGAGGATTCCAGGAGGAATCCTTCGAGGATTCCAGGAGGAATCCTTCGAGGATTCCAGGAGGAATCCTTCGAGGATTCCAGGAGGAATCCTTCGAGGATTCCAGGAGGAATCCTTCGAGGATTCCAGGAGGAATCCTTCGAGGATTCCAGGAGGAATCCTTCGAGGATTCCAGGAGGAATCCTTCGAGGATTCCAGGAGGAATCCTTCGAGGATTCCAGGAGGAATCCTTCGAGGATTCCAGGAGGAATCCTTCGAGGATTCCAGGAGGAATCCTTTGAGGATTCCAGGAGGAATCCTTCGAGGATTCCAGGAGGAATCCTTCGAGGATTCCAGGAGGAATCCTTCGAGGATTCCAGGAGGAATCCTTCGAGGATTCCAGGAGGAATCCTTCGAGGATTCCAGGAGGAATCCTTCGAGGATTCCAGGAGGAATCCTTCGAGGATTCCAGGAGGAATCCTTCGAGGATTCCAGGAGGAATCCTTCGAGGATTCCAGGAGGAATCCTTCGAGGATTCCAGGAGGAATCCTTCGAGGATTCCAGGAGGAATCCTTCGAGGATTCCAGGAGGAATCCTTCGAGGATTCCAGGAGGAATCCTTCGAGGATTCCAGGAGGAATCCTTCGAGGATTCCAGGAGGAATCCTTCGAGGATTCCAGGAGGAATCCTTCGAGGATTCCAGGAGGAATCCTTCGAGGATTCCAGGAGGAATCCTTCGAGGATTCCAGGAGGAATCCTTCGAGGATTCCAGGAGGAATCCTTTGAGGATTCCAGGAGGAATCCTTTGAGGATTCCAGGAGGAATCCTTTGAGGATTCCAGGAGGAATCCTTTGAGGATTCCAGGAGGAATCCTTTGAGGATTCCAGGAGGAATCCTTCGAGGATTCCAGGAGGAATCCTTCGAGGATTCCAGGAGGAATCCTTCAAGGATTCCAGGAGGAATCCTTCGAGGATTCCAGGAGAAATCCTTTGAGGATTCCAGGAGGAATCCTTCGAGGATTCCAGGAGGAATCCTTCGAGGATTCCAGGAGCAATCCTTCGAAGATATCAGGAGGAAAATTTTAGAAGATTTCCAGGAGGAAAATTTTAAAGATTTGTAAAGTTAGAAAAATCTGAAAATATGTCGAAAAGAAATTCTTTTGATTTTTTGTCATATTTTGCCAAAAGATAACACACCCTGTTTGTCTGGGCATCTCCTGAAAAAAAAAATATCCTCTATCTCGTCACCAGAGTCGTTGGCGGCGTTGTTGGTCAGTCACGGTCACTGGGCCACATTCCTTCCAACCAGCACAGCAACGTTTTCTCTGCACTAAAACTCATAGTATGTATCTAGCAAGCAAGCAAGCAAGCAAGCGACATCACATTCCACCACTGACCACACCATCGTCGTCGTCGTCGACGATGATTCCAGTGTTCATCATCGCAGTTGGTATACAGCTTCGTTCTTGTTCGAAACGACGGTGGTGACCACGGGGAATGTGGCCGGTTGGAATAGCTGAAGTCTTGGAATTGGGCGGACGGTCGGTCGGTCGGTAGATTTATACCATCATGGCTTACCGAGCGGCAACAGGGCAGTGATCTGTCTAGTCCGGTGACAACCGAGATTGACTTGTGTTGTGTGTGGTGGGTGACTGTGACTGGCAAGAGTGATCCATTTTGTTCGCGGCTTGGTTTGCTAGTGCGGTATCGACTTTTGAGTCAGGATTGATTGCTTTATTCGGGGAAAGCAGAAATGTCTGTTAACTATTTTTATAACCTTACTGCAAAACTTTTACATGTTCTTTTAGTTTTTTTTCACGGAGCTTATCCAAGCTTCTCCAGGAAGCTTATCAAAGCTTCTTCAGAAAGCCTTTTCAAGCTTGTTCAGGAAGCTTTTCCAAGCTTCGTCAGGAAAATGTTCCAAGCTTCTTCAAGAAGCTCTTCCAAGCTTCTTCAGGAAACTTTTACAAGCTTCTTCTGGAAGCTTTTCCAAGCTTTTTGTGGAAGCTTTTCCAAGCTTTTTGTGGAAGCTTTTCCAAGCTTCTTCTGGAAGCTTTTCCAAGCTTCTCCAGAAAGCTCATCCAAGTTTCTTCAGGAAGGTTTTCTAAGCTTCTTCAGCAAGCTTTTCTAAGCTTCTTAAGGAAGCTTTTCCAAGCTTCTTCAGGAAGCTTTTCCAAGCTTCTTCAGGAAGCTTTTCCAAGCTTCTTCAGGAAGCTTTTCCAAGCTTCTTCAGGAAAATGTTCCAAGCTTCTTCAAGAAGCTCTTCCAAGCTTCTTCATGAAGCTTTTCCAAGCTTCTTCTGAAAGCTTTTCCAATCTTTTTGTGGAAGCTTTTCCAAGCTTCTTCTGGAAGCTTTTCCAAGCTTCTCCAGAAAGCTTATCCAAGCTTCTTCAGGAAGCCTTTGCAAGCTTCTTCTGGAAGCTTTTCCAAACTTCTTCAGGAAGGTTTTCTAAGCTTCTTCATGAAGGTTTTCCAAGCTTCTTAAGGAAGCTTTTCCAAGCTTCTTAAGAAAGCTTTTCCAAGCTTCTTCAGGAAGCTTTCCTAAGCTTCTTCAGGAAGCTTTTCCAAGCTTCTTCAGGAAGCTTTTTCAAGCTTGTTCAGGAAGCTTTTTCAAGCTTCGTCAGGAAAATGTTCCAAGCTTCTTCAAGAAGCTCTTCCAAGCTTCTTCAGGAAACTTTTACAAGCTTCTTCTAGAAGCTTTTCCAAGCTTTTTGTGGAAGCTTTTCCAAGCTTCTTCTGGAAGCTTTTCCAAGCTTCTCCAGAAAGCTTATCCAAGTTTCTTCAGAAAGCATTTCCAAGCTTCTTCTGGAAGCTTTCCCATGCTTCTTCAGGAAGCTTTTCCAAGCTTCTTCAGGAAGTTTTTCTAAGCTTCTTCAAGAAGCTTTTCCAAGCTTCTTCAGGAAGGTTTTCTAAGCTTCTTCAAGAAGCTTTTCCAAGCTTCTTCAGGAAGGTTTTCTAAGCTTCTTGAGGAAGCTTTTCCAAGCTTATTCAGTAAGCTTTTCCAAGTATTTTCAGGAAACTTTTCCGAGCTTCTTCAGGAAGCTTTTCTAAGCTTCTTTAGGAAGCTTTATTAAGCTTCTTCAGGAAGTTTTCTTAGTTTCTTCAGGAAGATTTTCCAAGCTTCTTCATGAAACTCTTCCAAGCTTCTTTAGAAAGCTTATCCAAGCTTCTTCAGGAAGCTTTTCCAAGCTCCTTTTGGGAGATTTTCCAAGCTTCGTCAGGAAGCTCTTTCAAGTTCCTTTAGAAAGCTTATCCAAGCTTCTTCAGGAAGCTTTTCCAACCTTCTTCAGGAAGCTTTTCCAAGCTTCTTCAGGAAGCTTTTCCAAGCTTCTTCAGGAAGGTTTTCCAAGCTTCATCAGGAAGCTTTTCAAAGCTTCTTCAGAAAGCTTTTCCAAGCATTTTCAGGAAGCTTTTCCAAGCTTCTTCTAGAAGCTTTTCCAAGCTGTTTCAAGTTTCTAAGCTTCTCAGGAAGCTTTCTCAAGCTTCTTTAGAAAGCATTTCCAAACTTCTTCAGAAAGCTTTCTCAAGCTTCTTTAGAAAGCATTTCCAAACTTCTTCAGGAAGCTTTTCCAAGCTTCTTTTGGGTGATTTTCCAAGCTTCGTCAGGAAGCTTTTCCAAGCTTCTTAAGGAAGATTTTCCAAGCTTCTTCAGGAAGCTTTTCCAAGCTTGTTCTGGAAGCTTTTCTAAGCAACTTCAGGAAGCTTTTGCAAGCTTCTTCGGGAAGCTTTTCCAAGCTTCTTAAGGAAGCTTTTCCAAACTTCTTCAGGAAGCTTTTTTAAGTTTCTTCTGGAAGCTTCTTCAGGAAACTTTTTCAAGTTTCTTCAGGAAGCTTTTCCAAACTTTCTCAGGAAGTCTTTTTAAACACAATACAATCATCAATTTATTTTTCTCATCATTGTTTGTTAATCTGTATATGTAGCTTATCTTGACGGAGTTGACCATCAAGCACAAACATCTCCGCTCTTCATCCACCCAACAAGCGTCGGATGCTTTGATAGGATCATCATCTCGTTAGGACTTAATTACGAGAGGATTAGCCCCGTCTAATTAACCTCTTCCACATCCGTGACCTCCAGAAGTCATCCACGTGCTTTCGGTACAAATTACCGTCCCGCCCCACATATAAATCTCTTGGCAGAGCCATTGCCCACCAGAAAATCTACTTCCAAGAAGCTAGGTTGGCCCTACACTTCCGGAATGCGTCCCTTATGGAACCCGAGAAAGGGAGGGGGAAATTGAAATTTTAAATTAAACAACCGAACGAAACTATTCTACCGCCGCGCCGGCCACCGTCCGCCATCCCCCGTCTCCCGCCTGCACTGCAATCATGTCGGTAAATTTAGGAACATAATCCACTTAAGGGGATCAACATACATTCAGAGGAACTGGAACCGGCTGACTGGTCCTCTACTGGCTTGTAAATAAATCCAATTTAGCGAGAAAACATTAACAGTTCTCGGAAAATCCGCGCCGCACGCGAACCTACCTTGAATGCTGCGGAAATAAAATGCAAATGATAGTTACCTAGTGGCGGCCGGATCCAGGGTTGAAGCGTTATTTTACTCTATACAGATGCCCCCTCCAAATGTGGAGTGGCTGGCGACCGGTTGAAATTCTCGGCAAAGAAAGGTGCCGTAAACGGGGTGGTAGGAAGGGCACAGTTCGGTTGCCACCTCCACCAGACGACATTAATTAGCCTTGTATAGATATGCAAAACAGGGCCGAAAGCATCTTATTTAACACTACATTGTAAAACGGAGCACACACAGAGGCACCTTCCGTTTTCGGAAATGGTTTCCTGGCCCTGGGGGGTGGCTGGGAAGGTTGGACCGAATCAGGGCGACCGTAGGAAGTCGAATAATTCCGAATTCTTCTAAAGATTCTCCGAGAATTATTTTAAAATGTATTCCTCTCCATGTACTTCTTCAGAACTTTTTTCTACGATTACCTCCAGGGACACCACTAAAAATTCCTTTGGAGATTCTTTCAGGTTTCGTCATTTTTCCGGAATTTTCATGGAAAGAGAACTTTCACAGGATTTTTGAGAATGATTTGCGCAAGAATAACTCCAAAGATTCCTCCAGGTGTCTCTTTAGACAGTATTTATGTCCATGTATTTCTTTGAAAATTTCCCGAGAGATTCTTTAAGGAATTACTCTAGAATATTTCCTTGCTTCTTCTTTAGAAATTTGTCAAGAAATTTCTGAAAAGATAAATTTTGAAACTAGTTTACGGGTTTCCTCAGAAACTCTTTCTTGAATTCCTTCTCGAAAGAATCCGTGCTTGGAAATTCCATGAAAAATTTCTACAGAAGTTCGTGCATATATTTATATTAATTTTACTGGAATTCTATAAGAATATTCTCCAGGCATTTTCATTTTAGATTTCTCCAGGAATTTAGTAAAATTATTTTAAATTATTCTTGAAATTTCTCCAAGACTTTCTCAAAAAAAAAAAAAAAAGAAATCATCCAAACATATCTGCAAAAGAGGCAATTCCAGGAGATAATTTTTTTCTCAGAGATTCGGAGATTCTTTCAAAGAATGTTTCTGAAATTCCTAGGGATCTAGGTTCAGGAAATTATCCAGGAGCTTCTTTGGAAATTATTGTTGTAACTTCTCCAGAGGTTGCTTCTGGTATATTCTGACATTTATTTAGAAATTTCTCCAAGATGCTGTCGAGAAATTTGACTGAAAGTTCTTCAAAAGTTTTCTCCAGAAGTTCCTCCTGGTATTCCTGCTGGGATTGCTTAGAATGTATTAAGACCTAAGATCCCTTGAAGGAACCTTCACGAAATTGTTCTATGAATACCTGCTGAGGGTTCGCTAGTTAGTACAAGTATTATTTCAAAGGTTAAAAAAAATCCTGGTGAATTTTATTTCCTTCCGACATTTCTTTAGGGATTTTATAATCCATGCAGAAATTGTATGAAAAAATGCTTTAAGAGTTCCACCAGATTTATCTCCAGGTTCTCCAGGAGTTCCTCCAAGGATTTTTTCAGAAAACCCATTAGTGATCCCTCATTGAGGGATTTCTTCAAGAATGCCACCAGTACAGTTGTCTGCAGTGACTTCTGCTGACATTTTAAAGAGATTTCTTCTGAAATTCCTTAATGGATTTCTCTAGGAATCCCTCCAGAAATTTATCAAGCAATTATTCTTTTGGTTTTACTTTTAAAGTTCCCCCGGAAATTTCTCGCAAAATTAACTAATAAAAAGTATTTTTTCATTAATTTCCAGTGAGTTAGCAAGGTATTTTACTGATTTATCCACCGTATATTAATTCAAGTTAATAATTTTTTATGGCTTTATGGGTCATTTTTTACTCAGAGTGTAAGGAAGTAGAGATCAAAGTGGATAATTAAGGTTCAACTCACAATTTATAAGTATTGGTGAAAGCGCCTACTGACTTTACAGAGAGTAAACAAACACTCCTGCACGCGGATGTGCAGATGAGGCAGGTTCGTTAGTGCATTTCATTTGTCTCTTTCCCATCTTCAACTTGTTTATCACCGCTGTGCATATGACGCAAGAAATATGCACGCATAGGCAATGGGAGAATAAAAGAAACAGCAAATCAAGGAAAGCCACACCATGTATGTGCACTACATGGAAGTAAATACCGCGCCGGTTGGAAAGTGAAAAACGATTTTGTGCAGTTTTCGCGATTGTGTGGCTGTCGCCGCGGACTTTTTCGTGATGTAGTGAATATTATTCCATTTCTGAAGCCGGTGAAACATTTTACGCTTCGATTATGGAAACAATAACGTTTCGAGAGGCAATTAAAAAGTGAGACTGTTCCCGGTAAGATAGTGCTAGTGAAATGGTGCGAGCTGGTGTGCGTTGGGGGGGAATTTGGAAAAGATAGCGCACAATTTATAAAATAGCAGTTTTGCAGTGAAATATTGTGAAAATGTTGTGTTTCTTGGTCTCAATGAAAAGGTAAGTGTCCTGAGCAAGCGTTGAAGCAAATTTTCAAATAACTCGATATCAGATAGTGGAGAAAATTCGAGTATTTCTACATATTCAATTGAAAACTCACACATGTGAGAAAATTTTGCAAGCATGTGTTAGAAAATCCAAACTCAATTCCCCCTTAAATGATAGATATGGTAGTATTCGCTAGCTTGCGAACAAAAGTGAAAATTTTTAGAAGATGAAATTAGGCATGAAGGCCATGTATTGAACGAATACATCGAATTCGTGAAACTTTTTGTGAAACATCGAATTTGTGAAACCTGAACTGAAACAGATCGGCTTGGTTTGTAGTTCATACCACCTTACCAAGACTGGCAAAAGTTTCAGGCACCCGACTGCCTATGTATTGTTCTGTATTCAATCCTGGTTGTATCGATCAGTAGCTTTTTTGGAATTTTTCACGCTTTCGATGTATTCGTTCAATACATGGCCTTCATGCCTAATTTCACCTTCTATAAATTTTCACACTTCCCAAACAGCACACGTGTCGCAAAGGAGTGTCGACAGCGCAGGCTTTTGGTTGGACACGAGTCATTTTTAAGTTATTTTGCCTTTGGGTTAGAATTACTTGAAAATTACTCTTGTTCAACCAAAAACCTGCGCTGTCGACACTCCTTTGTGACATGTGTGCTGCTTGGGTTGTTGGCAACCTAGCGAATACTATCATATCTATCATTTCATTATCCACTTTGATCTCTACTCCCTTACTGTTCTGGCAGCACTATATGAGTGTCGGTTGCCACAAGGTATGTTGGCCGATGAGGCAGATGTAAGTGTCGGTTAACAGACGTCAAAATGACAGGAGCATAAATGTCAGGAGTGAGTAAGAAGGAAAGACGTCAACCTAAAATTGTAAATAATAACAGAAGAAGCAGCGTAGCGTAAATAAAATGAAATCCTTGTGTATAGAAGTTTGAGAAGTGTAAAGAAGTCCGCGGTTATTTTTGAATTGAAATTTGTTGGAGATAAGCTTCACTTTAAATAAGTTCCGCGAGTGATAAAATCACAAAAGGTGATAGATATACCCGTTTAACATTCGGAGATAGTAAGTGTGACAAAATTATGTAATTCAACGGGCCACTATTTACATGTGAACTTAATCCGTTGCATTCGTTGAGCAACGGTGAACTTGTTACCGATTCCAGGACCCAGACTAGCAGGATAGCAGGATTGGTAGGACGGAGGCTCCGCTCGAATATAAGGTAAATAAGTGATCGATAGCGACTAGAATAGAGTGAAACGTAATTGATTGATTTGGTGGATTAGGTAGACGCACACGACGGGACAGAAACAACGGCACAGTGTAGAAAGTTGAGCCCACTGTGGCCAAAATAGTAAGTTGCGAAAATTATTAATATGTTTTAAATGAAATAAGGCATAAGTCAATAATTCAATAGGTGGTTGCGTTGTCCCTTCGGAAAGTAGGCAGGAAAGCCAGGAAGGAGGGAAATCAAACTTAAATTCTGAGTTTTTGCATGAACCTTTTAAAATTGATCTCATTTAGATTGTATAACTAACGCAAATACCCAATTGTTTATTAAATTACAGTTTGATCTGCCAATAACGTAAAACGGCTGATTTTCAAAAACGGTTTGTTGATCCGAAATTCCGACCCGAACACTTACACTCTGAGTAAAAAATGACCGATAAAGCCATAAAAAAATGATGAAGTTGAGAAGGTATTTTAAACGTTTTAAGTATTCTCCATGCCATTTATTCAGGAATTCTGGTGAGGATGACTTCAGGAATTTCTCCAGGAATTTCTTTTAGGAACCCCTTTCCATAAATTTGTTTACTTATTTCTTCAGCAATTCCTTCAATTATTCTTCCGGAAATTTTTTATGCGATTTCTAGAAGAACTTCTGAAAAAAAATCCAGGAGAAATATCGGGAACAATTCCGGCAGAAATTCCGGGATAAACTTCTGAAGGAATTCTTAGAGTAAACCTTGGAAGAATTTCCGAATGAATCTCAGAATTATTTAAAAAAAAAACTTTCCAGGAATTTGTGAAAAACCCCATAGAAAAACGTTTAAAAAAATTACTTGTTGGAATTTCCCAACGATCCCCAGAAAAAATCCCCCGAAGATTTTTTTCAAAGAAATCCCTAAAGGAATTTCAGAAGGAATCCAAGTATGAATTCCTGAAATAATTTTTGAAAACATTTCTGGAGAAATCTTCAGTAGAATCCATGTAGAAATTGCATGAAGCACTCTTGAATGAATGACTTGATGAATATTGGATGAAATTTCAGGGAAATTCTGGAAGGAATCCCTGCAGGAATATCTTCCTGGAAACCTTGGGAAAGCTTTGACAGAATTCCTAGAAAAGATAATTTTACCGTTTTTTGGGAAAATTCCTGGAGAAATCCTTCAACAACATTCTTGATGGACTTTCTGAAAGTACTTCTGAAGCAATCTGTGCAAGTATTTCTGAAGGAACTCTTGTAGAAACCGAATAAATATGCTTATAGATAAAAAAAACTTTCGAGATTTTTCTGAAATAATGCCTGTAAAAATTCCTAAGAATTATTGCATTATAAGTTTTCTTAAGAATCCATGGAGAAATTCCTGGAGTTTCCTTTGAGGAGGTGCCGGATATATTTCTAGAAGAAATCCTGAAGGAATCTCTTTATGAATTCTGGATTTTCGGGATGAATTCCAGAAGAAATCCTAGACCACATTCATGCGGGATCTTTTAATCGAATGAAGTAATCCCTCAATAAATCCCTGGTGGACTTCTTAAAGAAAGATTTGAGCGAACTTTTGAAAGAATTTCCGGAAGATTTTCGGAAGAATACACTAGAAAAAAAAAATGAAAGAATGTTTGAAAGAATTTCTGAAGACAACACAAGGTAAAACTTTTTAGTCAAATGTACTAGAAGAAGTTCTTAGAACCATCATACAACCAAAATTAAAGGTATTACGTTTTATGACGGTTCTCAAAACCTCTGTAAGACTAATTGGAAATCAAATGACTATTTGGGAATACAAAAGATTTTCTAAACAAATCCCTAGAGGAACTTCTAAAGAAGCTTCGGAAGCAACCCATGGAAATCTACCCAAACGAATTCTTGGAGAAATTCTTGAGGGAACATCTGAAGGCATCCCTGGAAGAATTTCTAAAGAAACCACTGCAGGAGTATCTCAAAGATACCTTGGTGGATTTATGACCGGATTACTGGAGAAATTTCTAAAGGTATCCATGGAACAATTTTGAAAGAAACCCATAGAAAATTTCTTAAAGCAATCCTTGCACAAATTCACGGTGAAATTTCACAAAGTATTTCTTAAGGAAACTTAGGAAAAAACTCTGCAGGAGTCGAAATTTCTAAAGAAATCCTTGGAAAAATTCCAGGAGGAATTCTAAGCGTTTGATGTTTTGAAGGAATCGCTGAAAGCACTTCTCAAGGAATCCGTGGACAAATTTCTGTAATAATTCTCGAATGGATTTCTCGAAGAATCTATGGAGGAATTTTAGAGAAAAAAACCCACGGAAGCTTCATAGTTAAAGCAATGGTCGTCTCCCCAGCAGGCACGCTGCCTGTTTGGGGAAGAGTAATAAAATTCAAATAGTTTAAACTGAACCTGTATTTATCATCGCCGTTGTCGTCGTCGTCCATTGGAGCACACTCGAGTCCGCTGATCTCCCGAGTGATCGAACATCGAACAAGATATCATTGGAGAAATTTCTGGTGGACTGCCTAGAGGAATATCTGAAGCAATCCATGAAAGGTGTGTTAAAATAGTTTTCTAAAGAAATCTGTGAAAGACCTTCTAAACGGAGGTCCTGGAATATTTTCTAAACGAATCCATGGAGCAATTTCGGAAGGAATCCAATGAAGCGACGATTTTTATAAAATAATCCCTGGAAAAAATGCTGTAGAATTTCTCAGAGAAATCTCCGAATGTGTTCTTAGCAGAATTTCTTCAACATTCTCACGAAGATGTTTAGAAAGAATTACTGCAGAAATTACTGAAGATATGCATTCATGGTTTTTTTTTAATGAATCCTTCGATAACTATTTTGAAGGAATCTCTCATAGAATTTCTGGAGGAATCACTGAAAGATTTCTTTACGCTTTCTAGAATGGTCCCTTGAGGGATATCGGAGTAAAAGCGATTAAAAAACTGAAGAAATTCGTGGAGAAAATTTCCGAATGAATTATTGATAGATTTTTTTAAGAGTGTATTGAGGCACTTCTGGGAGAATTTGTGGAATAATCATTGAATAAATATTTGAAGAATTTCTGGAACAAATGTTTAAAAGAGTCCATGAACAATTTCTTTTATTTTAAGGCACAGGAATTCCCTTGAAAATATCTCGAGTTGTTTTTTTTTTCAAAGGATCGAGGTCTTTTTTCAGGTACAGGATTTTTTACAGAAATATGTCCACAAATTGCTTCCTTTCAGAATTGCGATTCTTTCATAAAATCAAAAGCTCAAAATTCCTCCGGAAATTTATCCATGAGTTTCTTAAGATAATCTTCCACAGACTCATTAAGGAATTTTACTAAAAGATTCCTTCAGGAATTTTCTTAAAATTTACTTAATAAGCTTCTCTAGGAATTTCGCGAAAGTATTTTCCGTGTAATTCTCTTGGAAGTTTTTCAGAAATTCATGCTGGGATTTCTTAAAAATTTTCCCAGGAATGGTTTTATATTTCTCTGGACATTCACTCGAAAGTCTTTCCTAAGATTTTTACAAAAAAAAATACTGGAAATTTCTTCAAAAAAATCCGTCAGAGATTCTTTAAGAAATTCCCACTTGGATTTCTTCTGATATTCCGAAAATCTTCAAAAATATATTCAGATACTCCTTCAGAGTTGAAGGGATTTTTTCAGGAATTTCGGAGCGGGGTTTCTTCAACAGGTCTGTTATGGAGTTTTACAGAAATTCATCGAAAAATTTCATTAAAAAATCCTACTGAGATTCTCTTGGAAATTCTTCTAAGGGTTCCTCTAAGAATTCTATGAGAAACTTCTTCTGGGATTCCTGCAGAAATTCCTACACGCTTTTAATGTTGAAATTGCTCCTGTGGCTCCGTCGGAAATATTTTCTGAGGTTCCTTCAAAGATTCATGTACGGATTGTTTCGATTTTCAGAAGTTCTTCGAGAAATCGCACAAAAATGCATGGATTTTTTTTGAAAGAATCTCTGAAAGAAAGTCGAAAAAAATCCCTGGATGATTGTCAGCAGGAATCTCTGCTTAAAAAACTCATGAAGATACTCCTTTATATATCTCCCTAATTCCTAGAAAAAAAAAAAAACATAAGATACTTCTTGAGGAACTCTAAAAGTTATTTCAAGAAAAAATGGCTTAGGATATTTTTGAGAGGAGTCCTGCAGATATCCGTAGAGAAATTTCAGAAGGAATGTCTGCCAATATTCATGTAGAATTTGCAGACAAAGACACTGATGGAATTCTTGTAAAAATCAATCAATAAATTTCTTGGGATCCCTGGAGGAATTTCTGAAAGAAATCTTAGAAGCACTCCTAGAGATATCTCTGGAGGAATTCATAGAAGAAATTCCTATACAATTTCTTCAGGGATAATAACTTAAAATCTCTGAAGCAAATTTCTGAATGAAAGGTTCCTGATATAAATTCTGCAGAATCAATAAACATCCGACTAAAATATAAACGACTCATAAAAAGTCATCATCTTCCATAACAAAATCAGAAATTGCCAATAAAGAAGTAGGGCTGGCAGCAATAATAAACTAGAAAAGTTCCATAAACAAATCAAAAAGTGCATAAATAAATCAAAATTTCCCATAAACAATTGATTTCGAGCAATAAAAAATGTCGGAAGTTCCACGAGTAATTCAATAATTGCAATAAATAACTACATTTTTTCCACCAAATTTTCCATAAATAAATCCGATTTTTCCATAATAATTTGAAAAATTCCCAATTGAAAACCATTGAAAAAGCAATGTAAAATTTAGCAATAAATACGAAACAACAAATCAATTTTTTTATCTGTATTAACGAGATTTTTAGCCCTAGGCTAGTTCATCTCGGGACCCACGCTTCCCTTCCGAAGGAAGAACCCACATTTTGTGAGTTTGTCGGGAGTGGGATTCGATCCCAGGTCCTCAGCGTGATAGTCAAGTGTTCTAACCATCAAGTTCCGTGCACCATCTGAACACCTCATATATCATCTAAGCATTTAATTCACATTTGGATTTTACAGAGAAATTTCTGGAGGAATTCCTGTAAGGGTTCCGGCAGACATTTCATTAGGATACTCTGGAGGAATTCTGGCAGAAATTCCCAGAGGATTTTTTGGAGAGGATTTCCTGGGAGAATTTCTGGAGGATTTTTTTAAAAATTTCTGAAGAAATT
Organism: Aedes albopictus; assembly: GCF_035046485.1. NCBI lineage: Eukaryota > Metazoa > Arthropoda > Insecta > Diptera > Culicidae > Aedes > Aedes albopictus. The sequence continues at coordinate 416,430,803 of NC_085138.1, read as the reverse complement.
CATGGATAAATTCCTGGAGGAATTCTTGAAGAAATTCCTTGAGAATTTCCTGGTGAATTTCCTGGCGGAATCCTTGGAGGAATTTTTCGAGGAATTCCTGGAGGAATTCCTGGAAGAGTTCCGTGAGAAATATCTTTGGGGTTATCTTCAGTTATGTTGCTGGCTTTTCAGTCTTCTGGGGTTATCTGGAGGAATCCGTGGAGCAATTCCTATAGGAATCCCTGGAGGAAATTTGGAAGGAATTCTGGCAGACATCCTTAAAAGATTTTTCCTAGAAGAAATTTCAGGAGGAATTTCTGGAGGAATTATTTGAGGAATTTCGGGAAAAACTTCTGGAGGAATGTATGGAGGAACTCGTCGAGGAAATTCTGAAGGAATTCTTGGAGGAATTCTTGGAAGAGTTCTGGGCGAAACTCCTTTAGGAGTTCTTGGAAGAGTTCAGGGAGACATTCCCGGAGATCTCTGGCAGAAATCCCTTGAGGATTTTTTGGAGTTCTTCCTCGACAAATTTCTGAAAAAAATCCTGGAGGAATTTCGGGGGGACTTTTGAGGAATTTCTGAGAAATTCATGGAGGAATCCCTGGAAGAATATTTGAAGAAATTTCTCGAGAATTTCTTGGAGGAACCCATGGAGAAATCCTAGGAGGAATTTCTGGAAGAGTTCCGTGAGAAAATCCTTTGGGATTTTATGGAGGAATTCGTGGGGCAATTCCTAGAGGGATCCCTGGTGGAAATATTGGGGGCAGACATTTCAAAAGGGCTTTTCCTAGAAAAATGTTCAGGAGAGACCTCTGGAGGAATTGTTAGAGTTTTTACTGAAGGAATTCCTGGAGAAATTTCTGAAGAAATTCATTAATCGAGGAATTCCTGAAGAAATTCCTAGAAAACAAAATCCTGGAGTAATTCCTGAAGGATTCCTCGCGGTATTCCTGGAGGAATTCCTGGAGAAATTCCTGGAAGAGTTCCGGGAGAAATTTCTTAAGGATATTGTGGAGGAATCCGTGGAGGAATTCCTGGAAGAAATCCCTGGACGCATCTTGGAGGAATTTCTGGAGAAATGTCTGAAGGAATTCCTCGAGTGTGGAATAATTTCTGGAGGAATTATTTGAGGAGTTTCTGAAGAAATTCATTAATGAATTCCTGGAGAAATTATTTGAGGAATTTCTGAATAAATTCATTTATGAATCCCTGGAGGTATTTCTGTAGAAGATCCTGGAAAAAATCCTAGAGGACTCCGTGGAGAATTTCCTGAAGGAACTCCTGGATGAATTCCTGGAGGAATCCGTGGAAATTTCTTGGAGGAAATTCTGGAGAAATTCCTGGAATAATTTTTGGAGGAATTAATCACAAATCCTTGAAGGAATCTCTGTAAATTGTAACAAGGATTCCCAGGGCCGGATCTAAGGGGGGCCGGGGGGGCCGGGCCCCGGGCCGCCACATTTTAGGGGCCCCCACAAAAACCTTTTTTGGTTGCTAACATTAGCTTTATTTTTCATATTGCTCAAGTACTGTTCGAAAATAAGGAAAAACATTTTTGTTCATCTCTCAGAAGGGCCTCCACATCCGCTCGGGCACCGGGCCCCCCACAATCCTTAATCCGGGCCTGAGGATTCCGATCGTCATTTTCTATCTTGGAATTCTGACTCAATCTATGGAGTCTTCTCCAATTCTAGCGTCACTATTTTTCCAAGATTGAAGATGATTCACAACGACATTTGTTTAATAAATTATAATTAAAAATTTCTCGGTTTTTTCATTGTTATTGATTCGTTTATAAAGTTTTATAAGACTCGAGAGAATGACTTCATATTAAAGCTTAGCATTGTCTTGAAATCATCCAGATGGTTTAGCCTTCTCCAGAATCCCAATATGAAGTACTTGGCGATGTTAGCACCACAGCATGTTGAAACCGCTTCTTGGGAATTTATATTGTGTGTGACACCATAAGTCAATTTTGCACCATGATCGATGATATATTGCACCATCATTATATTGCCCCTCTAAGCAAGAACCCTGCGCACGCTAGTGAAGAAATTCTAAAATATTTTTTAGATGAATCTTTAAAAGAATTAATGCTGAACTCTCAGAAGAAAAACCTGCAAGAATGCCCCTCCCGCAATAATTACAGAAAAAAGTCGGGAAATTTTCAGTTATACGATATGAAGTCATTCCTGTGGGGGTTTACCAGTAGGAAGCGTTAAGATTTGGGAATCATGTATCACCAGCTCCAATTTTACCATGACAGCACTGGGACAACCGTACCATTTTCAGGGGAATGGTGTTTGTACGCAGAACCGGTGGGAGTGGTATAGCTAAGATAGTTAATGCACACTCCAGGACAGCACAATTTGCAGGGATGGGACGCTGATAATAATCTCGAGCGCCCTGGCCCTATCAGGTATCAGTTGGTCGGCGCCCTGGCCCTATTGCCTAGGCTTAAGCGCCTAAACTCGCTCTCTGAAACGAGAAGAAAGTTACCACTAATCCCATTCAAAATTATCACTATTTTAAAGAAAAAACTTATGAATGATGATGGCTGATATAAAACGGAACGATCTCACCAAATTATCTGATTGCATCACCTTCCAAAGAACATTTATATACAGTAAAGGGTGATACGGTCAAAATTTGGTCACACAATTTTTGGCATAACTTTAGACTGCATACACCAAAACAGCTGATTTTTGGATCAGTAATGGTACATTATATTTATTTATTTATTTATTTATTTGCAACGTCTTCAACAATGAGTTGTACAGACTGACTTATATCTAACACTTAAATTACTAACAAAACAATGTATACGCATATATGTAGCTTATACAATAAAATTTCCATCAAAATCGGTGTAGTATTTGCGGAGATATTGTGAATCCTGAAATATGCAATTTTAAAATTTTGTACAAAGAGGATTAAAAAATAAGAACACATTTTTACTCTTTTATTTATAGAGCTAGAAATACTGCACCGATTTCAATGAAAATTTTTCTGTATGTAAAGTATGCATATCAAAATGTTGTGTAAAAATTTCATTCAATTTGATCCAGCCGTTAGAAAGTTATATTTGTTTAAGTTGACAAATTTCGTCAAATTTCGTCAAGTCAAGTCAAATTTTGGTCACACAATTTTTTTCATAACTTTAGACTGCGTACACCAAAACAGCTGATTTTTGGATCAGTAATAGTACCATAAAATTTTCATCAAAATCGGTCTAGTATTTGCGGAGATATTGTTGAATCCTGAGATCTGCAATTTTAAAATTTTGTGCAAAGAGGATTCAAAAATAAGAACACATTTTTCCTGTTTTTTTATAGAGCCAGAAATACTTAACCGATTTCAATGAAATTTTTTTTTGCATATAAAGTATGCATATCAAAATGTTGTGTACAAATTTTACTCAATTTGATCCAGCTGTTACAAAGTCATATTTGCTTAAATGGCACCCGGGCATTTTTTTTTTTCATATTTAAACTGCTTCAACTTTGAAAGTATTCATACAAAATGGCTCAAAATTTTTACTAAGAACATATTTTCATAATAGTATTATACTGTAAAATTTTGATAAAAACCGGAGCTATATTGGTAGTTCTATAATCAAAATTGTGCTTTACTGACCTTAAATTTAGGAAAATTTACTATGGAGCGCCTTTGTACAAAATTTTAAAAAGGTAGGTCGATGGTTTTATTTATATAACAACCAATACTCAATGGATTTCGATGAAAATTTTATGGTATAAGCTACATATAATGTACCATTACTGGTCCAAAAATTAGCTGTTTTGGTGTACGCAGTCTAGTGTTATGAAAAAAAATTGTGTGACCAAATTTTGACCGTATCACCCTTTATACGGTGGGTGGTACTTTACGCCCACCTGGATTTTTCGGTTGTCTTCCATTCGATTGATCTAATTTTATGTGTGTAGTTGCGGTATATCGTAAGCTAATTGCGATCCAAAAATGTACTGAATTGGTTGAAAGTCAACAAAGAAATTGCGGTAGGCGTAAAATGGGTGGCACCGTGTATAACGAATCCTGACTGTACCTTCATTTTCAAACTAAATATATAATTGTTTGGATTCTATGACATTTCCCGGAAAGACATTTCCCAGAAAGACATTTCCCGGAAAACATTTCCCGGAATGACCCATTTCCCGGAAACCCATTTTCCGGAATATCCCATTTCCCGGAAAACCATTTTCCGGAATGGAACATTTCCCAGAAAACTGTTGTCGCAATTCCCAGACTCATTGAATTTCAACCTTTTTATAAAATGCACAATAATTGATCCATTTTGGTTGGTATTCAATGAAGAATTTAGGCAGGGCTTTCAGCGTTATTTTAAAATCTTCGAGAAAACATTAAAAAAATATTAGCAGTTATGATGCCGACAGTTTTATTACTACAGCTTGAATGAATAGCCATTGTTTCATGAAGGAAATTTTTCAAGGACAATTCTGGCAGCTATAATTCCAAAAGATGAGATTCGAAAGAATAGCCTAACACAAAAGAAACGAATATTATCTCATAAAATGGTAGCGGTTCCATTTTGCGCATAGTTTGTAACCAGTATACTCTTGGTTTAAAGTTTCCATACTATTTGCGAGCTCTATAGGGGGGATGCAGATTAGTCAATATTAGCTCAAGAAATGAAAAAGTCGGCTCGTCTCGCCTACACATCAGACGAGAACAAAAAAATAACAAAAAATTAAACGTTGAAATGAAAAAATTAATAAGAGACGAAATGTCAAATTAAAAATAATGGTGATGTCTAAACTTGAACGACTATTTGAAAGAAGAGTATACTGTATTAAATTTATTTGTAGCACTCACTTTATACACTATGTAACTGGTTTTGCGAAATTCCGGTTGTTTTGTTTATATCGTAACATCGACCATAATAAACAAAAGTTTATCCATTGGAACTACGAAAACACATAATGATTCATCTTTTAGGACCAACAAAGTGTTTGTTTTATATCACGATTAGTTTTAACAGCCATTTTAACCCGCACTTTCCAAACGAGTTACCTGGTTCTAGCATTAAGGGGGCGATATGTTCTTTGCCTTTTTGATACTAAACCTTTAAAACCTGTCAATAAAGGCCCTTCAAATAACAACTGAGGTAATGGTGTGGCTTATTGGGCCGAAAATACATTTGCCCACATTATTACTAAGCCAAATGGTCATTAGGCTGGATTGAAACGAAAGCGATCGAAAAATAGGCCTCGAAAGAACAGCCTATTACTAGAAGAAGGGATAATATCTAAAGGTGCAGTTGACAGTTTGCCAATTCAACAACTCTGTAACAGTCTAACTTGAAAGAACAACACATTTTTAAGAGAAGAAAAAATATCAGATAGAGTTAATAGTTTGGCCGCCAATCAAATACGCAACGTTGTAACTAGAAAGAACAGCCTATTAAATAAAGAAGGGTAAATCTCCTATATAGAAAACAGCAAGTGCCAATAAAATACATGTTGGTAATCCTATGTTTTATTAGCACTTGTTGTTTTCTATATAGGAGATTTGCCCTTCTTTATTTAATAGGCTGTTCTTTCTACTTACAACGTTGAGTATTTGATTGGCGGCTAAACTATTAACTCTATCTGATATTTTTTCTACTCTTAAAAATGTGTTGTTCTTTCATATTTTTCCTTCTCTTGAATATGTGTTGTTTTTCCATGTCGAAAGACCAACCCATTTTTAAAGAAGGAAAACCATAGGTAGAATTAATAAATTGGGCGCAAATCAATTCTGTAACGTTACTAGTTAGAAAGAACAGCCTGTAAATTGAAGAAGGGCAAATCTCCTATGCAGTTATCAGTTCAACTATATAAATGCACCTAGAACAATCTTTGACGAAAAGTAAGAACAATTTGTTATTGAAAAGTCAGTCAAAATATAACCATTCGGCTCAACGGTGCTGGCTTTACATTGTTAAGTAAACTGTAACGAGAATCTGAGTTCCATTCATTTATGAAGTTCTAGAATCTTGAAATAAAATAGAATATAATTTAAAGGCTCGATTTTCTGGAAATTGATCATCAACTGGTAAAATTAGTCGTAATAGGAAACAAAAAACCAGATCACGTTTAAAGATTCTAAAATATCTTCTGAGGTCTCAGGTTTTCCTAGAATTGCCTTTCCGGGAAATGGGGCATTCCGGGAAATGGGGCATTCCGGGAAATGGAGCATTCCGGAAAATTGTTTTCCGGGAAATGGGTTATTCCGGAAAATGTCTTTCTGGGAAATGGGGTATCCGGGAAATGATTTCCGGGAAATGTCTTTCCGGGAAATAGTATAGAACCAATTGTTTGAAGTATCGAAACAATTGTTTTCTGTTATTTAGAATATCTTGATTGCTTGCCCATCATTGAGTGCATCAGGAGCAGCAGCTGCATCCCTTATTCACCTTGGCGAAAAATATGACTATCAGATATATCCTTGGATAATTCTTTTGAAAAAAAAGTCCTCCATGAGAAAATTGCGAAAATTTTAGTATGGTTTATGGGAAACCATATTTGGTCCGATACTAGTTCCAATGGTAATGCAAAAAAACGGGGTCGCAATCAATTGCACCCAAATTGTGCATAGTTGTTTTAAAAGCTAATGTTCCGGGTTAATGCGATCAAATTTAGATTTTCCCATACATCGTGTTGCCAGTCTAGACTGTCTCTAACGTCTAACAGAGCTCGAATGAAGAAGGCGATCAAGGCTGTCTTCAACGAACCATTTACACTTCGCCCTCAATTATCGAAAATGGAAAGGACCTACATGTTGTGGGCTGAGATTTTTACCCTTCTCTTACCGAACGCCCTCCTGTCATTCTGATAACAAAGCTCATGCAAAGGAACCAAGGGCAAAGTGAAAAAAATAATTGAATATTTAAATTTCCGTTCCTGCCGGTCTCCAACCTTTTCCCAAAGTCTTTTGTGCTCAAACCACTGAAGATATTTCAGGCAGCATCATCCCCTCAGTTAAAAAAAAAAGGAAACCAAAGATCCTGCACCTTGGGTTGTTTTTCCAAGCTTTGTTTGCTTTGTTGATTTCCATCCTCTCACCCGACCAAGGTTTGTCTCCCCTACTTCTCGAAGCAGGAGGTGTTCGTCGGAAAATATATGAGTGCATGTTCGGAAAACAAGCTCCGACTCGGTCTACGCCAGGGGCCGATTCTTTCTGCTCCCACGCCGCGCCATCCGCCTCAGTACCAACGTCTTCACCAACCATATGAATATTGTATGCGCTGTGTGATGCTTCGGGGAATCGTGCGGAATGCTAATGAAACCAAAAAGCTGAGATTGTAACCGAGAATTAACAGCCAGACAGTGTAGTGCAGTGCCATGCAGACTTCGTGTTTTGGAAGTAAGGGTACCCTACGTGTTCACTGCTTGTAAATACGGTTCGATGAGGTTTATTCCGGTAGCATCTATCGAATAACGTAGGTACTTTCTTACGTGGAATGGGTACAATTTGAACACAACTCGGGAGGTGAAATCCATTCTCGAATTCTCGGTCGATTGTCAAAGCGTTGAACTTTTGGCTCGGTAGAATACTACTGCGGTACTAAATAACTTTTTTTCTAGATTTTTTCGCTAAGTTTTTCAAAAAGTAGCTCAAAACAAATAGGAAATAGGTTTTGATCTTAAATTTGGTTGATCAAATTTTCTGCGACACTGTCGACGGCACTGTGATTTATTTTACGTTTTGTAAAATGTTGCAACTTTAGATAAAGTTGAACATAGTAAAACAGTATTATTTTAGAACAAAAAATGTAAATAATATCCAAAACTTCTTCGACTTGTCATCTTTATAATGAGACCGAAATATTTTTTAAACAGACACAATTTGGCGCATATGTGGGATTGAAAAATTAGTGTCTTTTTGATCAGGAGTGTATCGCATCAACATTTCCTCCCCATCGCCGCTGATCAGAAGGACCTGGTGTCGAATAAAGAGGTCGTTCGTTTAAAAAAATTGTCAACTCCCAGGCTAGGTACTTTCTGGCATTTTAATCGTCGCTATTGACAGTCACTCCATGATGTGTTTGATCAGCTATACCATGCCGTGCCAATTTACTCCTGAAAACGGGGAAAATTTCCTTTCTTGAACATGCTTATTCTTCGAACTGTAAACTAATAAAAGCAGTCTTAACTACGATGTAATTTTCACTACGCTGTTGAAAGCAATCTAAAAATAGAACGTCTTCGAAGTATTTTTCATGGAAAAGGTTCAATCTTTCCAACTTTAATTATTTTCAGAGGATTAAATCACGAGACTGCTTTCTAAAGAAATTCATCTGTCCCATCCCACGTCCCAAAGCGTAACCCAGGAGGAAATCAAATTTTAGATTGGGCGTCGGAATAAATAACTGAACTCTACGCCCACCTGTGGCGAAAACAGTCTGAATTTCGACAAAGTTAACATCATAATAACCATCGTCATTCACCTGGAGTCATCGTCGTTCCAGCGTTTCTATGTTTTGACTAAATTATTCCGAGTCAGCAGGGTAAATTGCTTTTCGCTTTGAAGAGAGAATCTATTTTCAATCTTCCTCCAGCCAGGGCGGCCACCCTCGCAGTGGTCCTCCCCCATTACCTGGTGGGTCGGGAGCTATTCCACGCGTTGATTGCGGCTAATTTCGATGTTGATTTATGCGATTCTTCACCACCCCCAACCCTCTCGATTGAACCGCAAATTTCTCACTCTCCGGCTTCGGCAATCGATCATCGCGCTTCGGTGGGCAAATTGTAATCACTTTACCGCCGCCATCGTATCGCAACGTAACACGCGCTGCAGCGAGCAATTGCACTACTGACTGGCTGAGTCGGTCATCGTCGAACCGGAAACAGCACTAACAGATTGTTGCTCTATCTACCAACGAGCGGAGTTGTAAAATTGATTACCGACCAACGCAATAACCTGGCCTTCCGCGATGCGATCGCAATCCTTGCACTACGTAACTAATAACTATCAGGTGTCCTCGAGGATGGATCAAAACATATTTTTCCCTGAGCTCAACTTTGAATTCTAATATAGCAATAACAATAACAATAACAATAACAATAACAATAACAATAACAATAACAATAACAATAACAATAACAATAACAATAACAATAACAATAACAATAACAATAACAATAACAATAACAATAACAATAACAATAACAATAACAATAACAATAACAATAACAATAACAATAACAATAACAATAACAATAACAATAACAATAACAATAACAATAACAATAACAATAACAATAACAATAACAATAACAATAACAATAACAATAACAATAACAATAACAATAACAATAACAATAACAATAACAATAACAATAACAATAACAATAACAATAACAATAACAATAACAATAACAATAACAATAACAATAACAATAACAATAACAATAACAATAACAATAACAATAACAATAACAATAACAATAACAATAACAATAACAATAACAATAACAATAACAATAACAATAACAATAACAATAACAATAACAATAACAATAACAATAACAATAACAATAACAATAACAATAACAATAACAATAACAATAACAATAACAATAACAATAACAATAACAATAACAATAACAATAACAATAACAATAACAATAACAATAACAATAACCATAACAATAACAATAACAATAACAATAACCATAACAATAACAATAACAATAACAATAACAATAACAATAACAATAACAATAACAATAACAATAACAATAACAATAACAATATCAATAACAATAACAATATCAATAACAATAACAATAACAATAACAATAACAATAACAATAACAATAACAATAACAATAACAATAACAATAACAATAACAATAACAATAACAATAACAATAACAATAACAATAACAATAACAATAACAATAACAATAACAATAACAATAACAATAACAATAACAATAACAATAACAATAACAATAACAATAACAATAACAATAACAATAACAATAACAATAACAATAACAATAACAATAACAATAACAATAACAATAACAATAACAATAACAATAACAATAACAATAACAATAACAATAACAATAACAATAACAATAACAATAACAATAACAATAACAATAACAATAACAATAACAATAACAATAACAATAACAATAACAATAACAATAACAATAACAATAACAATAACAATAACAATAACAATAACAATAACAATAACAATAACAATAACAATAACAATAACAATAACAATAACAATAACAATAACAATAACAATAACAATAACAATAACAATAACAATAACAATAACAATAACAATAACAATAACAATAACAATAACAATAACAATAACAATAACAATAACAATAACAATAACAATAACAATAACAATAACAATAACAATAACAATAACAATAACAATAACAATAACCATAACAATAACAATAACAATAACAATAACAATAACCATAACAATAACAATAACAATAACAATAACAATAACAATAACAATAACAATAACAATAACAATAACAATATCAATAACAATAACAATATCAATAACAATAACAATAACAATAACAATAACAATAACAATAACAATAACAATAACAATAACAATAACAATAACAATAACAATAACAATAACAATAACAATAACAATAACAATAACAATAACAATAACAATAACAATAACAATAACAATAACAATAACAATAACAATAACAATAACAATAACAATAACAATAACAATAACAATAACAATAACAATAACAATAACAATAACAATAACAATAACAATAACAATAACAATAACAATAACAATAACAATAACAATAACAATAACAATAACAATAACAATAACAATAACAATAACAATAACAATAACAATAACAATAACAATAACAATAACAATAACAATAACAATAACAATAACAATAACAATAACAATAACAATAACAATAACAATAACAATAACAATAACAATAACAATAACAATAACAATAACAATAACAATAACAATAACAATAACAATAACAATAACAATAACAATAACAATAACAATAACAATAACAATAACAATAACAATAACAATAACAATAACAATAACAATAACAATAACAATAACAATAACAATAACAATCCCAATTCCAATCCCAATCCCAATCCCATTGGCGTAACTAGAGGGGGGGCCAGGGGGGCCAGCCCTCCCCCCCCCCCAGAATCCGCCAGGCCCCCCCCAGAAATTTTTCATTACTTTATATATGGAAATTATAAAAAATCTGAAAACCACTGTCGTGGTGACAAACATATATCTATATTCTCAATTTAGTTGAAAATTGGAGTTTTCGACTTGCGAAGTTGGATTTTTCTCCAAATCCGTGCGTCGGACCTAACTTCGGAAATTCCGGGTTTCAACTTCGCGTACAGTAATAGAAATTTATTTGGCATAATATGTGTTTAAATTGACAGTTATTGGAGACAATTCTCAACTTGTCACTCTTTACAAGATGATTGTCCAAAATGGTCGATGTAATTAGTTAGTTTTGTTTGGAAATATTATATAATCAGAATTATATAAAAAGCAATACTTTGTACATCTTCTTTTTTAAATCGCTGAGAAATTAAATCTAAATGATTTCCAGGAATTCCTGGATGGGTATCTTTAAGAATCTTTGAATTTTCTAGCAGCAATACTGCAAAATATGGTTAAGTGCTTCTTTATGGAAAGAGACGTACCAGCCAAGGGCTGAAAGTCTCTTTAATAAAGACAAATCAATCAATCAATTCTTTTTGGAAGTCAAGTATCATGTGGGAAAAAAACTCTGGTTGAATTTTCAATGGAATTCCAGCAAAAGTTTTTGAATTCCTAGTGAAAATAGATGTACGTAGCTGAAGCGTAACCGCGAGTGTATTCATTAAATCCATGCTGGAGGTGATTTCTAGTCGGTCACTATTAATTTCTTTTATTTCGTGGGCCAGGTGTATTTCTGCGTCTATCAAACAACGCACAAATTCAAATGGTCATTGAGGAAATTTTAATATATTTAAAAGCTGGTGCTGCAAGATGTAATCGTAAGTTTGAAGGTATTCATGATTGGACTTGTAAAAGACTTGGTATTCATGAGATAATTGTGAAAGAATTCCTGGATGACTTCTTGGAGAATTTATTGGCTTCTATGTCCCTCTTAAATTATCTAAAAGAATTTCAATACAAATCGCTGGAGGAGTTCCTCTAGAAATTCTTCAAATTATTCAAAAATTCCTAAAAAAAAAACCCTGGGGCGAATCCCTGAAAAACATTTTGAACGGAATACTGTATTTTTTTTAACTACCCGCTGAATAAATTAAAAAAAAATCCCGAGAGAAATTTCGGAAGAAATCATTACCTCCAAGAATTCTCGGAGCAATACCTGCAGGAATCCCTGGAGTAATTTGTGAAAGTGTGAAAGTATACCTGGAGGAATCCCTGGATGAATTCCTGAAGGAATCCGAAGAGCATAATTGGAATTTCAGGGAAAAAATCTGAAGAATCCGCATCAGAAATCCCTGGAAAAATCACTAGAAATTTTTTTAGATGAATCCTTGGAGGAATTTCTGGATGCATTCCTGGAGGAATCCTTAGAGAAATTCTTCAAGAAATCACAGGAGGAGTTCCTAGATGTATTTCTGGAGGATATCCGGGAGAACCTTCTGGAAAAAATCCATGCGGAATCTCTGGAAAAGTTCCTGGACTAATGCCTGGAGCATTAGGGGATTTTTTTATTATCGTACAAATTGGTATGAAGTTTCTGAAGGTTAATGAAATTAGGTAGGGATCATATATATTTGAAAAACTAAATTGGAAAAAATCAGGGTTGCCTAATTTTCCGGAAAACTCCAGTGAAAATCAAACATTTTCCACAGACACCACCTACTTTGAAAAATCATAGAACGAAGCATCATAGGCACATTTTTTTTTGTGAAATCATAAGCAAAATTTTCTCAGCAATTCCAAGATGGATTTGTCTTTTTCAAAGAGACTTTCAGCCCTTGGCTCCAAAGTTAATGGATAAATTTCTGAAGCAGGCATCCCTGGAGAAGTTCCTAGAGTAATGCCTGGAACATTAGAGAAATTTCTGATAAAATTCCAAGATAAATTTCTAGAAGAATTCCCAGAGGAATTTCTGGAGGAATTCCAGGAGGAATTCTTGGAGGAATCTCACGGAAGAATCCTTAGAGGAATCCCTGCAGGAATAACTGGTATATTCTTGGAGGAATGCCTGGTGGAATTTCTAGAAGAACCCGTGAAATAACTCCTGGACGGATTTCTAGAGGAATCCCTGGAGTTGAAATTCATGGATTAATTCCTAGAGGAAACCTGAAAGAATTTCCGGAGGAATCCGTTGGAAAAATTCCTATAGAATTTCCTGAAGAATCTCCTGAAAGAATATCGGAAGTAATCGCTAAAGGATTTCCTGCAGAAATTCCTGGAGGAATGCTGTAGGAATTTCCGAAGAAATTCCTGGAGGGATTCCTGTATCAATTTCTGAAGAAATTCCTGTAGGAATTTCTGAAGAAATACCTACGGTAAATTTTGGTGGAATTTCTTGAGGAGCCCCTGGAGACACTGCGGTAGTAATTTCTGAGGAATTCCCAGAGGAATTCCTGAAGGAATTCCTATATGAATTCATGAAGGACTTTCTGAAGGAATTCCTGGGGTATTTCTGAAGAAACCTCATAAGGAATTCCCGCAAAATTTCTTAGAGAAATTTCTACAAAAATTCTTGAAAGAATCCCTGGAGATATTCTTGGAAAGAACCCTGGAGAAACAAATTTCTGGAGGAACCTTAGGAGGGATTCCTAGAGGAACTTCCGGACAAGTTCCAGGTGGAATTTCAGGAGGAATTTCTGGACAAATCTTTTTAGGAAATCTTGGGGAAATTCCATGGAACTATTCATGGATGAATTGCAGGAGGAATCCTTCAATGAATTCCTGGAAGAATCTCTAGAGGAATTCTGGAAGGAATCCATGGAGAAACTTCTGAACATATTCATAGAGAAATTCCTGGAGAAATTCCTAGAGGAATTCTGAGAGGAATTTCTAATGGAGTTCCAGGAGAAATTTCCAGAGGAATTTCTGGAGGACTTACAGGAGCAATTTCAGAAGGAATTTCTGGAAGAATTACTGGAGAAATCATCGGAGGAATTTCTGGAGGAATCCATGAAATAATTCCTGGAGGAATGTGTAGAGGAAACCGCGGAGAAGAAATTCTTGGATTAATTCTTGGGGGAAACCCTGGAAGGATTTCTGGAGGAATTCCTGGAACAATTCCTGAAGGAATTGCTGTACGAATTTCCGAAGAAATTCCTGGAGGAATTCCTGGATCCATTCCTGAATAAATTCCCGGAGGTATTCCTGAAGAAATACCTGGGGTAATTTTTGGTGAAATTCGTGGTAGAACTCCTGGAGGAGTCCCTGGAGAAATGCCTGGATGAAATCCTGGAAGAATGCTAGGAGGAATACCTGGAATAATTCTCGAATAAATTCCGGAAAGAATTTCTGGGGAAATAAATCCCTTGAGGATTTCCTGGAGGATTCCTGAAAAAAAATATTTGAAGGAATTCCTAGAGAAATCTCAGAAGGAATTCATTCAGGAATCCCAGGAAGAATTATTGGAATATTTCTTGGATAAACTCCGGGAGGAATTCTTGGGGTTATTTCTTAATGGAGGATGAATGAAGAAATTCCAAAAGAAATTTCTGAAGAACTTCCAAGAGAAATTTCTGAAGAAACTCCAAGAGAAATTTCTGAAGAAATTCCAAGAGAAATTTCTAGAGGAATCCCCAGAGGAATTTTTGGAGGAATTCAAGGAGGAATTTTTGAAGTAATTGCGGTAGTAATTTCTGAAGGAATTGCTATGGGAGTTCCTGGATCAATTCCTGGAAGACTTTCTGAAGGGATTCTTGGGGTAATTCTTAAGAATCCTCTTGAGGAATTCCTGGAAGCATGCTTGGAGGAATTTCTAGAGAATTACTTGGAAGAATCCCTGGGGGAATTCTTGGAAAGAAACCTGGAGGAATCCCTGAAACAATTTCTGGGAGAACCTCAGGAGGAATTAATGGACAAATCTCTATAGGAAATCTTGGGAAAATTTCGTGGAACTATTCATGGAAAAACTCCAGGAGAAATCCCCAAATGAATACCTTGAGAATTCCTGAATGAATTCCTGGAAGAATCTCTAGAGGAATTCTGGAAGGAATCCACGGAGAAATTTCTGAAGGAATTCCTGGAGAATTTTTTAGATGAATTCAGAAAGGAATTTCTGGTGGAGTTCCTGGAGGATTTTCTGGAGGAATTACTGCAGGAATCATCGGTGGAATTTCTGGAGGGATCCATGAAATAAATCTTGGAGGAATGTGCAGAGGAAACCTTAGAGAAGAAATTCCTGGATTAATTCTTGGAGGAAACCCTGGAAGAATTTTCGGAGGAATTCATGGAAGAATTCCTGGATCCATTCTTGAATAAATTCCTGGAGTAATTCCTGAGGAAATACCTGGGGTCATTCCTGGAGACTCTTGCAGGAGTCTCTTGAGAAATGCCTGAATGAAATTCTAGAGGAATGCCAGGAGGAATACCTTGAAAAAAAATCCGGGAGGAATTTCCGAAGAAATCCCTTGAGGAGTTCCTGGAGGAATCTCAACATTCATTCCTGATGAAATACAAAGTTCGATTTCTGAGGAAATTCCAGGAGGAGTTTCTGAAGAATTCTCAGGGGAAATACTGAAGAAACCGCTGAAATTCCTGAGGAAATCCTGAAATCCTGGATTAATTCCAGCAGGAGTTTCTGAAGGAATCCCAACAAAAGTTCTTGTAAAAATGTTTAAAATAATCTCGGAATTCGTTTTTGAAAGAATAACAGAAGAAATTTGCGGTGAATCCCTGGAGGAGCTCTTGAAGCAATTCTGAAGAAACCCGATGAGGAATCCCGGAAGCAACCCCATGAGGAACTCTTTATGGAATCTCAGGATCAGGAGAGCTTTTTTAGCGAATACCTGAAAGAATTTTTGCAGGAATATTCCTGGATAAACAAAATTGAAGAAATCAATGTCTGCAGTAATTGTTGAAGGAATACTAGGATCCCTAAAGGTTTTTTGTACAACGTTTTCAAGCAAATCTTGGAGTATTTTTTAAGAATTTGTAAGTAAAATTTTCTAAAAGAATTTCTGGAATACATTCCTGCAGAAATACTTCGAATCATTCCAGATGTAATTATTGGAGCAATCTCTAGTGGAATTCTGGAAGGCATATATGTGGAAATCTCTGAATTCCTGCAGAAATACCCTAAAGGATCTCTGGAGAAATTCCTGAAGGAAACTTCAAAAAAAGCACTGGAACAATTACTGGAGGAACCTCTAAAGATATCCCAGGACAAATCCCCGAAAAAAATGTCTAGTGGAATCCCTAGATGAATTCTTGATTGAATTTCTGGAAGAAGCAAGGATGGAAGAAAATCACTTCAAGCGATAAATGATACAGGATACGAATAATGCAAGGTAGCCTTGTTCTTGCAGTAGCATGATGCCGACGCCTCACACCGTGCTTGTATCACAGAGACAATCAAAGCATCTGATGCACGCTTTATCGCGTGATGACCCGTGATCGGATCATGTTACAAGTCGTGATAAATTTTATTCATCACAATGTATGTCACTTTTGCACCCGTAAACCGAATTCATGATTCGAAATAATACATTCATAAGCATATCTGGAAGTTAAAGCTGCAAGAATGCTCAAAAAATGAATGAAATCACGAATTTATCATTTCGACTTCATGATAACTATCGCATCGCGCCCACACATGCCGAGCGAATCATTCTTCTCGGACCGTAGTTTGTTATGACGCTTGACGACAAAATGAATAGAAATACACTAGAACTCCAATGGCGCTGTAGTCATTTTTTCTAATAATTCATATTAATAACTTTAATTGTAATAATTGATTGTCTTTGGGTGTTCATCTAGTAGAGGATCTTTTATTTTGGTATACAAAATTTATTTGACATTTCTAGTACCGTTAGTGACGCTGTAAAGGCGTGGCAAACTAGATGTTAGTCACACGAACAGTCGCGACAATGGACTTCTGTGGCTAATTTTTCTAATACAAAATGTTATCGTTGTTGCTATGATCGCGCGATGCCGTTCAACCGCGATACATTCGAAATCTGATCATGATCACTAGATTTCCATCCTTGGGAAGAAGCCAAGATGGAATCACTAAAGCAAGCTATGGAAAAAAATCTTGGAGGAATTGTTCGTACTCGTAGTTTACGAAACTATGAACAAATCTGAAACAGTCATTTTGATTACTCAAAACTACAATACCGATTTGCATATTCACATATCGGGCGCCCATCCCGCTTAAAATTCATCTCAAGTCAGGCCCCCCTGGGCCCCCTCCAGGAAAAAATCCTAGTTACGCCAATGCCAATCCCAATCCCAATCCCAATCCCAATCCCATTTTACAAGAGGTATTTCAGGAAATTTTAGTGAATTTCTAGAGGCGTTTGTGGGATTTCGAAGGGTCGCAGGGATGTTATAGTGGGTTTTGGGGGGACTTCAGGACGTTGAAGGGATGCACGACGTTCCAGACTGAAATCCTGCAAGTATATTGATTTCATTCAAAAACACTAGCCATGCATGCTCAAGAAAGTTTTTAGGGAACCTTAATACGCACTAGATGATAATTATGTAATTCAGAGGTTCCCAAACTTTTACATGGATTTCCTCCGGGAATTTTCCATTGATTTGTCCCAGAATTTCTTCTAAGATGCTGTCAAGGATTCTTTTAGGGATTCCTTCAAAGATATCTACAAAATTCATTCAGAAATTTCTCCCGAAGTTCATTGAGGGACTTTTTGCAGGACTCATTCAATAGCTTGATTTTGTTTTTCCGCGAATCCACTCTGAATTCTCCGATGATTTTCTACAGAAATTCGTTCAGTCTGCAATGGATTACTTATGGGATTCGATTATGGAATTTGCCCTGAGTTCATACAGGAGTTCCTTGCGAGATTCTTGAAAATATTTCTTTTGGAAATCCTTTGGGGATTACTTACTGAATTTCTTCACGCATTCTTCCAGGGATCCCCTCAGAGATTTTTTTTTCCAGAATTCCTTCAAAAAAATTCTTGCGGGATTACTTTTATTTATTCCTTCCAGAATTCAGTCCAGGATTCTTCTAGGGATTTCAATAGGAATTCTCTCAATATTTCTTAAGAGAATTATACAGAAATTTTTTCAAGGATTCCCCCCTGTGATGTCATCATTGCCAGCTCCTGATACTCCTTGATGAATTTTTTCAGTTTTTTTTTCAGGATTCCTCCCGGAATTCTTTCAAGGGTTCCTCAAGCGATTTCGCCTGGGATTCGTTGAAAGATTTCGCCAGTAATAGTTCTTTGATTTCTTTAGGGGTTTTTCCAGAACTCTTTCGAAGATTCCTCCGGGGAATTATGCAGGGATTCCTGCAGGCGTTCCTGCTGGATTATTTCCGGGATTTCACTGGTTTCAGCTTTAAGTGTTCTTGGCGAATGCACAATTCCAGGACATTATGAGAAAAAAGTACACTGAGGGTAATATTCATCACGGATCTATGTTAAATGTCATATAATTTAAAATTACCAAAAACCTTACCTGATTTTTTTTTTATTATTAGAAGAAGTAGAACGCTGACTTCAAGCCTCAAAATTTTCCAAGTAGCCCAGAATGGTCAAATGCTTCTAGCTATTTTTCTCGTTTTTTTTTAATTTTCATCGATTTTTAAAACAAGCAAACGCAGACAATTTTTGGGATTTTTCATATCAAAAATATATTCCACGTGTAATAAAAAAAACTATACATAATTTTCCTACATTAAACCATACTTAAGTTACAGCAAAATAATAAAAAAAGGCCTTGTTCAATGTTATTCGAGACGGTCTAAAAATTCAGTACTGTAATCTGTAACAAAGTAAAGAAATCGCGAATTACATTTCACATGGCCCCATACCTTTTTCCTTTTTTTTTTAATTTTTTAAGTTCGCTGTAGCTTGAGCTTGAGTATGGTTAAATATAGGAAAAAATATGCACAGTTTTTTCATTGGAACCTATATATATCTATTTTTGATATGAAAAATCCCAAAATGTTTGCTTTTGCTTGTTTCAAAAACCGATGAAAAATAAATAAATCGAGAAAAGCAGTTAGAAGCATTTGACCATCCTGGGCTACTTGGCAAATTTTGAGGGCTGGAAGTCAGCTTTCTACAGAAAAATAATTTAAACCAATCGAAAGGTATGGTTTTTGGAAAATAGAATCACGATCAATATTGCTCTCAGTGTACTTTTTTCAACGAGTTCTTCAAATATTCTCAAATATCTCCGAAGACACATTTTCAATTAAAAAAAAAACCGTTTTCGAGTTATAACTACTTGAAGAAGAAAATTAGTTTTTTTTTCATACGCCCTCTTCAGAACGATAGGTTTAAAATTTATTTCCATATAGCGATGCTTCTTGAGGTTCTTCACTATTACTCCAGGTGTAATCTTCTATTGTTTTTTTTTAGTTTTATTTTTTTTATTTTTATTGATTTTTCTAACCTGTATTAACGAGATATTTAGCCCTATGTTAATTCATCTCGGGACCCACGCTTTGCTTCCCTTCCGGAAGGTAGAATTCCCACTTTGTGAGTTTGTCGGGAGTGCGCTTCGATCCCAGGTGCTCGGGGTGATAGTCACGTGTCTTAACCATCACATCAGTTCCGCTCCACTACTTCAGGTGTTTATTTATCAAGAGATACCATGATCCATACCCCACATGTGTACATAAACCAATTTTGAAATTATTGCTTCGTTATTTAACAAAAAATCAATAACCGAAAAATGAGGAAATGCGTCCAGTTTCGCCTTGTGTGCCATAACTTTCTCAATCGATTTCCAACCTTTTTTAATAAATGTCTATCAAAAAGAGTTTTTAATAATCTGGTAGAGTTTTTTTTTCCAAAGTCACGCTAAATGTTTTTAAGTTTTATTGAGATTTTTTTTCTTTTTATCGCTAAAAAATTACTTCTGCGCCCGTAACCTATTTTACTGCTTAACGAATTTCAAATCTTTTAGAGTGATTTTGCGGATATTTTTGTACCTTAAAAATTTTGTGAATAAACTTACCTTTTCAAAATAGTTTCTAAATGGATAAATACTGGGATGAATATGAAAAATATAAAATTTTAACTTTGGCTCATTCTACACTCCGTGTTTTACAAAAAAGAAGATAAATTCTAAATTTGTTTTATTGCTTCCATGCATAGTTTCGTTCTGAAACTGGAAATTTTCCTCCAAATAATAATACGGAAATCTTAAGCGTCCGTTTGCATCACGTTGGCAGCAGCTCGCTGACGTAGTGTACGGTTTGGGTCAAAAATAACCCTAATGGCAAAGGAGGGGTGAACTTCAATTTTTAAAGTACTCTGAATTTTGAAATATTTTCATGTTCATAAAGCAGATTTTTTTTGAAAATGATCCTGCACTGTGTTCTTTATCCCTAAATATGATATTTTGTATCTGGTTTTCAGTAAAACTGCCAAAACATTGTTCTAAGCTTTAATTTACATGACAAAAAAATTAAGCTGCTAGGCATGTTTGGCAGTTTTGGTGAAAAGTATCCTTTAGGCAACAATAACATCTGTAAAAGCACACTGAAAGATTTGACATGGTTCAAGCAGTTAAAAGCTATTGAGCCATAAAGCATTTTCTTTTGTAAAAAGAAGAAAAAACAAAAGATGTATTGCGTGATTTTGTAAATTTTAATGTTTTATAAGTTAATTCGGAAATCAATTTGAAAGGGATCCATGAAAAAAAAAATGCTTGCGGTTCTTTCTGAGATTCAAAAAGTCAGAAAGGATGACGAAAATTGGTTTGCCATATTGGCTTATTACTGAACTAGAACTTACCAAAAAAAACTTATTGTGAGTGTCACAATACACACATACACAAATATTACTTAATATGTTGTTGCTCTTGTAATTAATAACATTTTCTTCTATAAATCCCATAAGCAACTTCGGTGACCAGTTGCATAGCTGAGTGTAGAATTAGCAACTAGTTAAAATACACAAAAATAAAAAAAAAATTAAAAGTTGCATAGCTCCATGGAAAATATTCACTGAAGAACTTTGTTAATCTCAGGATAAAGATGCAGTACAAAAAAAAAACGAAAACTTGAACCGTCTGTAGAACTTCTGAACAAAAAAATTTTTTTTGAAATTATGTGTTGAAAATTAAAACATAGAAAATAGAATACAAAAGGGATTTACTGATGAAATTCGTAAAACGTAGCAAAGCTGAAGAATCAGAAATTGAATTTCCATGGATTATGCTGGCTTAAGTAAAGTTACTATATAATCACAAAGAATTTTCACAGATTGCTTTGCACATGAATATATAACTGTAAAAAATATTACAATCACTACAAAGTTGTTCAGTTTTGTGTTACATAACACAAAAATCCATGATGGGACTGTTATGCGGGTACTTTTGATATGGGACGCTCATAACTTGGTATTTTTTTTCACACATTGACATAAAAATTCGCAATTTTTATTGTTGTTTTTGGAAGTACATCAAAAATGATGAATATTCATAACGTTAACTCAAAAGTGATGAAAAGTCAAATGGGACTGTTATGCGAGTGGGGGCAGTGTAGGTCTCAGAGTTGGCCTCGAATCCTTCCCAACCAAGCTGAGTTATATGCCCAAATTTCAGGCAATTCGGCTCACAAAAACCCCCCATGACGAAGAGAACAAAGCTGCCGATAATACCCTTCGTCACCCTATATAAAAATTAATTTCTGTCTGTCTGTCTGTCTGTCTGTCTGTCTGTCTGTCTGTCTGTCTGTCTGTCTGTCTGTCTGTCTGTCTGTCTGTCTGTCTGTCTGTCTGTCTGTCTGTCTGTCTGTCTGTCTGTCTGTCTGTCTGTCTGTCTGTCTGTCTGTCTGTCTGTCTGTCTGTCTGTCTGTCTGTCTGTCTGTCTGTCTGTCTGTCTGTCTGTCTGTCTGTCTGTCTGTCTGTCTGTCTGTCTGTCTGTCTGTCTGTCTGTCTGTCTGTCTGTCTGTCTGTCTGTCTGTCTGTCTGTCTGTCTGTCTGTCTGTCTGTCTGTCTGTCTGTCTGTCTGTCTGTCTGTCTGTCTGTCTGTCTGTCTGTCTGTCTGTCTGTCTGTCTGTCTGTCTGTCTGTCTGTCTGTCTGTCTGTCTGTCTGTCTGTCTGTCTGTCTGTCTGTCTGTCTGTCTGTCTGTCTGTCTGTCTGTCTGTCTGTCTGTCTGTCTGTCTGTCTGTCTGTCTGTCTGTCTGTCTGTCTGTCTGTCTGTCTGTCTGTCTGTCTGTCTGTCTGTCTGTCTGTCTGTCTGTCTGTCTGTCTGTCTGTCTGTCTGTCTGTCTGTCTGTCTGTCTGTCTGTCTGTCTGTCTGTCTGTCTGTCTGTCTGTCTGTCTGTCTGTCTGTCTGTCTGTCTGTCTGTCTGTCTGTCTGTCTGTCTGTCTGTCTGTCTGTCTGTCTGTCTGTCTGTCTGTCTGTCTGTCTGTCTGTCTGTCTGTCTGTCTGTCTGTCTGTCTGTCTGTCTGTCTGTCTGTCTGTCTGTCTGTCTGTCTGTCTGTCTGTCTGTCTGTCTGTCTGTCTGTCTGTCCCTTAAGTATTCGGAAACTACTGGGTCGATTGTCGTGAAAATTTGCATGAAGGGGTTCTTCGGGACGGGAAAGGTTCTTTGCATTGTCTGGGCCACCTACTCCGTCTGGAAAGGGGGGTTTTTATACAGATGAATTTGCGAGGCACTTTTTGATGAAGCTGTTTGTAAAAAAAAATAAAAAAAATAAATAGAATAAAATAATATTACTATATGTTTTTTTTTTGGCACAAAATGCTTCATCAACATTGAATTCTGAAGATCTTGCGTACTACAGGAAAGTTATAAAAACTAATCCTATTATAAGAACTGTTTCGCTTCAATTATAAATTGTTATTGGGTTGAATTTGACTCAACCAAACCAATTGGATTAGGTTTGTCAAACGATCTACGACCTGGGCATTTGCTGCTATAACCCAGACAATGTTGATCAAATTGACTTGATTTTGGGAATACAGTGAGAAACGCGTAAAACCTAGTACAACTTTTTTTTCTGTTATGAAACTGACTGAGTTATAGAAGCAAGTGCCCAAAATAGGTTCATCTGCTCAAATGATCCCATACCCTATTTCGATATCGATGCTGGGTCATTAGGCCGTAGGTCATTAGGCCGAATGGTCATTAGGCCGAATGGTCATTAGGCCGAATGGCCTGACACCTTCGATATCGTCCACACAGACTTTCTTTCCACTTACACCATCGGCCACTTCGTTGAGTGATGAGAATTCGATTGTAATCGATCTTCCTACACTGTTGCGATTTGCACCTCCTTTCGCGTCTTTCCGCTCTAATCGATGTGGTGGCTGTGGAATGATTGATAAATTACTTTTCGTTTCGACCAAGAAGGGAAATGGCATTCTTCTCTGCTTCTTCCGGACAACAATCATCATCATCACCATCAGAGCAACAAATAATGTTCCACAAGATACGAGCACAAGCCAGCCAGTAAGCCATGCCCCTCTAATTGTAATCCAACAAATCGGAAATTTAAACCAAACTCATTAATCTTCCACCGGCGTTGGCAATAATCGTCTACTCGCTCAGTGGTGCTGCTGGCATGCAACAGCGTCGAGCAGTTAAATTTAACGACTAGAAATAATGGCAGCGAGATGTGATGTGGCTCTTCTGTGGTGATGCGCCAAAGAACAACTCCAAAACCGATAAGTTCAAATGAGCTGGAAAATTAATTATATCGAAGGATTTAAATTCGACGGGGGAGGGGGGACTGCGAGTTTTTCCCCCCACTTATGGGGAAAGTTTTTCCATTGCACGCGGGATGGAATATGTGGAAATTTGACCGCCCTCCATCCATTCTTGGAGGTCCAATTTCGGGTGATTAGTCTGATCGATTCTGTGGATTCCGCAGAATTTCAATCAATTTAGAAGTTTTCCTTTTTCGACAATAACCGGTACAGCTGTCATCAGGATGTGTTTTCTCGTTAAGATTGAATGTAAACAGCCTTGCGAACGCCTACAGTATGCGTCGATATACTTGTTATTTTTCCAAATTTTCAAATCTGGTTTGAACAGACTGTGCAAAGAATAAGACGCTGTCCATAAACTACGTAGACTTTTTTTCGGCAATCTCCGACCCCCCCTCCCCCCTCGTAGACTTTTGTTCATACAAAATTTTCGAAATTTGTATGGAGCGTAGAGTTTGGCCAGACCCCCCGTCCCTCCCTAAGAGTCTACGTAGTTTATGGACAGGCCCTAATGGATTAATATGAATAAAATGGTGAGCTCGTTCCATGAAATTAAATATAAAAAAGGTCATTTCAAAAGTAATCCAAGAATTTTTAACGAAAAAGTGCTCTCCAAAATTTAAATTCAATTGATACGTTCTATTCTCAGTGAAATAAAAAAAAAAGATTTACCAAAATTACTTTAGTAAAAATGTAATAACTCTTAAACACGCGAAACAGAAAAAAAACATATAAATGTGCAGAAAAATTCTTCAAATATGGTATCTATCCAACGCTTCATCCAAATAACACGAATCTAATCTCTATACTGGTATTTTGTATAATATATGAAACTTGGTTTGACCAATACTGTAGAACAAGTTCCACTCGACAAAAGGGAACCCGCTTCGCTTCAGGTGCGTTCAACCGTGCGGCGCTGTTATCGGTCTTCTCGTAACTCTTGAACAACAATCCAACATCGGAAGTAGGTTGGAGCTCCAAGATCAACGATGCTACGAGCAGCAGCCTCACAAAATGTGGGATGGCTTTTGAGATCGGAATTGTATGGTGGTGGTAAGCTACCTACATGCGCGCGGAACAATTTTGCTACTTTCAATTTGTACCACCAAGCGGAAAAGTCACTACACACGAAACGCGGGAACGAGAGTGGGCTTCTTTGAGTAGATGAAAGCGTAGGAAGTCTTTGTATGAATGTATAGGCATCTCTACAAGGGTACGACAAGATTTCCTCGTGGAGCTACATACCTTCGTTTGTCGATAATGTGCGTTAGCAAGGGTATGTGTGTGGGTGGCATCCGTTTTGTACAATGCACTGGAAAATCTAGGAAATAAAATAACCAAAGAGGATGCAAATTGGACTAAACTGGCATGTTAGAAAGGCCATACTACAGGTACACCTCGATTTCAGTTTTTGGCATATGCATATTAACAATACTCGCCATTAATGCAGAATTTTCAATTTTATTACGACGGTCTTCGAAGAAAACTTCCCAAATCAAATCATCGTGTTTCAGATTATTTCAAAAAGTATTTCATGCGTTCCTCTAGTAATGTCTCAGAGAATGGTTTTAAGTAATCTAGCATGAATTGCTTCACCGATTACTCCATGATTTTTCATGAATCATTTCAGAGATTGTTTGAGAAATTCGCCCAGGAATTACTTCAAAAATTCTTCTGGATATTTATTCAGAAATATATCTAGCCATTCGTTTGGACAATCCTTTAGAAAATGTACCAAATTCTCCTTGAAAATTTCTAAAAAAGCTCTTTCGGAACCCAGACAAGCAGTAATCGTATAAGATGTTGCATAAGATGATAAAGTGGAGGCCATATACGCAGTGCCGGATTAAGGCCTCGGGGAGCCCGGGGCAAACCCTAAAAAGTGGGCCCCCAGAATCAAAATTTCGAAAAAAAAATGAACCATACGATTCCGTTTTTTTCCTAATCTTATGTATTATTTTAGGCCTAATATTGAAAGCTTCTGACTTCTGAACTTCTCCAAAATTCCACAAATAGAAAATTATTCGAACATTTAATTTGATATTTGACTCAAATGTCAAAATGCTAGCGTAAATGACATCTTGTTCTGATAGTAAATATATTTTAAACTTTCATCCGAATTGAAAACATTTATACAAGTTTAAGAACTTAGCGTTCAGTTAAAAATCTACTAAAACATGCAGAAACTGTATTTGAGATTGCACGAGATCGACGAGTATTTTAAAATTCAGATTATACAAAGATTAGTCTCTTGGGAGCAACTGTGGCAATAAATCTTAATATCTTCATTAAAACCAAACATAAAGATATGGAAAGTTACAGTTTCCAGGACACTCGGTTTTCAAAACTAGCCTTAACTCCCAAACATCTCCAGAATTCATCATCTTCTCTTTTTCATGATAGCAGCGAACTGATGCAAATAAGTATAAGGCATTTGTTTTCAAAATATAATCATAATCAACAAACGTATGTATAATTGTATTATCATTGTGAAATAATAGATAAATTTGTGAAACTATTGAAATTTATATTGATGTACAATTACTCAAAAGCTTAATCTTTCTTGCACTCTGCTTAGAGACACTTTTTGTAGCAACTTGAAGTCACGGAAAAGTTTTTCCACTCGATAAGAACTTTCAAGGGTTTTATAGAAAATCGCATATTTTCAAATACTGCACCAAAATTATGAAACTTTTGATTTCGAATTATTCTTAAGAGAAAATCCAGATAAATGGCCAAAAATAGTTTAGATACCTTCAGGAACCCTATTATAAGATCTTCTTTTAGTCTGACGTCCTCACTGGAACACTGCTTCTTACCTTAGTGTTTCATGAGCACTTCTACAGTAACTGTGGAACTGCTATTAACAAAGAGTTTCCTTTGTCAATTACCATTTCGTATGTGCATACGCATACCGTGTGGCAGACACGAAGACACTTTTTTCCTAAGGAAGTCAAGGATTTTCCTTTACGAAAAGTTCTTGGAACGACCGGGAATTGAACGCGTCACCCTTAGTATGGTCATGCTGAATATCCACACCTTAACAGCTGTGGCTAAAGGGGCTTTGTTTAAAATAAATAAATTCACGTGAATTTTATATGGTTTCGTTGAAAAATATAAATTGTATTTCGGATTCTTGGGGGTCCCCTTCATCGGGGGGGCCGGGGCACTTGCTCCCTTTGCCCCCCCTTAAATCCGGGCCTGCATATACGTGCATGCCTTCATTAAGGCGCATTAAAATGTACGTATATCGCCTTCACTTTAGCATCTTATACAACATCTTATACGATGACTGGGAAATTTGTCCGAGTAAAGACTGTTTCAGAAATTATAAATTTTTTGGAGGTTTTGGCTTTCTAAGTCTAGGGAATCCAAACGATTAAATTGGCATTGCCCGACTGTCTATAGACAGCTTTACCCTAGAAAAAGGCCAAATAAATTAGACCGAAACGCCGGGCAATGCCAATTTAATCGTTTGGATTCCCTAGAATGAGAAAGCCAAAACCTCCAACACATTGAATTTCCAGTCGAAAATCTTACGCAGAAATTATAAATACAATCAACGATTGACTGCTATTTTAATTTTAGCACAATATTAAAAAAAAAGTTTCTTCAAGCTCTTGTAGTAAACGCTGAAAAAATAAATTAGTTCTTCTGTTCCATTGAAAACCTTAAAAAATAAGAAACTTGATCTCAGAAAACATATTATAGAAATGCCTTTATCGATTTTTCCCAGGTTTTGATGAAGGCACTTCTTAGACAACTTGTTGAGAAAGCAAATATGACAAAAAGTTAGATAGATTTTGGTATTTAGCGATAAACAACATTGAAATTATTAAAATACACCTTTGTACAAATGCAAATTTGGAGAATGAAGTTATTTGTTAGAGAACTCGATTCACAGAAAAAAATATTCATGTAAAATTCAGCGAGAAATCATGCACATAAACGGAATGCCAGAGTTAGTGCATATTGACATGAGATATTATGTAAAATTACGTTACAATCGTGTAAATTTCCGCTAATAGTCACGTAACCGGTTGGAGTCCATGATGGTTTACGCGATGGTTGGCGGAAATTTACACGATGGTAATGTAATTTTACATTATATCTCATGTAAGAGTGCACTAACTCTAGCATTCCTCTTATGCGCATGATTTCTCGCTGAATTTTAATTACATATTTTTTTCTGTGTTGTTCTTCAAAATATCATGACAATTAAAGGGAAATACAAAAATAAGGAGCACAATCATTAGAATTGTTCGTTTTATTTAGTAAAGAAAGTGTATTTATCATTTCTGAAACAGTCTTATTCGGTCAAAATTTCACTCACGATTTTTTTCTTAAAATCTTCCATGGATTCATTCGGAAATTTTATACAGGGGTTTGTTTAGAAATTCGTCTTATTCTACAAATTCTACACATAACTCTTTCAAAGCATCTTGCATTTCTGAAATTACTCAATTTTCTTCAAAAAAATTCCCATGAATTTAGGCAGAAATTCCTTCAGAGAATCTTTCGAAAATTCAGAAATTCAGCAATTTCTACAGAGATTCCTTAAATAAAACTTTTAGCGTTGCCATCAGAAACTATTCGAGAATTATCCTTCGGAAACTCCTTTAAGCATTCTCTGAAACGATCTTCCGAGGATTAGTTCCAAAACTTTCTTCGGAATTTGCTTTAGAAATTGTCCAAGTTTTATTTTAATTTTTGAATTTCTGTCAGATAATCTTTCTGAGATTCCTCCATGCACTCTTTTTTAATGTGGGATCCATTCGGGAATTTTCTGCAGGGATTCCTATAGAAACTGCACTAGGGGTTCCTTCATAATTTTTTCGGGGGATTCATTCAGAAATTCTCCAATGGCTTTTATTATCAATTCAACTAATCATTTCTTCAGAAATTCCTACAGATTTTCCTCCATAGTTTTCTTTACAAATTCCTTCAAGGATTACTTTGAGAAAACTTCCAAAGGTTTTTCGATAATTTTTTCATGGACTGTTGCTGAAATCCATCCTACGGTGAATTTAAAACATTTTCCATGAATTTTTGGAAAAGTCGCCCAAACTATTTTGGAAATACCTCGAAGATTACCTTTTAAAAAATCTTCCAGGAAATCCAAGAAATTCAGTCAAAAAATTTTACCAAATCTATTAAAGCTTCCTCAAGACCTTAGAAATTCCTCCAAGAACTCCTTAAGTAAGTCTTGTACGGATAGCTTCCAGAAATAATGCATGGTTTTCTTTAGAAAATACTTCAAAAAATCCTTTAGGAAATAGATTGATCCAGAAATTCATCTACGAATTTCTTCATATAGATTCCTCCAGAAGTTTTTCAAAGGTTGTATCTAAAAAATCTTCCATGAATTTTCTCAAAAATACTCCATTTATTTTTTTTTAGAAAACGATTCGCGGATACATAAAGAATCAGGAAATTCTGAACTCCTTCAAAATTTTCTCAAAAGCTTTCCAGAGAATTTTCTCCAAATATTACTTTAGAAATTGTACAAAAGAGTATTAGGGAAATTCCCAAGATATTCCTTCAAGACATTTCTTTTCCAGAAATTGTTCTAATGATTTTTTGACAAAGTCTCTAAGGATTATTTCAGAAATGCTTCTACAGATTCTTTCAAAGATTCTTATAAGGATTGTTATGGAAAGGGTGGAAGACATCCAGAGATTCCTGCAGAAATTCACACTGCGATTCCAATAGAAATTCCGCCAGGTATTACTTTATGTAATTTTTCAAAAAATTCCTCCAGGATTTCCTCCAAGCATACTTCTTTGAATTTCACTTTGGATTTCTTCAGGAGTTCGTCAAAAAAGATGCACAGAATTTTTATTGGTGGATTTCTTCAGGATTCTTTTGTTAGGAATTCCACCAGGGGTCTCCAGGTGTTGTTCAGCTATTCCTTCTTGAATTTCTTCAGAAATCCCCACTACGGATTCTTAAAATATTTTTTTTCAGAATTTTCTTCAGATTTTTTTAATACCTATTAAAATTTGTAACCGATATTTTCGGAAACATTTTTAGAGATATATTCAATATTTCTAGAATTACTTCAAAAATTCAGCAGGGATATCTTAAAAAGTTGTTCCATGGATTCTTTCAGACATCATCAACTTCTCTAGGGATTGAATGAAACTTTTATTTAAAGATTCTTTCGAATTTTTTTTTTTCAGAGGATCTTTTAGTAATCCCTTCAGAGATTCTTGATGGAATTTCCTCAGAAATTTCTTCAAGATTTATTTCTTGGCGTTTCTCCTGGAACATCTCAAGAAATTCAACTTGGAATTACTGCAAAAGATTCTCTAGCTGTATTTGCAGCCCTTCAGAGATTCCTAAAAAAAAACTTTTTTACGATTTTTTTCCAGATTGGTTTTAAGTTTCTGCTGCAAACACACACAATATGTGACGCGAAACAAGACAACACTTATCGTCCTTACAATCGTCAAGAAAAGATTGCAAAATTACCTTTTGTCGTAAAATTTTCCTCCATAAATTCCTCTAAGGATTGCTCAATTAGTTTTTGGCCACTAACACCTTTCAAACATTTTGCAAAAAATTCTTTCAGTACGTTTATCTGCAATTTCTACACGGATCCTCGCAAATTTTTTTTTTCGAGGAAGGAAGAAATTGCTCCGAGTTCTAATTTAGAAATTCCTCAAGGGTCTTCTTCGGAAATTCCTTCTTTCCGGGTTTTTTTTTCTCAGAATCTCCTCCAGGAATCTTTTCTTCAATTCCTGTCAAAGTTTTTTATGTAATCTTCTGGGAATACCTCCACGGCTATTTCTTAGACCATTCTCCAGATATTTTTCAGGAATTCCTCCAGAAACTTCTCCAGCGATTACTTCAGAAATTTTGTTCAGGAATCATTTCGAGAAATTCGCAAAAATTTCTTCCTGAAATGTCCAGAAGTATCTCCAAGGATTTCTTTAGACATTCCTTCGGATAATTCCTGAAGAATCACTTCAGTATTTTAAAATGATTTCATGAAGTACATCAGTAAAACTCCGTGGAGGAATATCTGGAAGAATTCATGGAGGAATATCTAAAGTAATCCCGAAAGATATGTCTGAAGGAACCGATGGAGAAATTTTAAAAAGAAACCGTTTAGAAATTTCTTCTGTAACTCCTCATGAACTTTCTAAGTGACTCCTACAGTAACCTCTAAAAAAGTTTCCGAATGAATCAATGACTAATTCTCGAAAATTATTTTTAAAAAATTCGTGGAAAAGTTTATTTTTGCTGATGTTCATGAATAAATCCTTAAAGTACTGAAGGAGTGTTTCGAGCAATTTCTGAAGGAATTCCTGAAGAATTTTCAGAAGGAATTTATGGAGAAATTTCTAAAAGAATCTTCGGAGAGTTAAAAAAATCTATTGTGTAGAAATCCCTAGGAATATTTTCAAAGAAACCTAAGAGGAATAACTGAAGGGGTCCTAGGGAAAATTCTAAATATAGTTGCTGAAAAATTTAAGCCGTAATTTCTGGAAACACCTCTTGAGGAACTCTTGATGGAACTCATACAAAGAA
Source organism: Aedes albopictus (assembly GCF_035046485.1). Lineage (NCBI taxonomy): Eukaryota > Metazoa > Arthropoda > Insecta > Diptera > Culicidae > Aedes > Aedes albopictus. Next base: position 416,399,388 of record NC_085138.1, on the reverse strand, counting down.
ATATTCCTGGAGAAGTCCGCTACCAAATTAATGAAGGATTTTCTGAAAAAATTTCGGAACGCTAACGTATTTTTAACGAAATCCTCAAAAATGTCTGAAGAAAAACTTAAATTCAAGAAAAATCTCATGAGAGATTCGCAAATTTCAAATAATTATTCATGAAGAAATTTCTAAAATTTGTATCGTAAAAGTTGCCTTGTGAGCGATCTTGAAGAAATTTCTGATGAAATGCTTGAGGGAATACCCGGAAGAGCTGCTGAATCTGTATGAATTGCTGCGAAAATCTAGGAATCTGTTAGAATCACATAAAAAATCGTGAAAGAATCTTGGAATAAATTCCTGAAGAGAAATTTATTGAGGAATCTAAAAAAAATATGATTCCTGCAATCAATGGAGAAATTCCTGAAAGAAGAACTTCCATAAATTACTTCACGGTTTGAGGAAGGATGAAGCAAAGTAAGACAATCCATATACAAATTTCAAAAGTCCCATGCCAGTGTGGGGGACGGGGTTGTATGGATGAACTTTAGGCATCCCTAAGAATGCAATATTTGAAAAAAAAAATGTAGAAATCCCTGGAAATTAAAAGAAAAAACGAACTTTATTATTATTATTTTTAAAGATGTAAGAATGTCTGGAATCTTTGGATGGTGGTCGGATTTTTTTTTTTTCAGGAGACCATCCACGGAGGATTTTCTAGAGCATCGGAGGATTTCTAGAAAAATAAATCAAAATTACATTTTTGGGTATTCCTCTTCTGAAATTTCTGAAGGAGTTTCTGAAGGAATTCATGAACAAGCTTCGAAGGAATGGATTATTTAAATAACTTAAACAGCCGCTACGAGATGAACAGATAGCACCAAAGTAGCTTTGTGTGTTTGACATAACTCCACTGCTGTCACAATAAAGTCCATATATGGTGGTACCATTGTTTTGATGAGATGAGCACCAGCAAAATTATCTTCAATGATCGATTCATGGAAAATTTTCTGAAAGAAATCTCGAGAAGAATTCTCGGAAAAAGTATCGGGATTGGGAAATAGTTACGGGCGCTGATGTCTATTCTAGGGGGTTCCATTGGGTTTCAGGGGGTTTCAGGGGCGTTCTAGGGGTGTTCCTTGTCTCGAGAAATTTTGAAGGCGTTCCAGGGGTGTTCCAGGAGTTTTCAGGATGTTTCATGGTCGCTCCAGGGGCCTCTCATGGGATTTCAAGGCGGTTCAAAGATGTTTCGGGCTTGTTCCAGGAGTTTTTAGTAGTTTCAGTAGTGATACAGAAGCGCTGCAGAAATGTTTCATGGGATTTCAGAGGGTTTCGAAGGCGTTCCAGGGGTATTCCAGTGGGTTTCAGGAGTGCTCCAAGGGCATTCCATGGGGTATAGGGAGTTAACTGAGAGCTTCCAGAGTTTTTCATGGGCGTTCCATGAGATTTCAGGGGCGTTCCAGAGATCTTCTAGGGGGTTTCAAGGATCCAAGGTTCCAGGGAATCCCAGGGACGTTCCTGGATTACTTCAGAGAGTTTTGGGGACGTTCCATGTCGCTTTGGCGGGTTTCAGGAGTGTTTCATGAGCGTTTCGTGGGATTTCAAGGAGCTGCATTCAAAGGTGACTTGGGTTCGTTCCAGGGGCTTTCAGGAGCTCTATGAGCTTCAAGAGCGCTCCAGGGATACTGTTTTGGATTTTATGGGCTTTCAAAGACGTTCCAGAGGTGTTCATGTGTTATTCAGGAGGTTCTATGAATGATTCGTAGGGCTTCAAGGGGTTTGATGGGGTTTCATGAGGGTTCTAGGAGCGCTCCAGGGGTGTTCCATGGGGTATAGGGGGTTTCAAGAGCAATCCACGGGTTTTACAGATGGGCTTAGGGTTTTCCATGGGCGTTCCATAGAATTTTAGTGAGTTTTAGGGGCGATGCAGAGATGTTCTAGGGGGGTTTCAGGTACATTCAAAGGATTTCAAGGGGCTTGAAGGCACGCTTCAGGGCTACTATAGGGGTCAAGGGGTAATATTTCCTTAAGTGGCGATTCAAGGGTGTTCCAGGGGATCCCCCAAGAGCATGGGTTTCAAAGATATCACCTAAAACCCCAAAACGCCTTGCTTCTCTCTGAAATTTCCTGAAATTTCATGAAAAGCCTCTGAATCCCCCTGAATTCTCCGGAAATTCCTTCGAAACCCTCCTGAAAAACCCTGAAAACCCTGGAAACGCATCTGAAACATTCCTGAAGCCCCAGTCTAAGCCTCAATGAACCCTCACAAACCCCTCTGAATCCCTTCTAAAATCGCTCATGATTTTTAAAATCAAAATCTGACAAATTTGTTAAACTTCGAACATCTTCTTCTTCTTTATGGCTCGATGTTCGCATTAGAACTTGGCCCGCCTCTTTTTAACATAGTTTTTTATTCAGCATTTCCACAGTTATGAATTGAAAGGCGGGCTGACTTTGCCTGCCATTGCATGACTTTGTAGGGTATTGGTTCCCTTATTAAGCATGTAGCTCCCATTTTCATCCTACGAAAAACAATGGATTGCAGCACTGTTTGTTTTGTTTCTTATTTTTTGTATTTTTTGTTAGAAACGAGCACGCATGAAAACGAAAAGAATGGAATTAATCAGTGCCGTATTCGCTTGTTTTCGAATAGGATGAAATTGAGAACACACAAACCTTATATTGTGAGGCAAGTACAATGATACACTATGCCCAGGGAGTCGAGAATTTTTTTCCGACCGGAACGGGAATCGAACCCGCCGTTTCCGGATCAGCGATCCACAGCCTTACCCACTAGGCTACCTGAAGTCCCCTTTGTTCGTCTACTGGAATGCTGTTCATTAATTAGCGAGAATCAATTAAACTAGGATGAGCTTACTTAAGGAAGCGTTCAATATTTGGGTTCCATGCGGCCAACTACGATATCAAGGCAAATTCTCGGCAAATATCCAAAGAAAAAATAGATAATGCCATAGCAAAAGTTTCAGGAATATGAAAACAACAAAAGCTAAAAACCTATCATCACAAACTTTTCCAGCCACATTCCATAAAGTCCTACCGTATTATTCTAGCAAACGGCACCAATTTTGAATACGTGTCCTTCCCTTTAAAACTACACCAGACCGACCGATTCTCCATTGTTCCCCTTTCTCACCCGGAGCGCCACCTTTACTTAGACAAAACCACAATCGACCCCCGAACACGTCCCCCTCCGCCATCACCATCAGCAAGCGTGCAATTTCCAGAAAACGATAGTTACGGCCGACCTCGCCAACAATAGAGCTAAACCTACACTTTTGCCTATGCAACCCTACCTTCTACCACAATCCCCGATGATGGCCAAGAGGTCCAAGCGAGGGCCTGCGGGAAGCAGCAGCCAGCTAGCCAGCCAGCCACCGAGCGCACACAAAAGGCGGATGTGGATAATAAATTTCATCTCACTTCCGCTTGTTCAAACACAATTGCGCGCCGATGCCACATACACACCCGAAAGTCAGCCAGAGCTACAGTTGTAGGGACCTATGTAGTAGCAAAAGCAGCAACAGTGCAGTGGAAGCAGTCATAGACACCCCTTTGCACCACCACCGTGCATTTCGTCGTCGTCGCCGGTTGCAGTAAAAGCTGCGGTGAGCAATTTCTTCCCGGGAAGCGATGAATACTGCTTTCGGTAATTATGGGAACACCTCAAATAGGAATATTTGACAATGCCCATCACACGATAAGCAAATCCAAAACAGGTGTTTTTTTTTTTTGAAGAGCTCGGAACGGAATTTACAGATAAAATGATTGGAATTCCTTACGATTTTTATTTTATTTTAGGAGTTTTAAATAGTCATGGTCACATATATAACGACAGTTGGGAAAACCACTTTTAAATAGAATAAACTTCAAATCATACTTTGGTTTTAGACAAAGAATCTAAAAATAGTTTTTTATGCAAAGAGATGTATAACATTATTTCTACAGCACGATTCGTACATTTATCCAAAGAGGCTTGCAACTCTATTTCATAGTTCAACTCGTTTTAATTGCATGATGGATCAGTACGGAAATGTAGGCCATTATGGTACTGAAACTAGCAAATATTATTAAAAAAATATTATTGTAGACTTAAAAAAATATTATTGTAGACTTTAGTTGGTCTCGGAACCGCCCGGTCCTTGAAGAGAACCGATTTCAACCCCTGACCGCTGGTCTAGGCCATGGCAATTTGGTGGGGCAGACTTATAACGCGTATTTTGGTCCCGGGTCTCAGGGCGTTTGATACGAGGAGGTTTTCAGGGCGCAAGAAATTTATCTAGTAATTCTATGGTGTGTCCAAAGTTATTACACAACTTACGGTTAATTTTGCAGCGGCACAGGGTGTGGCACTAGGCACGAGATATCTAGAACCGGCCTCAGCGGTTATTGCCGATATTTCTGTTAGGATTCCATTCAGGATTAATCTCTGAGCTCCTCTTAAAGCTCTTCTAGGGATTCTTCCCAGGATTTTTGCTCGGATTCCACGTGGTATTCCAATCAGGATTCTTACTGGGATTTCTTCAAACATTTTTTAGGGATTCCTCCAAAGATTCCTTCTAGGCATCCTTTAGAGATTCATCCCAAGTTTTTTTTTCAGGGATTTCTCCCAGGATTCCTTGCGGAATTCGTACCGGAAATCTCTCGGAGTTCCTTCTGAGATTTTTTTTCAGAGATTTCTTCTGATATTCGATAAGGGATTCTTCTTGGAGTACCGTCAAGGATTCCTTTCGGGATACTTCCCCTGTTCATTATTAGGAATTTATTAATTCCTTTCGAGTTCCCACAAGAAATTCTACCCAAGGCTTCTTTCGGAATTTCTACAAGGATTTCACCCGAAGTTTTTTGAATAATTCTTCCCAATATTTTTTGAGGGAGTCTTTCAGGGATTCTTGCAAAATTCTTTTAATGATATAAGCTTCTGGATTTCCATGAAGAATTCTCCACCTGGTTCCTTAATTTGGTCATGCGTCAGGAATTTCTCCTACGTTTATTTCTAACATTCTTCCTCAGTATTCTCTAGGGTTTCCTCTCGGGATTTTTCGAGCCTTTCTTCTGAAATTCTTTTTGGAATACTTCCCTGAATACCTTTCTGGATTTCTCCATTATTTCCTAGCGGCATCATAGCAGATATTCCTTCCAGTATTTCTTGCGGAATTTCTTTAGGTATTTCTCCCGGGACTGCTTCCGAGATAATTTTATTCTTCCAGGATTCTTTCTTGGATTTTTTAGATATATCTGCTGGAATCGCTTCAGGGATTCCTACTGTGATTTCTTCTGTGATTCTTTCCAAAGTTCCTTTAAGGATTTCCCATGGGATTCCTCCTAAGAATTTTTCAGGGAGTCCTCTCGAGATTTCATTATGAGTAGGATTTCTTCCGGAAGGAATTTCAAAAGTAGTTTCTGGAAAAATCCCTACCCAAATTCGGAAGGAGATCCCTGGTGAAGTTTCTGAAGGAATTCTAAAATTAGTTCTAAAATACTCGTTTGGGGTAACCCTTGTGGCATTCCCGGGGAAATTTCTAAAGGAGAACTTTGACAATTTTTTTGGAAGAATCTCTGAAGGACTTTCTAAAAAAACACTCTCAAAATATCATTAGAAAAAACTCCTAGAGGAATCTCTGGAGGAGTTCCTGGAAAATTCAATGGATTGGGGGCTTTGAAGAGATTAAAGGGTTTTTTGGAGATAAACAAAGAATAACAGGATGTTTTCTTGAAAAAATCGCAGGACGAATTTCTGAAAGAAGTCCTTTGCAGGAGCGACAGTGGGTTTTCTGGAAGGAGTTTATGGATATTCGTGGATAAACTCCTGACAGATATCGTGGAGATAATTGGGAAAGAATTCCTGGATGACTTCATGGAAAATTTCCTGGCTGCTGTATGGATCCCTCTAAAATTATCTTAAAGAAAGCCGAAACAAATTGCTGGTGGAATTTCTCTAGAAATTCTTGAAGTATCTCAAAACATCTTCAGGTAATACTGGAGAAATTCATGGGTTCATCTCTGGAAAATATGATGGAAGGATTTCTGAAATTTATGAAGGAACCCATGGGTAAATTTTTGAATAGATCCCAAAATTGGAGAAATGCCTGAAGAAATCCCTATAGAAATTTTGGGAGGAATCCCTGAAGAAACATCTGAAGAAATCTGTTTAGGATTGTGTGAACGAATCCTTGGTGGAATTTCTGGAGCAGTTCCTGGAAGAATCGCTGGAGGCATTTCTAGAGAAATACCGACGCAATTCCGAGAGAAATTTCAGGAGGAATTGCTGGAGGAATGCCTTGAGGGACTTTTGGATAAATTCCTGGCGGAATCCCTTGGGAAATTTCTAAAGGAGACTCTACAGCTGTGCTTCCCAAACAGTGCGCCACGAATCTGTCTGAGGTGCGCCGCAGGCTCTTGACTAAGAAAAAAAAAAATAATCATTATAAACGGGAATTATCACTTTTTTTCTTTTTTTACAGTGACACTATATACCTATAGTAAAATCGAAGGAGATCAAACTAAAGCATAAAAGTTCAAATATTTGCGCAAGGTAGAATTCAAGATTTTTTTTCTGTTAATTGAAATTATGCAAACATTTTCCAAAATCTTTAAATGTTTTGTATAATTTTTAAAGCATACTAACTTTCCAAAAATTTCAATTTTCCCATAGTTGAACACTGTTTCACATAAATTCTGTAGTTGTGTATTGAACTCCTCATGATTTAACTTGATTTTCGTTTTTACAAACAGTTAGTAATTCAAAAGAAAAATTCTAAATACTTTTCGAACTTATTTTAGAATAATTGTTTTGAGTTTTCCTTTTGTCATGCTGTCTGGAATTTTTCGAAATGTTAGTATTTGTCAACATAGCAACCGCAGTACTACATATTTTTTGAACCTTGAACTGCTTAAAATCCTTGAGATTTTTGAATTCTGAATCCCACAGAAATTTGAAACTATTCCCTAGTTCTGTAAAACCTCTTTAGTGTTATCGGAATATTCAAAATGTTCTTATAATTTAGGTTAAGATTTTTGATGAAATTTCTAAAAATGATTTAGTATTATGATAAAATTCATATTACTTTGAGAAGTCCACCAAAATTTTTCCAAAAATAATGTTTTGAACAACTTCATTTACTTAGGTTTTGAGGAACATTTGCTGCAGCAAGTTTTTTTTTTAAGATTTCTCCTTTGGAATCATAATTTGAAAGTTGAGTAAGAAAATCGAAAATTTGTTGTAGAAATGTGATGGTGCGCCGCCACCATTTTGATAATTTCGTGGTACCAAGAAGTTTGGGAACCTCTGCTCTGCAGGAATCCCTGGAAAAGTTTCCTGTTCCTCATCGCAATCGGCGAGATCCTGGTTGGTGAGATTGAACGTGAACCTAATCGTGGGTTGCTGTGGCAGCCCGTTACCATGGAGCACCTAAATGACTTCGAACTGGCTGACGACGTTGCTCTCCTAGCTCAACGGCGCTCTGATATGAAGAACAAGCTCGATGACATGCCAATCGCTCCTCAGCGGCAGGTCTTACCATCAACGTCAATAAGACCAAATCGTTGGATGTAAACACGGTCAACCCTTCCAGCTTTATGGTAGCTGGGCAATCAGTGGAGAATGTTGAAAGCTTTCAATATCTTGGTAGCCAAATGGCGGCTTCAAGATCGACATAGGTGCACGGATCAGGAAGGCGAGGGCTGCTTTTGCGAGTTTAATAAATGTATGAAAAAACAACCAGATCAGTCGACGCACCGAAATCCAAATTTTTAACTCGAACGTGAAATCTGTGCTGCTATACGCCAGTGAAACCTGGTGTGTATCAGTGGAGAACCCGCAACGGATGCAGGTTTTCATCAATAGATGCCTGCGGTATATAATTCGGGCGTGGTGGCCTCACAATTAGATCTCCAACGTGCAACTCCATCGTCGATGTCATCAAAAGCCGATAGCGACAGAAATTCCGGAGCGAAATTGCAGGTGGGTCGGCCACACTCTTCGCAGGGGCGGAAGTGAAATCTGCAAGCAAGCGTTAGATTGGAACCCAGCAGGACATCGCAGCAGAGGCAGACACAGAGGCTCATGACGGTGCAGCCTCAACAACGAAATCAAGCAAGTCGACAGAAATTTGACCTGGCCACAGGTCAAGGCTATGGCGGGAAATTGCTCAGGGTGGAGATCTAACAAATCGATCCTCTGCACAACCGTGGGCGCCCAGGACTGAAACAACATTCCTGAAGGATTTCTTGGAAGAATTCCTGCGGGTTGGAGCGGACCTGGTATGATGGTTATAACATTTGACTATCGCGCCGAGGACCTGGGATCGAATCCCACTCCCGACAAACTCGCCAAATGTGAGTTCTTCCTTCGGAAGGGAAGTAAAGCGTGGGTCCCGAGATGAACTAGCCTAGGGCTAAAATCTCGTTAATACAGAAAAAGAAAAATCTTGCGGGAATGCCTGGAGGAAACTCTGCAAGAATTTTAGGTGGAATTGCTGAAAGTTTACCAGGAGAATATCCTGGTTAAACTCCTGAAGGACTCCCTGGATGAATTCCTGAAGCAATCTCTGGAAGAAATCCTGAAGGATTCCCTGGATCAATTCCTGAAGGAATTCCTTGAGGAATCTCTAGATGATTTCTGGGATGAATCTCAGGAGAAATTTTGTGAAGATATCTCTTTGGGAATTGTTGGAAGATCCTTGGAGGAATCCCTGAAACAAGTTTAGAAATCCTGGAGGAATACATGGAGGAACTTCAGGATCCCTGGAGGGATTTCTGGAAGCATCCTTGAAGAAATTTCTGAAGGAATCCCTGAAGGCTAAAATCCTGAAGGAATTCCTGATGGAATTCCTGGAGGAATCAATGGAGAAATCTCTAGAGGAACCACCACTGGAACAATTCCTGGAAGAATTGCTGAAAGAGTTCATTGAGGAATCGCTGGGGGATTTCCCGGATAAAATTCTGGAGGAATTACGGGTTGGATTCCTGTAGAAATCCGTGGACCAATTCTTGGAGGAATCTCTAGAGGGCTGAAGGAATACGTGGAGGAATTCCTGAAAGCATGCATGGAGAAATCACAGGCAATATCCCTGGGGGAATCCCAAGAGGAATCCCTGGAGAATTCCTGCAGAAATTCCTGGAGAATTACTGCAGAAACTCCTGGATGAAATCCTTGAGGAACGTCTGGAGGAATTCTTTGAGGGAACGCCTGGAAGAGTTCCTGGATTCCTCCCTTAGAAAACCCTGGAGGAATTCCTGAAGAAACTCCTGGAGAAATACCTGCAGGAGACCCTACAGAAATGCCTGGAGGAATTCTTGGAGGAATTCTTAGAACAATCCCTAGAGTATTGCCTAGATTAATTTCATAAGGAATGCTTAGAAAAACTTTTAAATTAATGCCTGGAGGAATATGTAGGGATTTTCCTGAAGGAATTTTTGTAGCACAACAGTAGCGACATGTACGGCATGAGATCTCTCTCCTATTTACTGTGAGGACGGTAGATATAGAGCCACAATCAATTGTCAATAGGGCTAAAAATAGACTCTGTATCAAAGTATAGGAGCTTAGGAAAGATATATATGTATAAACTATGGTAATCGGCACAGTAGAGGCCTAAGTGCACAGGGTGCCTACAAAATAAATAAATGAATAAAAAAAAATCCTGAGGCAACTCCAGGAGGAGTTTTTAAAGAAATTAAAAAGGAAGTATCCCAAAAATCGCAGAAGGAATTCTTATTGAAATCCTGATGAAATGCTAAGAAGAGTTGTTAGAGGAACTTCTGGAGGAATCCCTGTAACAGTTCTTGAAGAATTTCCTGAAGAAACTCCGGAACAAATCCTGAAAGCAATCCCAAGAGGAATTGCTATGGTGATCCATAAATCTAGACAGGCTTGGGAATATAATTTATTTTTTAAATTATTTTGTTTATTTATTTTTCACGCAGCATAAGATTAACATCTTTTAATCGCTACAAAGTATTGCATGGTCACCAAAACATCTAAAACGAATACTGAATACTGCAGCTCTAATTTTAATAAACAATTAACTAAAAATATTAGATTAATTTCAAGAGAAGTTCTTGGAAAAATCCTAAGAGTAATTTCTGGAGGAGTATCTGGAAGAGTTTAAAAAAAATCCAGTTGTTCCTGAAAGAATCACAGAGGGAATTCTCAAGTGAATCCCTGGGGGAGTTCTTGGAGGAATACCTGGAGGAATACCTGGAGTAATTCCTGAAAAAAAAACCATAAGAAATCCCAGAAGCAATCTTACGAGGAAGTTCTTGGGAAATCCCAGAATAGCTTTCTTAGCGAGTTCCAGGAGGAATTTCTATAGTAATGTGGAAAAAAAAATCTGAAAAAATCCACGTTGAAAAAAATTTTGATGGAATCCTTGGAAGGACTCCTGAAGGATTTTTGTACAATTTTTCAAGGAATTCCTGGACTATCTTTTAATGATCTCTGGTAAAATTTTCTAAAAGAATTCCTGGAAGAAATTTCTGCAGAATCTCAAGCGGAATTCTTGACAGAATATTATGAAGAATTCATAATGGGTTTATTGAAGGAGCTGTGGGAAAATGTCTGGATGAATTCATTTATACATCCTTAGTACCTGTAAAAAAAAATCTGAAGAAATCGTGGGACGAATTCTTGAAGCATTTCTTGGAACAAGGCCTAAAATAATCGGTATCGAAATCCTTCAAGACGCTCATGGGGGAATTCACGGAGGAGAAATTCCTGAAGAAGTTGAATAATTTTTTAAGAAATCCGTGGAGATGTTCCTGAAGAAATACCTGAAGAAACGTTGAAGGTTTCCATGGAGAAATTGATAACGAAGTTTAAGGTTTTTTACTCTTAGCATGCTGCTTGTTTTAATTGAGTACTAGTGAAAATTCGTGAATTTTTAGCTACTACACTATCACGGCCCTATTGCCCTCGTCTGGCTACGCTCATGCATCCTACTCTCACCCGTTTGTTGACATGACTACTTTTAGTATGGGCCTTTCCATTTGACGTCTTATATCAACTGATTACGCCTATGATAATGGGTCTTCGAAAAAGAAGCAAACCATTGTCCTCTCTTGAGCTCTTTTTTCATTCGTCCCCTAAATTCTTCCAGTAGCTCCCAAAAATCTCTCTGTAATGCCTCAAAAAGCCATGAAACCCGTCTGAGATTTACCTGATATAACACCGAAACTCTCCTAAATTTCCTTGGAAACTCTTGCTGCCTCCCTCTGAAACACCTCCAAATTAACTTTTTAAACCATTTTGACCCCCCCCCCCTTAAACAGCTTTCTCATTAAATCTCCTATCCTCTCATTCTCTTCAAATAACTCTTGAACTCTACCTCCTCATGAACCCTTTGAGACACTCTTTATTCCTCCTACCGCCACCCTTCATTCCCCAATGCCCCATTCTCTTGTAAACCTTCTCAAACTGACTTGAAACACTCCTTAAAACTAACAAAATCTACCTAAAAACCTAGAATCTATCTACAGCTACATAAAATCTTCCACCTTCCTATACCCAAAATTTCCTAAAAATTCGCTTAAACCATTCATAACCTCAAATAGACTTGCTTTGAAATGCTTTCCGTTTCACTTATGTGACTTAGTTAGTTGAAGCATCGGTCTAGCGAGTACAGAGTAATGGAATCAAGCTCATCAGAATCGGGATTTTCGAATCGAAGGGGAAAGGGTTTGTTGACTAAATGAAGGAAAATTTTGTGCTCAACAATCTGAGACGTTTATTCTCATGTTTATGTTGGGTATCGCGCCACTTGGGCGGTGGCTTCTATATTCGTCTGTTTTCCACTATAACTCAGTCAATTTTGAACCAATTGACTTGAAATGTTGTACACGGGTAGATACTATAATAGGGTGGGGCTAATTTCAAAAAATCTCTCCGATATATGATTTCTCAAGTGGAAAGTGATCTGCTAGTCGAAATAAGTGAGCTGTACAAAATGAGCGATTTCGGTTGATATTTAGGGGTGGCGCAAAGGGTTCAAGTGAAATTTTTGCCAGAACAAACTTTCAAAAAACATTTCAAATTTAATTTTCAAACTTAATTTTTCTAGAGTAAATCGGTGATTCTAGAGCCCAATTGGGCCAAATTTGTGCTCAAAATTGCGATATCTCCACTGGTTTTCGAGATATTTAAAAAAAATGTCATATTTTGGTATCCAACTCAAAAAATACTGAAAAACGAAATTTTTTTCAAATATCTCAGAAACCAGTAGAGAAATCGCAATTTTGAGCACAAATTTGAAAGTTTGTTCTAGCAAAAATTTCACTTGAACCCTTTGCGCCACCCCTAAATATCAACCGAAATCGCTAATTTTTGTACAGCTCACTTATTTCGACTAGTAGATCACTTTCCACTTGGGAAATCATATATCGGAGAGATTTTTTGAAATTAGCCCCACCCTAATACTATACCTATCTCACCACACTCCAAAAGTTGTGTCAATTGATTCAAATTTGACTGAGTTATAGTGGAAAACAGACGAATATAGAAGCCACCGCCCAAGTGGCGCGATTCCCTTGTTTGAAGAATTGAAGCCAGTGGCTACTCATTATCCAATTCAGCTAGAAAATACCTACCCCGAATTAGAATGTAAATGCCCAAACAGGTTTCATAGAGAAAAAATCGTTTGTTACGCTAATTTTAAAGATGGTCATGATAATTTGAACAGTAATGCATTAGTGTACTGCACATAGCGGTAGCGGGTCCGAAACCCCACCCGAGACATTCAAAATAGACCCCGGTCGTACACAGTCAGTGCTGTGCTGGAAGCAAGGAATGTAAGGATGCTGGGGAAGATTATCGTCGTAGTCGTCGCCATTGCCATCGTTTGCCAAAGTGGTACCTTGCTATAAGGAAGCAACCGTCGTACATACATACGACGGGGGATGCGTGTTTGAATGCATTTTGCTGGTTTGTCGTTCGAAGCCACCCACCCACACCGACACGCAGTCGAATCTCAACCAAAACGTAGACGACGATCAGGAAGACGAAAAAGTTAATTGCAAATTTTGCCTTGCGAAATGTGTTTGGGGCTGTCCATAAACCAGGTGGTCATAGGGGGGGGGGGGGGGGGTTTCGGCCAATGACAATTTTGTATGGACAAAGTAAAAATTTTGTATGGACAAATGGCCACGAGGGGGGGGGGATTGAAAAATCCCAAAAAAATGACCACGTGGTTTATGGACAGTCCCTTTGTGCGCGCGAGTGGGTGCTGCGGTGAGTTTGGAGAGTTAGCACGCGGTTTTTCTCCGAGCAGCGATGATGCGACGAGGCGGAACGACTTCCGTCTTGGGTGGTTTGTTCGCTTTTTTTTGTTTGGGTGGAAGGGCGGTCGCGGTAGTGGACTGGTATTGACGGGAAAGCGAAACAATTAAAATAGGGGAACTATTATTGTGGATTAATTTTCGTCTGAATTGCTTTGGCTTTCAGATTAGTATCTCGGGTCTTTTTTATGATTTTAAGTTTTGATTCTGAAGAATCTTGAAAACAAATGTAATTGCTTGTAGTTCTAACTCAACCTTGTTTTACATTTTCCTTTTCAATAATGAGTAGCAACAATGTCCAGACATGATGAAAATTTATGCCCACGGCATTTAAAGATATTTCCTTGGCCCGTCTAGAATACCAGAACTTTTAGTCTAGTCTTCCTGAGTAGCTACGCGATCGATACACAACAGGTATACAAGCAACTTTTTTACACGAGTTCTCACAAATCACGTAAAACCTCTGCATATTGTTTCGTTCAATGCTTATCAGTGCTTAAGTTGTGTCCTCTTTTATTCCTCTTCTTCTTCTTTTTGGCTCTACATCCCCACTGTGACTTGGCCTGCCTCACTTCAACTTATTGTTCTTTGAGCACTTTTACAGTTATTAATTGGAGGGCTTTCTTTGCCTGCCATTGTATGAATTTGTATATTGTGAGGCAAGTACAATGATACGCTTTGCCCAGGGAGTCGAGAAAATTTCCCCGACTGGAACGGGAGTCGAACCCGCCGTCTCTGGATTGGCGATCCAAAGCCTTAATCACTAGGCTAACTGAAGACCCCCTCCTTCTCAACCTTATGATTGTTCATTAAACCAAAGGTAATGAAATTGGGTCTTATGATGGCTCTGAGATCCCCTTTATTACTAATCTGGCTTCAAACTGTTGCTTCGATATCAAAGAGATTTTTACTTATTATAGGCATTAAGTCTTCTGGTTTTAATTGTTAGGAAACCGCCTAAATCCTTCTTACTATCATGTAGCCTCCAGAAAATATTACCCATTAGCACTCGACTCAGCTGATTCGCTGATGTGAATACGACAGGAGATACCACACATCGATTCGACTCTTGCCGGGTGATTTCCCTAACAAGCTTCCCAATCACTCAAACTGGAGGCGGATAGGTTCCATGTCATGCCATGGATCTGTACCGATTGGGGTACCTAATGGCGAAAATAGTGGAGCGAAAGCATTTCCGCTTTCTTGACGAATTCCATGCCCGCCAGGCTGGCAAGCAGGCAGGCAGCCAGCACTGACTGTTATGGTTCTAGTATGAATGGCACCAGGTAGAGGTAAAGCAGTCACGACAGAAGAACAACAAAACATTGTAACTCGAGCTGGGTTGCGGAAGACACCGGCGAAGGTACTCAAGAGTCATGGAAACAAGGACGGCTTCGATGTGAGAACCAGCGAAGACTGCATGTTGGGGAGATTGTACGAGAACAGAATCTTAATGATCAAATTTTAACATAAAAATGCGACAGCGCTAAACTTTGGACATTTGGAGCAAAGAATGAAAAATGATAAAATAAAATTTCTGAAAACATTTAATAATATTTGAAACTATTCTGCATTCTACGTTTTCGTTTCTAGACCGTTATGACACATGTCGATAGGTGGGGTGCTCTAGGATGGCAAATATATATCGAACGGTATGCGGAACACACGCTGTTTTGTTCCCATATAAGCAGCTCTGCTACCGAAACCAAGCATCGACGAGAACAGGCTGATCAATTTCAAGATTCACCTGAAGGGTGCTTGGTGCTTCGTTCCTCCTGGATGGAATCCTTCCGTCATCCAAGGCAGCAGTGGTGGTGGAACCCGCCGGGGAAGGAGGCGATGCCGACAAGGACGACCGATAAAAGAACAAACAACATGATGTATCGATTGTTGAAGGAGAGAACTCCATACTCTGCTGCTACTAGCTGTGGGCCCTCCCAATATGGGTCGTCGTCGTTGTCGTCATCGGCGGCGGATTGGAGAAGAGGCCTGGAAAGGGTTGTTGGAAAGTGCCTGTAAATCGATCCACCGTAGAAAAGTGCACATGTTTTAGCAGCTTGTTATGTGTATGCGATGCTCCTCTGATGATGGCGGCCATGGTGCTGCGATCTAGGAAATGTCGGTCGATGTCTTGTCGAGTCCCCACTTTCGATGCATGAGAATTGCCTTATTCTTTTGAGGAAAGGTAGTGTATCTAGTTACATGGAAGTAATTCCGTGAACTCTCAAGAATTATTGAATGCTTTTACCATGATAATACCAAATTTGCTCTACATAAGTACTTTGGTATAGCTTATGGTGCTGTAAATCTGTCTGTTCAACAGTGCTTACAATGGGTAGGCCAGTGGAGATAAAGATAATATTGATAATAATAATTAACCCTAAAAGGGATACCTTTATGGCCTCAGTTTCGTCACCTCGCTGAGTGTGTTCCATCAAAGACGAGCTCTGAAAGGCGCCTGGAGTCCAATGGACCCCAGGTATCCCTTTTAGGGTTAATCAGTCAAAATTTCAGCTTTGTAATGCCCTTAGATATACGTTTGGGAAGCTTCAGAACCTGACTCCAGATAATCGAGTCCGACATGTACTAATGAGTAGGCCACTTGTTAAAGATTGTTTATGCTCACTATCAAAAGCAGTAATCATCTATGGGCACGAAGCATGGCCCCTGGAGTTTTCGCACGGACAGGGTTGGCGTACCACCTGCGGACCCTTCGCAGAGTGCGAAACTGGAGACACAAAGCCATGAACTGAGTAAAATAGAGACGACTCCTACGTACAGCAGAGGACACTCCTAAGGCATGGTCTTACCGGGAAGATAAGGTAAGACAGGCAGCGATAGTGTTGCCCAGTCTGTTTTTGATGGATTTAACACTAGAAATATTATTAGGTCCAAATCCTTCCGAGTGATGGGCCAGTGATTTAGGCAGGAGTGGCCCACAAATGGGCGAATTTGTCTATCAGGTATCAGAAGACTAGCTCCAGAGGCACATTATCCTTCATTTGAGACATTTGTGTCAGACGGCCAGAAAATTCAAATATCTGAGAAATAATTGATGTCTTTTTTTTTAGATAAAAACTGTAAAATAGTGAAAAAAAAACTCTAATAAGGCTTCACAAGGTATCAAACATTTTTCTTAATTTATTTGCTTTATTAAATTTGCTGTAACTTAAGTATAGATTGATGTTGGAAAAAATAATTTGTAGTTTCTTTTGTGTATTTGAGAAAAATAGTTGGAAGCATTCAACCATCCTAGGCTATTTAGCAATTTTGATGCTGGAAGTCAGCTCTGAACAGGAAAATAAAAAAAATCGAAGTGTAAGTGCGAAAACATCCACAGCTCAGGTGAGATTTGAACTCACGACCCTTATACGCTAGACAAGTGCTTTTCAAGTTAAACTACCGAGCCAATTAATGACACGACATTTTGATTGGTACAAGGTAATTCTAATCTCATCGATCATGTATCATTTTTTTCTTAACTGCACCGCAAATATATTCATATCTTATGAACACATGCATGAAGAGCGAGGCGAGCTCTGCCAAACAAGTTTGTCGAAGATCGCAAAATGATCAAACTCCTGGTTGAAAAGTTAGACCCTAGGTAAAGTGAGGCGAAACATCATTTTTGATTTTCCAGTACATGTAAAGGAATAATATCAATAATGAAATCCCAATGCTTCGCCTCACTTTGCTTAGGGTATGATTTTTTTCACAGGGCTCGGATCAGTTTGCGGTTTTCGACAAATTTGTTTAGCATACAGTTACCTGCAAAAATACCAAAGGTTTTATTAATTGAACGCTTACAGCGCCGCCTAGCGGCAAAAATCGAAAATTTAAAATTTCTACATACATTTGGCCAGCCCGTTGAGCACCCCTTAGACTCAACCAATTTCGATCAAATTTTGAACATAGCTTCTGGGAGTCCAAAACAACTGATTCAGGAGATAAGATTTTTTTTGAACTTTTTTTTTTCATATAAGTGTGGGCCACCCTAGTGTTGATGCAAAAGTAAATTATTTATAAAATCCAGCGTATGAACAAAATATTAAAATAAAAAAAAATATCGTGTCAAAATTGGTCAAACAACGCGTTTTAAAACGCTCTTTAAGGGTTTCTTGGGCGACTTTGATGAGAAATTGAAACTGAAAAAGATACGTTGGGAGGTATGGCGTTCAGTCTTTGGAAGAATAACTCAAAAACGGATCCTTAAGCTTGAGAATCCGTTTTTGAGTTATTCCTCCAAAGACTGAACGTCATACCTCCCAACATAATCATCAACAGTCGAAATTCGAAGAAAAAGATACAGACAGAAAACCGATTTTTCTGAAATCATCCTTAGCTAATTCAGAAAAAAATATCTCTAGATCGGTCATTTTTAATGCTACATAAAAACTGTCTTTAACAAACTGGCTCAAAATTGGTAGATCTACAATTTTTCCGAAATATGTATATAGTTATTTATGCAAATAAAAAAGTTTGTTTCCAATAACATTGAACAAATGGAACACCCTGAATTTCAAGCACATTGAAAAGAGGGCGTTATTTTTAGGGAAAACAGTATTTTAAATATAACTTTTTGACATGTGAGATATTATTCTCAAACGTTCTAGAAAGTAAGGGTCTTCAGCGAAGCTATTAGCTCTCAAGTTTTTAAAAAATGATGCATGTAATCGAACGAGGCACTAGTGTGCATTTTAAATATAGGATTTTGTGAATGTACTAGAGCCTATCCATTTATTATGTAAGGCCATGCAGTACTTTCGGGAATTGTTTCCAGAAATTTCTAAAATATTTTTCTTGTAGTGTTTCTATAGATTTCACTAACGATTGCTCCGAGATTTTTTCGCAACGAAACATTCAGGCGATTCCCAAAGGAAATGCATCTGAGATTAGATCAGCATTTTTTCAAGAATTCTTTATAGAATTCCTATGACGATTCTTTCACATTTTTTTTCTCAAAAACTCCTTCTGAAATTTCTCGTACTCTTACTGGTTATCCCCTAAAAAATCCTTCGTCAAGTTTTTCTGGGATTTCTCCAGAATTTCTTCAAAGAGGTACTCCAATACTTCCTTCAGGAATGACTAAAAAGATTTATTCCAAAATAGTTCTAAGTATTTTTTTAGCTTTCTCCACGGCATACAACATAAGTTCTCTTCTTCAGAAATCTTCCAGAAATTCCACCAAAGTTTTATTTAAGAAATACCAACAAACTATTCCAACAAGCATTTCTCCAAGCATTCTCTCAAAAAATACTTTAAGGATTTTTTCTGGTAAATTTGCAACTATTACTCAAAAAATATCTAAAGAGATCTCTACTAGTCATTTATTCAAGGATACCTCAAGTATATTTCTATGGGTCATTTGATATATTTGTCCAAGTATTCAAATTTTTATTCGAGAATCCCTGCAATAGTTCATCCAAGATTCCCTAATAAATCGCATAAGAGTTACTGCAGGAAAAAAACTGAGTATTCTTTTGGGAATTTCTCCAAAGATCTTCTGGAAATTCCTCTGTGGATTCCTTCAGAACGGTGCATATGCAGTAAACGCACAAGTATTCAGCAAGATTAAGCTGAAGATTACGGGTTCAATCGGTCCAGGAACTTTTCGTAATGTAAGTTTCCTTGACTTCTTGGGTATGTTCGTACCCGATGAAGTATAAATACAAAATATCCTCGGTTGGGACCGTATATTTCTTTAAAGAATCCACCGAGATCCCTTTAGTCTTTTCGCCAAGTATGCAAGTATTTCTCCTAAGATTCATGCCGAAATTCCTTTATATATTCTCCCGGAATCGACGAGCCAAGAGTTTCAAATATTTCAACATAAAGTTCTCCAATGATTCTTTCTGGACTTCATTCTAGGACTCCGTTGAGCATATACACAAGCATATATACAAACTTCTCCAAAGACTTCCTAAGTTATTAATCCAAGTTTTTTTTTTGAAAATTGCTTCAGCATGATTGCAGCAATAACTCTTTCAAGTTTTTATTCAGAATCTCTTCAAAACCTCATCTCAAGAGTTCTTCCAAGGATTCTTTTTGAGTCAGTAGCAGAGGCGTGACCACGTCCAATTGCGTGGGTAAGACAAATGTGTGTAGTCATGGACACGTTTTTAGATTTAAAAATCTTCTCATCGACAATCTTAGAACGATGAATTTTATGTCATGGAAGTTTTGAAACAACTTTGGTGAATTCCAAACAGAAATTCCATTTCAGTTTCAGAGAAAATCACAAAAAAGATTTGAATGCTTCTAGAAAATCGTAATTCTTAGAGGGACAAAAAGCTTAATGTATTAGTTTTTTGGGGAATTCATAGATTAATTATTCTAGAAATATCTTGAAAATACTATTTATAAAACACCTCCTGGAAAAATACCTAGGAAAATCTTCGATGAAGCCCTATTCCTGAGAAAAATCTTGGCGGAATCTATGGATAAATTTAAAGAGGAATCCCAGGAGCAATTTCTTCAGAAGTATCTGAAGTAATCATTGCTGCCATTCTTTTTTTATTGATCTGGTGCCTTAATTTTATTCCGTTTGAAGGTAGTTTGATATCAACGTTTTGTTCTAAGTTATCGATTATATCAAGCAGTAAATATTCTGTAGAATATACTAATAATTTCTGTTTGTCCTGAAATCATTGGTTAGACAATACATGGACTGTCCTACCCAGATTTTTTATGTGTAGGACATGTCCTACTTGTCCTACCCACTCCTTGCGCCACTGCCAGTAGTAAGGGCTACCTGAGGGCTCGTGGTTACACACTTTTAAAGTGCATTTTATTGCAACTAACTATGTACAGTTTTTTTTGCATACAATCGATCATCTGATCGCTCTATGATCGAAATAATTATGTGAAATAGTAAGCCAGGGATTCTTTAAACAATTCTTTGGGGGCGTTCATAAATGACAAAGCTTTTTCGAAGCGATTTTTAATACCCCCCTCCCCCATCGTAGCATTTCGTCACAAATTCGGATAAGAACAGGAAGTTGGTGGTTGGTATAGTTTAACGCCATATTTACCTAGGAGCTCTTTCAAAGATATTTGTTTGCTCACTAATAAATATGTTAAAAATATCAAATAGGTTTTATTTGAATAAAATTCACCACGACATTTGAAGAACCCTGAAGGAGTTTCTTTTAAAATTCTTTAAGCAGTTTATTCTGGAATTTCTCAAGGAGTGTCTGGGATTCCCATTTTTGAGAATTCCTCCCTTTTTAATACTTACAGCATTTCTGGGATTTCTCCAAGAATTTCCTTTGTGGTTTCATTTGAGAGTTCCTCCTTCTTGTATTCCTTCAGGGGTTCCTTCAGAGATCCCTCCAAGAATTCTTTCCGGAGTTTCTTCTTAGGTTCCACCAAAAGTTCTCTCTGAGATTTCTCCTTAGATATTCATTCCGAAATCTCTACAAGAAACCCCTACGGCATTCTTTCAAAACCCCTCCAGGAGTTGCTTCTGGGACTCCTTCAGGAGTTTTTTTTTTTCGGATTTCTTGCTGGATTCCTCGAGAAACTTCCTTCTAGGATTTATCCATGATTTTTTTCCGGGACTTCTCCAGGAACTTTTTTCGGCAACCCTTAACTCACACCTTCCAGGATTCCTTCAGGATCTCTTAGAATTCTGCGAGCAATCCCTTTACGAATTCCTCCCATGCTCCTTCTGGAATTTCCCCAAGTTGTTCTTTCTTAGATTTCACCAGGGTATCTTCCGGGATTCCTCAAGATTCCTTCAGGAGTTCCTTCTGAAATTTTTCTTGGAGTTCCATCAGAATTCCTGTGGAAATGTTATCCTTCTCCTGTTGAAGAAACCTATAAAGAACATCATGAGAAATTTCTTACAAAACTGCTAGAGGAGTTCCTTAAGAAATTGTTGGAGGAATTCTTAGAGGAAGTCCTGTAGTAACTATATAGGAACTCCTGCAATAATTCCATAATGCCAAAAACTTAGAAAATTTTTCCATTGCAACGCTAGCAGCCCGCAGTGCTCTATAGTAAGCAGCAAACTATTGGTCGTGAGAAGCATTTGAGTGAAAGTGGTTTTTGTTTGCATACATAATACATTATTCTTTCAAAACTTTTCAAAACCATTTTCTCAGATATAGTTGTTGCGTCCGATAGCTTCATGCCTTATAAAAGGAAGCCGGCATTTATGTCCATTTTTGCCTTTCTCGTGCACCAAGGTGTACCGAAAGGCTATATGTTCACTCCAAAAACGAAAATTTGATAGAGCCTCCGGAGGGGTCAAGTCTTATATACCAATCGACTCAGCTCGACAAATTGAGGTGATGTCTGTGTGTGTGTGTGTGTGTGTGTGTGTGTGTGTGTGTGTGTGTGTGTGTGTGTGTGTGTATGTGTGTATGTGTGTATGTGTGTATGTGTACAAAAAAAACTCACATCACTTTTTGGCAGTAAACCTCAACCGATTTTAATGACCGACGGTTCATTCGACGCGGAATCTGGTCCCATTGTTTCCTATTGAAAATGGTTCAGATCGGTCCAGCCGTTCCGGAGTTATGGCCATTTAGGTGTCCCGGACCGGTACCCCTGGAAGGGGCCAGATATGAAAACGCTACAAAACCATGGATGCGGCACATCAAACTACGGCATTTTTGATAACTTGATGAATGGTAAGCACCAAAATAGTCTCAGACCATATCTGAACCGGTAGTGACCCGTAACCGGTTCCGGGTGTTCCGCCGGAAGTAGCCAAACATAAAAGTGAACTAAACCCATGCATGCGACATATCAAACCGCAGCTTATTCGATAACGTGATGAACAGTAAGCAGAAAAACATTCTCCGACCATATCGGAACCGGTAGTGTTCCGGAACCGGTTGAAAATGTCCCGCCGGAAGTGGCCAAGTATAAAAGTTAACCAAACCCATGCATGCGACTCATCAAATAGTGGCTTTTTTGATATCCTGATGAACAGTAAGCAGGATAATATTCTCAGACCATATCTGAACCGGTTGTGTCCCGGAACCGGTTCCGGGTGTCCCATCGGAAGTGGCCAAATATAAAATTGAACCAAAACCATGCATGCGACATATCAAACCGCAGCTTTTTCGATAACCTGATGAACAGAAAGCAGGAAAGCATTCTCAAACCATATCGGAACCGGTTCCAGATGTCCCGCCGGAGGTAGCAAAATATAAAAGTAAATTAAACCCATGCAAGCGGCATATCAAATAGTGCCTTTTTTGATATCCTGATGAACAGTGACTTTTTAGAGGTAAGCTGACAAACGGTTAACAAGAAAAATAAAATCATAGACCATACTTTGGAAAACCGAAACCGGTTCCAGGTGCCCCGACGGAAGTGGTCAAATGTAAAAAAGTACCAAACGCATACACGCAGCACATTAAATAACGGCTTCTTCGATAACGCGAAGAATGGTCAACAAGAAAATAGTCTCAGGCCAGTAGTGTTCAGGAACCAGATTCGAGTGCCTCGCCGGAACTGGCGAAAGGCACAAATGAACCAAATCCATACATGCATTACATCAATTTGCGACTTTTTAGGAAAACTGATTAATAATTTGCATGAAACTAGTCTAAAACCACATCAGGGACAATCGGTAAGTGGTAAAATGTGAACCGAAAGGAGTAAATGTGTAATTGGACCAAACCCATACGTGTCGTACCATAAAACCACGCTAATTCGACAATGATGGCTGTCAAATTACCTGGGTAAACTTTTAATTCGATAAACTAACTATTTTAGTTTTGTTTAGATTGTATGATTTGTTTTTGAACATAAATCTTACAGATATTGACGGTTTCCCCCCTTATCGAACGCGACGATTTGAATCCGTCGCGGATGAAACCGTCACCAGAGTCGTCGCAGCCAATCAGCAGGCGGGAGTCTGACGTTTCTCCGATCTCACTAACACAAACAGCAGCAGAGGTGGTGCTTGCTTCGTTGCGATGATTCAGAAATGCGACTGGAAGTTGGCAGCGCGTTTTGTTATGAAAGCAACATACAATATTGTGGTGGTACGAATTGATAGCTTGTTCATTTTACGATTGTTGGCTTCCGAGGTTCACTGCGGTTGATCACTAAACGGATAAGATGTCGAAAAGCACAAAATTAGAACTTTCGGAAGTAGCAGCTACACGAGGAGCCGCTGCGGATGTGAGTAACATCACAATATCGTATCATTCCTATTTACAGTGTATTACACTGTGACATTTGATCATTTTTTAATTCAACAAATTTCGAATGAGCGGGGTCCAAATTAAAAAGTGTCGTATTAAAGAGTGATGAATATGTGTAAATATGTGTAAGAGAACAAATCTTGACATATTAAACTCACATACAAACAGATGTCTCGCTATACTCGCTACGTTCTTGTTTTCAATAAAATATAACCTAGAATGTGCAGAAAAATCTTTATCGAAGACCGCAAAGTGATCTGTGAATGTGTAAAAAGTTATATCTTTGCTTGTTAGTATCGTCTTGATATTGATCAGCTCCCAGTGTTAGTGAAGGTATTCAAGCAGTCAACTGAGAAATCTGATATTATTCAGCTCTGCTTATACGCTGAACACAACGTCGGACTATGTGTCATCAATAAGTTTTAAGTTAATTCAATGATGACTTTGATAAAATGCTTGCTTTTCCTAAAAAATATCAGTATTCAGGAACACTTTGACTTATGTCAACGGAAAGATCGTGAGAACATATACGACGAGAAAGGCACTTTCACCTCTAGGTGGATTAATTTGGGTTTTTGTTATTCACATTAAAGTGAGCGGAAAAAAATAATTCATGCAATATATATTTTTTATTATTTACTGGATAAATGATACTTAATGCAAGTATTTTTTTATTAATTACGAAATACTTTTCTTCAATAGTAGAAAGCTACGTAGTATATCATAAACCCCTACCCCCCTATCGTCACACTTCGTCACAAAATCACAAACACCCCTCTCCCCTCAAAAAGCTACGTCATTTATGCATGCCCCCTTTCATAAATTCTTTCAAGCATTTCTCTAAAGCCTAAATATTCTTACGATTCAGAACATGCTTCAACAACTTACTCAGAAATTTCTAATTTCTTAAAGGACTCAGTTAATCATTCAATGACTCCTGCAAGAATTTTTTATAGGGATTGTTTCAGAAATCCTTCAGAAATTCCTTTAACTTTAAAAATCTTCCAAAACTTCTGCAAAGATTTTTTTAAGGGATTCTTCTTAGGATTTCTCCAAAAATTTCTTCAGAGATTCTTTTAAAAACTCCCGTAGTGGTGCGTTTTCAAAAACGATCACTATTCAAGTGCCATAAAACCACAGAAAAACTTTACTGAAGGCACTTCCTGGATCGTGAGATAGGTTAGGATGGGACATTTACTTTGGCATATGCGCTAATTCTTGTCTTATCAGATGGAAAATGGACAATATTTAAAGATATTCCTACTTATCTTTGCCAATGACTCATTAGATAAGCAAAAAGATGAAGACTATCAATAACCAGCCCCTATAGCACTGGAAATCGACTAATTACGCTATATTTCACGTTTCATCTTCACTTTACTTACAGAGTTTTTTCTCGTTTTGCGTACGACGAAGTCAACTCCACCAAAGCAGCAGCTAGCCGAATTTTTCTTTAACACCAATCAATTTTCACTTCGCCAGTTTAACTTGTGGAGCCAACCTTCAATTCATACCCCGCAATCGTCAAAACGGGCTTCCACTGCTGCAGAACGCAGCAAAAGCTGTTTGATTAATCAAATCAATCGCATTTCCCATCGGTAAAATGTTTGTTCACATTTGTCTTCTTCCAGGGATCATGCAAAGAAATGCGTGCGTGGATTTTCTGCATCGTATTTCACAACCACAGAGAAACATTTCTGCGTTTCACGGTGATGGCGTTCTATGATCTGGTGGGCAAAAACATTAACTGAAATGTTTTGGTCGTTATTCTAAAGCTACATCTATCTCAATTCAAAAGCTTTCGCTCATTTGTACTTTGAATACATGATTTAATTTGAGTTGCGAAGAATTTGACCAACTTTTCGAATGAATACCCATGCTCAAATCATATTTTTTGTCCATCCTATGTGCCATAGTGTCACGTGGAAGATTTACTGGGAAATCAATTCAGGTTGTGCCCAAAATAGACGTGGACGAATAGAATTCGAAAGACAATTATTCAATCTTACTATTTTAAGAAAATTGAAGATCTTTTACAATATTTTTACATGACATGAAAGCTAATTTATAAATTAGTAATTGATACCGCATTGGCCACGAGGCGTTAGGTGCAAAAAAAGATTCAATCATTATTGTTCAGTGCTTAGATAGACGGGAATTAGATAAAAAGAAACAAAGATTAAACAGAAAAAGCTTCTAAACAATCCATTCTATAAATCCCAGATCTAGACCTCTAGACTCTAGACTTCTAGATCTAGATCTACAACCTGATATTAGTGAATGTTAAAAGTACGTCGATCAATACTGTAAATAAACATGCACTCAAAATAACCAGGAAGAAACAATTCTCCAGCAAGTATAATTTAGACAGCATTCTTTCAGACCATAAATTTCAAACTGCTTCCGACAGGTCTTGTCTTATGCGGATTATATATTATTTTCACACGAACATTTTATGTTCGTAAACACCTTAGCAGAGTATCACGGTATTCACACGCTTGTACCTCCACCAAGAGTTGATTAAAACGTTGTAATTCTTCACACCTTAAGCCGTCAAAGCCACTGCCACCGCCACCGGAACCCCCGTTTTTCCGCACAAAGCAGCCGTCTGTCGAACGGAGAAGTTTAGTAGCCATTATAGTCCAACTGTCTCAATAATAACTCACAAAACATTTCACCCTTCCATTCCATTCCATTCCACGTGTTGTTTGGGGGGATCAGCTTGCCCAAATGAACCGAGATGGGTGTATTATATCAGAATGCGTAGCATCACTTCCGAGCTTCCGAGGACGGTGACGCGACGGTAGGGGCGACTGATTCCAGCTTAATATTTGAGAAGGTCCCACCGTTATAAATGTTGCATGACTTTGGTGGGGCAAACTTGGCCCATATAGCTGCTGTGGGGACCTTTCCACAGATCAAACTCTCTACGTAGTAGGCATTACGATTTAATATACTCCATTTCATTAGCATTTCTGGCTCTTGTGTTGTGCTTTGCCATCATCATCATCATCATCTTCCAACTGAACGCCGAGCAAGTGACGCCGAGCTGAGCTTGGGGCTTTTCTTGCTAGTCCGGACATCCTTCCGTCGTCGTCGGGAGAAACGTGATACAAGGGTCCTGAGAAGGGTGAAGTGTTGCGGAATGCACCAGTTTGATTATCTTTAATAAAAATCATCATGTTCATCCATTCAATTCAATCCATGGAGACGCTTAGTCGTTGATAACCTTTTAAAAACTTTCGAAGAACTTAATAACTTTACAACGTGTTTATTTGAATAAAGTCATACATCATTTTTAATAATACGTTCGGTATCTACAGGATAACGAATTTTACGAGAACGAAAACAAGAGTATTTGATAAAACTTTTTGAAAATATGATGAAAAGTCATCGTCAGCATGACAAGCCTAAAATCTTATCTAATGGCAAAGTTTACAAATTGAACGGATACATCCTAATTTGCCCTTGTTGGTTTTTCGATTCATACCTTTCGGCTTTCCCCTATTAGAAGTCAGAAGCCGACCAGCAGAGCCTGATGATGGCACACAAATGAAATGCCACATACATTCGGAGAGAGGACCAGAAAGGATGTCGGTACGAGCGAGTGTGTGCGTGTGTATTTCTGTATATCTGCGAAAGGAGAGAAGGGCTTAGAGTTGTAAGTATTTAGAAGAGGCTCCTCCGACCTGGCTGGCTGGCTGGAACTTTATTTGTAATGGCTTTGCTGCCGCCATGCCACCTTCTGTCGGGGGCTTTATCTTCGTTCTACGGATTTGGGCACGTTCCTACTCGTCTCTCGCCCTTGCAAGCCAGCCGGTAGGCCTACCAACCAGCCGTTGTCGTCGTCGTCCTGCCTCTTCGTAGTGATTGATGTGGTGTTTTTGTCCAAAAGATGGAACATTTTTTGGATTCTTTTATGAGTCGTGAAAAGGGTTGCAAGAGCTTTTGACAAAGAGATAACTGATTGTTATGGATGTCGGGTATGCGATGTGTAAGGAGAAAATCCTGCCGTACATTACCTGATTGCTTCTGGACGATGGGTTGCTGAGAAATGGAAAATAGAAAATGAGAATTATTTAGGCAATACTATCAAATATAGTGCAGGTGAGCTTACAACTTGTCTCAGATTTATACAGAAATCCTAAAGCTAGAGAAGTGTTTATGAAATATGTACATGTAGAAAAATATACTAGAAATACTAGAGAAAACAATCATCATGTGTACGTAGTTATGTATAAATACAGAGGCGACGCGTGGTCTAATAGGGGACCTGTTCAACATTGAGGATAAATTCAAAATTGCATCAATCAATCAAAATTGAAATTTGATACACTTTTTTTTTATTTTTTTTTCCTCCCCTGTTGGGGAATTTAAGCCACTGCGTCCAATAAGCTGAACTTTTGTGGCATGTCCCGTTTTGATATTCGCTTTTAGCCAGCTAATTACCATGTGTCAAGTAATCAGCTTCTGCCACGACGCGTCGTCTCCCAGTCAGGTGCAATGGAATTAATAAACCCCAAGACCTTCCCAGGTTCTGGGACATATCTAGACAAACAGGTATGAGAGATGAGAATTACATGCATTCCAAAACTGAAACATGCAACAAATTCGTGGCCGTTCCATTATCGACGTCAGTCGTTTAAGCTTATCATGGTAGGTACATATTTGGAGTTTGGGTTTATTTCCTATCCCACTACTGGAAGAAAGTTTCCGCCAAACAACAAATTCTTCGCATGGCCACCATGTTGTGGTGCTTGAATGTCTGTCTGACGTGATTAACGATGCAATCATAAAACTACTTTTCCAAATAATGAGAAAGATTCTGATCCTTACGATCATCTGAGTTAATTTGGTTCAATGTTTTTCAGTTCTGTTTGAAAATGAAGGAACTGGGGTATCAGTGCCATTATTTATCTTACGCTCCCAAACGCATTCTATCAGAAAACAAGTGATATGTAGAAATAAAACAGTGTAGCACTTTAAATTTCTTGTCAAAATAGGGGGAAATTACCTATTCTCGGCCGTTGGGGGTTTTTTGAAACCTATTGGAGTCAGAGTTGCTCTCAAATCCTTCCCAACTAAGCTGAATTATATGGCCAAGTTTCAGGCCATTTGGCTGACAAAAACCCCCATGACGAAGAGAACAAACCTGCCGATAATACCCATTGTCACCCTATATTGAAGTGTGGCTTTTTCTTTGCGCATTCGCGGAGCAGAATAAAACTAAATGTATGTTGATCAAGATGTTGATCAATACAAACTAGCTCGGCTAGGAAAAAATAATAAAAATTGCATTTTAACACAGCAGAACGCAATAAACGCAATAAACGCCAAATGAAAGCACATTCAGCTTCAATAGCAGGTACGCATGGTTGGTTGGTGCGCAAGCCACGCGCATTGACAGCATGCAATGATTAGGGGAACAAAGCCCAAAATGCCAAGATGGGGTAAAATGGCCCAACTCATAAAATCATTCCTCGATGTGATTTGATTATTACTATAGGTGAATGGTGTCAAGATATGTTAACGTAAAACATTCTTCTAGAAGCTAAGCCGCCATACCCATGGAAAATCTTTCGATTTCCCAATGAAAACTATCAACTTCCGGTTTTTCGTGCTTGGAATTAAGGTTTTCTGGAGATTTTATTACCAGCCAAGTGTTTCCAAGCAGATTGAGACACACATGGAGGCGCATGGTTGTTGATGTCTACGCTTTTCATGTTAGGGGTCATTCAAATATGGCGAACATTGTTTAGCGGGGAGAGGGGTGATACTCCATGTATTGAGCATATGAAATAGCGGACCAGAGGAGCAAAGGGAGTCAGAAATGCCCGAAAAATGATGGACGTAATTTTTAAACGTTTTCATGAAGTGGCATCTTACCCCATGGCAGATGGCCTTTTTGCACCACTTCCGTTTTACGAACCAGTTTTTGAAATCGCTATAAATCGATGAAAATGCATTAGTTTAGTGAATATTTTTGCTGAAGTATCGAGCAAATATTGTCTAGTTGCTGTTAACACTTTGGAAGCCTAGTAAATGAAGCTATATATCATTGAAAACGATGAAAGTTTGAAAAATGGCATATTGCCCCACTTTCCCCTACGGTGAGAAAGCCTCTCCTTTTCTTCGGTTTTTCTCTCTCGTTCAAGCCGGTGGGTTGAACGCGATGAGAGACACCGACGCCAAGCTGCATGCAAGTTTACCGCGCTTTTTGACGCAACACGGTGAGAGTGGCTCACACAACGGCATGTTGGTTTAGCAAAAATAGTTCTGCTGGAATTTAGTTGTAATCATGGAGGGTTTTTTTATTTTGGGATAACAATATGACGACGTTCACGCAATTAAACTATTTTCTGCTGAAATCCGTTTTCTGCGGAAGCATTGTCATGTGCGATTTAAATGAGTTTAAACTCAATCCTATGTGAATCATTTTTAGCGTCAAACAAAAACGCGCACGAGAGACTCCCAGCATCATTCCCTGTTGTGCATTTGGACGAGTCGGACGTGTGCTCCGTATCTCACCACGCGATAGACCTCGTAGAAGTAGAGTTTTTTCCCCCGCAATTGCGGAAGGTTTTTTATATCGTGCGTTCTCCTGCTTGTGCGAAGTGTAGTGTCGCAAGGTGGTATCCAGCGCAACGCGGAAGCGAGGTGCTTGCATCATCGTACATCAAGGTCAACGAATAATCGCATCCAAAAGTCATCATTATCGCCATCATCAGCCCCTCCGTCAACAAAGAGGACGGCGGCGACGGGTGCGAAGGCAGACGCGACGGACAGCTTTACCATCTGCCTGCCTGTGATAAACATCTACCTGCTCCGGTCAGATAAGTATCACTCTTTCGATACACTCTTTTGTCCGCCCAATTTGTTTTGATCGCTTTTGTCTATTGTATACCCAGTCCACATTCGACCACGTGCTTTTTTTTGACATCCATAACAGTGGTTCCCAAACTACTGTATACGGGTAAGGGTGTACAAACTGTAAATAACAGAACATTTGTTTTTGTTTTTTTTTGTGTTTTTTTTTTATTAGCTATTTTTTCTTTTTTTTCAATACCGTTTTTTTGCATCCTACAGGGTGCGCTAAAATAAACATAAGAATTGAATTCGTATATTATTAGTACAAGTTTTTTTTTTTTGCTTAATTTTTTTTCTATATATTATTAACATTGTTTGGTTTACAAACCAAACAGTTGTCGTCCTAAGGAAGAAAGTGCACTGTAAATACTTTAAGGTTTTTCTCTTCCTCTTTTGCACTTTTGAGTTATTTTCCATTTGTTTCCACATGGACGATTCGATTGGAGGCGAAACGCCTCCCAATGATATCATTGCTCGTACGCGGTTTTATCAGCCATCTTCGCCTGGACCTTGGGTTGTCTATTTCCGGCGCAAATGCAAACCATTGAATATGCTTTCGATTTCTCGAGAGCTGACGCGTAAGTATCCTGGGACCGTTATTCACCAAGTGAAAGCATCCAAGCTGCGTGTTACCGCACCTAGCTACAAAGCAGCAAATGAAATTGCTCAACACGAAGCGTTTACTGTTGAATACGCGGTCTATGTGCCAGCACGAGAAGTGGAGGTGGAGGGGAAGATCCTCGACGAAATGCTGACATGTGAGGACATCAAGACCGGCTTTGGTCGATTCAAAAATAGGTCAATTCCTGATGTGGCTATCCTAGACTGTAAACGTTTATCTAAGGTTTCCATGGAAGGAAATAAAAAGGTGTACTCGCCTTCAGCGTTTTTTCGAGTGACTTTTCCAGGTTCCGTCCTCCCGGAATTTGTTGTAATTGATGGTGGTTTTTACCCAGTGCATCTTTTTAGGCCGAAGGTTTTTAATTGTACCAAATGCAAGCAGTTTGGTCACAGTGATAGCTTTTGCGACAACAAGCCCCGTTGTGGCAAATGCAACCAAGCTCACTTGGAGGACTCTTGCACACAGGAAGCGGAAAAATGTAGCTACTGTGGCGGAGATCCACACGACTTGCAAGTTTGCCCGGCTTACAAAAGACGCATTCGAAATGAGAGTCGCTCTATCATAAAGCGCTCCAAACAGACATATGCGGAGATGGTGAAATCTTTTAAAACACCAGATTCCGTGTCTGAATCAGCTGTCCCAGTTGAAAATCCCTATCAGGAGTTGTCTTCCGATGATCAGGACGATGGCGAAACTGATGAGGGTGGATCTCTTTCGGAGGTACACGCACCTGGAAAAAGGAAGTCATCATCTTCCCCGGGATTGCGCCGAAAGGTCTTTTTAAAGTCTTCCCTCAAAAGTTTGCCTAATGATAAAGGAGACGGGGTAAACTTAAAAACTCCGAAGAATCAGGTTCCTCTAGCTTCAGCTCCATGTTGTAGCAAGAACCTGTCACCCCCGTCTCCGCCTGTTAAATACACTTCAAAGAGAAATAATCGACAAGGTAGCAAGAAAAAAGCTACCAAAGTTCCTCGCAGTTCAAGCAAGCCTCCTAGACCCAAGCGAGGACTGTTTACTTTTAGGGTTCTCGTGGATCGCTTATATAATGCCCTCAGCCTTCCAGAAACATTAAGAGGCATTATTGATATGTTTATACCTACAGTAGAAGAATATTTTCGGAATCTGACACAATCATGGCCCCTCCTTGCTGCGATCATATCTTTCGATGGATAATTCATCAAGTGAGGTACAAGATATGATCACTGTGCTACAGTGGAACTGTCATAGTCTAAAACCTAAATTAGACCTGTTTAAGTTTTTGATTCGCAACTCTGATTGTGATATTTTTGCCCTTTGTGAAACATGGCTTTCTTCTGAAGATGAACTCAACTTCCACGATTTTAACATTATACGCCAGGATAGAGATGACCATTATGGGGGAGTTCTTTTGGGGATCAAAAAGACTTACTCATTTTATAGAATTCCAATCGCGACTCATCCTGGCGTAGAAATCGTCGCTTGCCAAATAAACGTAAAGGGTAAAGAACTTTGCGTAGCTTCCGTTTACATTCCTCCAAGAATTTCAATTAACCGCCGTCATCTTTGGAATGCGGTTTCTGCACTATCACATCCAGTTTTAATTCTGGGTGATATGAACGCGCATGGTACAGGGTGGGGCGAACCATATGACGATAATAGAGCGGCCATTTTCTATGATTTGTGCGACGATTTCAATTTGAACATTTTAAATACAGGTGAAGTGACACGTATTGCATCTGACGGCAAAGAAAGTCGTCTCGACCTATCACTGGGGTCAAGCTCACTATCATTCGATTGCTTGTGGAAGGTAATCGAGGATCCTCATGGTAGTGATCACTTACCCATTATAACCACCATAAAGCATAATAGTGAAAGGTCAGACCATCCAATTCAGGTTCCTTTTGACCTCACAAGGAATATCGATTGGCAAAAGTATGCAGAAGCGGTATCTTTTGGCATCGAATCATTCAATCCCCTCCCACCTTTGGATGAGTATCGATTCCTGTCTGAACTGATATATAAGAGTGCATTAGAATCACAAAAACGACGTGTTCCAAGTGCAACCTTCAAAAGAAGACCAGCCACACTAGGTTGGGATGATGATTGCACCCAGTTGTATCTTAAAAAATCTGATGCTTTCAAAACTTTTCGTAGGCACGGTACCTCAGATCTTTATCAAGAGTACGCAAAGCTCGAAAGACAGCTGAGAAACCTGCTGAAAGCGAAGAAGCGTAGTTATTGGCGACACTTCATTGAGGGTCTCTCAAGAGAAACTTCAATGACCACGCTTTGGAGAGTGGCTCGCAACATGCGAAACCGCTCTTCTTCTAATGAGAGTGACGAATACTCCAACCGTTGGATATTCAGCTTTGCGAAAAAGGTCTGCCCAGACTCAGTCCCAGCACAACCGATTTCTTGGGAAACATCCCCAAGAGACGGTTCTCTGGACAGACCCTTCACTATGCTGGAACTTTCTATGGCTCTTCTTTCATCAAACAATTCCGCTCCGGGACGCGATATGATCAAGTTCAATCTTCTAAAGAATCTCCCAGATATCGCGAAAAGACGATTACTGGACCTGTTCAACTCATTCATGGAGAACAACATCGTTCCGCATGAATGGAGACAGGTCAAAGTAATAGCTATTCAAAAGCCTGGTAAACCAGCGTCTGATCATAATTCATACCGCCCAATTGCTATGTTATCATGTTTAAGGAAATTGTTAGAAAAAATGATCCTATCACGACTCGATCATTGGGTCGAATCGAATGACTTGCTTTCAAATACACAGTTCGGGTTTCGCAAGGGCAAAGGAACAAACGATTGTCTAGCGTTGCTTTCAACAGATATTCAACTGGCCTTTGCGGAAAAGGAGCAACTGGCTTCAGTTTTCTTGGATATTAAGGGCGCCTTTGATTCAGTTTCCATAGGAATATTGTCAGAAAAACTGCGCAATAGTGGACTTCCAGGAATTTTGAATAATTTCTTGTATAATTTGTTGTCAGAAAAACATATGAGTTTCAATCTCGGACAACTGACAACTTCCAGAATTAGTTACATGGGCCTACCCCAAGGCTCATGTTTAAGTCCCTTGCTTTATAATTTTTACGTGAAAGACATTGATAGTTGCTTGGAAGGACAATGCACGCTAAGACAACTTGCAGATGATGCTGTGGTTTCTCTAAAAGGCCCACATGCAGAAATGTTGCAAAGACCATTGCAAAATTCTCTAAATAATCTGTCAATCTGGGCAAGAGATTTAGGGATCGAGTTTGCTCCGCAAAAAACTCAATTGGTTGTGTTTTCTAGAAAGCGGAACCCAGCCCAACTGAAACTCAATCTTTTGGGAATAGAAATCGACCAGTCTTTGACTTCGAAATACCTTGGGGTCTGGTTTGATTCAAAAGGCACTTGGGGTACCCAAATCAAGTATTTGGTGCAAAAATGTCAACAAAGGATCAATTTTCTACGCACAATTACCGGAACATGGTGGGGTGCTCACCCGGAAGACCTCATAAAACTTTACAAAACGACTATTCTCTCTGTTATTGAGTATGGCTCTTTCTGCTTCCACTCAGCAGCAAACTGCCACCTAATAAAGTTGGAACGAATTCAATACCGTTGTTTGCGTATTGCTCTCGGCTGTATGCACTCAACGCATAATGCGAGCCTTGAGGTCCTGGCAGGGGTGAAACCTCTCCAGAACCGATTCTGGGAGCTCTCGCTAAGGTTACTTATCAAGTGTGGAGTGAGCAACACACTTGTCATTGAAAATTTCGAAGAAATGCTCAGTCTGAACACTCAATCAAAATTCATGAGAATCTATCTGTTCTACATGTCATCTGATATAAGCCTACCAAGTTATAATCCTCCCCGTGTACACTTCACTAATGACAGTTCCTCTGTTAAATACGATCTGTCCATGAAACAAGCTATTCATGGAATACCAGATCAACTTCGATGTATATCTATTCCTCGCATTTTTAACGAAAAGTACCAAAATGTCAATTCCTGTAAGAGATTCTTCACTGATGGGTCTCGCATAAATGGATCCACTGGTTTCGGTGTTTTCAATGAAAATTTCACCGCCTTCCGCAAACTTCAGGAACCTTGTTCGGTTTATGTTGCTGAGCTGGCAGCAATCAACTTCGCTTTGGGGATGATTTCCAACATGCCCGTAGACCATTTCTTCATCTTCTCGGATAGCCTTAGTTCGATTGAGGCACTCCGGTCGATGAAACCTGTAAAACATTCATCTTACTTTCTTACAAAAATAAGGGAGCAGATGGGTGCACTGGTCGAAAGATCATACAAGATTACCTTTGTATGGGTCCCCTCACATTGCTCAATTTATGGCAATGAGAAGGCGGACTCTCTCGCAAAGGTGGGCGCGCAGGAAGGTGAGATATATGATAGAAGAATTTCACATGATGAATTTTTCCATTTTGTTCGCCAGAGTTCTCTTCAAAGTTGGCAAAATGATTGGCGAGATGGCCAGCTGGGACGGTGGTTACATTCCATTATTCCTAATGTTTCTTTGCGAGTGTGGTGGTATGGTCTGGATGTAAGTCGCAATTTCATTCGCGTGATGTCAAGACTTATGTCCAACCATTACTCGCTAGACGCGCATTTACACAGGATTAACCTCGCGTTGAGCAATGTTTGTACTAAGTGCGGTTCCGGTTATGATGACATCGACCACGTAGTTTGGCAATGCCCGGATAATGACGCCTCCAGAGCGCTACTTTTGGATACCCTTGAGGCCCGAGGTAGACAACCCTTTGTTCTTGTAAGAGATGTGTTGGGGACCCGCGATGTCACATACATGGGATGTATTTTCGACTTTCTTCGCTCTGCTGGTATAAAAGTTTAATTTGCTTGTGTTTTCTTCTCCAGTTTTTTTTTCTCTGTTTTGTCCTCTTTGTGTTACCAAGCTGCTCCTGGCCATCCGGAAAACCAAGTCCCACAACAAGTTGGTACCAACACCACAAGGCACCGAATACGCTAGCAAGATGCGATTCACCCCCGGATGAGCAGCAGTGAAACCTTTG
Source organism: Aedes albopictus (assembly GCF_035046485.1). Lineage (NCBI taxonomy): Eukaryota > Metazoa > Arthropoda > Insecta > Diptera > Culicidae > Aedes > Aedes albopictus. The sequence continues at coordinate 416,363,434 of NC_085138.1, read as the reverse complement.
GCCCAATCCTTACCCTGTCCATCCCTCAAAATGTGACCTTCTAACCTCGAGCTGCCACGAGTACCCTGGCTTCCACCCATTACTAACAGATATCATTAAAAAGTTATTACTCTGTATAATGTATACTATTAAGTACAAAGAAAGATCCTCGGCTCCGTAAAGCGTTATACGCGATTGAGCCCCAAATAAACGAACTAGATAAAAAAAAAAAAAGACTCCCAGCATGTGATAGCAAACGTTGTTCAAATTCTCCTGTAGAACGGGTTGATCTCACACATTTACACCTCCAGCCGTATACGAACATCCAACCTATTGCAGTGTGTTGGGGCGTTCATATATGAGAGCTTGCTCAACAGAAAAAGTTGAACTACGGGGCGGTGTGCTTGTTTTGCTTCTCGTCCGCTTCACGATGGGTGTTTGGGCGACTGTTTATAGTGGCGGGATGGGTGGTACGCACCAGATTTTTTGTTCCAACGGAGATGCAATGTATTGAAGTCTTGAAAAAACATTTTTTTCAAGTTTCTGTGTTAAAATTTAATCCATAACCTTTAAGTTAAATTTAAATGGCTTAGAATGGAATGGTGAAACAATTCTTATTTATTTTCTTCCAAATCGAATACCTGTGCAATGAACTGGTTGAACACGCCGACGAGACGCCTCTGTATAAATAAATTAATATCGACTTACACTGCTCTATTTTCTATTTTTCTTTTTCAGGTATGTTCTTAATAGACGCTATAGCCAATAAAGCAAAAAGAACTTTCTTTTATTCGATGGAAAATGTGGTATGTAAATAAAATTCCAACTTTATTTTCACTGATAATGCATTTGATCCAAACAAACTTCTTAAACGTCTTCATCTTCTTGGCGTAACTTCTCAACTGGGTTAAAGCTTGTTTCAATGGGAACAACAAAATGATTACGGGTAGTGTTATTTTGAAACAATGATATTTGTAACAACGTTTATTAAAAAGTTGTTAAAATAACAAAAACTCTGACAAAACCCCCTCCAATAGAAAAACACAACAAATTGTGATATAATTTTAACAAAATTGTATCAAACTTTGTTAAAATGAACGTGCTTCTTTATATGAAAATTATAATAAGTTTTGTTATTCATTTCAGAAAAAAATAATTGTTATAAGTTTGTTATAAATCTCTTGGCTCGCGTAGAGCCTCGTGTTCCTGTTGTAAGCATCACCAAGCGTTAAACCATGTCATGCCATAAGGTGAGGGTTCGATTCCCGCTCCGAGTGACGAAATCTTATGCAAGAAATGTTTTTTTCCTTGAGCTCGTAATGTGTGTCATATCCGTTGTCTAGTGCTAAATTTCGTTCAGCCTGTAAAGCCTCTGGCTGAAAACGGTGTCCGTGTCTTTTAAATCCTTCAGAAATTCAGTAAGTCCTAAAATTAAAAACATAATTCTGTTGAAATGAAACGAAACTCAGTCTGCACAAATTTATTGGCATTGTGTATTTAAATTGACCCTCAGAATAGTCATTTGAAACGCAAGCCGTCTTTTAGAGTAGTTTCTTCAGCGAATTTTGGTAAATATTTCAACAAAAAATCATTCAGTGATAAACATTTTTTAATATTTTAACATTTTCATTTTTCTTCAATGATACTTTGAGAAACTCCTCCACGGATTATTTCAAAAATTCTCCATTCTTCTATTTCTCAATTTCTATTTCACATTTTTTTTGCTGGGTTTATTCTGGAATATCTTCAATTTTTTTTTTAGAATTTTCCTGAGTTTCCTGCAGAAAATCTTATACATCTTATTCCAGCAAAAATGTATTTCAAGATTACTTCTAAACCCTTCAAAAGATTACCTCAGCTATTCCTATAGAAAATCCTGTATAAATCCCTTAGAAATCCTTCCAAAGATTCCTTCTGAAATTTTTTCTAATATTTTTAGAATATTGTTCATAGATTTCTTTAGAAATTTGATCAAAATTTCCTTTAGAAAGTCATCTATAGATTTCCATAGAGAGAAGAAAGGTTCAATATCGCTTAGAAAATCTTCCATCGATTCCTTCGGAAATTGTTTCATGTTCCCTAGGGATTGCACCATAATTTTTTGCTAAAATTTACCTAGAAAACCTTTCATAAATTTCCTCATAAATTCCTGCAGAAAACCATATATTAGGAATTCCTTCAGAAATTTCTCTAGGTATTCTGTTAGAAAATCTGCCAATTATTTTATGCAGAATTTCTCCAAAGGATTCTTTTGAAAGCCATTCATATTTTCTTTCAGAAATTTCTTAGTGATTCCTGCATAAATCCTTCAACGGATTTTTTTAGTATCCTCAAGACATTCCTCAAGCAACTTTTGCAGAGATTCCTTTAAACATTCTTCCAAGTATTCTTTCAGAAATTTTTCAAGTGGTTCTCCACAAACTTTTTGAAGCATTGTTTCAGGTATTACTTTACGAACTACTCCAGGAATTCCTGCAAGAATTACTATATGAATTCCATAGGAAATTCTTATTGAAATGTGTCTCGGATTTTCATATGGACCGGATATTGAAGCAGAATTTCGTTAGAGATAAGTACCGGCATAATTTCATTCATCAATTACACCAAGAATTCTTCCATAAATTCCAACAAAAACTCATACAGAGATTTCTTCAGGAATTCCTTATCAATGTTCGTTCATGCTTTGCCTAATGATAACTGAAAATTTTCTTACAGATCTTCTGGGAAATACTTAGATTAAACTTCATAAGGAACCTTTGGTACAGATATTGGGAAATTCTGGTAAAACCAATTGAACTAATTCCTTAAATTGGTAAAATAGATCGTTTGAGATTTCCTTAAAACATCTGAATCCAATGTAGTATATTTTTTAACAAAATTCAGTGGAACAGAAAATCCAGAAAAGAAAAAGAGGGAAAAATAAGTAAGATGTCTTGAAAAAAATTATGCAATGATTCGGAAATGTCAACCCTCAAATATTTTTACATATTCGGATTTCTCGTAAAATTTCCAATAAATTTAATCTGTTGAAAAGTTAGTTTTCATTGAAAAAGTATGTTGAAAATGGGAATGCGTAGCGTGACGTTCCAACGTTGTAACGTCACGCTACTAATGAAAAAATGGTGTGATTTTGAGACAGTTGCGAAGGTAAGCCGTATTGTTTGGCGAAAAAAGTGACGCGAGTGTGGAGTAGATGCAATGAGGCTCTCGGGTTTCATTGTCCGAAGTGAAAAGTGGAGAAAGTTTAATGCCCATTGAGTAGCCAATGGTCTATTGTCTTCGGTGCAGACAGCCGACGAGGTGGATCTGGGTGAGATCATTCTGATTTTTTTCTGTATATCCTAGAAAGAGTCGAGATATTTTCGCCAATGCGGTTTCTTGAAACTCCTTTAAAACCACCTAAATTCCAGTAATATCTACAAATTTATCTAGTAGTTTTGATATTGGCTTGATATTAAAGCGATAAAAATATTAGGAAAGAATAATTCGTAAAAGAAAATTATTTAGATAAATAATACATGGTTGGTCAAAGAACCTCAACGCCTGATCACAAGCATCACACGAGACTACCCTGATGGCGCACATGCTCTGGGAGTGCGTGTGTAGTTCTTATATGATCAAAAGCAGTCATTTAAGAAATGCATATGCTCTTGTATAACATTTGTGCTACTCAGCACGGGTAGAAGAAAATAACAAACGAAGATCAATTTTTTCCATAAAAATGAAAAGCTGAATGGCAAAATTTGTTATTGGTTTGTTGGGAATAAGAGCTAAAAGAACAAAAATAATAACTGACTTTGTACCGGAAAGTAACTCAATAATAATCAATTTTATCCTTATAAGAACAAACCAAGGACAACATATTTCAAAATAGAGAATAAAAGAATAAGTTATTATCGAGTTATTGAGAACAAAGTAAGTACAAAATAGTTATTTCAAAAACGATAAACTATAGTTATGATGTTTGTTCTTATGATTTAAAAAACTGAATTGTAAGTTTCGGAATGTTTTGTCCTTGGTTTGATCTTATAATAACAAAATTTGTTATTATTTCCTTTTTTCTGGGACAACTACTAATTATTTTTTGTTCTTTTAGCTCTTATTCCTAACAAATCAATAACAAAATTTGTTCTTCAAATAACTCATCAATAACAAAACGAGTTATGATTGTCAAATATGCCATTGGGATGTTGTTTTATTTAGGATACTATGGTTACATATTTTGTTATTATTCAGTTATTAATTGTTATTTAATAATGACTCAGAAATAACAAATTTTGCAATCATGGTATTTTTTGTTCTTAATGAGTTATTTAGTTTAATTCATAAATGACATAAGTATGATAATATGAGATATGATGGCAAGATTTGTTATTATGTTGTCCTTGGTTTGTTCTTTGCCTCTACCCGGGTACCCGAGTACAGTAATTGCATGTATGATTTGGTAAGTTGTTTAAAATTATCAAGATCATTATGGCTATACAGTGTACGGAAGATTCAACGTTGTTTTCAAACACCTTCAGTCGACTTTCAGGCGGTCAAGTTAAGTGATTACGCAAAAAAAACAATAAGTGACAAATATCCCGGATAGAGCGAAGTAGGAAATGAAGGGCAAATTTTACCAATAAAATAGAATATTTGATTAGCAAATTTTAATATTAGTTTGTTTGAAATAAGAGTTAAAATAACACAAATAATATCTAAATTTCTATGGCATAATAACAAAAGAATAACTGATTTTGCCATTGTAAAAACAAAATAATAGCAAAAATAATGTCAAAATAATAACATATTTTAATATTATCGTAAAGTATGTTATTGTTTTGATATTATGGCTGACAGTGTGATAGTAATATTTGTTGTTATTATGTTATTATACTATTCAATAATAACTCGTCAATTACAAGTTTTACAATGATAGCCTGTTTTGTTATTTATGTGTCATCATAAGACATTCATAAAAAAAACTAAAGAATTGCAAATTTAGATATGACGACAAAATATGTTATTCTTTAGTTATTGATTTGTTATTCATCTCTAACCAGGATGTAATGTAAGTTTTGAAAGTATTTTGTCACAATACGGCGCGGATTAAGTGAGGCGTTTGCACGGAGTACCTACATAAGGCACAAAACCATGGAGCAGGGGCCCTGTAGCGACGAAGAAATGTTTGTTTGCAGGACCGAGTTGGTCGCCTCTGACATGTAAATTCAGAATTAGAAAATCGCGTGGATCAGTTAGTTTTCACGGTTAAGTAAACGATTAATGCGCTGACGCGTTTGATATTGAACGACCATTGACGTATGTGTCTTACTCTAACTATTGTGATTGCCGCCCCTATCGCGACCAAATAAATCTTAAACGTGATGAAGACCGCAACGTGTATTTCCATATAACTAGAGGATCATATCACCTACCAAAGGTGGCACCAAGATCCACATATTTCCCTACCCTACTAACAAATACTCCTTCCCGTGACAACTAGGGGGATGCTGTGGATTTCACGGTTTCTAGAAGCTACGTTTATCGAACTAACATTCCTTTCCTTTCCCGATGACCGCAAGGACATGGCCGGCGCCGTTATTGGCTTAAAAATGTTGAACTCTCGAATTGTGCACATTGAGAATGGTTAGCTAGTCCCAAGCTTTCACATTCATTGGTTCCCTGTGCAACTTCGATTGTTCTGGTCAATCAGGGAGTATGTAGTAACTACAATGTGTACGGTTATCTTTGCTTTGCTTTGCCATCTTGGATTTTGGGATCTTGGAAATTCTGGTCACAATGTTTGGACTCAGGACATTTTTTCCATACCAAATATATACAAAATGCATGTTTTAGAGGCAAAACTCATTATCACTGCCGCCGTCTTGAGTTTTGGGCCGCCATCTTAGATATTTTGGTCACCATATTTGGACTCCGCAATTTTTTCCTACCAAATATACCCACATTGCATAGATTTTGAGCCCAAAACTCCATGAAATAGCAGCCATATTTGGTTTTGAACCGCCATCTTGAATATTGTTGTCCCCATTTTTGGACTTTGGTCATTTTCTCTAGGCGCTGTCCATAAACTACCCAGACTCATTTTTGACCTTCTCAGACCCCCCATTCCATTGCAGAGTTTTGTCCATACAAAAATTTCGAAATTTGGCAAAGAGACGAACCAGCCAAGGGCTGAAAGTCTCTCTAATAAAGACAAATCAATCAATCAATTCGAAATTTGGCCAAAACCCCACCTCTCGCCTCCTTTCGAGTCTACGTGGTTATGGATAGGCCCCTTTGCCAAATATACGCATATTAAATGGTCTTAGAATCTAAACTCCTTAAAACAGCTGTCACCTTGAATTTTGAGCCGCCATCTTTAATATTTTGGTTCCCGTTTTTGGACTCCGGACATCTTCCCCATACCAAAAATAACCATTAGAGTGGGTCAACGTTGTATGGAGAAACTTTAAATTTGATCGTATCAACCCGGAACAAAGCTTTTTCAATCTATATTAGCGCCCAAAACAACTGTGCAAAATTTGGGAGCGATTGGTTGTGTCCCCGTATTCCGCATTGCGATTGAAATTTGTATGGAAGTTAGTATGGGAAAACGTACTTTTTTGCATTTTACTCATAAGTTGTATTCTCTTGTCTAATACCATATAACTAATGACGTTGAAGTATAGCCTAGGATATGCCAAAAAAACTTTGCCGAAGACCGCGAAGTGATCCGACGCTTGTGAAAAAAGTTATTCGCCTGGTAACTTAGGCCAAAAATTGAGATTTTATTATTGATGTTATTCTTTTACATGTTAAACGTTAAGCCCCACTGGGCAATTTGTACGTCATAACTTTTTTCACAAGTGTCGGATCACTTCGCGGTCTTCGGCAAAGTTTTTTGGCATATCCTAGGCTATACTTTAACATCATTAGTTAGATTGTTTTAGACGAAAAATTTCAATTTATGAGAAAAATGCAAAAAAGCACGTTTTCTTATACTAACTTCCATACAAATTTCAATCGCAATGCGGAATACGGGGAAGCAACCAATCGCTCCCAAATTTTGCACAGTTGTTTTGGACGCCGAAAGGAATCGGAAAAGCTTTGTCCTAAAAAATCGACTTTGTTGACCCAGTCTAATACCCATATTGCATGATTTAAGAGTCTCAAACTCCTTCAAACAGCCGCCTCTTCTAGCTGTGGACCGCCATCTTGGGTTTTAAGTCGCCATCTTGAGTTTTTGGCTGACATCGTGTTTTTTTTTAGTTTCCATTGATGATTTTCGCCTAAAATTCGACAATCATGCTAAAGTTTACAAAATTCGGCACAATTTGATGTGTCACTTGATTTTGTTTCCTCCGCTGTTGGGGAAATTAAGCCACTGCGCCCAATAATCTGAACTTTTGTCGCATAATAGAATTCGGTTCAGTTTTAGACATGACCAGTTCTTCGGTGCTGGTCTGGATAATTAAAATGGTCATAACTTTAGAACGCCTTGACCGATCCGAACCATTATCAATGGCAAACAATGCGGTGAAATTCCAGTTCGATTCGAGCTATAATCCGTAAAATCGTCCAATGGGAAGTGCCTTAAAAGTGAGTGAACTTTTTTTGCGCACGGACATACATACATACACACATACAGAAATCATCTCTATTCGTCGAACTGAGTTGATTGGTATATATGACTCGACTCTTCGATCCTTCTATAGAAAATTCGTTTTTTGAGTGAACATATAGCCATTCAGTACACTTTGGTGTACGAGAGAAGCAAAACAATAAAAAGTGGCCACAAGTCACGAACGAAAAAAAAGTGCATTCCAAAAATTTCAACGATTGAAACTTATGAAATCACTTTCTCAAAAAAAAAAAAATTCGGCGAATTCGGGGAAAACTTTTTTAGGCCTTTCTTTATGAATGTTCTCAACCGTAGAAGATGTTGCGGAAAACTTTTTTATTTCTGAGAAAATTTATTTTGATTTCTTAAAAAAAAACTTTGTTTCTACGATGCTTCGTTCTTGAGTTATGATTCTTCATTGAAAGTAGTGTCAGGGGAGAGCAAAAAAAATCCATCTAAGTTTTCCGGGAAAATAGGTGCCCCTGATTTTTCTCAAGTTTTTATTCATATATGAACCCTTCCTGTGGAAAAAGTTTCATGAAAATTTGAGACCATTCGGCCCGAACCCGTACAATAATAAAAAAAAATCCCTTAGGCTGATTTGTTTTACCCTCACATTAAGGGTACTGAAAAGATTGCGTTTCTGAAGGCACGATTGGATGCTGAAGACACGTCAGGTTAGATCAATTTCCATCTGAAGCGGTCCAACAAAAGGATTTTCTTTACTTGAGATATGGGGTAATGATCGTGTTTCACAATTTTCATACCTGGCTGGGTCATCAGTGGATAGTGGGGTTAATTAAGAACACACATAAAAACTGAAATGTTTTCAAGTAAAATCTTGCCGAAGGGGATTTTTTATTATCGTACAAATTGGTACGAAGGCTCTCGGAACCTTTTTTTGTGTGGGTGAACAAAAATTAAATTCGCCTGATTTTTCGTAAAACTCCACTGGCATGCACAGAATTTCGACTTTCATTACTCAAGAACACAGCATCGTAGACATAATGTTTTATTTTGTGAAATTTTTAGCAAATTTTCTCAGCATTCCAAGAAAAAAAATACAAAATGAAAATGTTTCTTTTTAACAAAATTCTCCACTGTTGAGAAAAATGGGTAGAAAAGCAGAAAAATATATACTAGGTCCGAAAGGATTCCACAAAAAAAAATGTTGGAAGGAAATTTTATAAGCTATATTCTGCAAAAGTTTGAAGATGTTTTGTCTTTCGATTTTCAGTTTGACCAATTTTGTGGAATTTTCCAAATGTGAGTGGATTTTTGACCGTCATGGTTATTAATTTTCACAAAATTTCGACCTAAAACGTTTAAAGAAAACATTTGTGATTTGTTGAATCAAAGCGAGCCCTGAAGAGGGCCCCAATAAGGACCGAAACGTTGGCAAAGATTTTAAAGAATCAACGCAAGGTTTCTTTGACTGTAATGCCGAAAAATGTCCACAAATAAATTTAAAATATTTATAAACTTTTCCTAGTTTTATATATACCATAAATAATTTTGAGTTCTAATTTTTTGTCGATCCCACTGTTTTATGTCCATCTCCTTCTACGGAAAAGGAAAATCTCCTGCCGAGTTCGGACAAAATGCATGAAAATTTCAACAATGGTTCCCTTTCCTTGCCCCTTGAAAGACCAAAGAATACAGTTTCCCCCCGAAACAAGTGATTTATTGCACGAGGTCATGGTTGGTTGTTGGGTTGTGTTGTATTGTTCGGTACCGGCCGCTGCTCAAAGGGATTCCTTCATCACTTAGGGATACACGAGCACGAGGGCAGAGTTTTGTTTTCGCGCAGGGGAGGGGAGAATTTGTTCGTGTACCCGTTGAGTGAGGAAATCTTCTTTAGAATGAGAAACTGTTTTGCTTTCTTCATATTTCGGGGAACGTGGGAAAACGGAATCTCAGCAGCAGAAGCTGCCGAGGCGAGGTATATTATTCATCCAACACGATTGTATGACTGTGTTTAGCTGAATTGTGGGTGGAAGATGGGGTATTTCATGTAATAATAAACCAGGGCCAGTGCCCTATTCCAAATTTATGAAAGGTTCCAGCGCTGATGAGAGTTCTGTACGTTGATGGATGGACCATTCTTTGTACGATCTCGATGATAACAAATGATGCTTGGAAGCATCTCGACACGATGAATAAAAGCTTTGCCACAATTGGACATGAAATTGTTAGGTTATACTTAGATGGTTTGGAAGAGGCTGTACAAAGGATTTTTAAGCGTTTGAAGTAAAAAGATGACATAGACGAACCTAGAGTCAAAAACATGGAGAAAACTATGAACGGTTCTCTACGTCATTCAGGTGCTCATCGTAGTGCTGCTTCCACCTTTCAATAGCTTAACGTTTGTCCGTCAGGAGTCTTCCGACTCAACTCCTACAGAGCCTTTGCGAGCATCTGCTGTAACTCAGGAGAATCTCCAAAAGTTCTTCAATATTAATTTAAATACTCTATTCCATGCTTATGAAAATTATGATAATAATTCATGTTGAATATCATTTTCTGCTGACGTCTCGGTCGAAAAACACTTCACTTTTGGAACAAATTCTCAATTTTTATCGACATGAAAACAACCGGCCCGGTCCCAGAACGACGAACCAAACCGGAACACCTCGACCTTTTCCATTGTAACGACGAGAGCCCCGAATAGGCAAATGGCAGCCAAACCTAGAAGCACCAGAACCAGGCAGCCTACAAGGCCACCACTCGGTTCAGAAACAAAAGACCATTTTCGGAACGACTCCTACATACTACGGACGGCACGATAAGAACTTGTGGAAATTCAAACGACTTTGCACTCTTCCGTTCACAGAGATACCGAGACAGAGAGTTTCCCGGCCAGGCCTCCACTGGGTGTAGGCAAAAAAGTGGTCCATCAATTATCCTCGCACCACGGAGTTGGAATTGGCCGAGGCAGCAAGACCTCTCGGGGTTATTATCGCCAAGTGTTGAGTCTTAACTTTTTCTGCGGAGGGGCGCGCGATGGATGTGGCGGAGGGAGCGAGGGCGACTAAATTGCTGATGGGGCTTGTCGTTCTTGTGAAGTCAGCACGAGGGCCGAACGACCGAACGACCAACCAGCTGAGCCGTGTGGATGGGGGATTCAGTCAACTTCTGTACGCAAAGTGGCCGTACTCGTGTCCTAATGGTAATTGAAAGGCAGGTAGTTTGATGAGCCCATAAAATGTAACAAATAATTTCAATAATATTTCAATCTATCGTGGATGGAAAAGATGAATTGTTCGTAACGAAGGTCCCAGGGCTATTAGTAGTTGTGTTTGCTATCATACTTCTAATAAACATTAACAAAAACAATATAAAATGAAAAAGACTGAGAAGAACCAAAAGTGCTTCAACTCTTCGTTTTGATTAGGATGAAAAAAGAGCTTCTTCCTGAGCAATAGAAAAGATCTACTTATAAAAATCATTATCATGCTTGTTTTTTTTTATTTAATTTGCATTGAACACCCTGTCTTAAAATTTGTTAAATGCATGATGATTTCATACTATCTCAAAAACTTGCTGCCTCATAATAGAAACGTCAACATCAGTGTACGGAGCTTATAGTGGAAAATTCTTGAACTGTTTCACTGCCTCCCTTGCACTAGCAAGTTTCTACGGTCGAATCTACCTAATTATGGCCGGACTGCATTGGAACCCTGCCTGGAAATCGTCTAGTTTGTCTCCCTCAATTATATCGGGTGGCTGAGCACATTCAGTAGCCTCCCCGATTCAACGTTGCTTGTTTGCTTAGGACGGACGGGGTAAAGTGCAAGCCAAACTGGAAAGTTTAGAAAAGCTCCGTTGGCGAATGCCGAAGAATGGGTGCCGGTCGGTAATTTATCATAAAGTCGTGCTTCGATTTCCCCCTCGTCGTCAGTCATATAAACACAAGTCGTTCGATAAGATTTGCGCGTTTCTGAAATAAGCTTCAGAAAGGCGTTTTTTGCGTTCGGGAACATTGAAAAGGTACCGTTGACTCTTGCTGATTCCCAAGTGGAAAAGAATAACAAAAGGAGATCAAGTTAGGTTCTTGATAAGTTTTCAAAATGTTTACCTTATTCTTGAAGATTATTGGCAATGTTCCTTGAGTTTCAAACACAATTTTCAAGAAATTTCTCTAAGGTGCTGCTCAAAAACCACGTATACCATATCATGAAATCATGCAGATAAAGGGAATGCTAGAGTTAGTGCAGATTTACATGAGATATTATGTAAATTTACGTTCCAATCGTGTAAATTTCCACTAATAGTCACGTAACTGGTTGGAGTCCATGATGGTTAGCGGAAATTCACACGATGGTCATGTAATTTAACATTATATCTCATGTAAAAGCGCACTTGTTCTAGTATTCCCTTTATGTGCATGATTTCTCGCTGAATTTCACATGAATATTTTTTTCTGTGTGGTTTATGAACGGCCCCTAATGATATTGTTTATGTTTTATTTAAAGACAATATGATTGATGGCTTTTCGAGACCTGATAACTATTTCTGACATCCAGGATTGTTTTCGAATCATTTTTATTATTTCTAGAGCTAATATATTGAAAACGTTCCGAAGCCACCACCGGTGTATAAATTCATGTTTGTTAATGGTTGGGAAAATAAGGTAAGGTAAGGTAAGGTAAGGTAAGGTAAGACGTTTCGCATAAAAACATCTAATATAATCAGAACGGCGGATAACTAAATACCCGATCCTACTGGATATTGAATGTAATACCGAGATTTTTTTTTCAAGAGTTCGTCAAGAGATTCCACCATAGATTCCTTTCAGATTCTTTTCCACGGATCTTTTCAAAGCCTTCTTCATGAATTTATTTAGAAATTCCTCTCTCTGGATTCTAGAAAAACCACCAGGAATCAAGATTTTTTTCTAGAAACCTTCCGTGCTTAAGAACTCAGCTCCTCATAGTAATTCTAACAGAAATTTCTACAAAAAATGTCCCATTGATAAAATACATCACGAGAAAAAATGTCCAATTTAAACCCCCAATCAATGGTGAACTTTTTGTAAGGGACTTCTAACATACTTTGCTGATCATTCCTTCCTTCTCAAAACATGACGTAATTTTTAGACGTTTACCCTTCAGAAATGTTTTCAGGAATTCCTTCATAAAGTAATACAAGGATTCTAGCAGTAATTTCTCAATCGGTTTCCTCAAACAATAATTCAGGGATTCTTCAACAAGTTGCAGAAATGCAGGGATTCCTTCATGAGTTCCTCTAGGTATTCTAGGTATTCTAGGTATTCTAGGTATTTTCTCGGAAATTGTTCAAGGATTTCTTTCAATGATGTATTAGAAATTGTTTCAGAAAACTTTCCCAGAAACTATAAAATAAATTCTTTTGGATAGTTCCCAAGGGGTTTTCCTATTATATTTCAAAGAATGATTTTTTCCAGAATTTACTTAAGAACTCAAACTAAATGAATTTTTCCAGAATTTACTTAAGAACTTCATCCGTGTACTCTCTCAAAAAACCCTAGAATTTTGATAGAAAAATTCCTGAATCCTCTTATTTATAATAAATTCCTAAAGGAATTTCATTGAGGGTTTCTCAAACAATGTTCCCATGCATTACTCAATTTTTCAACTTCTTCATCAACTCCTTCTAGGATTTCTTCTAGAATTTCCTTAAAATTCTTTCAGGTATTTTCCAGGGTTTTCTGTTTATTCCAAAATCCTTTAAGGATTTTTTCAGATGTTCCACCACGGATTGTTTTTGAAACTTCTTCAAGAATTCCTCCAGAAATATCTCCAGAGCTTTCTTCAGTAGTTTAAGGATTTCTTTCGTAAATATCAGTAAGGGATTTCAATAAAAAATCACCTTGAGCTTTTCCATAAATTCTTCAGCTATTATTTAGTATTTTTTTTTTCAAAGGCTTCCCCAGGAATCCCTTGGAAAACTTTTGTCAGGGATTACTGAACACATTTCTAGAAGTTTTCTTTTTGATACTGCTCCTGCGATGCCTTCAGAAATATGTCTTAGGATTCCTTCAGAAATTCCTCTAAAAATTCATTCACATATTCTTTCAGATTTTACAGAAGTACTTCATGAAATTATTCAAAAAAATACTGGAGAAACTTTTCAAGGATTCCTTGAAGGATTTCCTACAGGAATTCCAGGAGATAACTCTGGAGATCCTAGGATTTTTTTTTGAATATTACCTGACGAGAATCCTGAAAAAAATCTCTGAAGCAATTCCTGAAGAATTCTTTTTGTAGGAATCTCTGAAGAATACCTGGAGGAAACCCTTCTGGAAAAAAATCATCGAGAAATTTTATGAGAAACTTTTTGAGTAATTCGTGGAAAAATTCCTAAAGAAATTTCTGGAAAAAAAAATCCCTGAAGAGGTTTCTTGAGGACTTTCTGAAGTAAATATCGGAAAAAATCCTGAAGGAATCTTTGAAATAATTTCTGCAGGAATCTGAGCAGAAACTGCTGACAAAGGTATTAGAAAAGATCTTGAAAAAAAGACACGGACACGTTCTATGCTTCCAGTGAGCTTTTGGCTCTTTGAAGGAAGCACGACACTAGACAACGGACTAGCATGCAACGCCCAGTGGCACAGCCGAAAACTTTTCCTGACAGCTGCGGCGGGAATCGAACCCGCGCTCCTCAGCACGATGCGACTAAGAGCTTGGTGACCCTAGCCACACGACCACCGAGCCGCACAAATCTTGAATAACTCTTTGTATGCATTTCTGAAAGGATTCTTGGAGTATGTTTTACTTCTGGAAGAGTTAATTATTGTCTGGAAATTGTCTGACAGCGGAAGTGGACAAAAATCCCTGAAACATTTTCTCAAATAATCGCTAGAGGAATTTTCGTAGAAAACCCCACATAAATTTGAATCAAATCTGGAAGAATCCTCGAAGAAATCACTAAAAGTAATAAAAAATTCATGTTTCGAAGGATTCTCTAAAGGAATGCCTGGAAATCTGGAGAATGCTCTGCAGTAAATCAATGAAGAATTTCTAGATGTCCCTTACAAAAAAAATTCTGCATGTTATTTATGGAAGAATCCCTGAAGATTCCTGAAGCGTTCCGGAAAAACTGCTTAAAAAATCCCTGAAAAAAGTTTCAATAAATTCCTAGAGAATATTCCTGGAGGAATATAAGATAAGCTTCTGAGAAACCCCCTGAAGGAACTTCTTGAATAATCTTTTAAGAACTTTCTAAAGGAAATTGCAAAGTGATGCCTAAGAGATTCTCCGTAATAATTCCGGAAAGAAACCTTTCGAGGAGCTCCTACAAGAATTTCAGAAAACATTCCTGTAAATAAAATCTGAATTTCTGAAGAAATCGCTGGATATAATTCGGGATCAACACTCGGAGAAAATCTGGAGAATTTCATGCAAGAATTTTATGAGAATTTACCGAAAAAAAAACTCGAGTTATCTTTGATGAAACTTATAAAAAATTAGCTGGAGGAAATTCCCTGCAATATGTTCAGGAATTCCTTCAGGAATTGATTTTTTTTGAAGTGATGGCTAAGTTAAAAAATGGAGAAACGCCAGGAGGAAAATTCTGAAGAATTTCTGAAAAAATTTCTTACAGAATTCCGGGAAAAATATTTAAAAAAATCCTGAAGGAAATTGCAAAGGAACTCCAGGAGGATTCTTTGGAGGAATTCTGGCTGAAATCATGAAAAGGGTTTCAGAATTCTTTGTGAAAAGAATTGAGTAATTTCTGTAGGAATCTCTAAGCACTTTCTAGAGGTAGACTCTATTTACATTAAACAATGCTGAATTTTGAGCTACTGGACGATAGAAATGTTCCACGCATAAGGTTCAATGTTGAAGCAATTTCAGAATATTAAAGCAACAGACAGACAGACAGACAGACAGACAGACAGACAGACAGACAGACAGACAGACAGACAGACAGACAGACAGACAGACAGACAGACAGACAGACAGACAGACAGACAGACAGACAGACAGACAGACAGACAGACAGACAGACAGACAGACAGACAGACAGACAGACAGACAGACAGACAGACAGACAGACAGACAGACAGACAGACAGACAGACAGACAGACAGACAGACAGACAGACAGACAGACAGACAGACAGACAGACAGACAGACAGACAGACAGACAGACAGACAGACAGACAGACAGACAGACAGACAGACAGACAGACAGACAGACAGACAGACAGACAGACAGACAGACAGACAGACAGACAGACAGACAGACAGACAGACAGACAGACAGACAGACAGACAGACAGACAGACAGACAGACAGACAGACAGACAGACAGACAGACAGACAGACAGACAGACAGACAGACAGACAGACAGACAGACAGACAGACAGACAGACAGACAGACAGACAGACAGACAGACAGACAGACAGACAGACAGACAGACAGACAGACAGACAGACAGACAGACAGACAGACAGACAGACAGACAGACAGACAGACAGACAGACAGACAGACAGACAGACAGACAGACAGACAGACAGACAGACAGACAGACAGACAGACAGACAGACAGACAGACAGACAGACAGACAGACAGACAGACAGACAGACAGACAGACAGACAGACAGACAGACAGACAGACAGACAGACAGACAGACAGACAGACAGACAGACAGACAGACAGACAGACAGACAGACAGACAGACAGACAGACAGACAGACAGACAGACAGACAGACAGACAGACAGACAGACAGACAGACAGACAGACAGACAGACAGACAGACAGACAGACAGACAGACAGACAGACAGACAGACAGACAGACAGACAGACAGACAGACAGACAGACAGACAGACAGACAGACAGACAGACAGACAGACAGACAGACAGACAGACAGACAGACAGACAGACAGACAGACAGACAGACAGACAGACAGACAGACAGACAGACAGACAGACAGACAGACAGACAGACAGACAGACAGACAGACAGACAGACAGACAGACAGACAGACAGACAGACAGACAGACAGACAGACAGACAGACAGACAGACAGACAGACAGACAGACAGACAGACAGACAGACAGACAGACAGACAGACAGACAGACAGACAGACAGACAGACAGACAGACAGACAGACAGACAGACAGACAGACAGACAGACAGACAGACAGACAGACAGACAGACAGACAGACAGACAGACAGACAGACAGACAGACAGACAGACAGACAGACAGACAGACAGACAGACAGACAGACAGACAGACAGACAGACAGACAGACAGACAGACAGACAGACAGACAGACAGACAGACAGACAGACAGACAGACAGACAGACAGACAGACAGACAGACAGACAGACAGACAGACAGACAGACAGACAGACAGACAGACAGACAGACAGACAGACAGACAGACAGACAGACAGACAGACAGACAGACAGACAGACAGACAGACAGACAGACAGACAGACAGACAGACAGACAGACAGACAGACAGACAGACAGACAGACAGACAGACAGACAGACAGACAGACAGACAGACAGACAGACAGACAGACAGACAGACAGACAGACAGACAGACAGACAGACAGACAGACAGACAGACAGACAGACAGACAGACAGACAGACAGACAGACAGACAGACAGACAGACAGACAGACAGACAGACAGACAGACAGACAGACAGACAGACAGACAGACAGACAGACAGACAGACAGACAGACAGACAGACAGACAGACAGACAGACAGACAGACAGACAGACAGACAGACAGACAGACAGACAGACAGACAGACAGACAGACAGACAGACAGACAGACAGACAGACAGACAGACAGACAGACAGACAGACAGACAGACAGACAGACAGACAGACAGACAGACAGACAGACAGACAGACAGACAGACAGACAGACAGACAGACAGACAGACAGACAGACAGACAGACAGACAGACAGACAGACAGACAGACAGACAGACAGACAGACAGACAGACAGACAGACAGACAGACAGACAGACAGACAGACAGACAGACAGACAGACAGACAGACAGACAGACAGACAGACAGACAGACAGACAGACAGACAGACAGACAGACAGACAGACAGACAGACAGACAGACAGACAGACAGACAGACAGACAGACAGACAGACAGACAGACAGACAGACAGACAGACAGACAGACAGACAGACAGACAGACAGACAGACAGACAGACAGACAGACAGACAGACAGACAGACAGACAGACAGACAGACAGACAGACAGACAGACAGACAGACAGACAGACAGACAGACAGACAGACAGACAGACAGACAGACAGACAGACAGACAGACAGACAGACAGACAGACAGACAGACAGACAGACAGACAGACAGACAGACAGACAGACAGACAGACAGACAGACAGACAGACAGACAGACAGACAGACAGACAGACAGACAGACAGACAGACAGACAGACAGACAGACAGACAGACAGACAGACAGACAGACAGACAGACAGACAGACAGACAGACAGACAGACAGACAGACAGACAGACAGACAGACAGACAGACAGACAGACAGACAGACAGACAGACAGACAGACAGACAGACAGACAGACAGACAGACAGACAGACAGACAGACAGACAGACAGACAGACAGACAGACAGACAGACAGATTCATTGTTATATATTTAGATACAGATTTTTTGGAAAACTTAATTATTTTAATTTTTTTTTAAGAAAAACAAGACTAAATTACCTTTGTATTTAAGACGATTTTTTCCTCAAAGACAGTAATTCGCTTCTACTCGGGTTACGCACTCATTTACCTTGCGGCAACCAGCAGCGAACCACGACAAATGAACACAACATTTTCACTGATAACAACTTCGGTTGGGTGCCCTCGCTTGGCTGGGTGGGTCTGGGTACCCTTGAAGCGTGTCTGGATCCGAGCGTGCGAAGCGAGTTTGAAGCCAGAAAAAAAAAAGAAAAATCCTCCCGAACCGGAGCAATCTTATTAATAAAGAAAGGATTTAATTTTGATAAGGATAATTTGATAAATAATGGAAATTGGCGGGCCACGACGTGGAGGATATGCCACGGCATGTCGTCGGTCGATTCCACTTAGGAACGACGACGACGGACGGGATAAGGCCGGTCGTAGGAGTAGCAGCTGGTTGGCTTTTCGGAGTATGTAGTTTGTTCTCATTTTTTTCCTCCTGCGCTTTCGGTTCATAAGGACGACGACGACGATGATGATGATCGTCATCATCATCACAGCAGTAGTGGAAGCCAACAACCATCACAAGTGGATTTGTTTGTTGAGCTCTAGGATTGCATCGCGATAAGCTTCGGAGTCGGTGGAGTCGACGAAGAAGACGACGACGGTTAAATTGTATACACAATCATCCAGTAAGCCATGCAGTAAGCGAATGAGTTAACTCATAGAGCCAAGCTCCTCTTTTCCCTAGCTAGAAGTGGGCTAAAACGTTGGGAAAATCTAGTAGGTATAGGGGGAGGGAAAATAAAATTCTCTAACAAAGTGTGCCATTGGTTGTTGGAAAAATGGAAGTCACGGTTGAGCTCGTGAAGTGGGTTTCTTTCGTTCGGGCTGCCGCTTTTTAATAAGAAAGATGGCTTCTACTTATATGCAACAGATGATTTTTTTTCTTTGAAATGGCAAACAGATGAAAAGTTATCGTTGGTAAGATTGCAGCTGAAGAGTGCAATATAGTTGTTTCCTGAATTTTCTGATAAAAATATAGAACTCAGAATTTGGTTTCATGAGATGATATCTTGCCGAGTTTCAGATTTGCTCAATAAAGGAAAGTAGGGTAAAATTGCCCTGGAAAAAATCAATAACTGGAATTAAAAAGAAATTACAATGACTTGGGGAATCATTTGTAGATTTAACTGACATTTTGCATGAACACTTTACTTCTGCAGCACTTAGGTTCCCTCCTTAATTTCAACTTAACTCTATTAAGATCACCTCTAATAACACCTGAGTGGATGGTTTAGCTTGCTATCCAATAAATTCTATTGCAACAAAAGCCACCTCATAACAAAAGCTCGGAAACTTTCAACGGTTTCTTTGGTATCTTGCATAGATGATAGATAGCTATCCGCTGACTGACCCAATCCACTTCACAAGAGAGCATCTGCATACACTATGCAGATTCCAAACTATCTACCCACAGCAGCAGCATCAACCAAGGCAGCTGGATTCTTTCCCACTTGTTTTTGTTTCATGTGGTCGGTCAGCAACCGAGGAGATGCTCCTCGAGAAGGATGTTCTTGTTCATCTTGTGATGCAGTCCGAGTGCAATATACCCCCGGGATCATTATTTTGACCTATTGCAGATGCCTTCTTTCTTTTCCGATTTGCGGAAAAGAAACGTGGCTTCATCTAGGTAGGTAAATCAGGTTTTCAAGCTTGGGTGGTTTAGTTTCGATAAAGTGCGGTTGCTGCTGCTGGGTTGCTGAAAAAGGTTCATATCATTGCAAACCGAAAATAGGGGAATACCAATCGGCACTAGGGTAAGTGTACCAATTATGGATGTAGTACCAATTCATCGCCATAGTTGATTTTCACCCTTTAACGATATATATCAACAATAAAAAAAATGTGAACAACAGATCACGTTCACAAACGATGGTTGCGCCCATTTAAAGTACACATTTTGCTCAAATTATGGTAGAAATAAATCATTTTCCTTAAAACTTCGGCTTCCTTGCACCCTTTTTCGCCATAGTGTACCAATTATGGCTAATCCCATAAGAAATGCATGCAAATAGTGCGAAAAGGAACCGAAGTTAAAAAATGTAGCCATAACTGGTACAGGGTTCCTATCATTGGCACACGCTGTAATAAATACTAAAAGTAGTTTTGGCTCCGTTTTTATATTTTTCCTGCAAAGTATGGAAACTAAACTGTCTTTTAACATATTGGTGGCATTCGTTGGTCTGCTCGTTATTTTTGTACAAATAATTTTCCTTAGGTAGTGCCATAATTGGTACAGGCACCCTACCCACCATGCACACGTACTGCTACGAAACACGAATGATTGAACAAGATTTCGTCCCTTTTGGCATTATAATCCTCTTTTGGGAAACGCTCCTCGAGCGGTGTGATATTGGCATGAGGAGCAGGTCATTGTCCGATTTGCTATCACACTCGTCTGATACCATGATACGCGTAGGGCTTTGTGCTTGTTCGTCCATTTTGATGATATTTTTTTGTATAATTGCAAGTGTAATAGGATATTTGTTCCCTTATTACGCATCTGGCTCTGATTTTGATCCTAACCCTAAGGAAAACTAAGGATTGAAGCTCTGTTTGTATTGTTTCTTATTTTTTGTATTTTTTTTTTTTTTGTTAGGGGTGAGTACGCAAGAAAACAAAAAGAACGACATCAATCGGTGCCGTAATCGCTTGTTTTCGAATAGGATGAATTTGGAGGCGTGAGATTACTTATGGCACTCGGACCCTTAATAACTAACGGAAACCATGAACGACTGTAAGCACAAAATTTCAAGATAACAAACTTTTAGCATATCCTTAAAAACTTCTATTGAGTTAATGATTGCTGACTAGCTGGATGACGTCAAAGGCAGAACAAACCTTACATGGTATCATCGAATATAAAAAGTTTCTACATAATGTAAAGAAAGATGTCTCGATGAACTTTGATTGCTTTAAATTCTCAACTACCCAATCAAAGTACCGCCAATAGAGGAGACATCAAGTCAAAATTGCCAAAAAAACAAAATTTAGGGGATTGGAATCCAAGGAATATATGTGAAAGAGCCCCAGTTCTCAGTACTTATATCAACTAAAATGCTCTGTCATTGATTGGCTCGATAGCTTAATTAGTAAAGCATTTGTCTTGAGTCGTGAGTTCAAATCTGAGCTGAGACTTTATCCCAATTTCATCAAATACAACCTATAATGCGCCAACCCCAACTGACACAAAGGAATATCTGAAATAGATCACGATGAAACTTCTGGATGAACCACTGGAGGAATTTCTGGAGGAATTTCTAGAAGAGAACCAGCAAGCATTCCTGGAGGAGTTCCGATTGAGATTCCTCCTGAAAATTCTGCTGAAAATATCCAAGTGTTTTCTCTCAGGCAGAGTTGTAAAAAAATGTCATTTGGTTTTTGGTCTATTTCACTGTGCCCAGCATGAAACGTTCATCGACGATATCGATATTTCACTATAACTAATCAGCATTATTGAAGGTATGTTCATGGATGGAAACTTGCATTAGAAATGGTAGAATTAGAAAATGTCATGACATTTTTTTTCATGACATTTCCGTTACATTTTACATCCCTTTTCTCAAGGTTCCTGCTGAGTTCTTTTAGAAATTCCTCCTGTATTCCTTTAGGTGTTTCTTCACGGATTCCTCTACGTAATCCTTACTTTCAGAAATTCTCGCAAGACTGGATTCACAACAAGAGTTGTCTCAGCAAAAGTTCATTGAGGATATTTAGCAGCATTCCTGAAGTACTGCCTGAAAGAATTCCGAAACGATTTCCTGAAAAATATCTATGCGAAATTTCTTAAAAGAATCCCTTAATAAAATTTCTCGAGAAATCCCTGGATAAATCATAGCAAGAATTGCTTGATGTATGAAAAATACCCGGAGGAATCCCAACAAGAATTTGTAAAAGTATTCAGAAACAAATTGGAGAAATCACTTGAAAAGTCGCAAGAAAAATTTGTGGAGGAGCAGAATTCCAAGGTGATTTCCCTGAGAAGCACTTGGAGGAGACCCTTTTGCAATTCAGGAATACCTGTTGCCTCCTGGGGTTTCCACAAGGACTCCTCTAAGAGTTCCTCTTAATATTCCTCCTGAAGTTCCTCCTCTTCAAATTTCTTCAGAATAGGCTGTCCCAAAAAATAAATCGATGTTCGAAAAGTCAAGGTGCTTAACCCTTAAATGGAAAACATGCATATTTTTGTAGAAAATTTTGATTTTCTAAAAAAATCATTTGAAGGTTGCGCCTGGACCAATTTTTTGAAAATTTAAAAAAAAAAACATGTTTACGTAATATTTTGTCAATTTTTGAATGTTTCCAATATATTTGATTTTTTTTATGTATCCCTATGTGATCTTCACGGGTATTGGTCTTGGAAATATTGTGTTTATATTGACAGCAGAACCTTTTTTGTGCTGGTAAAAGCTCTATTTTTAGCATTATTCATCAAAGTTTTCTGGAAAAAATATACGCATTTTTTTATTTTTTATTATGAAAGTTTTATCTGATAATATCTTAAATATCTTTTCTTAAATCTGATATAATACACCTGAACTAAATGGGCAATATTTCAAATTTTTGCAAAACTCTGTATATTGATGTTTGTGACACGTACATTGACGTCTATTTGAAAAGGGTAAGGCTAAAAATAAAAGCTTTGCTTGTTGGATGGTAAAGCTAGTTTAAACATGGATTTTATCTTATTCTGAAGTGGTAAGCAGTAGAATCAAACTACAACAATGACAAGTGTCGAGAAAGAAAATTTTCTAAAAATTTCTCTAGAAAAGCTTCTATGGGTTTCCTCCTATATTCCTCCATAGATTATATTTTCAGGAATTTGTATGAGAATTCTTTCCGGAAATCATCCACATATTCCTTCAGAAATGCTTTCAGCGATTCTTTAAGAAAATCAAAAGAACTATCACATCGAGGACCTGGGATCGAATCCCACTTAGCTTAGCTTAGCTTAGACTGACTGCACACATCTATGGTTGCTATTCCGTGATTGACCCGAATCAATGACAGTTGCACAATGAATCAACTGAATAATTGACTGGGAGTGGTCAATATTCTCACTGTGCACTCTTCAGAGACTCTCTTTAACAGTACAATAACGGCGCCAGCCACGTCCTTGCAGTCAGGTTGGAATAGGGAAGGAATATTAGTAACAACCTTTGTTAAGTGAAGGCCCGCGTTTACCGCTGCGACTCCACCAAAGGCTGCAGGAAGGAGTGTTTGTTAGTAGGAAAGGTATCGTTGGGTCTGGATTCACTTTGATAAGTAATATGACCTTCGTGTCATGCTGGTTGCCGCGCTATTGTTTGCTTTACGCGGAAAACAAACAATCGACCACCCGCATCAGGTGGTCGCTTAATATTTACTGTAAACGACGCGAAAAAATATTAATTTAATACGCTATTATTCGCTTCACTCGGAAAGCAAACAATCGATCACCCACGTCAGGTGGTCACTTAATATTTCGAATCAAACCGCGGAAGCTAGTCGCCAAATATTTAACTGCAAATAACACGACCGAACATGCAAGCTGACGCATTATTGTTCACTTCATATGAGAAGCAAACAACTGATCACCCACGTCAGGTGATCGTTCAGTGTTGCTACAAAAGACGCGACACAACAAAATGCTCATTTCCGAATAGGGAAAAAGAAAAATCGAACGACCGAAGCAAAAGCGCGCGACACCGGCACTCGGACGAAATCGTATCACACACTGATGCGCGCTGGGCCCACCGCCGTCGAAATGCTCACTTCCGAATACAAAACTTACTAGAAAATGAATCGAACCACCGAAGCAAAAGCGCGCGGCACCCGCACCCGGACGAAGTCGTATCACACACTGGGATCGAATCCCACTCCCGACAAACTCACTAAATTGTGAGTTCTTCCTTCGGAAGGGAAGTAAAGCGTGGGTCCCGAGATGAAAAAGCCCCGGGCTAAAAATCTCGTCAATAATAAGATAAAAAAATCAAAAGAAATAGAAAATCTTCCATAGACTCCATAAGAAGTTCTTTCAAAATTTATTTTAAAAGTTATTCCGGGATTTTATTTTAAATTTGTTGTAGATTCCTTCAATAATTTGTCCAACGATTTGAAATCAATTATCCACGGATTTCTACCAAAATTATTCCATCGATATTTTCAGAAAAAAAAAAATCCACGAATTTCATTTCCAGAAGTTTGTTCAGGCATTCTTTAATATTTTTTCCAGGACTTTTTTTCCAGATATTCCCTGATTATTATCCCAGAAATTTCTCAAGGAATTCTTATATGTAAATTTCGAAGGGTCCCTTCTAAAACTGCAACAGGAAAAGTTTTAAAACTTTTTTGGACTGATTCGCTTAAGAAAATATAGAAAATTTCTTCAGGAATACTTTCAAAAATTGCTTCAGAGATTCTTACTCTGGTTTGTTAAGTTTTTCAAATTTATCTTCAGAAATTCGTTCAGGTATTTCTTCAGTCCACTGAAAATAAATTCAGGAATTGCTCTGGGGATTCCATTGAAAATTTCCACAGGAATGGGTCCAAACATTTCTTTGGGAGGGGGGGGGTCATCCAAAAATTTTTGCTGGAATCACTCCAGTAATCGTTGCATTACTATTTTTAGCGATTCAGGCAGGAACTACTCCAGAGATTCTAGCATGATTTCATACAGAGATTCCTTCTGGATTTCTAGTACATATTCCTCCATTTATTACTCCAGAAAATTATCCGTCATTTCCTCAAAGGATAACAAATAATAATATTTTTACACGGATTCTTAAAGAAATTTATTCAAAAATATTTCTGAAATGTCTCAAGTGTTTTTGAGGGATCTTTGCAATCATTTATCTATGCATTTATACAGGTTTTTTTTCAGTGTTTCATCCACAGATAGTTTCAAGTTTTTCCCAGGAATTTTCCTATAAACGCCTTAATTTAAATATTTTTTTATAGAAATTCCACCAACTGTTTCCCGGGAAGTTTCAGTTCAGTCAAAAGTACTTCCTATAATTTCTACAGGGATTCTACTAAAGATTTCTTCCGACATTTTCTCAGGGTTTCTTTCAGAAATTCCTGCTGGGATTCCTTCCCAAATTACTTAGAGAAAATATTTTAATCTTCCGAGATTTCTTCAAAATTTTAGGAAATTCTTCAAAAATTTGGTATCTTTATAAATTTTTCAAAAAAAAACCTCAATTTTTCTAACAGATTCTCCAAGAATTCTTTGAGAGATTTCTTCATTATTTCCTGCAGAAATTCCCACAAGGATTTGTTTTAGAAATTTCTCTAGCAGTTACATTAGAACTATCTCTTGAGATGTCTTTGTAGATTCCTGAAGAATTTGTTCCGGTATTGCTCCTGGTATTTTTCGGGAGTGCTTCCAGAATTGTACAAAAACATATTAGAGAATTCTGCAAGGAATCCCTGAGTGAATTTGTAGGAAATCCGAGGTGGTTTGTTTCAAGAAACCCCTTAAAATAAACAAATACATTTGAAGAATTCAAATTCAAGGTATCTTCTGAATTTTTTGACGTTGAAAATGTTTTCCATTTTTGCAGAAACCATTTTTTTGTGAAATTTTGTTCAAAAATGGTTTCTGCAAAAACGAAAAATATTTTCCACTACAAAAAAAATCAGAAGATACATGTGCACGAAAACCGATTTTAAAAATATTGCTTCGTTATTTAATAAAAAATCATAAACCAAAAAGTGAACTAATGCTTCCAGTTTCGCCTTAAATAAATTGTCAGGATGCCTTGAGAATTGTCTGAAGGAATCCTTGGAAGAACTGCTTCAGATATCTGCGGAAAAGTTCCCAGAAAAATTTGTCATGTAATTCATTGGGAATTCCTGAAGAAATTCCAGAAGACTTTCTGGAAAAATTCCAGGGTTATTTCTGGAGACATTCCACGGGTATTCCTGGAAGAATACCAGGGAAGTTTCTGGAGAGAATTCCAGGGGAATTTCTGGAGAATATCTAGAATATCTAGGAATTTCTGGAGAATGTCTAGGGAATTCCTGGAGAAATACCATAGAAATTTGTGGAGAAATTCCAGAGGAATTTCTGAAAAAATTCCAGAGGAATTTCTGGGGAAATTCCAGAGGAATTTCTGGAGAAATTCCAGGGGAATTTCTGGAGAAATTCCAGGGGAATTTCTGGAGAAATTCCAGGGGAATTTCTGGAGAAATTCCAGGGGAATTTCTGGAGAAATTCCAGGGGAATTTCTGGAGAAATTCCAGGGGAATTTCTGGAAAAATTCCAGGGGAATTTCTGGAGAAATTTCAGAGGAATTTCTGGAGAAATTCTAGGGGAATTTCTGGAGAAATTCCAGTGAAATTCTGGAGAAATTCCAGGGGAATTTCTGGAGAAATTCCAGGGGAATTTCTGGAGAAATTCCAGGGGAATTTCTGGAGAAATTCCAGGGGAATTTCTGGAGAAATTCCAGGGGAATTTCTAGAGAAATTCCAGGGGAATTTCTGGAGAAATTCCAGGGGAATTTCTGGAGAAATTCCAGGGGAATTTCTGGAGAAATTCCAGGGGAATTTCTGGAAAAATTCCAGGGGAATTTCTGGAGAAATTCCAGGAGAATTTCTGGAGAAATTCCAGGGGAATTTCTGGAAAAGTTCCAGGGGAATTTCTGGAGAAATTTCAGAGGAATTTCTGGAGAAATTCTAGGGGAATTTCTGGAGAAATTCCAGTGAAATTCTGGAGAAATTCCAGGGGAATTTCTGGAGAAATTCCAGGGGAATTTCTGGAGAAATTCCAGGGGAATTTCTGGAGAAATTCCAGGGGAATTTCTGGAGAAATTCCAGGGGAATTTCTGGAGAAATTCCAGGGGAACTTCTGGAGAAATTCTAGGGGAATTTCTGGAGAAATTCCAGGGGAATTTCTGGAGAAATTCCAGGGGAATTTCTGGAGAAATTCCAGGGGAATTTCTGGAGAAATTCCAGGGGAATTTCTGGAGAAATTCCAGGGGAACTTCTGGAGAAATTCTAGGGGAATTTCTGGAGAAATTCCAGGGGAATTTCTGGAGAAATAACAGGGGAATTTCAGGAGAAATGCCAGGGGAATTTCAGAAGAAATTCCAGGGAAATTTCAGGAGAAATTCCAGGGAAATTTCAGGAGAAATTCCTGGGAAATTTCAGGAGAAATTCCAGGCAAATTTCAGGAGAAATTCCAGGGAAATTTCAGGAGAAATTCCAGGGAAATTTAAGGAGAAATTTCAGGGGAATTTCTGGAAAAAATCCTGGGAAATTTCTGGAGAAAGTCCAGGGGAATTTCTGGAGAAATTGCAGGGGAATTTCTGGAGAAATTCCAGAGGAATTTCTGGAGAAATTCCAGGGGAATTTCTGGAGAAATTCCAGGGGAATTTCTGGAGAAATTCCAGGGGAATTTCTGGAGAAATTCCAGGGGAATTTCTGGAGAAATTCCAGGGAAATTTCTGAAGAAATTCCAGGGAAATTTCTGGAGAAATTCCTGGGGAATTTCTGGAGAAATTCCAGGGTATTTTCTGGAGAAATTCCAGGGGCATTTCTGGAGAAATTCCAGGGGAATTTCTGGAGAAATTCCAGGGGAATTTCTGGAGAAATTCCAGGGGAATTTCTGGAGAAATTCCAGGGGAATTTCTGGAGAAATTCCAGGGGAATTTCTGGAGACATTCCAGGGGAATTTCTGGAGAAATTCCAGGGGAATTTCTGGAGAAAGTCCAGGGGAAATTCAGGAGAAATTGCAGGGGAATTTCTGGAGAAATGCCAGGGGAATTTCAGAAGAAATTCCAGAGGAATTTCTGGAGAAATTCCAGGGAAATTTCAGGAGAAATTCCAGGGAAATTTCAGGAGAAATTCCAGGGAAATTTCAGAAGAAATTCCAGGGAAATTTCAGGAGGAATTCGAGGGAAATTTAAGGAGAAATTTCAGGGGAATTTCTGGAAAAAATCCTGGGAAATTTCTGTAGAAATTCCTGGGAAACTTCTGGAGAAATTCCTGGGGAATTTCTGGAAAAATTCCTGGGGAATTTCTGGAGAAATTCCTGGGGAATTTCTGGAGAAATTCCTGGGGAATTTCTGGAGAAATTCCTGGGGAATTTCTGGAGAAATTCCTGGGGAATTTCTGGAGAAATTCCTGGGGAATTTCTGGAGAAATTCCTGGGGAATTTCTGGAGAAATTCCTGGGGAATTTCTGGAGAAATTCCTGGGGAATTTCTGGAGAAATTCCTGGGGAATTTCTGGAGAAATTCCTGGGGAATTTCTGGAGAAATTCCTGGGGAATTTCTGGAGAAATTCCTGGGGAATTTCTGGAGACATTCCTGGGGAATTTCTGGAGAAATTCCTGGGGAATTTCTGGAGAAATTCCTGGGGAATTTCTGGAGAAATTCCTGGGGAATTTCTGGAGACATTCCTGGGGAATTTCTGGAGACATTCCTGGGGAATTTCTGGAGAAATTCCTGGGGAATTTCTGGAGAAATTCCTGGGGAATTTCTGGAGAAATTCCTGGGGAATTTCTGGAGAAATTCCTGGGGAATTTCTGGAGAAATTCCTGGGGAATTTCTGGAGAAATTCCTGGGGAACTTCTGGAGAAATTCCAGGGGAATTTCTGGAGAAATTCCAGGGGAATTTCTGGTGAAATAACAGGGGAATTTCAGGAGAAATGCCAGGGGAATTTCAGAAGAAATTCCAGGGAAATTTCAGGAGAAATTCCACGGAAATTTCAGGAGAAATTCCTGGGAAATTTCAGGAGAAATTCCAGGCGAATTTCAGGAGAAATTCCAGGCAAATTTCAGGAGAAATTCCAGGGAAATTTCAGGAGAAATTCGAGGGAAATTTAAGGAGAAATTTCAGGGGAATTTCTGGAAAAAATCCTGGGAAATTTCTGGAGAAAGTCCAGGGGAATTTCTGGAGAAATTGCAGGGGAATTTCTGGAGAAATTCCAGAGGAATTTCTGGAGAAATTCCAGGGGAATTTCTGGGGAAATTCCAGGGGAATTTCTGGAGAAATTCCAGGGAAATTTCTGGAGAAATTCCAGGGAAATTTCAGGAGAAATTCCAGGGGTATTTCTGGAGAAATTCCAGGGGAATTTCTGGAGAAATTCCAGGGGAATTTCTGGAGAAATTCCAGGGGAATTTCTGGAGAAATTCCAGGGGAATTTCTGGAGAAATTCCAGGGGAATTTCTGGAGAAATTCCAGGGAAATTTCTGGAGAAATTCCAGGGAAATTTCTGGAGAAATTCCTGGGGAATTTCTGGAGAAATTCCAGGGTATTTTCTGGAGAAATTCCAGGGGTATTTCTGGAGAAATTCCAGGGGAATTTCTGGAGAAATTCCAGGGGAATTTCTGGAGAAATTCCAGGGGAATTTCTGGAGAAATTCCAGGGGAATTTCTGGAGAAATTCCAGGGGAATTTCTGGAGAAATTCCAGGGGAATTTCTGGAGAAATTCCAGGGGAATTTCTGGAGAAATTCCAGGGGAATTTCTGGAGAAATTCCAGGGGAATTTCTGGAGAAATTCCAGGGGAATTTCTGGAGACATTCCAGGGGAATTTCTGGAGAAATTCCAGGGGAATTTCTGGAGAAAGTCCAGGGGAATTTCAGGAGAAATTGCAGGGGAATTTCTGGAGAAATGCCAGGGGAATTTCAGAAGAAATTCCAGAGGAATTTCTGGAGAAATTCCAGGGAAATTTCAGGAGAAATTCCAGGGAAATTTCAGGAGAAATTCCAGGGAAATTTCAGGAGAAATTCCAGGGAAATTTCAGGAGGAATTCGAGGGAAATTTAAGGAGAAATTTCAGGGGAATTTCTGGAAAAAATCCTGGGAAATTTCTGTAGAAATTCCTGGGAAACTTCTGGAGAAATTCCTGGGGAATTTCTGGAGAAATTCCTGGGGAATTTCTGGAGAAATTCCTGGGGAATTTCTGGAGAAATTCCTGGGGAATTTCTGGAGAAATTCCTGGGGAATTTCTGGAGAAATTCCTGGGGAATTTCTGGAGAAATTCCTGGGGAATTTCTGGAGAAATTCCTGGGGAATTTCTGGAGAAATTCCTGGGGAATTTCTGGAGAAATTTCTGGGGAATTTCTGGAGAAATTCCTGGGGAATTTCTGGAGACATTCCTGGGGAATTTCTGGAGAAATTCCTGGGGAATTTCTGGACAAATTCCTGGGGAATGTCTGGAGAAATTCCTGGGGAATTTCTGGAGAAATTCCTGGGGAATTTCTGGACAAATTCCTGGGGAATTTCTGGAGAAATTCCTGGGGAATTTCTGGAGAAATTCCAAGGAATTTCTGAAAAACATTCTGAGGAATTTCTGAAGAAATTCCTGGGAAATTTCTGGAGAATATCTGGAGAAATTCCTGGGGAATTTCTGGGCAAATTCTGGGGGAATTTTTGGAGCAATTCTTGGGGAATTTCTTGAGAAATCCTTTGGGCATTTCTTGAGAAATTTCTGAGGAATTCCTGGGGAAATTCCTGGGGAATTTCTGGAGATATTCCAGGGATATTTCTGGGTAAATTCCAGAGGAATTTCTGAAGAAATTCCAGAGAAATTTCTGGAGAAATTCCAGAAGAATTTTGGGAGAAATTCCTGGGAAATTAATGGTTAAATTCCTGGGGAATTTCTGAAGCAATTTATGAGGAATTTCTGAGAAAATTCCTGGGGAATTTTTTGGGAAACATCGGGGAAAATTTCTGGAGAAATTCCTGGGAAATTTCTGGAGAAATTACTGGGAAATTTCTGGAGAAATTACTGGGATATTTCTGGAGAAATTACTGGGAAATTTCTGGAGAAATTCTTGGGAAATTTCTGGCGAAATTCCTGGGAAATTTCTGGAGAAATTTCTTGGGAATTTCTGGAGCAATTTCTGGGAAATTTCTTGAGAGATTCTTGGTGAATTTCTTGATAAATTTCTGAGGAATTCCTGAGCAATTACTGGAGAAATTCCTAAGCAATTTCTGTAAAAATTCCTGGAGAATTTCTGAGAATTTTTTTGTGAAATTCCTGGGGAATTTCTTGAGTAATTCCTTGAAATTTCCAGAAAAATTCCTGGAGAGTTTTCTGAGAAATTCTTGGGAAATTTCTGGAAAAATCCTTTCTTGAAAAAAATCCAGAGGAGTTTCCGGAAAAAAATCCTGGAGGATTTCTTGAAAAAAAAACTGCGAATTTTCTGCAGAAGTTCTTGCAGAATTTTCGGAAAAATAATGGATAAATTTCTGGAAAAAAATACAGGAGATTTTCTAGAGAAATTCCTGGGAAATTCTTGGGAGAATGTTTGATAATTTAATTGAGTATTTCTGGAGGAATTCTTAGGAATTTTGCGATGAAATTCTTAGGAATTTCCGGAGAAAGTGCTGGTCAATTTTCCAGGATATTTCTGGGGTATTTCTGGAGAAATTCCAGGGGAATTTCTGGAGAAATTCCTAGGGAATTTTTGGAGAATTTCCAGGAAAATTCCTGGAGGAATTCGAGAGGAATTTCTGGAGAAATTCGAGAGGAATTTCTGGAGAAATTCGAGAGGAATTTCTGGAGAAATTCGAGAGGAATTTCTGGAGAAATTCCAGAGGAATTTCTAGAGAAATTCCTGGGGAATTTCTGAAGAAAATCCTGGGGAATTTCTAAAGAAATGCCTGGGGAATTTCTGGAGAAATTCCTGGAGAATTTCTGTAAAAATTCCTGGGGAATGTATGGAGAAATTCCTGGGGAATGTCTGGAAAAATTCCTGGGGAATTTCTTGGGAAATTTCTGGAGAAATTCCTGGAAAATTTCTGGAGAAATTCCTGGAAAATTTCTGGAGAATTTCCAGGAAAATTTCTGGAGAAATTCGAGAGGAATTTCTGAAGAAAATCCTGGGGAATTTCTGAAGAAATGCCTGAAGAATTTCTGGAGAAATTCCTGGGGAATTTCTGTAGAAATTCCTGGGGAATGTCTGTTGAAATTCCTGGGGAATGTCTGGAGAAATTCCTGGGGAATGTCTGAAGAAATTCCTGGGGAATGTCTGGAGAAATTCCTGGGGAATGTCTGAAGAAATTCCTGGGGAATGTCTGGAGAAATTCCTGGGGAATTTCTTGGGAAATTTCTGGAGAAATTCCTGGGAAATTTCTGGAGAAATTTCTTGGGAATTTCTGGAGCAATTCTTGGGGAATTTCTTGAGAAAATCTTGGGGAATTTCTTGAGAAAATCTTGGGGAATTTCTTGAGAAATTTCTGGGGGATTTCTGGGAAAATTCCTGTGCAGTTTCTGGGCAAATTTCTTGAGAAATTCCTGAAGAATTTCTGAGAAATTTCTGGGAAAATTCCTGAGCAGTTTCTGGGGAAGTTTCTGAGGAATTTCTGGAGAAATTCCTGAAGAATCTCTGAGAAATTTCTTGTAAAATTCTTTTAAAATTGCTTGTGAAGTTCCTTTGGAATTTCTTGTGAAATTTCTGGGGAATTTCTCCAAAAATTGCTGGGGAATTATTTGAGAAATTCCTGGAAAATTTTCTGACAAATTCTTCGGAAATTTCTGGAAAAATTAGTAGGGAATTTCTGGAAAAAAATCCTAGGGAATCTTTTGAAAAAATCCTGATGAGTTTCTGGAAAAAAATCCTGAAGAATTTCTGGAATAAAAATCTAGGGAATTTCTGCAGAAATTCTTGTAGAATTTCCGGAGAAATAATGGATACATTTCTGGAAAAAATACAGGAGATTTTCCAAAGAAATTTCTGGGGAATTCATGGGAGAATTTTTGAGAACTTTCTGGAGTATTTTTGGAGAAATTCCTAGGAATTTTGCGATGAAATTCTTTGGAATTTCCGTAGAAAGTACTGGTCAATTTTCTTGAAAGTCTCTGTGGAATTTGTGGAGCAATTCCTAGGGAATTTCTGGAGAAATTCCTGAAAAATTTCTGGAGAAATTCCTAGGCAAATATTGAAGAAATTCCTGGAGAATTTTAGGAGAAACTCCTAGGGAATTTTCCGAGAAATTCTAGGGAAAATTCTGGAGAAATTCCTTTCGACATTTAATTTCCAACAAAATGTTCGTATAAAATAGAAAACAATTTCCATAGCGTTTGACGAATCATCCCCCTACCCTATGTGCCATCCCGAGCAGCTTATACCGGTCCGGTCGCATCGGTGGGGGGTCGTCCGCCGTCGTGTGTAAAAATATTATCCTTTTATCGAAAAATGTGCACCGACTTGGAAGCGACGGCGGACGACGATGACAATTCACCCCAAGAAGGGCGTGCGGGTTCACCGGGTGGGGTACAATATTATTGCACATAAGCATTCGACAACCGGACGACCGGACGACTCCAATAATAACAATCGTCCCGTCCCGTTCGTCGCGTCGCCTGGTGCAATGCAATGGAGTCTGCAGTTTTTGGGGTTCAAGGATCTGAAATGTGGTGGATGGTAAATGTTCCATACGCTGCTGGCTGGCTGATGATGATGATCAGTATGATGACATGACAGGCGCCAAATCTCGAACCCAAAACCGAATGCGCGTCATCTGGTGGTCGGTCGTTTTGTGATAGAAATTTGATTTTCGGAGATATTATTGCTGGAAGCAGCATCGGCAGCAATCGTTCCTCTGGCTGACATTATGAATGGTTTTGTGCAAAATTGCTTCGTCGTGTGTATCGTCGAGTCGTCGAGTATGATATTGAATCCCGGCACAATAGTACTGTTTCGAAGGACGACCCCTCTGTGGGATGTGGTTTGATGACTTTTGCTTGGGGCCACAATCTGACACCAAGGGATATTAGATTCGATGTAATTTAAACATATTGGTTTCTGCGAAAATGAGTTCGATGGCAGTAAATGGGCTGTGAAGAGCTTAGTGGTTATGTCAGATGGATGTTTGATTTATGTGGAATCTAATGAAACTAGTAAATACTTAACCGTTTGGAGCCGAAGGGGTTATATATGACCCTAACATAAAAACAGCTGTATAAATTCACACATTCAATAAAACAGAATACTGTCTTCGGCAATATTATTGCAAATTGAGTCCTCTATTAAGGATAAATAAGAATATTTGTATTTGAGACTTCACTGACAGCCTAGAACATCCTAAACACCACATAGTTTGGAGAAACGAACTAATTGACGTGTTCTAAAATCTGAATTTGGACATGGGTCACGTTCATATGTATTCGTTTAACCTTTGTTAAGAAAATCAGATTGTGTTTTATATTCTGGGATGTTATAGGTGTTCCAAACTGTCCTATAGTAGAGTACTTCAAGTCTACAAAAATAACTTTATGTGTTTTTGCCATAAAAAATAGCATAACATACCTACTGGGATCTGTGAAGCTCTTGAAATCTACAATGTCATTTATAGACACAATAGGTATATTCCAGGTCAGCCAAACTACCTTGGAGTTCAGAACTTGAAGTCTACACTCGTAACTGTGGCCATATCTGTTATTCTGAGTATCGTTGCATAATCAATTGCGGTTTCTTAACCAATCTGAGGTCTACTTGGTATTATTATAAACCTTTGAGATATTCAGAGTCGTCCAAACTGTCCTATAATGATGACCTTCAAATCTACAAGAATAACGTTGGAAGGGGAAAGGCGTTCATTCTTTGGAGGAATAACTCAAAAACTGATTCTTAAGCTTTCATGGATGAAAGCTTATGAATCCGTTTTTGAGTTATTCCTCCAAAGACTGAACGCCATTCCCCTTCCAACATAATCACCAACAGTCGAAATTCGAATACAAGAATAACTTCATGTGCTTTCGCCATAAATAACAATATTGTATAATCTGCTGGGGTCTGTGAACTATTGAAATCTCAAATGTCATTTAAAGTCATTATAGGGATATTCCAGGTCAGCCAAACTATCTTGGAGTTCAGTACTTCAGGTATACACTCGTAACAATAGCCATATCTCATATACTGAGTAACGTTGCATCATCATTCACGGTTACTGGACCAACCTGATGTCTACTTGATGTTATTATAAACCTTTGGGACATTCAGGGTCGTCCAAACTGTCCTATAATAAAGTCCTTCAAATCTACAAGAATAACTTAATATGTTTTCGCCATAAAAAATAATATTACATAATCTTCTGGGATTAGTGAAGCTCTTGAAATCTCAAATGTCATTTATAGACACAATAGGGATATTCCAGGTCAGCCAAACTACCCTGGAGTTCAGAATTTCAGGTCATATCTGTTATTCTGAGTTGCAACGTTACTCAATCAATTGCGGTTACTGGACCAACCTGAAGTCTACTTCAAATTATTATGGACCTTTGAGACATTACGGGTCTTCCAAACTGTACTAAAGTTTAACTCTTGACAGTAACAGTAGTTATTCTCACAGTGAACTGTACCATTACACATCCAACTGTAATCTGTAACCCCCCTGACATTTCATGAGTTATTCCAAAATAGTTTTGAAATATCGAATCAAACTACTTCGAAGACCATAGCTAGCCGATCTGATGATGTCTTTTTAATATTCATACAATTAACTGGACATGATAGATTACAAATCGTAGCTTTGTATGATGAAAGAAACTACCATTACACCCGTAGACTTTAGGATCTAAACTCAGGAACAATTTGGATCACCTAGGATATGCCGACTGATCTGATACTGTCTATTGAACTTTCAGAAGACTTACTGGACGTGATTTTGTACAAATCGTAGTTTTGTATAATAAAAGAAATTACCGTTACACGCGTAGTCCGTAGAATCTAAACTCAAGAACAGTTTGGATGACCTATAATATCCCGACTGACCCGAAGACTTACTGGACGAGTTCGAGTACAGATCGTTGCTTCGTATAATAAAAGAAGTTACCTTACACCCGTAGACTTGCGCATCTAAACTCAAGAACAATTTGAATGACCTAAGATATAACAACTGTTCTGATACTGTCCTATCATCTTTTGGAAGACCTTCTGGACATGATGGAATACAAATCGTAGCTTTGTATAATGAAAGAAGTTATCGTTACACGTGTAGACTTTAGGATCTAAACTCAAGAACAGTTTGGATACCTTAGCATGTCCAGAAAAATATTATGCATCATATTCTACCCTTTCAATGCTTATGAGTACCAAAACCATTGAAATACGTTTAAAAAACTCTATAATAGCGATTCGAAAAAATCTGAAGGTCTGGAATTTTTCCAAGAATTTCTTCAGTTTTTCCTAAAAAAAACTTCTGCTAAGAATTTCTCCAAGAATCCGTCCAGAAGTTCCGACAGTAACTCTGTTAAGAATTTCTCGAAATCCTGCACCAATGCTTCTGTCAATAATTCCTCCAAGAATCCCTCCAGAAATTTGGGCATTTCCTTTATAAATTAGTCTAGGAAAATCTCTAGGGACTTTTCAATAAATACCTCAAGGAATTCTTCCAGGAAATCCTTGTGGAATTCTTCCAGGAATGCCTACAGGAAATTCCCCAAGGATTCCAAATCATCGATATCATCGAAGAACTCCTCCAGGAATGCCTCCAACAATCCAGAATTCTTGCCAGAATTCCCTTCCATGAATTACTTTAGGAATACCTTCAAGACTTCTATCAATAATTCCACCAAGATTTTTTCCTTGAACAATTCTTTCTGGAATTCCTCCAAGAATTTTACCAGGAATTTGTCCAAGAATTTATTGAAGAAATTTCTGTATAAAATCCTTCACGAATTCCTGTTTTCTGGAGGAATTACCGGAATATTTCTTGTAGGAATTCCTGGAGTATTTCCCGGATTAATTCCAAGAGGAATTCCTGTTCCTGAAGGAGTTACTGGAGTACTTGCTGGACGAATTTCTGGAATACAACCTGGAGGTTTTCCTGGACGGATTCTTGGAGAAATTTTTAGCAGAAGTTTTGGAGGAATACCTGGAGTAATTAGCTGGAGGAATTTTTGGAGAATTTTTTGGAGAAATTCCTGATGGGATTCTTGGAGGAATTCTGGCCAGAAGTCTCGGAGCAGTTCCTGGAGAATTACCTGAGAGAATTCTCGGAGGAATCCCTGGGGTTGCAAAAATCCTTGGATATATTCCTGGCGAAATACCTGAAGGGATTCTTGGCAGTATTCTTAAGACTTAAAGTAACCCCTGGTGAAATTCTTGGGGAAGGTCCTGTAGGATTTGTTGGAGGAATTCCTGGAGAGATTCTCGGAGATATTCCTTGGGGAATTCTTGGAGGACTTCCTGGTGGAGTTCCAAGAAGAATGTAGTAAGGAATACCTGAAAGAGTTCCTGGAAGAATTCCTGGAATACTTCCTGAAGGTGTTTCTTGAGGGATTTCGGGAGGAATTTTTGGCGTAATTCCTCAACAATTTTCGGAGGTATTTCTGAGGAAATCCCTGAAGGAACTCTCGGACGAACTCTTAGAGCTATCTCAGGAGTTTTTTTTGTTAATTACTAAAGGTTACCTGAAGGAGCCTAGGGGTCTTCATGGAAGAATTTGTGGAGGAATTTTTGAAAAAATTTGCAAAACAATCCCTGGAAGAATTCTACGAAGAATTCCTGATGATGTTCCTGGAGGATTCCCTGAAGTAATTTTTGTAGGAATTCAATGAAAAATTTATTCACGAATTCCTGGAGGAATTTAAAGAGAAAT
Source organism: Aedes albopictus (assembly GCF_035046485.1). Taxonomy (NCBI): domain Eukaryota; kingdom Metazoa; phylum Arthropoda; class Insecta; order Diptera; family Culicidae; genus Aedes; species Aedes albopictus. The sequence goes on along the minus strand of NC_085138.1, from coordinate 416,325,560 downwards.
GCCTGAAGATAATCTCGGATGAACCCCTGGAGTAATTTTTGGACGATTTCCCGGAGGTTTCGGGAGAAATTCTTTGAGAATTTTCTAGAGAAATTCCTTGAGAGCTTTTTGGAAAAAATCATAGAGGAATTCCTGGAGAAACTCTTGGAGGAATTTCTGCAGGTTAGTTTTGGAGAATTTCTAAGCAGAAGTCAATGAGGAATTCTTGGAGAAATTGTTGGAGGAATTCATAGAGGAATTCTTTGAGGAATCCTTGGCAGAGTGGCTTGGCTAGAGTGATATCTGGAGATATTCTTGAAGAAATTCCTGGTGGAATTCTTGAAGGAATTCTTGGAGAAATTCCTGGAGGAATTCTTGTAGGAATTTCTGGTGGAATACTTGGAGGAACTCGTGGAAGAATTTTCGAGGAATTTCTAAAAAAAATCCTAGAAGAATTCTTCCAGGATTTCTTGGAGGAATATATGGGAACATTATTTGAGCAATTCTTGGCGAAAGTCTTGGAAGAATTAATGAAGGATTTTTAGGAGGAGCTACACCGATAAAGTAAAAAGATTCAGTAGAGCCTTTATTCCAGAATAATTTGGATGACCTAGAAAACCAAGTGAATGTTGCTAAGTTATCAGAATTGCACTACTTGGCTCTAAGAGTAGCGAAGATTATATTCGGTACAATATAAATATCATAAGATTTACAGATATTGCGACCCATACTTCAAAATACATTGGGTCTATTTGAATATCAGTGGACACCCAAATAGCAACACATAGAGATACTCGCAATATGAACAAAAACAAGAGTAGAGCCTGTAGAACTTAAAGGTCCTAATTACAAATAGTTTGGTAAGCCTGAAATACCCCATGAATGTACCAAAAGTGTTATAGTTGTGCACTGAGGCTCAACCAGCAGTATGAATTACATCCCACGAATATTTTTTTACAATTAAAGTATGATACAGTATGTAGATATCGTAACCCAAACTTCAAAGTGTTTTGGAGCCGAATGATCTGATACTGTTTATTGAACCTTCAGAAGACTTACTGGACGTGATGGAGTACAAGTCGTAGCTTTGTATAATGAAAAAAGTTGCATTCGTTACATTCGTAGACTTCAGGATCTGATCTCAAGAACAGTTGTGATGACCCAGGATATCCCAACTGTTCTGATATTGTCTATTGAACTTTTGGAAGACTTACTGGACATGATAGATTACAAATCGTAGCTTTGTATAATGAAAGAAGTTAGCGTTACTCGCGTAGTCTGTAGGATCTAAACTCAAGAACAGTTTGGATGACCTAGGATATCCCGACTGACCTGATACGGTCTATTGAAGTTTCAGAAGACCTACTGGACATGGTGGAATACAAACCGTATCTTTGCATATTGAAAAAAGTTACCATTACAAACGTAGACTTCAAGATCTGAACTCAAGAACAGTTTGAATGACCCAGGATATCCCAACAGTTCTGAAACTGTCTTCTGGACTTCCAGAAGACTTACTGGACATGATAGATTACATAATTTACATGATTTGTATAATGAAAAAAGCTATCATTACTAGTGTAGATTTTAGGATCTAAACTCAAGAACGGTTTGGATGACTTAGGATGCCCTTTCTATGCTATTGAGTACTGAAATACATTGAAAAAACTCCATAATAACGCTTCGATAAATTCCGGCTTCAAAGGGTTAGTTAACTGCAGAGAGAAAGACTTTTATTTTGCCGCGAAATATAGGTATATGACGCGAAAAAGCATCCTGCTACTAAAATTTTTAAAGAACTATTTTGAAACCATTACTACATACAGAGTCCCATAAACCACAAATATTCCTCCAACGACTGAGATGAAGTAAACAAGTAAACCCTTCTCTCGCGACAAACATGTCAGCCGTAGGGATTACAGTTGTCCCCCATTCGAGCTAGGATTCCGCGCCAACCGAGAAGAAGCGAAAAACTTTAACTCGCTGTCTCCGGTCTCGAATATGCTAATTCCAAACTCGTAACGCAAGCCATTCACTCAGTCAGTCGTTCTCAGTCCGTAAGGATCCCGGAACGGAATCCTGCCTGGCCTCGTTTTCACGTTGGGACACACCCCAGCATCATCATCCGCTCCGCATATGGAAAGGGACGACGCGACGTGTTTCCGGACAAATCCACTCCAGTTGTTAGCATCTTATAACCCTACAGAAGTGGAACGAGAGCAGACGTTCGCAAAAACTGGGCTCATTAGCTAAAGCCCTGACGGAGAGTGTGTGTACGTCCACATATGGGGGTGAAGCTTTCTGTTTGTCGGAGCTCGGAAGGTTCCATGGGAGTTGCTAACGTTTGCCGAGAGAAGGGTAAAAAGTTTTCCTCCCCGTGTGTGTGTGAGTCGACTTTTGGAGAGGTCTTTGTGCTGGAGGCAGCAACTTATGAAGTATAATGGTAATGAATTGCCATTGTGTCTTACGTTTTCCGAAAGGCGGGCGGTGCTGAGTGCAAGAAGCGATTTGTGGAAAAATGTTTCAAAATTGGTTCCCCACTTCCAGCAGATCGGCGCCAATTTGCTCCCAATAAGCTACTAATTTGCGCAAATTGTTTCTCCCGGGAGTACGTTGAGGGCCGGCAAACTAATAATCGTTTCTCGAACAAGCAATAGCGCACATTCTTGCATTTTTCCTAGGATGGGGAAAGTTTTCCTCTAAACGAGCAGAAAACATCCCCAAAAATGGATGGGTAAGCTGTACCTGTCATCATCCCAATAGATAGAGACGATATGTGCCGGTACCAAGATGGGTGGAGTTTAAGGCTTTCAAAGTTTGACGGTCGAACTCGATAACGGAATATCTCAATCTGCCAAACGAACGATCCACTTGTGGTACACCTAGCTAGAGCCCTAGGGGGACGTGCAGCAGTTATAGAAGTGGAAGAGTCTCGTAGGCAGCAAGAGCTGCGAGTAAGTAAGAAGTGGGCCAAGACAATAGAGGAAAACTTTTCTCAATGCATACCATTCCACTTCTCACCTAGTAAATACTAATTGGCAGTCGATGAAGGGTGCACTTGACTCGCATGGAACGTACAGGTAGCAGAAAGCATCCTTTTCATTTATTTTTGCTGCGGAATTTCCGAAAAAATTCCTAAGGAATTTCTGAGAAAAATTATGTCAAAGATTTGCAGACATTTCTGGTTAATTCTTAAAAGAGTTCCAGGGAATTTTCTGAAAAAAATCCTGGAGAATTTTAAAAAGAAATTCCAGAGGAATTTCCGGAGAAATTCCAGGGGAATTTCCGGAGAAAGTCCAGGGGAATTTCCGGAGAAAGTCCAGGGGAATTTCCGGAGAAAGTCCAGGGGAATTTCCGGAGAAAGTCCAGGGGAATTTCCGGAGAAATTCCAGGGGAATTTCAAGAGAAATTCCAGGGGTATTTCCGAAAAAATTCCAGGAGAATTTCCGGAGAAATTCCAGAGGAATTTCCGGAGAAATTCCAGGGGAATTTCCGGAGAAATTCCAGGGGAATTTCCGGAGAAATTCCAGGGGAATTTCCGGAGAAATTCCAGGGGAATTTCCGGAGAAATTCCAGGGGAATTTCCGGAGAAATTCCAGGGGAATTTCCGGAGAAATTCCAGGGGAATTTCCGGAGAAATTCCAGGGGAATTTCCGGAGAAATTCCAGGGGAATTTCCGGAGAAATTCCAGGGGAATTTCCGGAGAAATTCCAGGGGAATTTCCGGAGAAATTCCAGGGGAATTTCCGGAGAAATTCCAGGGGAATTTCCGGAGAAATTCCAGGGGAATTTCCGGAGAAATTCCAGGGGAATTTCCGGAGAAATTCCAGGGGAATTTCCGGAGAAATTCCAGGGGAATTTCCGGAGAAATTCCAGGGGAATTTCCGGAGAAATTCCAGGGGAATTTCCGGAGAAATTCCAGGGGAATTTCTGGAGAAATTCCAGGGGAATTTCCGGAGAAATTCCAGGGGAATTTCCGGAGAAATTCCAGGGGAATTTCCGGAGAAATTCCAGGGGAATTTCCGGAGAAATTCCAGGGGAATTTCCGGAGAAATTCCAGGGGAATTTCCGGAGAAATTCCAGGGGAATTTCCGGAGAAATTCCAGGGGAATTTCCGGAGAAATTCCAGGGGAATTTCCGGAGAAATTCCAGGGGAATTTCCGGAGAAATTCCAGGGGAAGAAGAAATTCCTGGAGAATTTTGTATTTCTTCTGGAAGAAATTCCGAAAAAAATCCCAAAAATTTTCTGAAGAAATTCCTGGAGAATTTTAGGAGAAACTCCTGGAAGAATTTCCGGAAAAAATCCAGGGAGAATTTCCGGAGAAATTCCTGGGGGGATTTCCGGAGATAGTTCTGGAAAATTTTCGGAAAAAAATCCAGGGGAATTTCCGGAAAAAATCCAGAGGAATTTCCGGAGAAATTGAAGGGGAATTTCCGGAAAAAATCCAGGGAATTTCCGGAGAAATTCCAGGGGAATTTCCGGAGACATTCCAGAGCAATTTCCGGAGAAATTCCAGAGGAATTTCCGGAGAAATTCCAGGGGAATTTACGGAGAAATTCCAGGGGAATTTCGGGAGAAATTCCAGGGGAATTTCCGAATAAATTCCAGGGGAATTTCCAGAGAAATTCCAGGGGAATTTCCGGAAAAACTCCAGGGGAATTTCCGGAGAAATTCCAGGGGAATTTCCGGAGAAATTCCAGAGGAATTTCCGGAGAAATTCCAGGGGAATTTCCGGAGAAATTCCAGGGGAATTTCCGGAGAAATTCCAGGGGAATTTCCGGAGAAATTCCAGGGGAATTTCCGGAGAAATTCCAGGGGAATTTCCGGAGAAATTCCAGGGGAATTTCCGGAGAAATTCCAGGGGAATTTCCGGAGAAATTCCAGGGGAATTTCCGGAGAAATTCCAGGGGAATTTCCGGAGAAATTCCAGGGGAATTTCCGGAGAAATTCCAGGGGAATTTCCGGAGAAATTCCAGGGGAATTTCCGGAGAAATTCCAGGGGAATTTCCGGAGAAATTCCAGGGGAATTTCCGGAGAAATTCCAGGGGCATTTCCGGAGAAATTCCAGGGGAATTTCCGGAGAAATTCCAGGGGAATTTCCGGAGAAATTCCAGGGGAATTTCCGGAGAAATTCCAGGGGAATTTCCGGAGAAATTCCAGGGGAATTTCCGGAGAAATTCCAGGGGAATTTCCGGAGAAATTCCAGGGGAATTTCCGGAGAAATTCCAGGGGAATTTCCGGAGAAATTCCAGGGGAATTTCCGGAGAAATTCCAGGGGAATTTCCGGAGAAATTCCAGGGGAATTTCCGGAGAAATTCCAGGGGAATTTCCGGAGAAATTCCAGGGGAATTTCCGGAGAAATTCCAGGGGAATTTCCGGAGAAATTCCAGGGGAATTTCCGGAGAAATTCCAGGGGAATTTCCGGAGAAATTCCAGGGGAATTTCCGGAGAAATTCCAGGGGAATTTCCGGAGAAATTCCAGGGGAATTTCCGGAGAAATTCCAGGGGAATTTCCGGAGAAATTCCAGGGGAATTTCCGGAGAAATTCCAGGGGAATTTCCGGAGAAATTCCAGGGGAATTTCCGGAGAAATTCCAGGGGAATTTCCGGAGAAATTCCAGGGGAATTTCCGGAGAAATTCCAGGGGAATTTCCGGAGAAATTCCAGGGGAATTTCCGGAGAAATTCCAGGGGAATTTCCGGAGAAATTCCAGGGGAATTTCCGGAGAAATTCCAGGGGAATTTCCGGAGAAATTCCAGGGGAATTTCCGGAGAAATTCCAGGGGAATTTCCGGAGAAATTCCAGGGGAATTTCCGGAGAAATTCCAGGGGAATTTCCGGAGAAATTCCAGGGGAATTTCCGGAGAAATTCCAGGGGAATTTCCGGAGAAATTCCAGGGGAATTTCCGGAGAAATTCCAGGGGAATTTCTGGAGAAATTCCAGGGGAATTTCCGGAGAAATTCCAGGGGAATTTCCGGAGAAATTCCAGGGGAATTTCCGGAGAAATTCCAGGGGAATTTCCGGAGAAATTCCAGGGGAATTTCCGGAGAAATTCCAGGGGAATTTCCGGAGAAATTCCAGGGGAATTTCCGGAGAAATTCCAGGGGAAGAAGAAATTCCTGGAGAATTTTGTATTTCTTCTGGAAGAAATTCCGAAAAAAATCCCAAAAATTTTCTGAAGAAATTCCTGGAGAATTTTAGGAGAAACTCCTGGAAGAATTTCCGGAAAAAATCCAGGGAGAATTTCCGGAGAAATTCCTGGGGGGATTTCCGGAGATAGTTCTGGAAAATTTTCGGAAAAAAATCCAGGGGAATTTCCGGAAAAAATCCAGAGGAATTTCCGGAGAAATTGAAGGGGAATTTCCGGAAAAAATCCAGGGAATTTCCGGAGAAATTCCAGGGGAATTTCCGGAGACATTCCAGAGCAATTTCCGGAGAAATTCCAGAGGAATTTCCGGAGAAATTCCAGGGGAATTTACGGAGAAATTCCAGGGGAATTTCGGGAGAAATTCCAGGGGAATTTCCGAATAAATTCCAGGGGAATTTCCAGAGAAATTCCAGGGGAATTTCCGGAAAAACTCCAGGGGAATTTCCGGAGAAATTCCAGGGGAATTTCCGGAGAAATTCCAGAGGAATTTCCGGAGAAATTCCAGGGGAATTTCCGGAGAAATTCCAGGGGAATTTCCGGAGAAATTCCAGGGGAATTTCCGGAGAAATTCCAGGGGAATTTCCGGAGAAATTCCAGGGGAATTTCCGGAGAAATTCCAGGGGAATTTCCGGAGAAATTCCAGGGGAATTTCCGGAGAAATTCCAGGGGAATTTCCGGAGAAATTCCAGGGGAATTTCCGGAGAAATTCCAGGGGAATTTCCGGAGAAATTCCAGGGGAATTTCCGGAGAAATTCCAGGGGAATTTCCGGAGAAATTCCAGGGGAATTTCCGGAGAAATTCCAGGGGAATTTCCGGAGAAATTCCAGGGGAATTTCCGGAGAAATTCCAGGGGAATTTCCGGAGAAATTCCAGGGGAATTTCCGGAGAAATTCCAGGGGAATTTCCGGAGAAATTCCAGGGGAATTTCCGGAGAAATTCCAGGGGAATTTCCGGAGAAATTCCAGGGGAATTTCCGGAGAAATTCCAGGGGAATTTCCGGAGAAATTCCAGGGGAATTTCCGGAGAAATTCCAGGGGAATTTCCGGAGAAATTCCAGGGGAATTTCCGGAGAAATTCCAGGGGAACTTCAGGAGAAATTCCAGGGGAATTTCCGGAGAAATTCCAGGGGAATTTCCGGAGAAATTCCAGGAGAATTTCCGGAGAAATTCCAGGGGAATTTCCGGAGAAATTCCAGGGGAATTTCCGGAGAAATTCCAGGGGAATTTCCGGAGAAATTCCAGGGGAATTTCCGGAGAAATTCCAGGGGAATTTCCGGAGAAATTCCAGGGGAATTTCCGGAGAAATTCCAGGGGAATTTCCGGAGAAATTTCAGGGGAATTTCCGGAGAAATTCCAGGGGAATTTCCGGAGAAATTCCAGGGGAATTTCCGGAGAAATTCCAGGGGAATTTCCGGAGAAATTCCAGGGGAATTTCCGGAGAAATTCCAGGGGAATTTCCGGAGAAATTCCAGGGGAATTTCCGGAGAAATTCCAGGGGAATTTCCGGAGAAATTCCAGGGGAATTTCCGGAGAAATTCCAGGGGAATTTCCGGAGAAATTCCAGGGGAATTTCCGGAGAAATTCCAGGGGAATTTCCGGAGAAATTCCAGGGGAATTTCCGGAGAAATTCCAGGGGAATTTCCGGAGAAATTCCAGGGGCATTTCCGGAGAAATTCCAGGGGAATTTCCGGAGAAATTCCAGGGGAATTTCCGGAGAAATTCCAGGGGAATTTCCGGAGAAATTCCAGGGGAATTTCCGGAGAAATTCCATGGGAATTTCCGGAGAAATTCCAGGGGAATTTCCGGAGAAATTCCAGGGGAATTTCCGGAGAAATTCCAGGGGAATTTCCGGAGAAATTCCAGGGGAATTTCCGGAGAAATTCCAGGGGAATTTCCGGAGAAATTCCAGGGGAATTTCCGGAGAAATTCCAGGGGAATTTCCGGAGAAATTCCAGGGGAATTTCCGGAGAAATTCCAGGGGAATTTCCGGAGAAATTCCAGGGGAATTTCCGGAGAAATTCCAGGGGAATTTCCGGAGAAATTCCAGGGGAATTTCCGGAGAAATTCCAGGGGAATTTCCGGAGAAATTCCAGGGGAATTTCCGGAGAAATTCCAGGGGAATTTCCGGAGAAATTCCAGGGGAATTTCCGGAGAAATTCCAGGGGAATTTCCGGAGAAATTCCAGGGGAATTTCCGGAGAAATTCCAGGGGAATTTCCGGAGAAATTCCAGGGGAATTTCCGGAGAAATTCCAGGGGAATTTCCGGAGAAATTCCAGGGGAATTTCCGGAGAAATTCCAGGGGAATTTCCGGAGAAATTCCAGGGGAATTTCCGGAGAAATTCCAGGGGAATTTCCGGAGAAATTCCAGGGGAATTTCCGGAGAAATTCCAGGGGAATTTCCGGAGAAATTCCAGGGGAATTTCCGGAGAAATTCCAGGGGAATTTCCGGAGAAATTCCAGGGGAATTTCCGGAGAAATTCCAGGGGAATTTCTGGAGAAATTCCAGGGGAATTTCCGGAGAAATTCCAGGGGAATTTCCGGAGAAATTCCAGGGGAATTTCCGGAGAAATTCCAGGGGAATTTCCGGAGAAATTCCAGGGGAATTTCCGGAGAAATTCCAGGGGAATTTCCGGAGAAATTCCAGGGGAATTTCCGGAGAAATTCCAGGGGAATTTCCGGAGAAATTCCAGGGGAATTTCCGGAGAAATTCCAGGGGAATTTCCGGAGAAATTCCAGGGGAATTTCCGGAGAAATTCCAGGGGAATTTCCGGAGAAATTCCAGAGGAATTTCCGGAGAAATTCCAGGGGAATTTCCGGAGAAATTCCAGGGGAATTTCCGGAGAAATTCCAGGGGAATTTCCGGAGAAATTCCAGGGGAATTTCTGGAGAAATTCCAGGGGAATTTCCGGAGAAATTCCAGGGGAATTTCCGGAGAAATTCCAGGGGAATTTCCGGAGAAATTCCAGGGGAATTTCCGGAGAAATTCCAGGGGAATTTCCGGAGAAATTCCAGGGGAATTTCCGGAGAAATTCCAGGGGAATTTCCGGAGAAATTCCAGGGGAATTTCCGGAAAAATTCCTGGGGAATTTCTGGAAGAATTCCTGGGGAATTTCTGGAGAAATTCCTGGGGAATTTCTGGAGAAATTCCTGGGGAATTTCTGGAGAAATTCCTGGGGAATTTCTGGAGAAATTCCTGGAGAATTTCTGGAGAAATTCCAGGGGAATTTCTGGAGAAATTCCAGGGGATTTCCTGGAGAAATTCCAGGGGAATTTCTGGAGAAATTCCAGGGGAATTTCTGGAGAAATTCCAGGGGAATTTCTGGAGAAATTGCAGGGGAATTTCTGGAGAAATTCCAGGGGAATTTCTGGAGAAATTCCAGGGGAATTTCTGGAGAAATTCCAGGGGAATTTCTGGAGAAATTCCAGGGGAATTTCCGGAGAAATTCCAGGGGAATTTCCGGAGAAATTCCAGGGGAATTTCCGGAAAAATTCCTGGGGAATTTCTGGAAGAATTCCTGGGGAATTTCTGGAGAAATTCCTGGGGAATTTCTGGAGAAATTCCTGGGGAATTTCTGGAGAAATTCCTGGGGAATTTCTGGAGAAATTCCTGGAGAATTTCTGGAGAAATTCCAGGGGAATTTCTGGAGAAATTCCAGGGGATTTCCTGGAGAAATTCCAGGGGAATTTCTGGAGAAATTCCAGGGGAATTTCTGGAGAAATTCCAGGGGAATTTCTGGAGAAATTGCAGGGGAATTTCTGGAGAAATTCCAGGGGAATTTCTGGAGAAATTCCAGGGGAATTTCTGGAGAAATTCCAGGGGAATTTTTCGGGCAAAAATCCTGAGGAATTTCTGGAAAAAATCCTGCGGAATTTCTGGAGAAATTCCTGGAGAATTTCGGGAGAAATTCCAGGGGAATTTCAGGAGAAATTCCTGGGGAATTTCTGGAGAAATTCATGAGGAATTTCTGGAGAAATTCCTGAGGAATATCTGGACGAATTCCTGGGGAATTTCCGGAGAAATTCCTAGGGAATTTTCGGAGAAATTCCAAGGGAATTTACGGAGAAATTCCTAGGGAATTTTCGAAGAAATTCCTGGGGATTTTCGGAGAAATTCCTAGGGAATCTCTGGAGAAATTCCTAGGAACTTTCCGGAGCAATTGCTGAAGACTTGCAGGAGATGATCATGGGGAATTGCTGGAAAAATTCCTTAGGTATTTTAGGAATCTGGAGAAATTCCTGGGGAATTTTTGCAGAAATTCATGGAAAAATTTCTGGAGAAATTCCTGAATAAGTTCTTTAGATATTGCTGGGGAATTTCTGAAAAAAAGCCAGGGGAATTTCTGGAAAAATTCTAGGGGAATTTCTGGAGCAATTCCTCGAAATTCCTGGGAAATTTTTGGAGAAATTCCAGGGAGATTTCTGGAAAAAACCCAGGAGAATTTCTAGAAAAAAAATCCTATGAATTTTTTGGAAAAAATTCTGGGGAATTTCTGCAAAAAAAATCTTGGGGTATTTCTGGAAAAAATCCTTGGGAATTTCTGGATATATTCCTGGGAAATTTCTGGAGAACTTCTGGAAAATTTCTGCAGAAATTCCTGGGAATTTATGGAAAAAATCCATGGGAATTTCTGGATAAATTGCGGGGGAATTTCTGGGGAAATTCCTAGGAAATTTCTGGATTAATTCCAGGGAAATTTCTGAAGAAATACCTGGAGAATTCTGGAGAAATTCTTGGAGGATTTCTGAAGAAATAACTGGAGAATTTGTGATGGAATTTCTAAGGGATTTCTGGAGAAATTTCCTAGGAATTTTTGGAAAAACTCCTGGGGAATTTCTGGAAAAAATCCTTAGAAATTTCTGGATCAATTGCTGGGGAATTTCTGGAGAAACTCCTAGGGAAATTCTGAATTGATTTCAGGGGAGTTTCTGAAGAAATTCTGGAAAAATTCTTCGAGAACTTCTTCAGGAATTTCTGGAGAAGTTCCTTGGGAATTTTTTGAGAATTCCTGGAGAATTTATGGACGAGTTTCTGGAAAAACTCCTAAGGAATCTCTTGAAAAAAAAACCCTGAAGAATTTCTGGATAAATCCTTGGGAATTTCTGGATAAATTTTCTCGGAAATTTCTGGAGAAATTCCTTGGGAATTCTGAAGAAAATTCTGAGGAATTTCTAGAAAAAATCCTGGGGAATTCCCGAAAAAAATCCTGGTGAATTCCCGAAGCAATTCCTGGGGAATTGCTGGAGAGATTCCTGGGGAATTTCTGGAAAAAATCCTGGAGAATTTCTGAAAAACATCCTTGGGAATTCCTGGATAAATTCCTGGAGAATTTCTGAAGAAATTCCTGGTGAATTTCCAGAGAAATTCCTGGGGAGTGACTGGAAAATACCTGGGGATTTTTTGAGAAAAATCCTAGGGAATTTTTGGAGAAATCATGGGGAGTTTCTGGAGAAAATGCTGGGGAATTCCTGAGGAAATTCCTGGGGAATTTCTGGAGAAATTCCACGGTAGATTTTCTAAAAAAAATGCACAATAAATTTTAAGGTTTATCGTGTTGCCGAGTTCCAATTATTTTTTTTTTGTTTTTTTTTTTATTTCAGAATATCTTCTCTGAATGAAATTGATATTGTCAATAAGTGCCATCGTCTGTATAACGTTGATGTTATCGACATCCCCTGTAAATGTTCGAAGGAATTTTCTGAAAGAGTCTCTGGTTGAATCCATAAAAAAAATAATCTGATGGATCTGCCTCTTGATTATTTGGAAGATTTTCTTATTGAACTGCTGGAAGCAGTTGGACAAATTCCTAAAGAAACGCTAGGAATATTTTTTAAAAATAATTTGTAGAGCAACATCAGGAGGATTTTTGAATTTCTGATATTCTGAAGAATTCACAACAGATTTTTTTTACCCGAATCTGTAGAAGATTTTACAAAAAAAAATCACTGAAGGATTTTAGGGAAGATGGTGAAATTTCTGAGAAAATCTTCATGAGATGCTTTTTTACAGAAATCCTTGAAGATGAAACTCTAGAAGAGTTTCCAATGGAAACTTCAAAGCAATTTTTCAAAAAAATTCAAGATGAATTCTCAATGAATTATTTTAAAAAAATAACTGGATATAATTGTGCAGGAATCCGTGAAAGATTTTCTGAAAGGAACCCTTGGAGGATTTTTTAAAGACTTAGTTGGAGTAATTTTGGAAGGAATTTATTGGATTATTTCATGAAGAAATATTCGGAGAAACTAAAAAGAAATTTAATTTTTCATAAAAGAACTCCCTGGAAGAATTTCTTAAAGAAAATGTGGTGATATTTCTAAAGGAATTTATAGAATATTTTCTGAAGAATCTCCGGAGGAATTCTCAGAGGAATTACTGCAGAAATCAAACAGATGAACCAGCCTAGGGCTGAAAATCTGTATAATAAAGTAATAATATTAATAATATTGTTTTTTTTGAAGAAATCCTTAAAGACTCTATGAAGAATTGTATATTCGAATTCATTAAGTTATCACTGAGGAAATCATTGGCAGGTTTTCTAAAGAAATCCTTAGAGAAACTTCTTCAGACTGTTTCTGAAGAAAATTTTGAAAGAATTTTTTTTAGTAATACATTAAAGATTTTTTAAGGAACGTCACGCAAAATTTCTGAAGCAACTCCCAGGGAAATTTCTGAAGAAATCCATGAAGGAAAACATGAAAATGAACCCTGAAAGATTTTCTTAAAAACATGCGATCACTGGAAGATTTATGGAGGAATTCTTCGACTTATTTCTTCCTGAAAGCCACTCTGAAGGAATTTTGGAAGAAATTGATGGAGGATTTCCTAAATGAGTCCATAGAGGAATTTTTGGAGAACTGCAACGATGGTTAGAAAAACTTTTCGAGAACATTTCTGAAGGATAAATTTAAGCATTTCACGCAAAGATTTCTAGAGAGAATCCTTCGAGATATTACTGGAAGGATTCAACGTGGAATTTCCATAGTCCTGGGGAAATTTATGATTTTCTGATTTTCTATTTAAATATCATGAACCCCTGGGAGAATATCTGAAAAAGACTCTGAATGATTTTCTCAATCCCTGGAGATTTTGAGAATTTGTTGTATAAAAGATTGGAAAATTTCTAGAGAATTTCCTCATAGTTGAGAGAATGGATGAAGATTCAGTATTATAGTTACTTTTCACACGTAAGGGAGCGTAAGGAATCGGGAAAAATAACATTGGAAATATTGGCCCCAAACAACATTCAATATTCACAATGGTGATTTTCATATTTTTTTCGCATAAATAAATTTCCAATATTAAAATTAATCTTTTCTTGTACGTCTTTAGGCGCAAAACTCAGATTTTCCTATACCGGGAATTTTCATTTGAATATTTCATTGCAATCTGTGCGGATGTTGTCAATATCTCGTCCCATTGGTGCAACATTTGCCTAATATATGGAAAAATAAGGATGCTTCCAGCATCTGTAGTGAAAATTTAAGATAAATGTCAAAAATGGTGACCGCCCGAACAGTAAACACTCTAAACGATATCACTGATGATATCTGATCCAAGAGTACTCCAGTTTATCAGCCAGCGAGAATAACAATGACCAATAGATGGTACCTACTTGGCGACGTGTTAACATTAATGGAGAGAGAGTCCTCCAATCCCATGGTACATAGTGGAAGGGCGACGATGGCCGAAACGGGACGTTGTCCTGATGACAGCTCACAAGTGTTGGGAATGTCGAACAAATTGCATGCCATGTGGTAAATGAAGCTGATGATGATTATCTGTCATTCAGGGGATAATCTTTTCTCGACGACCTCGCTCGTTTTCGCTCTGTGTTGCGATTGTGAGAGAGAAGCTTTTGTGATGGTAGTATAACGGGCGGCAACAGCGGAAGCGTAGGATATCAGAGGATCAGAACACGATTTTCCGACAGCAAGGCTCTTTATTGAACCAAATTACATCGATTGTTGCTGCCATCCCTCCCCCTGTCTGCGAACCCAGGTAATGGCTCGCACCATTAGCATTGATGAGTTTGTCGATCCAAACGGGGCAGAAATGATGTAATTTTGTGCCTATTAAGTACCGAGGAACAATATCACTGCAGATAACACAGATCAAGCCGGCAACAATGACTTAATTTTGATTTCAAATTATTCCTCCAGAAAGTTTCTTCAATCAGCACGGTATACTTGAAGCATCATAAAGTGAAGTACAGTGCACTGGCACCGGGAAACGGAAACAAACAGCAAACCGGATCAACATAATCAGAAAACAAACTAAAGAAGATGGCAAACAGCAGTCTTATCCGAATCAGAACAAAAAGTGGCGAAAGTTTATGAAAAGGATTTGAAATCTTTCTCTCTCGAGAAGAGGCAGTGCTGCAAATGTTCATCGGGCCTGAACAATCCTCTTTTTTGTACATACACCACCAATCCTCCGCTTTAGTCATTGCCAACGAAGTGCTGACTATTTTGCACAGTGATGGGTGCAAGAGTGGGTGGGATTCACAAACATTTTTTCATTTTTATTAACGTGTATTTTAACTTAAATCTAATTCTAATTCTACTTCTAATTGATCTACAAACATATGTTAACGATGAAGTTGCTTCTAAGGTCGTCTTACCATTGCATTTCATGTTAAATATCAAATATTTTTAAATCGCATCCTCCAACCGTTGCTCCGAAATATCTCCAGGAACACCACGATTTTTTTGAATGATTTTTCCAGGAATTTTCCAATGAATTCCTCAATATTTTTTTTCTAAAAATTCCAACATAGGAATTTCTTTTTAAAAAATCGTTCTGCGATTCCTTGAAGAATATTCCTGGAATTTTTTTAAGATATTCCTCCAGAAATGTAATAAAAAGTACTTCGTAAGATGTCCCCAGGGATTCTACTGAAGATTTCTTCAGAAATTCCTTCAGAAGTTCATTCAGAAATTTCTGCTGGGTTTTCAAACGAAATTCTTTTAAAGAGATATTTTTATCTCCACAGACTACTTCTGAATTTTCGATATTTATTCAGAAATTTCAGCAAGGTATTTCTTTAAAAATTCTTCCATGGATTTTTCTAAAGTTCGTCGAAAATGCATTTACAAATTCTATTGGGATTTCTTCAGAAACTCTATCCATGGTTTCGCCAAGAATTCTTTGAAAAAATCCTTCAGTAATTCCTGCAGAAATTCCTACAAACATTTTTAAGACATTGCTGCTGTGGTTCCATCAGAGATATCTTCAGAGATCCCAGCAATTTTTTTTTCGAGAATTTCTCCACGGAATTTTCAAAATTTCTTCAGGGAATTGCACAAAAACCACTGAAGAATTTTTTAAGACATCTCGGAAGAAATTTCTAAGAAATCCCTGGAAGAAGAATTGTCACGAGAAATTCTTTAGAAAACTCCTGGAGATACCGTTGAAATCTCCTAGAAGAAATTTTTGAAAATTTCTTGAAGGAAATTTGGACAAAAAATTCTTGAAACTATCTCTGGAGTTTATACATGTTTGGGAAGAGATTACCCCAGAAGTTATCTCAGGAACTTTTTCAAAACCTTTCCTGGAATTTTTCCGATATCGCACCATTGTTTTTTTTTTTTTTTTGAAAATTTACCTGGAATTACTTTCTAACAATCTTCCATGGATTTCTTTTCGAAGCTCTTAAGAACATCTTCGAAGTATTTTTACAGAATTTCCTCATGAATTTATTCGTGAACATTTCAGGTAAATTTCTATGAGTTCTTTCTGACCTAAGATATTCTTCTATGGATTCTTTTGAAGAATTTATCGAAAATTCCTCAAGGGAAATCTTCAGAATTTTCTAGAGGGTCCAATAAAAAAATCAAAAAATCTTCTACAAGTTCTTTCAGTGGTTTCTTCGAAAAATTTCCCATATGTTTCTTCATAAATTCGTATTTCTTCAAGATGTTCACTAAAGATTTGATCAGGAGTTGTTCTAGGGAATCCATTGAAAATTCCGGCATGAATATGTCCTGGAATTTCTACTGGGGTTCATCCAGAGATTCTTGCGTAATTACTTTCATAGGAATTCCTTTGGAAATTCTTTTAGAAATACATAAAGAGTATTTTCTAGGTATATTTTCAGATGCTCATCTACGCGTTTCTGTAGGATTCCCTAAAAGATGTTTTCTCAGAAATTTGTAGACAAATATCTCCAGGAATTCCTCAGTATATTTTCTAGAAATTCCAGCAAGGGTTTCCCTAGTAGTGTTCTGCAGGAAATCCTTAAGAAATTAAATCTAAGATTCCTTAAATAATTTTCCTGTGATTTCTTCAAATATTCCCCCAGATATTCTTTCAAAAGTACTTTCTAAGATTTCTACAAGGATTCTACTGAAGATTTCTTCAGAAATTCCCTCAAAAATTCTTTCAGAAATTTATGCCAGGATTACTTCCGAAATCCCTTTGAAGATATAATTTTATCTCCAGAGACTGCTTCACAATTTTAGAGATTCTTCAGAAATTTCAGCAAGATATTTCTTGAAAAGTTCTTCCAAGGAGTTTTCAAAAATTCATTTAAAATTCATTGACAATTTTTTTTAGGAATTTTTCCAGAAATTCTTCCAAGGGTTTCTTCAAGATTTTTTTGAGATTTTTTTTCAGAATTTTCTACAGGGTCCAATTAAAAAAAATCTTCTTAAAGTTCTTTCAGTGGTTTCTTCGGAAAAATTCCCAAAAGTTTCCTGAGAATTTCGTTTTCCTTCAAGATGTTCACTAAAGTTTTGATCAGGAGTTGTTCTAGTGAATCCATTGAAAATTCCGGCATAAATATGTCCTGGAATTTCATCTGGGATTCATCCAGAGATTCTTGCGTAATTACTTTCAGTGCTCTGGACAAGAATTATTCCAGAGACTCCTGCAGGAATTCATACACAGATTCCAAAATAATAATAAGCTCAAAGTATTTCATAGGAATTCCTATGGAAATTCTTTTAGAAATACCTCAAGAGTTTTTCTACTGACATTTTCAGACGCTTATCTACGAGTTTCTGCAGGTTTTCCTAAAAGATTTTTTCTCAGAAATTTGTTGACAAATATCTCCAAAAATTCCTCAATATATTTTCTAGAAATTGCAGCAAGGGTTTCCTTAGTAGTTTCTCCAGGAAATTCCTTAAAGCAGGAAAGATTCCTTAAAGCATTTTCCTGAGATTTCTTCAAATATTCCTCCAGATATTCTTTTAAAAGTACTTTCTAAGATTTTTACAAGGATTCTACTAAAGATTTCATCAGAAATTCCCTCAAGAGTTCTTTCAGAAATTAATGCTAGGATTTCTGCCAAAATCCCTTTGAAGAGATCTTTTTTATCTCCAGAGACTGCTTCACAATTTTAGATATTCATCAGAAATTTCAGCAATGGATTTCTTGAAAAGTTCTTCCGAGGAGTTTTCAAAAATTCATCTAAAACTCATTGACAAAATTTTTAGGAATTTTTCCAGAAATTCTTCCATGGGTTTCTTCAAGAATTTTTTGGGAAATTTTTTTAGTGATTCCTGCAGAAACTCCTTTTTAAGAAATTGCTCCTGCGGAAGAAATATCTGCTCCCAGAATAATGTTTTCTATTTTTTTCCAGGGACTTTTCAATTTTTTTTACAGAAATTACACAAATAATACTGAGGAATTCTTTAAAAAATCCCTGAAGGAATTTCTAAGAAATTACTGGAAGCAAAATTGTCTCGAGAAATCCATTAGAAAACTCCTGCAGATACTGTTGAAATCTCCTAAAAGAAATTATTGAAAATTTCCTGGAGGTAATTTGAACAAAAATGTCTAAAACTATCTCAGGACTTAAGACATGTTTTGGTAGAGATTACCCGAGAAGCTAACTCAGGAGCTTCTTTCAAAACCTTCCCTGGATTATTTCCGATATTACTCCAGAGATTCTTTTCGAAAATTTTCCTGGAATTTCTTTCGGCAAGTCCTCCATGGATTTCTTTTTGAAGTTCTTTAGAACATCTTCCAAGTATTGTTTCAGAATTTCCTCATGAATTTATTCCTTTTATTTATTTATTTATTTATTAAAGTGGATCTTTTAACTATTGTCATTCGGATCCACTAAAGTGCGATATTAAGCGTACACATTCAACTCAGATTTTATCATACATATCGTTTTTTTAAGATTTTCAATGATTTTTGTTTGCTTTATCTAGATGAATTTATTCAAGATCTGTTTAGGTATATTTCTATAAGTTCCGTCTGAAATTCCACCAGGAAATTACTCGAGGGAATTTCTCAGAATTTTTTACTGAGTCAATTGAAAGTTGTTCAAAGATTCTTCCATAAATTCTTTCAGTGGTTTCCTCAGAAAATTTTCAGAAATTCTTCCACAAATATCTCCAGGAATTTCAAGATTTTTATTGAATGACTTTTTCAAGAGTTTTCCCATGAATTTCTCAATATTTTTTCTACAAATCCCATCAAGTAGCTCCATCAGGAAGTTCTAAAGAAATTCCTTCTGGGATTCCTTGAAGAATTTTCCTGGGATCTCATTAGATATTCCTCCAAAAAATCATTCAAACGTTCTTGCTAAGATTTCAACAAGGATGCAACTGATGATTTCTTCAGAAATTTCTTCAGGAGTTCTATCACAAATTTTCGCAGGGGTTTCTTCCGAAATTCTTTTGAAGAGATATTTTTATCTCCAGAGACTGCTTCACAATTTAAGAGATTCTTCAGAAATTTTAGCAAGGGATTTCTTGAAAAGTTCTTTCATGGATTTAAAAAAAATCATCTAAATTTCATTCACAAAATCTATAGGAGTTTCATCAGAAATTCTTCCAAAGGTTTCTCCAAACAAAATTTCAGTGATTCCTGAAGAAATTCGTAAATTGCGGTTCCATCAGAGATATCTTCAGAGATTCCATCAGATATTTTTTCAAGTATTTTTCCAGGGATTTTTCAAAATTTCCTCCATAAATTGCACAAAAACTACTGAAGAATTCTTTAAGAAATCTCTAAGAAATTTCTAAGAAATCTCTGGAAGGAGAATTGTCACGAGAATTTTTTTTTTTTGAAAACTCCAGGAGATACGGTTAAAATCTCCTAGAAGAAATTTTTGAAAATTTCTTGGAGAAAATTTTAACAAAAACTCTGGAAACCTTCTCTGGAGTTCAGATATGTTTAGGAAGAGATTACCCCAGAAGCTAATTCAGAATCTTTTTTCAAAACCTTCCCTGGATTCTTTCCGATGTCGCTCCTTTGATTCTTTTTAAACAAAATTCCTGAAAATTCCTCATGAATTTATTCAAGAATTTATTTGGTAAATTTCGATGAGTTTCTTCTGACATTAGATATTCTTCTAGAGATTCATTTGAAGAATTAATGCATTGTCCAAGGAGTTCTTCAGAGTTGTCTACAGGGTCAATTGAACATTCTTTCAAAAATTCTTTCATTAGTTTTTTTAGTGATTTCTTCTGAAAATTTCCCAAGTGTTCTTTCAGAATTTCGTTCAGGTATTTTTTCAGGATGTCCACTAGTGGATGGTTCAGGAATTATTCTGAGGAATCCATTGATAATTCCAGCATGAATGTGCCAAGGAATTTCTTCAGGGATTCATCCAGGAAAACCCGCAGGAATTCCTCCAGAGATTCTTGCGTTATTACGTTCAGTGATTTGGGCAAGAATTCTTCCGGAGATTTCAGAAATTTGTCCACAAATATCTCCAGGAATTCCAAGTTTTTTAAAATGATTTTTCAGGAATTTTCCTATAAATTCTCTAGAAGTTTCTCTAGAAAGTTCAAAAGAAATTCTCTCTGGGATTCCTTGAAAAACTTTCCTGCGATTTTTTTAAATGTTTCTCCAGAAATTCATACTTAAATACTTTCTTAGATTTTCACAGGTTGAAGATTTCTTCAGAATTTCCTTTGAAGATTGGTTTTAATCTCCAGAGACTGCTTCACAATTTTAGAGATTTTTCAGAAATTTTAGGAAGGGATTTCTTCAAAAGTTCTTCAATGGAGTTTTCAAAAATTCATCTAAAATTAATTTACAAATTATGTAGGAATTTCTGCAGAAATTCTTCCCAAAGCTTTACCAAGAATATTCTGAGAAATTCTTTCAGTGATTCCTGCAGAAATTCCTACAATATTTTTTATAGAAATCGCTCCTCTATTTCCTTCAGAAATATCTCCTCCCAGAAGATTGTTTTTTTTTTTAAATATTTCTCCAGGGATTATTCAGAATTTCTTCCAGAAATTGCACAAAAATAACTGAGGAATTCTTCAAAAAATCCCTGGAGGAATTTCTTAGAAATTCCTGGAGGCAGAATTTTCTCGAAAAATCCATTCGAAAACTCTTGGAGATGCCGTTGAAATCTCATTGAAAATTTTCTTTGAAAATTTCCTGGAAAAAAAAATCGACAAAAATTCCTGAAACTATCTATGGAGAAATTCCTGGATGAATGCTTAGGATAATACCTGAAGAAACATTTTGAGATAGCCCTTATATGCTCAGAAAAAAATCATAAGACACTTATGGAGGAACTTTCAAGGAGAAAATACTTGGAAAAGTTCTGAAAGGATTCCTAGAAAAGTTCGTTGCGAAATTTTTGAAGGAATTTTTCCAAATGTCTTACAGATTTTTTTCATCATAGTGGTTTTTACACTTACACTTATGGGTCAACAGAAAGTGCCCCAACAAGGGGGAGTGATTAAAGAAGTGAAGGTGATCTTGTAGGGATACCTTTCAATCCCAACCAAGGGGTCTTGTCTCACAGAAATTACAGACCAAAGTACTGGTGGAATTCTTGAAGAAACCCGTCAATAAATTTCTGAGGGATCCCTGGATGTTGATAATTAACCTGGGCTTGTTAGGGGAATATCTGTAAATAAAAAGAAAATCGCGTTAAGTACTGTTCCTTTGAATTCCACTAAGAATTTGCATCCTTTGACAGATACGTATTTCGACCTCAACTGTAAGGTCGTCTTCAGTGTCTTGTACTTGTAGTCGAGTCAAGTACAAGACACTGAAGACGACCTTACAGTTGAGGTCGAAATACGTATCTGTCAAAGGATGCAAATTCTTAGTGGAATTCAAAGGAACAGTACTTAACGCGATTTTCTTTTTATTTTCCCTGGATGTGTTTTTCTAAATGAACCATTGGAAGAACTCCTGGTGCTCTAAAGGAATTTTCAGAAAAAATTCTGACAAGAGCACAACTAGAAACATTTTAAAAAAATTAGAGATTTTTGAAAAAAAAACCAGAATGAACTGGATAAGTCTCTGCAGGTATTTATTGAATACCTATGGAATAGATTCTAGAGCTATTTCTGCAGAAGTTATAGAGAGATACTTTAGAAAAACTACTGATAGATTCCCCGAAGGAAGTTCGTGATAAAGCCAAAGCAATGTTGGAACAATCATTGGAAGAACTTCCAGAAACATTTCTTGAAAATTGCCTAGAGGAATTTCCTAATCAGTGCCCGAGAAAATCCTTGAATAAATATAATAATAACTGAAGGAACCTGAGAAGAAATTCAAGCAATCATTTCTGGAAAAGTTTCAAGAAAAAAAAAACTGATATTTTAAACGAAAACTCTAGAGAAATTTCTGAAAGAATCTTCGAATCTTTGTGAAGTTTTTCATGAGTTGCATCTTTTAAAGAAACGTTGAAAAGAACTCGTGGAGAAATCCCTGGAGAAATTCCTGAAATATTTTTTTAAATTTTCGGTGAAATTCCAAAAAAACTTCTGGAATAAACAATCATACAACACTTCTGGAAGAATTGCTTCGGAAAAGTTTGAAGAAATACATGAAGGAGTACAAGCATGAACTGATGTAGCAATCCTTGAAGGCATTTCTTAGAGAATGCCTGGGAGAATTCCTGAAAGAATGTTCAGAGAAATCCCAGGAGAAATGTTCAAAAAACAGTAGGATGCATTCTGAAGGGATATTATTACTAAAATCATTCTAGGAAATCCTGCGAGAATCTTCTTTCTGTGAACTTTTCACAAAATGTTTGATAAATCTTGAAAGAATCATCAAAGGAATTTATGGCGGTGTTCCTGAATGCATTTTCTTGGGGGCGTTTCAGTATAGGGGCGCTGAAATGTAGAAACTTTGAGTAACCAGCTCTGATTTGGCCATGACAGCACTGTTCCTGGACCGACTGGGAAGCGAACCAGTAACCCTCAGCCACGATCATGCTGAATACACGCCTTTACTGCTGATCCCTTCGTCAGTCTTAACCACGCCCTATCACCTTAACCCTCACGCACGCCTCTGTCACCGCGAACCGAAGAAAAATTATATACAAGCAAGTAAATTAAGAGAATGAATTATTCCCCCGGCATATTGTTGCTTTTTCTTCGCGCGCACTTTCTTCACCCGATTTCCAAGGAATTCCTCCCGTCCTTGGATGGAGGTGGCAGCGTGCCTTCGCCCGTTTCACTCTGCGTGGTGACGCTATCGCCGACTTTCCGTTTCCGGTAGATTATTCCTCCATCGTCGTCGTGTGGTCGAGATTTTCCGAGGCAATCCGAGACGGAGGCTTTCCGGTTTCTTTTTCGCTGCCGTCGCCGGTCCCCTTCTTTATGTTCCATTATTTTGGGGCG
Source organism: Aedes albopictus (assembly GCF_035046485.1). NCBI lineage: Eukaryota > Metazoa > Arthropoda > Insecta > Diptera > Culicidae > Aedes > Aedes albopictus. The sequence goes on along the minus strand of NC_085138.1, from coordinate 416,302,874 downwards.
CGCGTTATAGCTTAATGGGTGGAGAGGTGGAGGACGGGGTAAGATGGGAAATTCTTTGAAGTACTGTTTTCTTAGGACAAAATTTGAAATGTAGGATATTTTTATAATAACTTCAATACGTAAACCCTGTATAAGATTACAGAAAAATTGGTTATTTAAGTAATTTGGTTGGAACGAACACTTTCTTTACAATATTATACAAAAAATATCTTTGTATGTTGAATAGGCCGTCCCTTATTTTGCGAAAATTGGAAATGTTACAAGTTCGTTGTTGGAAAATGATCATTTTAGCTCAGAAATGATCGTGTCAAAATTTGAAGTCCGTATCTCAAGGCTAAGTGGTCCCTCAAGGGGCCTGAAGTTGTCAAAAATTGTATGGGACTAAAAAAACATGAATTTTTTATCGACAAAAAAAAAACGCTATTCTACTAAAACCGATGATTTTAGGACCCTAAAGAACCAAAAATGTGTTTAGAATTGCAATAGCCCTACTCGTTTTTGAGTCAGGTAATTTTTCCAGGAATTCTTCCGGGGGTTTCTCCAGGAATTCCTTCGGGAATCTGTTAACTTCTCCAGTTTTTTTTTAGGGTTTCCACCGGGAATTTCACTGACAATTTTCCCAGGAATTCCTCCATGAGCTTCTCCGGAAATTCCTCCATGAATTCCTCCGGGAATTTCTACAGGAATTGTTCCAAGATTTTTTTTCAGGAATTTCACTGGGAATTTTTCCAGGAGCTCCTCCGGGAATATCTCCGGGAATGTCTCCGGGAATTTCTTCAGGAAATTGGCAGGAAATTGCTACGAAAATTTCTTTAGGAAATTTTCTGGGAAATCCTCAATAAATTCTTCCAGGAATTCCTCCGGGAATTTCTTCAGAAAAACTTCCGTTATTTTTTTTTTTCAAGAAATTTCTCTGGAAATTTCTCCAGCAACTCCTTCAAGGATCCCTCCAGGAATTCCACCGGAAATTTACCCAGGAATTCCTCCGTGAATGTCTCCGGGAATTCCTCCGAAAATTGCTCCAGGAATTCCTCTAGGACTTCCATCAGGACTTCCTCCAAGTATCCCTGCAAGATTTCCTTAGGTAATTTCTCTAGGAAACCTAGTGGAAGAATTTCCAAGAATTCCTCCGGAAGTTTTTCCAGGTATTCCTCAACATTTTTTCCAGGATTTCCTCCGGGAATTTCACTGAGATTTTCCCCATGAATTTCTTCAGTAATTCCTCCGGGAATTTCTATATGAATTCCTCCAAGAATTTCTCCAGGAATTTGTCAAGGATTGTTTCCAGGAGTTGCTCCAGGAATATCTCCGGGAATTTCTCTGGGAATTTTTCAGGAAAACTCCTCTGGGAATTCCTCTAGGACTTCTTCCAGGAATTCCTCCGAGTTTTCCTGGAATTCCTCTGGAAATTTTTCCAGGAATTCCTCCGGGAATGTCTCCGGGAATCGCTCCGGGAATGTGTCCGAAAATTCCTCCAGGAATTCCTCCGGGAATTTCTCCAGAAATTCCACTAGGAATTTCTTCAGGAAATCCTTCCAAAGTTTATCGTGGAATTGCACTGGGCATTCCTTAAGGACTTCTTCCAGGATTTTCTCCGGGAATTCCTCTAGGACTCTCATTAGGAATTCCTCAGATGATTCATCCAGGAATTCCTTCGTTAATTTCACCAAGACTTCTTCCGGATTTTTGTTCCAGAAATTCTGCCGGGTATTTCTCTACGAATTTCTCCGGAAATGTTTCCAGGATTTCCTCCGGGAATTTCACTGAGAATTTCCGCAGCAATTATTTCTGGGATGTCTCCGGGAAACTTCTTCACGAATTGCTTCAGGAATTCCGTCAAGAATTTCTCCAGGAATTCATCCGGGAGTTTCTCCAGCTATTCCTCAGGAAATTTGTTCAGGAAATCCTCCTTCCTGGAGTAATCTCCAAAAAAAAATTCCAGGAGGAATCCCCGGAGGGAATTCCTGATGGGAGTCCTAAAGGAATTCCCGGAGAAATGCCTGGAGGAAGTCCTAAAGGATTTCCCAGAGGAATTCCAGAAGAATTTTTGGAAGAATTTCCTGAAGAAATTCCTAGTGGAATTTCTGGAGAAATTCCCGGAGGATTTCCGGAGGTTTTCCCGGAGACATTCCCGGAGGAATTTCGAGAGACATTTCCGGAGGAGTTCCTAGAGAAATCCGGAATTTCCTAGAGAAATTTCCGGAGGAATTCCAGGACAAATTCCCGGAGGAAATTCTGGAGGAAGACCTAGAGAAATTCCCAGAGAAGTTCCTGGAGAAATTCCCAGAGGGTTTTCTGAGAAAAAAAATATCACGGAAGTCTTCCGTGAAGAAATTCCTGGAGACATTCCCATAGGATTAAAAAAAACGGAAGCTTTCCTGAAGAAATTTCCGGAGGAATTCCTGGGAGAATCCCCGGAAATATTCCTGAAAGAACTCCTGGAGGATTTCCCGGAAAATTTCCTGAAGAAATTTATGAACACCGATAAAAAAAATTTACTCAGTGGCTGAGTTGTTCTTTCTCAGAAATCGAAAAATCATTTTTTTTTCTTACACAGTTTTAGCTTAAAGTGGGACAACCCACTGCCAATGAGCTGCCCCACTTTTAACGGAAACTGAGTAAAGAAAAAAGTTTTTTAGATTTCTCAGTAAGACCAACTCAGCCACTGATTTTTTTTTTCGGTGAAGCAATTCCAGGCGGATTTCCTGAAGAAATAATGGGAAAAATCCCGGAGGAATTTCCGGAAAAAATGTCGGAGACATTCACGGAGGAATTTCTGGATAAATTCCGGGTGGAATTCCGTGAGGAATCCCTGAGGAAGTCCCTGGAGGAATCCCCGGAGAAATTTTTGGGGGAATTCCTGGAGGATTTCCTGGAGAATTTCTCGAAGGAATTTCTGAAGGATGTCCTAGAGGAATTCCCGGAGGATTTCTTGAAGAAATTCCTAGAAAAAGTCCTTGAGGAATTCCCAGACGAATTCTTGGAGAAATTCCCGGTAGATTTTCCGGATGAATTCCTGCTAAAATTCCAGGAAATTCTCGGAGACATTCCCGGAAGGAAAACGAAGCAAAAAAGCAATATGGTGGGGGGATAAAACATATCTGCAGGAGGTCAAACACGGTGTAAAAGTATTGCCTCTAGCACCACCGTACGCGACCGCCTACTATCCTACCAAATAGCTCTTAGCTTAGTTGTTTGAGATAAAATTGTTTGGACGCTTTGATTGCTGGTGCCACCTAGCGTCACCATTTCCGGATAGATTTTAACCTGCCGACCAATTTTGCAGAAAACGCCATCCTTTTAGCTCATTAGAGTATCGAGATATACGTGTTTAAATATTTTACACAAGGTACCACCTAGCGAATAAATTACAAATCAAAGACTCAACTGTCGGACAGTTTTTAGCTTGCTGAAGAACTTTGTTGAAGACGGCATCATTCTATCTTATCGGGATTCTGAGATAAGAAGCTTGAACATTGTTTACCCTGGCGCCACCTAGCGGACAATTTTCGAACCAAAGACAATTTGAAAGTGTTTGATGTTTTCAGGCACAAGGCGCCACCTAGCGGATAAATCCCAAACCAAAGACTTTACTATCAGTTAGTTCTGAGCTTGCTGAAGAACTTTGCCGAAGACAGCATCATTCTATCTCACATATGAGGTTTTGAACATTAATGACACTGGCGCCGCCTAGCGGCCGAATCGCGAACCAATGTCGTCGTTGCCAGTTAGTTCTTAACCTGCTGAACAAATTCGCCGAAGACACTATTCTCCTACCTAATCGGGAGCTTGAGATATACGTTGTGCAAAGTATGTGACCAATTTTGGTACCTTTAGACAATCCGGAATAACTCCGGAATCATTTGGACCAGGCACACATGTCCCCGGAGTCCTAAACTAGAAGAGTTTTTTGAGAAGTTGTGAAAATTTCATCAACATCTATCGAAAAACAAAAAAGTTAATACCATTTATGTGCTTTTCCGAAGATGAAAAATGTACGTTGGCTGGATGAAGGTTAGAAGTGACCAAAACAACCGTTTTCCAATGATTTTAGAAATGTAAACACGTTTTAAAATACACCAAAACCACACCATTTGGAGATAAATAAAACAGACCCAAACATCAGCTAAAAATATCAAAGTTTGGATTGCCCAGAAAAGAAAAAAAAACAAAATAGCACAAACTATACCCCTTTCGAAGGTGGGGTTTGGTATGCCAGAGGGTTGATCTGTGACGCAACGAATGGTTAAGACCAATTGCACTTCAACAAATCCTTATTAAACTTTCACAAATAGTTTTACTTCCTTGAATTAATTTCTTACATTACTTAAAACATGATCCCAAAAATGCACAAACCCCCATTAACATTTTTAAGTCAAATGAGCTTGAGAAAGTCCCTAAAACTATCATAAAACTTAAGCGAAATCATGTTGGTTGTATGATAGTTTTTAGAACCTCCCCAAGAGTAAATAGGTTTTAAATTGTAACTTGAACAAAAAAGTGAAAAATCCTGCCGTTCTAGAGGCTGCAATAGTTAATACTGGTATTTTTTCAGACTTATTATGGTTTTTAAGGACAAGGTATTTTTGGAGTACATTGCTCAAAATTTCTAGAGCACCGTTTTTTAGAACCGTTGAACGAATTTGGATGGAAATGCATCACGCTGTTGACAACCACTGAACAATTAGCGTGATGCGTTTTCATCCAAATCCGTTCAACGGTTCTAAAAAACGGTGCTCTAGAAATTTTGAGCTATGTACTCCAAATACCTTGTCCTTAAATGACATTAGCATTCATTTGGCTTCTCTGACAATCATATGACAACTTAATGAAAAAAAATCTTAACGATGCAACAAGTCACTTCATCCTCCGCTGTTATCCACCTTTCCCGTCGCTCTCCACCGTGCAGGAATTCGATGATGAAATTCTTCGCCCTCTTTGGTTCCACCGAGCAACACCACCCGCCTGTTGGTCCCTTATTATGTTCGAACTGAAAATTTTACGCGCATTGTTGAATTCCAGCCGCCGTGCCGTTCCGTTTCTTAACCACGCCGGCACTGGCTGGCTGGGTTCCAACTCGTCGTCGGTCCCCGTCCTGGTAATAAATTATGATTGATAGGATTAAGTTTGTTGCGTTGCGAGCCGCCTCCAAACGATTGTGTTGGGTTGGGACTCGACTAGGACTTTCCTTTTCCAGTTTTTTGAGTTTCCTTTTTTTATGTCCGCGGGTGTTCGCTGTGAGAAATTTTCATAAGAAGGGTTCGCAAGGAGGAAAAAAGAACAATTGCTAAGCCGAGCATGGGAAGCGCGTTCTGACGATGAAAAATTGTTTTGACGGGAGGCGTGTGGAAGGATTGCAGGATAATGATGGCACGGGTGGAAAAGGTTCGGAGCCGGAAAAGTTTGGCGTGATGACGATTTTCGCTGCGTTGACGTTGATTGAAAAAGTGGTGAAATATTCGCGTTTTTTTTTTTCTTCGGGAAGCACGCACAATCGCTCAGTTTTTTAACGTCTAGCCGTTTGAGCAGGTATATTTTTCACTTAAAGGGTTCATAAATATCATGGGTGTTAGGATGAGTTTTGGAGTTTGTCAGGAAATTGTTGAAGGTGACGTGCAAATTATTTGTTTATAATTAAAAAAAATGTAAATACTTGATTGCATCTAAGCATATATCAATGAGCTATCAAAACATGCACTGCTTCGTTTCACTGAAAAAATTACAATGCTAGGATCTATAACATCTAGATATTGATAAAAAAACGCAAAGAATTATTTCAAAAACTCCTTCTGGATTACTTTTTTACTTAACATTTATTTGCAAATTTTCTTGCATTTCTTCCGAAAATTCTCATGCAGTTTCTCCTGACATTCCCTTGCAATTTGTCTTGTAATTTCACTTAAAATTCCCTTGGAGTTCATTTTAAATACCCTTGGATTTTTTCTTTAATTCCCTTTATAAAATTTTGGAAAATTCCCATGCAGTTTCTTAGAATTTCCCCGGGTATAAAGTCGGAATTTTCCAGAAAATTCCGTTGAAATTTGCCCGAAAGTTCTGTTAGAATTTTCTCGTAAATTCAGTTGAAATTTGCCTGGAAATTCCATTCAAATTACTTCGGAAATTCTCTTGGATTTATTTTGGAATATGTTTGGAAATTTGCTTACAATTTCTCTGGAAATTCTCTTGGAATTTCTTCGAACATTTTCTTGAAATTGCTCCGAAAATTCCCTTGGAATTTTTCAGGAAATTCCCACAGAGTTTCTCAGGAAATTTCTTTGAAAATTCTATGAAATTTCATTTGGAATTTCTCCGGAAATTCACTTGCAATTTCCCCTGAAATTCCCTTGGAATTTCTCCAGAATTTCCCTTGAAATTCCATCCTTAAATCCCTTTGAAATTCTCTTGGAAATCCTCTGGAAATTCCCATGGAATTTTTCCTGAGTTTCCCTTCGAACTTCTTCTAAAATTCCCTTGGAATTCTTCCTGAAATTCCCTTGGAATATCTCCTGAAATTTCCTTCGAGTTTCTCCTGAAATTCCCTTAGAATTTCTCTTGAAATTTCCTTGCAACTTCTAATAAAACTCCATAGGAATTTCTCCTGAAATTCCCTTCAAATTTCTCCTGAAATTCCCTTCGAATTTCCCCTGAAATTCCCTTCGAATTTTCCCTAAAATAAACTTCGAATTTCTCCTGAAAGTCCCTTACAAATTCTCCTGTAAGTCCCTTAGAATTTCTTTTGAAATTCGCTTCAAAATTCTGCTGAAATTCCGTTCAAATCTCTGCTGAAATTCGTTTGGAATTTCTCCTGAAATAGCCTTTGGAATTTCCTCTGAATCTCCCTTGGAATTTCATCTGAAATTTCCTTGAAATTTCTTCTGAAATTCCCTTGAAATTTCTACTAAAATTCCCTTGGAATTTCTCCCGAAATCGCCTTGGAATTTCTCCTGATAATCATTTGGAGTTTCTCCTGAAAATCCCTTGGAATTTCTCCTTAAATTCCCTTGCAATTTCTCCTGAACTTCCCTTGGAATTTCTTCTGAAATTGTCTTGGAATTTCTCCTAAAATTCCTTTGGAATTTCTCCTGAAAATGCCTTGGAATTTCTCCTGAAATTCCCTTGGAATTTCTCCTGAATTTCCCTTGGAATTTCTCCTGAAATTCCTTTAGAATTTTTCCTAAAATTGCCTTGGAATTTCTCCTGAAATTCCCTTGGAATTTCATCTGAAATTTCCTTGAAATTTCTTCTGAAATTCCCTTGAAATTTCTTCTAAAATTCCCTTGGAATTTCTCCTGAAATTCCCTTGGAATTTCTACTACAATTCCCTTGGAATTTCTCCTGAAATTCCCTTGGAATTTCTCCTGAAATTCCCTTGGAATTTCTCCTGAAATTCCCTTGGAATTTCTCCTGAAATTCCCTTGGAATTTCTCCTGAAATTCCCTTGGAATTTCTCCTGAAATTCCCTTGGAATTTCTCTTGAAATTCCCTTGGAATTTCTCCTGAAATTCCCTTGGAATTTCGACTGAAATTCCCTTGGAATTTCTCCTGAAATTCCTTTGGAATATCTCCAGAAATTGCCTTGGAATTTCTCCTGAAATTCCCTTGGATTTTATCCTGAAATTCCCTTGGATTTTTTCCTTAAATTCCCTTGGATTTTCTCCTGAAATTCCCTTGCAATTTCTCCTGAAATTCCCTTGCAATTTCTCCTGAAATTCCCTTGGAATTTCTCCTGAAATTCCCTTGGAATTTCTCCTGATATTCCCTTGGAATTTCGACAGAAATTCCCTTGAAATTTCGACTGAAATTCCCTTGGAATTTCTACTGAAATTCCCTTGGAATTTCTACTGAAATTCCCTTGGAATTTCTACTGAAATTCCCTTGGAATTTCTCCTGAAATTCCCTTGGAGTTTCTCCTGAAATTCCCTTGGAATTTCTCCTGAAATTCCCTTGGAATTTCTCCTGAAATTCCCTTGGTATTTCTCCTGAAATTTCCTTGGAATTTCTCCTGAAATTCCCTTGGAATTTCTCCTGAAGTTCCCTTGGAATTTCTCCTGAAATTCCCTTGGAATTTCTCCTGAAAATCCCTTGGAATTTCTCCTTAATTTCCCTTGGAATTTCTCCTTAAATTCCCTTGGAATTTCTTCTAAAATTCCCTTGGAACTTGGAATTTCTCCCTTGGAATTTCTCCTGAAATTCTTTTGGAATTTCTCCTGAAATTAACTTGGAATTTCTCCTGAATCTCCCATGGAATTTCTCCAGAATTACCTTTGGAATTTCTCCGGAAATTCCCTAAGATTTTCTTAGCAAATAGGTAACTTAATCTAGGCAGTTAAAAACTTATAAAACTTATATCTATATTAACCTCCACCATAGAATAGGTAAAATTTCCCTCCACCACCGAATAGGTACCTTTCCCTCCAGCACAGGATAGGTAAACAAAGTTCATGTATCACAGGTACATTATGAGACGCACGCCAGGGAAAGGGACCTATTCGGTGGTGGAGGGAAATTTTACCTATTCTATGGTGGAGGTTAATATAGATATAAGTTTTTGCATGCTCGGAAGAAAAAAAAAAAAAAAAACTACCTAGATTAAGTTACCTATTCTTTTTACCTCAGATGTATAAGACGTGTAGAATGCGATGGATCTCTTCAGTCGAGTCAAGTACAAGACACTGAAGACGACCTTACAGTTGAGGTCGAAATACGTATCTGTCAAAGGATGCAAATTCTTAGTGGAATTCAAAGGAACCGTACTTAACCCGATTTTCTTTTTATTTACAGATATTCCCCTAACAAGCCCAGGGTAATCATCATCTTGGAATTTCTCCTGAAATTCCCTTGGAATTTCTTCTGAAATTCCTCTGGAATTTCTTCTGAAATTCCCTTGGAGTTTCTTCTGAAATTCCCTTGGAATTTCTTCTAAAATTCCCTTGGAATTTCTCCTGAAATTACCTTGGAATTTTTTCTGAAATTCTCTTGGAAATTCTCCTAAAATTCCCTTGGAATTTCTCCTGAAATTCCCTTGGAATTTCTCCTGAAATTCCCTCGAAATTTCTCCTGAAATTCCCTTGGAATTTCGCCTGCAATTCCCTTGGAATTTCTCCTGAAATTCCTCTGAAATTTCTGCTGAAATTCCCTTCAAATCTCTGCTGAGATTCGCTTGGATTTTCTCCTAAATGATCTTGGGATTTCTTCTGAAATTTACTTGGAATTTCTCCTGAAATTCCCTTGGAATTTCTTCTGAAATTCCCTTGGAATTTCTTCTGAAATTCCCTTGGAATTTCTCCTGAAATTCCCTTGGAATTTCTCCTGAACTTCCCTTGGAATTTCTCCTGAAATTCCCTTGGAATTTCTCCTGAAATTCCCTTGGAATTTCTTCTGAAATTCCCTTGGAATTTCTCCTGAAATTCCCTTGGAATTCATCCTAAAATTCCCTTGGAATATATCCTGAAATTTCCTTGTAATTTATCCTGAAATTCCCTTGGAATTTCCCCAGAAATTCCCTTGGAATCTCTCCAGAACTTCCCTTGGAATTTCTCCTGAAATTCCCTTGGAATTTTTCCTGAAATTCTTTTGGAATTTCTCCTGAAATTGCCTTGGAATTTCTCCTGAAATTCCCTTGGAATTTCTCCTGAAATTCCCTTGGAATTTCTCCTGAAATTCCCTTGGAATTTCTCCTGAAATTCCCTTGGAATTTCTCCTGAAATTCCCTTGGAATTTCTCCTGAAATTCTCATGGAATTTCTCCTTATATTCTCTTGCAATTTCTCCTGAAAGTCCCTTAGAATTTCCTTGGAATTTCTCCTGACATTCCTTTGGAATTTCTCCTGAAATTCCCTTGGAATTTTCTCAGACATAGTTCATGGTAGATAAATGCAAATAACTATTGTTTTTTTTTCGATCATGCCTGAATAACCTTAGTGTCTTGAACTTAATGACGTATCGAATCAACTTAACTTATATTTATTCCACACCGTTCTCTCCTCTCATTCCAGTCAAATTCCTCCGCGAAGTAACCCCCTACTTCCGGAAAGCGAGCATCATTTCCGAAGTGGGCTGGGAGCTGCAGCGAGCGTTCCTGTGCCCGCTTGGTCCCGGTGCCTCCAGCCCGCCAGCCGCCGCCCCACGAAGTCCACCCCGGGCCGACACGCGCTACATACCCCTGCAGTTGACCCACCTGGCACGGAATCTGAAATACCACGACGCCGGTAAGTACGAAATCGATAGATAGTCAGAAACGGTGAAAAAAAAAACGCTGACACCGACGACGACACCCCGAAATTCCACCCCCCCATAAAAAAAGGACTCAATTTCTGCCTCAGTCCTAGGCAAGGTCCGGGGTGTATTGATGAGAAAAGTTTGCCCGACATGGGATGGAAGTTTTCGGAAGCTAGCTAGGCTATAGCTTGTCGGTTTCAATCAATCAGACCGAAATTTAATCACATCGTCAAACATTGCGATTGTCATCGGAGGAGAAATTGATATCTACCTGAGTATCTCCATCATTGTGTTAACTACGTGGAAATGCTGTGAATCCCGACTAGGAAGGAAGAATAAGATCTTATTGTAAGACTATAATTTTCAAAAATCGTTGGATTGAACGTCTGTCTTCCACCGACGTTTCGACTCTACTTTCAGTCTTTTTCAAGGAGAAAGTTTCGAACATTTAGATAGAATTGCAGAATACTTGAAGTAGAGTCAAAATGACATGTTGTTTTGATTCCTTGAAACTGCAGCATATCAGTGGAACTTTCTTCAGTACCGTAAATCATGGACAAGGTGGCCCACACTTATATGAAAAACAAAAATTTCGGAAAATGCCAAGGCTTACCTCCTCAATCAGTTGTTTCGGACTCCCAGAAGCTACGTTCAAAATTTGAGCAAAATCGGTTGAGCCTAAGGGGGCGCTCAAATCGCTTGAAGTTTGTATGGGAAAACTTGGCCAAATGTATGCAGAAATTTTAAGTTTTCGAATTTTGCCGCTAGGTGGCGCTTATAGCGTTCAATAATCAAACCCTTTGGTATTATTGTAGGTGACTATATGCCAAACAACTTTGTCGAAGACCGCAAAGTGATCCAACGTCTGTGAAAAAAGTTATACCCTAGGTAAAGTGAGGATAAACTTTTTTGTTATTTTTCCAATACCTACATGTAAAGGAATAATATCAATAATGAAATCTCAAAACTTTGCCTCACCTTGCCTAGGGTATAACTATTTTCACAGCCGTCGGATCACTTCGCGGTCTTCGACAAAGTTGTTTGGCATATAGTCACCTACAATAATGCCAAAGGGTTTGATTATTGAACGCTTACAGCGTCACCTAGCGGCAAAATTCGAAAACTTAAAATTTCTGCATACATTTGGCCAAGTTTTCCCATACAAACTTCAAGCGATTTGAGCGCCCCCTTAGGCTCAACCGATTTTGCTCAAATTTTGAACGTAGCTTCTGGGAGTCCAAAACAACTGATTTAGGAGGTAAGACTTGACATTTTTCGAAATTTTTGTTTTTCATATAAGTGTGGGCCACCCTAATCATGGTGTTTTGGGTATTTTGGTTATTTTAAATTTGAAAAAAAAAACTAGTAGTACCAGGATTTTTGTTTTAATTATGTATTTAGAATACATTCTCGGTGGCTGACACAGCCTCCCAGTCGGGACGACGACGACGTCAGCTTCGGAGTATCATCATCACAGTCGTATCTACCTACCTGCCCACATTGCGGATTCAGTATGCGCCGACAGCCAGGTTGGCAATAGACAGGGAACAAATTTAATCATGTTTCTTCATTTTGGGGTTTCTCTAGCAGTGAACCGTTGTTGTCTCCCCCACATTTCCTTCCCCGTTCCTGACATTCGTTAATTTGTATTGTTGATGACATTTTTCGGTGTGCTTCTAGGTATTTCATTTCGTCTGTTCAGAATTCCTATGGCATTATTGCAACGTGTCTTACTTCTAAGAAGAATTTAATGGACCACGAGATGACCAACGATGATTCAGATTCAGTCCGAAGCACCCCCGGTGGTGCAAAGGGCCGAATTGAAAGATCCTGGACGATTTCCCGCTATTGCCTTGACCTGTGGTCAGGTCAAATTTCTGTCGACTTCCTTTATTTCCATGTTGAGGCTGCGCTGCCATGACCCTGTGGGTCTGCTTCTGCTGCGATGTCCTGCTGGGTTCCAATTTAACGCTTAATTATCCACGAACTTCTCCCGGAAATATCCCAGGAATTTCTTCCAAAGTCCTTTAAGAGTTTCTCTGAAAATTCCCCAAAAATTTCTTCGAAAATTATCCAGGAACTCTTCCGGAAAATATTTCATAATTTCCCCGGGAGCTTCTGCAAATATTTTCCAGCAATTCCGGTTGAAATTTCTATTTTCCGCAAATACTGCAGGATTTTTTGCGGAAATTGTCTAGGAATTCCTCCAGATATTTTTCAAGAATTTCTCCTGATATTTTTCAGGAATTTCTTGTGAAATTCTTAAAAAATTTCTCCGAAAATGCTTCAGAAGTTTCTTCGGATATTCTCCAATATTTCGCCTCGAGTTCTTCCGAATATATACCAGGAATTGCTCCGGATATTCCTCAGAAATCCCTTCAGAAATTCCCCTGAAGTCTTGGGGAATATTCCCTCAGAATTTATCCGAACATTCTAAAGGAATTTCTAGCAAAATTCAGCAGGAATTACTCGGAAATTTGTATCAGGAACTAGCTGTCCCGGCAAACTTTGTCTTGCCGTCTTGTGGTGGTTTGACAGCTGTTGAGCTCAAAATAGCACCGCACTCTAGATTTATTTCATTTCGGTCGTGTTGATTTCCTTCCCAGCTCATAGAAAATCAGTTCTTTTTCAATTTTGTTACTTTTCTAGTTGATTTTCGTAACTTTTTGTACATATAAACACAGCCACCATGAAAACGAATCGAAGCGTGCAAGAGCCATCCTAATCGGTTCAGCCGTTTGTGAGTTTTGTTGCCTCAAAGGGAATTCAAACTCATTTTTATATATATAGATTTCTGCCTCAATTTTTATAAGCTAAGATTATCCAGCAATTTCTGTAAAAATTTCCTTTGATTTTTTTAGGAAATTCTCAAGAATTTATGCGAAAATTCCCATGCGTTTCTTCAGAAATTCAACAGCTTCTCCAGAAGTTTCACAGCAATTTCACCAAAAATTCCCTAGGAACTTCTCTAGAAATGCCCCAGAAATATCTCCCAAAATTCCCCGGAAGTTTCTCCATAAAATCTTCAGGAATTTTTTTCCAGAAATTCCTCAGATACTTCTCCAGAAATTCCCCAAAAGCTGCTCTAAAGATGCCCCAGGAATTCTCGTGAATCTCCTGAAATTTCTCAGGAATATTTCCAACGATATCTCTTGAATTTCCCCAGAAATTCCCCAGAAATTTCTCCCGAAATTCCCTAGGCAATTCTCCTGAAATTTCCCAGGCATTTCTCCAGAAATTTTCCAGGAAAGGTCCCTTGGAGTTTTTCCTGAAATTTCACAGGAGTTACTTCAGAAATAGCCCAGAAATTTCATCAGAATATTTTCTGTAATCTGATATATATTTAACATAAGTATGCCAAAAATTCCACCCAGTCCTGACAAACTCATGAAATGTAAGGTCTTCCTTCGGGAGAGAAGCAACTGTGGGCTCTGAGATAAACTATCGTCGACGAAAAATATCGTTAATATACAGGGTGTCCAATAAGTTCGAATTCATCATAAAATTTCAAAAAATTTCACATCTGTTATTGAGATTGATTTGTCGGATTGATTGATTTGTCTTTATTTTAGAGACTTTCAGCCCTTGGCTGGTTCGTCTCTATGTTATTGAGATTTTCAAAGTAAATGTATTTATTGAAGGTCATACAACACTGATCAAATTCAGCATATTCTTGGCGAATTTCTGAAGTAATTCCTGCGAAATTTCTGGAAAAAATTCCTAGGATATCCCAGAAACTATTTCTGGAGAACATCCCTGAAAGATCTCCTACAGGATGTCTAGTAGGAACTTCTGAAGGATACCCAAAAGGACCACCTGGAGGATTTTCAGGAAGAACTTCTGGAGGTTTCGCAGTTGCAAAATCTATCTCAAATTCTAGAAAGAACTCTGAAAACCTCCTAGACAATTCTCGGGAAGAAAAAGAGAAATATCGGAAAACTGGAAAAGTTTCTACACAAATCTCTGGAAGAATAGCTACAAAAATATCGCAAGAATCCCGAAAGAAACTGCTGGAATGCTATCCCGGAAAATTACTAAGAGAAATTTCTTAAGGAACTTTAGATATATTTAATCCCAGGAGGCACTTCATCAGAGATCCCGTGAAAAACTGCCACCGACTCTAGTTGAAATCCACACAGAACATTCTTTATTAACCCTCTAATACCCAAATTTTTGATTTTGATCTAAATATCATTTTTCGTCATCTAAAATCGATTTATGCATGTTTTGGAAGATGATTCTTTTCCATTCTCGATTTCGTGAGTTTCAGTTTTTGATTTTTCTAATTTTTATTTTTGAACATCCTCACACTTTTATATTTTTCCTGGAAGCCAATTTGGGGAACGGATTTTTTGAGATGAAAACATTTTGAGATTTTATGATAATTGTTGAAATATTATTATTTTAAATTTTTTTCACAGAAAATTTTATTTTCCGTGTAATTTTAAGGAAAATAATTTAAGAGTGTATTCGATTCCCTTAAACTATTAAACAAGGATAGAATGATTTGAGAAAAATTTAAAATATGTTAATTGTAGCGATTCAACACAAAATAAACAATGACTTCAAAAAGTTGACTAAAACATCAATTTTTCAATGATTTAAAAAAAATGTAAATACGCTAAAATACACCAAAACCATTTTAAGATATACAGAACAGTCCTAAATATCAGCCAAAAATATACAAAAATTGATTTTCCAAGAAACAAAAATTACAAAAATGCTCAAACTATACCCCATCTAAAGGCGGGATTGGGTATTAGAGGGTTAACCTTCTATTCTTAAACCCATTTTTTTCGAACGGTTACTTAGCCGTTTAACGAAAGGGTTCACTTTGCTTCATCAAACGTAGTTCCATAATCTATAGGAAGAACTCATGAAAAGAAATCTGTGGGAATTGCGAAAGAATTTAAAGAAGAAATTGCGGTGAAAATCTTCGAAGGAGTCTCAGTAGGAATTCAAAAAAGAATAGCAGTAAAATTTTGAGAAAAATCCAGAACAAAATTTCGGACCGAAATCTGCATTGATTTCCAAGAAAATTTCTAAACAAATATCTGAAGGGCTTACTTATTCTTGAAAAAGTTCTTGAGAAGTATTCATCTTGGCTATTCCAAGGTGATCGAATAAACCCGTTTTTATTCAAAATTGTGGATATGCTATCGCTACCTCCAATTTTCGGTAGGATTTTCATCGAAAACTCTGCATTACTGCACTATCACTACAGAGAACCAAGAGATCCAAGTCCAGTTCCAAAACACTGAAAGGAATTTAATGCCCATATGGTTTGTGGAATTACTGATTGGAATCATGAATGTTTTTCTTTTGATTTCTTAGAGTGTTTGGATGTCATTTCTTCTTTAAAAAAAAGTCTAAGTGGTAATGTCAAAGCAATTTCTTGCAATCGACCCGGAAGAATTCTGGGAAAAATCTAGAAACTGATATTTGTTTTATTTTCGAAGGAGTTTTGCAAAAAAAGTTCGTGGAAGAATTCAACGATTTTGTATTTTATTTTTCTGATAGTGAATCTTGCGCAATTTTTATTTTTACCAATATTTTGAGGATATTTCTGTATAGTTTTTGAAAATTATATACATTTTTCAAAGTTTGAATGATTTTTGAATTAAAAAACCAAATTAATCCACCTAGCGGTGGCGCCTTTCTCGTGCCTTCGAAAAAGCCATTTCAACAAAACTTAAGTGACATGTTGATGAACATCCTACTTCCATACGTTTAACAAAAGTCCATTTCATGGCACCAGAAATCGTATTGTTTATCTGGCTTTTGATGTTTGAACCTTAAACTCTTAAAATAAAGCCGCAATCTTGAATTTTGAGCCGCCATTTTGAACTCCAGACTTCTTCCTCATATCAGATATATGTACCCATATTGAATGGTTGGAGAGCCTGAAATTCCATTAAACACCCGCCATCTTAAATATTGAACCGCCATCTTGGTTATTCTGGTTGCTATATTTGGACTCCGGAAATCCTCCCTATACCACCATCTTGAGTTTTGGGACGCCATCTTAGAATTTAGATCGCCATCTTGAATATTCTGGTCGCCATTTTTGGACTCCGAACATGTTCTCCATATTGTATATACCCAATACCCATATTGCATAGTTTTAAGGCCTAAAACTCCATTGAACAACCGCCATCTTGAATTAGGAGCCACCATCTTGGATTTTGGACCACCATCTTGGATACTCTGGTCGTCATTTGTGGATTCCAGTCATCTTCGCCATACCAAATATACCCATATTGCATGGTTTTAAAGCTTAAAACACCAATAAATAGTCGCTGACTTGAATTAGGAGCGCCATCCTGGATTTTAGACCGCCATCTTGTAAATTTGATTTTTATTCTTAACCACTTTACCTTATTTCTATTGTCCACTTGGGCACTACGTAAGCGTTCTTTCCCATACCAAATATATCCAATAGGATTTAGGACCTAAAACTCATTTTTTTTTATTCTTAATCACTTAACCTAATTTACAGCTCTATTGTCCACTGGGGCACTACGTGAGCAATTTCAATTGACAGCTGCACTTACATTTTGTACAGCGCCTAGATTCTATTCTACTTTATCGATCTGGTTGCCTTTCTGCTGCTTTCACTTTTTCTACTTTATACCTAGTAGAATGATGAGCACAAGGATGATGATGGATGGTCGTTGTTCCTTTCCAGTCCGATTGGGGGTCCATTATGAGAAGCAGTTCGCCGATGTCCAGGTATCCGGGTCCGTTTGAGCCATGGGGCTCAGAAGAGGGTCAGGAGTCAGTTGCTCTCGGGGGAAAAGCAACTGACGAAAAATTGCAAGTGCCGGGGCTGGGAATCAAACCCATGACCATCCGCATATGAAGCGAACGTGTGACCAACTACACCACGGGCCCCGGCTAATAAAACTCATTTAAACAGCCGAAATCTTGAATGTTGAGCCGCCATCCTAGATTTTAGTCCACCATCTTTGTGTATTCTGGTCGCCATTTTTGAAGTCCGGCATTCTCTCCCATACGAAATATACCCTTATTGCTTGGTTTTGGAGTCTAAAAAAACATTAAACAGCTGCCATCTTGAATTTGGAACCGCCATCTTGGATATTCTGGTTGCCATTTTTGGAGTCCAAACTTCTATCCCGTACCAAATATACCCATATTCCATGGTTTCAGAGTCAAAAAACCATTAAACAGCCGCCATCTTGAATTTTGGGTTTAAGGCCGCCATCTTGGATATTTTGCGTACCATTTTTGGACTCCGGACATCTTCCCCATATCAAATATAGCAATTTTGCATGGTTTTAGAGCATAAACTCAATCAAACAAACGCTAAGGACTATTCATTAAAGAAAGTGGACATCTGTTTACCAATAGTTTAGAGTTAAAACTAAACAAAAAATTGTGAATTTTTGCTCAGAGCGTAAAAACATTGTTCACTTTGGCAACACACTCAAAGAAAACGGAAAAAAGTGAGAAATTTCGAGCGATGGGTTGGATTAGCTTAGCGACTAGCTTTTAATTCTGCACAAATGGTGTTCCAAACAGTTGTCGTTTCGAGAATTGGCTTACTAATACACTTCCGGGACCGTAATTTTTCAATGCTGAGCAGGGGACATGTATGCCGGATGATGTAGGGCACATCAGTACCGAAAAAAATGGGAAAAAGTTTTAGGTGTGGCAAGCCAATTGTTCATGCGGCTCAAAGAGTTCTTCGTATTTCACAAGGGGAACAATCAACGGTGAAAATAACAGAAAGGAATGCAGCAAAAAACGACTTCTACCCATCTACCGAAAACATACGGATCCTCCATTGCACAGTGGGAAAATAAGGTACAAAACCGACAAAGAATTCTGTAACGTTTGAAAACCACGAATGCGGTTTACGAAGTTATACTTTTCTGATGTAAAAATGTGCGGGGAATCCAATAAAACCGGTTTCATAGGCCGCACGGATCGTTAACATGCTCATTTTACCCCAATTCCCCAATTTTTAGCCTTTTTTGATAGAGATTCATATATTTTCAGAAGCGGAAGTGATCTTGAAGTATGCAAACTCGACCAATCAAGCTCATATATATTGCCGATATAAATAAAAATGTTAAACTTGACCGCATGAATGATTGTCATGCCCGTTTTACCATATTCCCCCAGATTATCGCATTTCTGGTAAGATATGCTATTTATCTAGAGAGAAAATCAGTAAATGTCCATCCATATGAGTTTCTACTTGGTGAATACATTTGAGCCTTCGAATAAATCAGGATAAAAATTAAACGAACGGGTATGTTGTTTATTTTGCCTTGATTCCCCAAAAATATCATTTTTAGAATTGAAGAGTTCTGTTACTTTTGAAAACCACGAATGCGATTTACGGAGTCATGTTTATCTAATGTAAAAACGTGTGGAGAATCGAATAAAATTGGTTTCGTAGGCCGCACGGATCGTTAACATACTCATTTTACCCCAATTCCGCAATTTTTTGTGTGTTTGATAGAAATTCATGTTCAGATGCGGAAACGACCTTGAAGTATAAAAACTCGACCAATCAAGCTCTTATATACTTTGCCGAAATAAATAAAAATGTTAAACTTGACCGCATGAACAATGTCCTTGCCCATTTTACCATATTCCCCCAGATTATCGCATTTCTGGAAAAATATGCTATTTGTCGAGGGAGAAAATCGGTAAATGTCCATCTAAGAGAGATTTTTATTTGAATAACACATTTGAGCCATCTATCTATTAAACCAGGGGAGAACAATGAACTTATTCTTGGCCATTTTGCCTTGATGCCCCAAAAATATCATTTTTTGAATTGAAGAGTTCTGTAACTTTTGAAAACCATGTATGCTATTTACAAAGTCATATTTCTTTAATTAAAAATGTTCGAAAATTTCAATGAAACTGGTTTAAATGGCCACAAGGATCGTCAAAATACTCATTTAACTTCAATTTCTCAATTTTTTGTGGATTTTCATAGAAATGAATGTTTTTTTAGAAGTGGAAATGACCTTGAAGTTTAAAAACTCAACCAATCAAGCTCATATATACTGCCGATACAAATGAAAACGTCCCACTTGACCGCATGAATGGTTGTCATGCCCGTTTCACCATATTCTCCCAGATTATCCAAATACTAACTGTGAATAATGTGTTTGTTAAACATTTTCAGTTTTGTACTTTTTAGGGTTAAACAAGCTATACATCTAAAAATAAAATCAACAAATGACAAATTAAATAAAATTTCGTTTATAACCAATTTTAACTATCTAAAGAATACGTGTTACGAAAATCGGTCGGAAATGCTTTTTGTCTATTTAGCACTGATTCCCCGTAAAATATACAATTAACTTTACATAAGTGTATAACACAAAAATAATTCGAACCGTTTTTCTACAAAAACAGTTTTTTAAAGATAAAACCCGTGAATTCTAGATGCAGCTTGTTTAACCCTGAATACAATAATTTAGATGAATTTGCAAAAAAACGAGTTCAAATCACAGTTATGACTCATGTGGGCATTAATCCAATTTACAGAGTTTTTGTCTTAGAAAATTCACTTGTAAGAATAAACGCTTTTGATAACATTCTGAGTTGTACAGTTATTCAAAAAAGGATATTTTCGGGGCATCAAGGCAAAATGACCAAGATACAAGTTGGTTCGATTGTTGTATCCTGATTTATTAGATGGCTCAAATGTATATTTCTAACCAAAACTCATTTGAACGGGTTTTTTGGATTTTTTGAGTGCTTATATTTCAAAGTCATTAACGCTTTTGAAAATACATGAAATTATATCAAATCCCAAGAAAATAGAAAATTGGGCTAAAATAAGTATGCTAACGCGCATTAACCCCTTGAGGCCTATGAAACCACTTTCATTAGATTCTCCGTACAATTTTACATAAGAAGGGTATGACTTCATAAACTAGCGGTTTTTCAAAACATATAAATTTCTTGTACATATTCAAAATATTATATTTATATTTCGGGATTTCCTGCGAAATGGCAACATAAAAGTTCGTACGATTTTTATTTCCTGATGTATTTGATGGCTCAAGTGTGTTTTTCAAATAAAAACTTATATCCGGCCTAGGGCTAAAAATCTCGTTAATACGTAAAAAAAAATAAACTTATATGAACTCAACAGATTTTCTGAGCTTTTATACTTCAAAGTCATTTCTGGTTCTGAAAATACACGAACTTCTATTAAAAATACTTAAAAATAGGGAATTGGGGTTAAATAAGAAAGTGCGATAACGATCCGTGAGGCCCATAAAATCACTTTAATTCAATTCCCTGCACAATTCTACATTAAAAAAGTTTGACTTCGTAAACCACATTCAAGATTTTCAAAAGTTACAGAATTCTGCAATTAAAAAAAAATGATATTAAAATAAACTAGATATAAAAAATGCGATAATCGGGGAACATATGGTGAAACGGGCATGACAACCATTCATGCGGTCAAGTGTGACGTTTTCATTTGTATCGGCAGTATATATGAGCTTGATTGGTTGAGTTTTTAAACTTCTAGTTCATTTCCATTTCTAAAAAACATTATTTTCTATGAAAATCTACAAAAAAAAATGAGAAATTTAAGTAAAATGAGTATTTTGACGATCCTTGTGGCCTTTAAAACCAGTTTCATTAAATTTTTCGAACATTTTAACTTAAAAAAAAACTTTGTAAATAGCATACATGGTTTCCAAAAGTTACAGAACTCTTCAATTCAAAAAATGATATTTTTGGGGCATCAAGGCAAAATGGCCAAGATATAAGTTCGTTGTTGTTCCCTGGTTTAATAGATAGATGGCTCAAATGTGTTATTCAAATAAAAATCTCTCTTAGATGGACATTTACCGATTTTCTCCCTCGACAAATGGCATATTTTTCCAGAAATGCGATAATCTGGGGGAATATGGTAAAACGGGCATGGACATTGTTCATGCGGTCAAGTTTAACATTTTTATTTATTTCGGCAAAATATATAAGAGCTTGATTGGTCGAGTTTTTATACTTCAAGGTCGTTTCGCCATCTGAACATGAATTTCTATCAAACACACAAAAAACTGCGGAATTGGGGTAAAATGAGTATGTTAACGATCCGTGCGGCCTACAAAACCAATTTTATTCGATTCTCCACACGTTTTTACATTAGATAAACATGACTCCGTAAATCGCATTCGTGGATTTCAAAAGTAACAGAACTCTTCAATTCTAAAAATGATATTTTTGGGGAATCAAGGCAAAATAAACAACATACCCGTTCGTTTAATTTTTATCCTGATTTATTCGAAGGCTCAAATGTATTCACCAAGTAGAAACTCATATGGATGGACATTTACTGATTTTCTCTCTAGATAAATAGCATATCTTACCAGAAATGCGATAATCTGGGGGAATATGGTAAAACGGGCATGACAATCATCCATGCGGTCAAGTTTAACATTTTTATTTATATCGGCAATATATATGAGCTTGATTGGTCGAGTTTGCATACTTCAAGATCACTTCCGCTTCTGAAAATATATGAATCTCTATCAAAAAAGGCTAAAAATTGGGGAATTGGGGTAAAATGAGAATGTGAACGATCCGTGCAGCCTATGAAACCAGATTTATTCGATTCCCCGCACATTTTTACATCAGAAAAGTATGGCTTCGTAAACCACATTCATGGATTTCAAAAGTTGCAGAACTCTTCATTTCAAAAAATGATATTTTTGGGGCATCAAGGCAAAATGACCAAAAAACCAGTTCGTTCGATTTTTATCTGGATTTATTCGATGGCTCAAAAGTATTTACCATGTAAAAACTCATTTTGATGGATTTTTACTGATTTTCTCCCTAGATAAATGGCATATCCTACCAGAAATGCGATAATCTGGGGGAATATGGTAAAACGGGCATGACAATCATTCATGCGGTCTAGTTTAACATTTTTATTCATATCCGCAATATATATGAGCATGAT
This sequence comes from Aedes albopictus, assembly GCF_035046485.1. Lineage (NCBI taxonomy): Eukaryota > Metazoa > Arthropoda > Insecta > Diptera > Culicidae > Aedes > Aedes albopictus. The sequence continues at coordinate 416,280,686 of NC_085138.1, read as the reverse complement.
CGGTCGAGTTTTCATGCTTCAAGATCATTTCTGCTTCTGAAAATACATGAATTTCTATAAAAACGGCTAAAAAATTGGGGAATTGGGGTAAAATGAGCATGTTAACGATCCGTGCGGCCTATGAAACCGGTTTTATTGGATTTCCCGCACATTTTTACATTAGAAAAGTATAACTTCGTAAACCGCATTCGTGGTTTTCAAAAGTTACAAAATTCTTTGTCGGTTTTGTACCTTATTTTCCCACTGTGCATTGTTTTGGCCGCAACTGGCATCCGCTTATTACGCTTCTTCTACACTAGAGATGCTCAAGACCGAAAAAGTCGATTTTGTCGAACTGAACTGCGTCCTGTGAAAAAATAATGAACAATAATTAAGCGGCATCTCAAGAAAGATGGAAGAGAAGTTAGCTCTGTTGATTGCTTCAAGAAAATTTGATCTGTGGCACAACGAAAAGTTACGGAGAAAGTTGTGCAGAATCTAATGAAAGGTATCAAGAGGAAAGTCCGAGCGTTCTTCAGAAATACGAAGTAAATGTTCAAACTCACGTGAATTCGGCCACAAATATGTTGATTGTCATTTATAAAAAATAAACTTATGAATTTGTTCGAAAATAAATGTTTTCTATTGAAAAACAGGTGTCCACTTTCTTTAATGAACAGTCCTTATCTTGAATTTTGAGATTCCACCTTGAATATTAGGCCGCCATCTTGAATTTTGGGCTGCCATCGTGAATTTCTGATCTCCAGTGTTGATTTCCGCACAAAATTTGTCAACCATGATAAAGTTACAAAAATCGCCGTAGTTTCATGTGTCATATGATGGAGCTTGGTTCAGTTTTATATACGGTCAATTCTACCGGTGCTAAATGGCCATAAATCCAGAACGCCTTGACCGATCCGAACCATTTTCAACAGCAATAAATGCGGTGAAATTCCGTTTCGAGCTATAATCCATAAAATCGGCCAATGAGAAGTGCCTTAAAAATAAGTGAACTTATTTTGCGCACAGCCATACATACATACACACATACAGACATCATCTCAATTCGTCGAACTGAGTTGATTGGTATATGCGACTTGATCCTCCGAGCGTTTTTTACGAAAAATCGTTTTTTGAATGAACATATAGCCTTTCCACTACACTTAGTGTGTGTGTTTCTATTCTTAGTGTACAAGAAAGGCAAAACGTATGAAATTAACCTCCTGTTTTATGCATCACGTTGGGAGCAGCTCGCTGACGTAGTGCTCGATTTGGGTAAAAAATGTCCCCACTGCACGAAAAAGGTTAATGTTAAAGGCCATCCGATGGCTGCTCTTTTCTCTATCTTCTATTCCATATAAAATCTGTCATCTTACCCTTATATTTATTATTAGAAAGTCGAATGATTCATTCAGAACCACTGAAAGAAATAAAGAAAAGATCACCTCAGCAATTCAGCTTCAATTACACTTTCCGGGCTGCAATCCTCTTTGAATCGTCAGTAATATGTGAACAGAAGCATCAGAATTGAAACATTTTTTCCCCTGTACCTTCTAGTGCCCCAACCCAATCGCTTCGTTCCAAATGGACATCTCGGATAATCCTTAGGTTCATACGTACGAACGGCAATGGCATCATTTCACTTGAAACCCCACTTCCCCATTTGTACATCCCGATTGCCACCACCCCATACACAGTCGTATGGGAAAGCACCACCCGAGAAGTAATCAACGGGTTGGACTCATTTTCTATATGGGTGTGCAGGGAGCCACTGCTGCTGATGCTGGCTGACAGGAAAGGAGAGTCTAAAAACCTGGTTCAACTCCACTGGTGCTTCAGGAGATACTTTCAGCAGTGCGGCACCGAAGGACGAATGGTTCCCCGTCCGGATCTTTCATACCTCAACGTAAATAATCCCCTTGATGGTTGTGGGTGGCTGGTTGGCTGGCTGGGATGTTTTAGGAAAGCAGAAAGAAGAAAAAAATGATCCCGGCAAATAGCTGAGATGATAGTAAACAGCTCCGGGCACCTGCCAGCCAAGCGGATGGAAAAACCAGAAACAGCTCCACACTACTGACTGTTCTGTACTTGGGATGGCGGCAGTCAGTGGTACTCATTTTTTATTTCCCAATCTGCCGATGCTCTTGGGTTCAAGCTCTGCTCGTTCCTTATTTTCACAGCAGCATTCAGTGTTTTATTGCGCTCTGATAGAGGAGTTGCTTTGGCTTAGGGGTGTCGGAAAATGGTTAGGGGTGAAATTTTGAAATATTGACATTTTCCATCCGGGTGTTGGTGGAATGGTTTTTCTATTCTCAATCGTCTAAATTGCCGAACTGCGAGGGGAAAGGAACTAAAGTCTTTACGGGTAACCCATTTCCGGCAATCAACTCGAGTGTCTCAACCATGCTGAAACATTGGCTTCCTTACCTTTATGGTACTGTCTTTTGGCTGATGGATGCACAGTGGAACTGAACTTTGAAATAATATATACGATATTGACACAAGCTCGACTCCCTCTTAAAAAAAAAAACTTTCTCAAAGTGCAAAGTTTCGGTACAGCAAGTCGTGTGGCAAGGTCGAAGCCAGCTTTCAGGTCAAGCACCCTTATCAAATTTGTACCTATTAGCTATTATAACTAAACGCAATACGATGAAATTGAATATAATAACATTATATTCTAAAAGCATTATTTAACCTTTCAGCAGTCACGCTGGTGTATTTTGAACAATACGTTGAAAAAAGCTCGTGTGATCTACATAAATCAACGTGGTGCTAGTAGCGGTGACCATTGGACTAACCTAGAATTTTCTAGTTCCTGTATGAGTCCTTTTAAAATTATATTCCTATACTATTCGCTGGAGGAATTCCTCCAGAAATTCTTGAAATAATTTAAAAATCATTAGGTAATACTGGAGAAGTTCTCGGATACATCCCAGAAAAGATGATGGAAGGTTTAATGGAATTTCCGAAGAAACTCCTGAATGAATTTTTGAAGAGAAACTGAGAGGATTTTCTGAAAAAATCATTTGAGGAATTCCTGGAGCAATCCCTGGAAGAATTTCTGCAAGTCTATCTGAAGGAATTCCTGTATAAATTATTGGAGGAATACCTAGAGAAATATCTGAAGACATCTCGTGAGAAAATCCTAGAAGAGGTCCTACATAAATTTCTGGAGGATTGATTGGAGAAAATTCTGGAAAAATTCCTAGAGAATTCTGAGAGGAACAATGATACATATTGCCCATTTTACTGGCATTTTACCAGATTTGCTGGTATGTCTGAAACATACTGGAAAAACTTGTAATTATAAGGCACGAAATGTTGCTAATTGACAAATTGAGAGATGAAATTTGTGAAAAAAAATCGCGTTCTGGTGGGATTCGAACCCACGACTCCGTATTTGCTAGACCGGCGCTTTAACCAACTAAGCCACAGTACAGGTAATGGTTCTGCGGAATAGAAAGCCAAACTGACTCCGAAGCCGCATCGTGAACACTCCTATTTCACAAACTCATCTCTTTTTTCGGCTTAGATGCCAATCCACAACACACTCCTGTTTGTGCCCACTAACTACAAGTGCGAGCGAATTATTTATTTATATGAAGCCGAGACTTACTCTCGCACTCCGCATACCTAGCCACAAGGCAGTTTGTTTTGCTGGTGTCTAATTAGTATGCGTCAAGAGCTCGGCACGGTCGGACGCTCGGACGACCAAACTGCGCCATGTGATGCAGGCAAGAGTACAATGATACAGATTGCCCATTTTCCCTCATTTTACCTGATTTGCTGGTATGTCTGAAAAATACTGGAAAAACTTGTAATTAGAAGGCACGAAATGTTGCTAATTGACAAATTGGTGGCCAGGTATGCGGAGTGCGAGAGTAAGTCTCGGCTTCATATAAATAATTCGCTCGAGTCAGTTTGGCTTTCTATTCCGCAGAACGATTACCTGTTCTGTGGCTTAGTTGGTTAAAGCGCCGGCTAGCGAATAAGGAGTCGTGGGATCGAATTCCACCAGAACGCGATTTTTTTCACAAATTTCATCTCTCAATTTGTCAATTAGCAAAATTTCTTGCCTTCTAATTACAAGTTTTTCCAGTATGTTTCTGAAAGGAATCCTTGAAAAATTTTAAAAGAAATCTCTTGAGAAATTCCTAGAAGAAATGTTAGATAAATTTGAGAAGGAATCTTTGGAGGAATTCTTAGAGAAATCCCTGAAGAAATTGCTGGAGGAATCCCTGAAGCAATTTCTGGGAAAATCTTTAGAAAAAATTCTGGAGGAATGCATCGAGAAAGTTCTGACCAAATTCCTGAAAGTTATTGGGTGAGACCCAGCACGAATTCCTGGAAAAATTTCTTGGATGAATTCTCGGAGCAATCCCTGGAAAAGTTCCTGGAAAAATCTTCAGAGGAATTCTGGGAGAAATCGCCGGATAAATTTCAGAAAAAAAAACTCCCATGAGAAATTCCAAGAGGAATTCCTGAAAGAACCCTTGGAGGAATTTCTGAGGTGTTCCCTGGAGGAATATCTGGCAATATCCCTGGAGAAATTCGTGGAGAAATCCCTGAACCAATTCCTGGACGAATCTCTGAAGGAGTTCCTGTTGGAAGTCCGGAAAAAATTGTGATAGTATTCGTCTAGAATTTCCTGGAAGAATCTCTGAAGAAATTCCTAGAGGATTTCCTGAAGAAAGTCCTGGAGGAATTGCTGACATAGTTTCTGGAGGATATCTAGGAGCACTTCCTGGAGGAATTCCTGAAGAAATTTCTGGGGTATTTTCAGGAGAAATTCCTGGAAAAGTTCCTGGAGAAACTCCAGGAGGAATTCCCTGAGGTATTTCTGTGTGATTTTTTTAAGGAACCTCTAGAGGAATTCTTGAAAGAATGATTGAATTATTTTGTAGAGGAATTCTGGGAAATTTCTATTTCTGTTATTTTTATATTTCTGAAAAAAATCTTGAGAAATTTCTGGAGGAATTCCTGGAGAATTCCTAAAGGAATCACTGAGAGAATCATTGAAGAAATTTGTGGAGAAATTCCTGGATAAAATCTTGGAGGAATGCCTGGAGTAATTCCTAGAGGTATTCCTATGGGAATTGCTGGAGGAATTTCTAGAGGAATTCTTGAAATAATTACTGGCTACATTTCTAGAGAAATTTATAGAGGAATTAGGGTGGCTGCACCAATTATGGCACTGCCTAAGGAAAACTATTTGTACAAAATTATCGAGAAGACCACAAAATGTCATCAATATGTTAAAATATATAATATACAGGAAAAATATAGAAACGGATCCAAAACTACATTTAGTATTTATTAAAGCGTGTGCCGATGATAGGAACCCTGTACCAGTTATGGCAACATTTTTCCATTTCGGTTCCTTTTCGTACAATTTGCATGTATTCCTTATGGGTGAACATCAATTGGTACTTTATCCAGAATTGGAACACCTACCCTACTATTATTTTTTCTATTTCTGAAAAAATCCCTTGAGAAAGTCCTGGAAGAATTTCTAGCGGAATTTCTGGAGGAATTCCTGGAGAAATCCTCAAAGGAATTTCTGACGGAATCCCTGGGGGAATCCTTGAAGAAATTTGAGAAGAAATCCCTTGAGTAATCTTTAGAGGAATTCCTGGAGGAATCCCTGAAAAAATGCTGAAAATATTCCTGGAGAATCTCCTGGAAGAATTTCTGAAGAAATCCTTAGAGGATTTGCAGGAAGAATCCTTAGAGGAACTTCTGAAGGAATCCCTGAGAAAGTCTCTGGAGAAATTCGAGTAGAAATCCCTGGAGGAATCCCTGAAAAAATCCTGAAAGTATTCCTGGAGAATTTCCAGGAAGACTTTCTGAAAAAATCCCCAGAAGATTTTCTAAAAAAAACTCCTGGAGAAATTGCTGACTTAATTTCTGAAGGATGTCCAGGAGCAATTCCAGGATCAATTCCTAGAGAAATTGCTGCAGGAATTCCTAAAGAAATTCCAGAGAATTTTCTGGAGGGGTTTCTTTGGGAATTGCTGGAGGAATTCTTGAAGGAATTCCTGGAGGAATCTTTCGAGGAATGCTTGCAACAATTATTGGATGAATTTCTGGGGGAATATCTAGAGAAACTTCGGCAGAAATTTCTTAAAAATCCCCTGAGAAATTCCTGGAGGAATTTCTAGAAATTTTTTTGGTAGAATTCCTGGAGAAATCCTCGGGGAATCCTTGTAGAAATTCGTGGAGCAATCCCTGGAAAAATCCCTGAAGAAGTTCCTTGAAGATTTTTAGCGAAATTCTTAGAGGAATTCCTGCCGCAATTCCTGGACGAAAAGCTGGAAGAATTCTTGGAGGCAATCCCGAAAATAATCTAGAAGGTATTCCTACACTGAAAAAACTTCAAATATTGTATCGCACACATAGATTTTTGCAATTTGTCAAAAATATAATTAATATGTGTGTCTACACATAGATAACCCTTTTTCATGTGTAGACACACATGGTTTACATATGGTCCATAGGATTTATGTGCGATCCAGCGTGGAAAACGAGTATGTGTGCACAAATAAAATTCATAAGACAAATTCATGGGGTTTTGCCAATAATGTAGAGACAATCCTGGGAATTCTTGGAAGAATCCCGTAAGCAATTACTGGAGGAATCTCTGAAGTAATACATTGAGGAAATCCTGGAGGATTTCTTGGAGGAATCTCTGGAAAAAAATCTTGCAGATATTCTTGGAAAGATTCCTGGAAGCTATACTAGAGAAATGCCTACAGGAATTGCTAAAGGAATTTCGAGAGGAACTCCTGGAGAAATCTCTAGAGGAATTTCTGGTGGAATTTCTGGAGGAATCTCTAGATGAAACCCTAGAGGAATTTTAAGGGAAATCTCTGCAGGAATTCCCAGAGAAATCCCTGGAAAAAATTCTAGAGGAGTTCCTGCAGAAACTAGTGGATGAATTTCTTATGGAATTTGTAGAGGAATTCCAGGAATAATTCTTGAAGAAATCGTAGCCGGAATTCTTTGAGAAATTCCAGAGGAATCCTTAGAAGAGTTCTTGAAGAAACTCCAGAAGGAATCCCGGAAGCAATTTCAAGAGGAATTCCCTAAGCAGTCCCTGAAGGAAGTACTGAAATAATTCCTGAAGGAGTTCCTTAAAAAATACAAGGAGGAATTCCTGAAGGAATCCTGGGAAAAGTTCCTGGGATGCTCTTTGGCGGAATTTTTTAAATAAGTTGCTCCAGGAAGATACACAGAAGAAATTCCCGAGTTATGCCCTGCAAAAATTTTGGAGGAATCCTGGAGCTCCAAGTTTGTCGGCATTGTGGCAGACCTCTTGGATTTTTTTTCATAGAAAGTTTAAGGTTTCATGAAGGTCATTTTGACAAATGAGGAAAGTTTATGAACTACATTAAGATGTTTCCAATACATTTACTATACTTATTTACATCAGTATCAGATATAGTAGTGCAGAACTTGTGGATGAATTTCTCGCTGAAGGATTTTTGTAGAGTACTCCGCGGAAAACCAAATTTTATTTTTGAGATTTTTTCGTTATTAAATTTAAATATACGTATATGCAAAATTTGCGACAAATTTGCAGCCAGTATCTGAACATCTGGAGAAGCTCTAACTAGTTCAATACATAACACTAGTTTACAGTACTTTTGAACTCGGTAAGCTGATGATCGTTTTTGGAGTAGAATCATGCCCTGAGTTCGAAAACGCGAAGGAAAAAAATACAGTAGTGCGGATTTTTTTTCGATTTTCCATACAAGGTTGATGATTTGAAATCGATTTTTGTTCTATTTTTAAGCAAAGTCGCTCACATTTCGTTCTCCGTAATGAATGCTCCGATTTAGCTGAATTTTTTACTGTAACCCGCCTACATATGATATGTCAAATACAAGATGAAAAAGAATTTTTAAATTGTTTTTTTTTTTTATTGAAAAAAATACATTTCTTCAAATATTTTTGGAAATTTTGCTAAAATTTAAGAAGATTGCCCTAAAAACTCGTCAATATCTTGAGTTTCATCAATTTGACGCAAAATCTGCATTGAGATTATCGAATGCAATTATATTCAGCTTTTAATTTATGGAAAAAGATTTAAAATTGGTTGAACAAAACGCAAGATGTTTGAATTTTATTAAATTCCATATTTTAAAAAGTTGTAAAACTTGATATTGAGCTAATACTCAAAAACTGCTCTACTTTAAATTTTTTGAAGCACGGTTTCAAAAAAGCACTAAATTGTGCTTAAAAAATTTTGGTCGTTGACAGAAGTTCACGACTTTCGTTTTATTTTGTAAACTAGTGTAATCAATATGTCATTCTAATGATGTTCTATTTTGTGTATGGAATATCCTAGTTGTAATTTTGGCGTTACTTTTTAAAGAAGTGTTAGTAGGTCTTCTGAATGGATTTTTATCTAAATCAACGAGTATTTGGTAGACATTTCAAAAGTTATTTCCAGCACAGCGTATATCAGATAGAAAAAATATGAAGAAGAGCTACAATATATCTAAAGTTTCTCGGAAAAAAATCTGGTGCACTTTACTTTTTTTCTGTTTTTCACTCCTTAAAAACCAGGAGAATTTTATTTTATCTCATGAGCAGCCACCCTTAAGCATTAGATTTACATGACCTGGAATTTTCACTCTGAATAATCTTTGAGATGGCTCAATTTAAAAAAATAAATCTACGATGTTTCATCCAAAACAAACAAAAAAAAATTCACCTGAGTTTTCCGGGAAAATAGGCGACCCGATTTCCGATTTTTATTATTCATATATCCATGAGTCCTGCCTGTGGAAAAAGTTTCATGAAAATCTGAGACTATTCGGACCTATTTATACGATATAACAAAAAAACCCCCACCAATGAAATCTGCAGAAATAATACATTAGGGGTACTCACTAAACAGATTAAATTGCTGCGCAAGCCATGATTTTCTGCTTATTTGAAATGATTGCCTTGATGATCACGACGTTTAATCAGTTTAATCAGTTTACGCTGTTTAGTGAATCCCCCTATTATATTAGAAAAATAGGCTATCTTGCTATATTTTGTCAAATGTTTTAATCAAAGCTACATTTTAAAACGAATTTTGTTTATTTTTTTTTTTTTATTTCAAATACTTCGTAAAAACGATTTTGAAAATTTCAAAATGGTAAATTTCAATTTAAAATTGAGTAAATTATTCATTTTACTTATTTATATTTTTCTATGGGTATATATTTTTTGGTACATCTTCTACAGGAGATAGGCAAAACGATCAGGACAGGATAAACACACACTTATCAAAAAATGTTCAGTTATGTGCAACTTTTGCTAAAGTATATAAAAAATATCTCAAATTTTCACTGTAAGTTGATCAACTAGCGTTCTATTACTTTTCCAAATTTCGGGCATAATTGGGTTATTCTACATGAAATAGGAACAATTCTACATTCAAAAGCGCGCATATTTTAGGAGGAAATGCCCACGTGCTATGAGCGAAAGTGCGTTATCGGCAGTAGAAGAACAAAAATGGTCACTATTGATGGTAATAATTCGAGCAGATTTTTCTTTGCCACATATTTACATACATGCGGCAAAGGTTGAGAATGTGTTAGAGTCTTTTATCGTCCGCTATGTGGTTTGCTTCCATTGCTCTGAGACGGGACATGGCCGATGGGTGAAATTTTTGCGCTACCTTTATGGTTTCGTGATGTAGTAGTTTATGGTTAAAAGTGTACCAAAGGATAATTAGCGGATGGCAGAGTGTTGGGGAAGTTGTAAATTTTCCTGTTTATTCTCGTTGCCTATGTCGTACGCCAAGATGGGGAGATGATGGGAAAGATGCTGTCGCAAGGACGATACCACGATAGCTTCCAATCGTTCAAAGATTGTGTTCATCTTGTATTAGAGTCTGGGATTAGACCCAAATCTCTATGATTTGGTAACGGACGGAAAGGGGGCAATTTTCATAACATCGGCTTGGGACTGCAACACCTACAAATTTGTGTGACTTGCTTATGCAGAATTCCCAACTAATTTACCGGAAACACTCATCGAGAAATTTCTGATAAAATCACCAGAATCATTTTCTACTGAATTTCCAACGAAATTTCCTAACGAATTCCAATAGCCCCAACAATTTTATTTTCTAAGAAATTATCAAAAGAGTTTCCAAGTATTTTGCCAAACGAAATCTTGAATTGCCAAATAAATTGTCGTAAGAATTATTAAAATTAATTTTGTAGATTTTTTCTTAAAAATTTATAAAGGATTTTGCAAAAAAAATCACGAGAATAATCTCAAATGAATTCCAACAGAAATCGGTAAATAAATACCGTCAAGGCGCCATTCACCGTGGGGGCTCTATTCACCGTGTGCCTTCGAATATTTTTTCATTATTTTCATATTATGATTGAATGATCTAACAATTTCCCTTCAATTTCACCAATATAATGTTGTATTGGTGAAATTGAACGGAAATTGTCCTATCATTCAATCATAATATGGAAATAATGAAAAAATATTCGAAGGCACACGGTGAATGGAGCCCCCACGGTGAATGGCGCCTTGACGGTAACAAAAAGGTTACTTTTTGAATAAGTGTAATCAGTTTTGTACCTTTTTAATTCCGCCCTATTTTGCTTATCCTTTGACAGATACGCGTATTTCGACTTCTTTTCTACATGCCAAAGGATAAGCAAAATAGAGCGGAATTAAAAGGTACAAAACTGATTACACTCATTCGAAGAGAGTATTTTGCTTAGAGGGTACGAAAATTCGGTACAAGAAAAAAAAATAACCGAAAAATGCTCTGAAAAATTAAAAAAAAACGATATAGGGTAATTTTCCAACTATTGCACGGCTAAAAACTCGCCTATCGTTACACACTCCATGTTTTTCTTATGGGTGTGCAACAGTTGGCGAATTTTTTGCCGTGCAATAATTGGCGATTTACCCTAATTGTGAAAAAACTAGAAAAATTAACTGCCGAATTGAACTTGCATTTCGAACGAAATTACCGAAAATATTGCAAAAAAGAACGTTGTTTAAGATGTTTCCGAAGGAATTTCCAAATTATTTGCCAAATCTCAAAGGAAGTTTCAAATAAACTGTCAAAGTTAATTTCAACTGAATTCTCAACAAAATTGTCAAAAAAAATAGAAACACGCAATTTTTTTTTTAGAATTTTTTTTATGGAATTCAATTAATTCCAATAATTTGCAAAAGAAAAAAAAACTTCCAAATAAAATTCTGGGATCAATTTCAACTGATTGACAAACTATATTGCTGAAGGAATAACTGTATCAAAATGCCTTAGCAATCAGAAATCTCGAAGGAATTCCAAATTAATTTGGGGAAGGAAATCTCAAAAGAATTTTCAAATGAATTAACAACGAAATTTCTTGAAGAATCACCAAAAGAGTTACCGAGTAAATTGGCAAAAGAAAGACTAAAAGACTACGACAAAATTACAAAAAAAAAACTCTAAAATTTACGAAGTGTTTCCCAAATTATTTGCAGAGTGAAATCTAATTGTGCATAGAAACCGATTTTGAAAATATTGGCGATAAAAAATGGAAACAGAAATTTTCTTGACTTCCAAAACTGACACTTGACAACATTGAAAAAAAAAAATAAAACAAGAAACGTTGTTTGACTTTATTTTTTTTTCTTTGTGATGTTGTCAGTTATGGCTAGGATCCAACTCGCTTTGGTTTAATTTTCGCCATAGAGTTTCCAGATTCTTGTCTACTGAGAAGATATACGGTTTGATCCAATAATTTCTTTTTTTTGAAAATTTTCTACCATTTTCTTTGTTGAAATATATTGTTTTGTTCAAGCGCTTAGTTAATTTCATCTTGAATGATAAATCTAGTTCGAATTTTGGAGGAATTCCTGAAGGAAATCTTCATGGAATCCAAAACTTTGTAGAAGGAGAATTCCAAAAGTACTTATGTTTTGTTTTATTTCCCTTAAGTCATTCTTGAAGATATTTTTAAACGCTTTTCACAGCTTTCATGGAACGATTAAAGAAATTTCTAGCAGAATTTAGATTTGTTTTTATAAATACTGATGTTTGACTTGAGCTATTCAAATCAAACTTCAGAAGTGTTGAAGTATTTTCTGGTGGATCTCTTACGAGAATTTTAAGTGGCATCTTATAAAGAATTTTAGTTTGAATTTTTTTTTCACGATAGATAGTTGAGTTATTGAATTAAACATGTAATTTATGGTTCAATTCCTCGAAAAATTTGAAGATTTCTTGAGAAAACTGTGGAAAACTGGGAAGAAATCTTTAATAGATCTTGAGGGAGTTCAAAAAGTTTTGCTGGAAAGAAATTGCTGTAAAAATCGACTTCAAATTCCTCAGTGTACCAGATATGGCTATAGTACCTCAAATTCGCCATAGTTGATTTTCAACCTTTTAAGATGCAAATCAACAAGAAAAAAATCATGAACAACAGATCGCGCTCACAAAAGATGATTGCATTCATTCAAACTTCACAATTTGTTCAAATTATTATAGAAATAAATAATTTTCCTTAACTTTTCGGCTTCTTTGCACCTTATTTCGCCATAGTGTACCAGTTATGGCTAATCTCATAAGGTATGCATGTAAATAGTGCGAAGTGGAACCCAAATTAACTGGTACAGGGTTCCTATCATTGGCGTACGCCGTAATAAACACTAAATGTAGTTTTGGCTCTGTTTTTATATTTCTCCTGTTAAGTATGAAAACTATCAAAATCATTTGGCATATCGATGACATTCGTCGGTCTTCTTCTTATTTTTGTAGAAATAGTTTTCCTTAGGTAGTGCGATAACTGGTACAGGTACCCAAGTGCAACTCTGATTGTCGTGAACATTGGTGGGTTTGCAGTAAACACATAATTAAAAATAAATAAAAACCACAACTCAAAAATTTTTAAAACATATATCACTGATATTTGGATACGTTACGCCAAATTTTCTGAATCTTCTGATTTAATGTAAAATCTGGGGGCCCGTTTGGTCCCGGGACCACGAAAACGTGAAAAAACTAAAATAATTACATATTTTTCACACCTTAACACAATTTACACACTAAAACGTATTTTTTCTTCAAACTATGATTTTAGCTTTCAAACAAAAAAAAGTTTAGAATCAGTCAACTGGTTTCAAAGGTACGACTTTTTGATTTTTTTTGGTGTTTAAAAACTTTGATTTTTAGGACCACCCTATCTGAAAATTGGTCACCCTAATGACGAAATAAAAAAAAAATACAGGTCAAATTATTTTCGATAAACTACAAACCCACAAAGGCTTCACGACAATTGGAGTTGCATAACAATTAGGAACGTATTTTTTTATTTCGTCATAAGGGTGAGCAGTTTTCAAATGGGGTGGTCCAAAATATCAGTTTTAAATAAATGTTTTCGAAAAATCATAACTTTCGAACCAGTTGACCGATTTAAAAATTCTTTTTTTTTTAAGCTATTGAATTCTAGTTTTTTGTGAAAATCCGCTGAATGATTTTTTTTTTTGTTTCTTTTTATTCGTGAATTTTAACTTAGGCTAATTCTTCACAAGGTCGCTGAATGAGCTAATTTGTGTTTATGTGCAAAAAATCTGCAATTATATTAGTTTTTTCATGTTGTGCCCTAGTTTTATATTTTAATCAGATAATTCAGCAGATTTGGCGTAACATATCAAAAAATCTGAGATGTGTGTTTTTTAGTTTTTGAGATATGATTTTTTGAAAAAGTAAATTGGGATTGGGTGGATTGGGATTAACTTGCGGTTTCTTTGATGTTTCCTTGCCCCCGGAACAGTGCTAAAGACCGGTCCAGAAAGTATGGACGCAGTAAGAAAATACTGGCATTTCGAAACTATTGATGACTAGTTCTTTTTGAAAGCAACATCCTGTTGGTCAACCTATTTTCTCAGCATTTGTATAGCGGTTTTTGCGATTCCATTAATTTGTTTCAAAATACATGAGCTATCAGCGAAACATCATCGAAAAAATGTGCACAAACGATGTACAGAGTTTGAAAGGTCACTTAGAAAATGTGCAAAATATGATGGGAGTAAGGGAGAAAGTCGTGCAAGCAGTAATCAGCAACCATGGTGGGGATAACACGTTTAAGCATAGGAAAAAATTGGAAGAAAAATAAAGATCCTGCTAACCCTCGTTTGGATAAACAAATAATAAAGGTGTTTGAGCACAAGAAAAAACCTTCTAACTTACACAGAGCGGGGTATGACCAAAAATGTTATCATTTCGAATTCCAATATTCTTCGCGGCAAAGAACGTTTGAATTTTCGATCTTATAGTAAGCAGAAACAGTCAAAACAAAATCCGAAACAAGAACCATCGATCAGGCCCAGACAACTCAAGACTAGGTGCGTCCATACTTTCTGGGGCAGTCTTTATTTCAAGCCGGCAGCTACACGGGCACGATGAATATTACTCTCAGTGTATTTTTTTTCTGAAACTTCAAACATCCTCAAATATCTTCGACGACATTATTTCAATCCAACAAAATGTTTTCGAGTTATCAAGAATTTAGGTTATAGGTTTTTTTATAAGCGCTTTCTAAAAATAAGGTAAAGAATACAGTAGAGTCTCCTATTAGACGCTGCAACCCACTTCACGCCCATCGTGTTTTCCACGCTGTCTTCCAACCAATTTAGTTCATTTTTTGTATGTGATGAGTCCACAATGAGCACTAGCTGCTCTAAAAAATTAGCTGGATTGGATGCAAGACAGCTGAGAAATTGCGGTGGGCGTAAAGTGGGTGGCAGCGTTTAATAGGAGACTCGACTGTATTACAAAACAAATAACATTAAAAACATTTTTAGATCGAAGCTCACGCAGGAGCAAAATTTCATTTGAATTGGAAAAGGTCGCGGCTAGGCCTTCGTTAACCCAGCTTGGCTCTCGCTACCCTCCTGTCTCAGAATGTAGGACACACTATTGAAAGGTGGAATCAGCACTATGATAAGCAACCAAAAGCAGATACCATCCAAAATATACTTTCACGCTTGAACATCTATCCTAGTATCTTCCCATTTTTGCACACACTCACCCCACTTTGTAATGGTGGTGCTGCCAGCCACCTGACAAGAGAAAAGTATACCAAATGTGAAGAGGAGATGATACTTTGCCACCAGCTGACTAAGTGCCCTCGCTCTACCCGTATCCCGAAGCAAAAGATACCTACACGGTAAAAAATCTGCACTGTGATATAAACTGATTGGCACTTGAATTCGCACTACTGTTCAATCAGTTTGTTATCAATTACATATCATTTGACAAAGAACACCCAATGCCTCTTCAATTTTAATGTAACTTCACATCAATTCATGTTGACAATGTTTTGATTTCAAAACTAAAATTAAAAAAAAATGTGTACAGCCGCACCCAGATTCGATACCAGGACCTTTAGAGTCACGATCAACTATTTTGCCACTACACTGCTTCACATCTGTTAGGGAGGTGCGAATCGAAGCGAAGCACTTTCTACCGCCTGTCATCTATATTTACTTTCATGCCCAAAGCAGTCATTACCAAATCAACAACTTTTCACTTTGGATCGTATTGCTTTTTACAGTAGTGCAAATCGAAGGGATTTTCTGTTGATTTCTCTGGTGGGTTTGTTTTGGTTCTCAAATCAACACTGACAGCATTGCGATCTCAAAGGAAAAGCACTTCTGATTATGTTGATTACGACATTGAATAGTTAAGGGATTTTTCCCTTACATCTAGCGTGCAGAATTTTTACCGTGTAGCTAGCAAATCGCTCTTATGCTGCTGCTGCTGCACTTCCAGCTTTACCTACCTCCTTTCTGCCGGCCCGGCAAGTGAAATAAAAATATGAAATAATACTGTACGATGACGATGACGCGTTCGTGAAAAAGTGGGTGCGCGGTGGGAAACTACTTTACAACTGAGCTGTGTCTCTGAATGTGGGTCCGGAACGGTAGTTACTGTAACCGTTGTGAACGGAGAGAAAAAAAAAACTGAAATATTTTTTGAAAATCTAAGCAGACTTGATTCATAGTTTACCCAGTTAGGTCACTACGTAAAGAAATGAACACGGAAATGAATGCATAACTTTTGGTTTTGTATGAGCATTCTAAGAAAATATATAAAATTTGGTATAGTAGTGTCGGAAAAAATATTGCTATAATAAGACATTTGCCATTTGAGAATCTTTGGAGATATATTTTTTTTAATATCACTAGATCCATAAATGCTAAACTGATATCAATGAAATTGTCTTATTAAAAGAATATCTGAAGAAATACTGAGCTTGAGCTTGAGCTTGATTGACCGCCCGTGGATGCTACTCCAGTATCGCCAGACCAGCTACACTCACACAAGGACCAATGAGATAACGGCCGGGGACTAGCACATCTTCAGTGTGTGAGCGTTGGTGATCTTCTATTTTTAGGCGACAATGGCGCCTGCCACGTCAGGTTGCAGGTCAATGTGGGGAAGGGGTAAGGAAGTGATGATTACAATCGTTTGTATCCACATCTGGCCGAATATACCTCTGCGCCAGCACAAATTCATGCGGATGTTGGAGTGTTGGTGGGAATTGGTTGGCAGAAGGTTCACACATTGGTGTGTGGATACCAGAGGAAGGTGATAGAATTGTGTGTTTTTATTATTTTGAAGATGTGCGGCACAGTTCGCTTGATTGCATAACTTGTAGGCGTTTTCTAATAGGATTGTGACACTGTGCTGTGAAAGTTTGGAAGGAAGGGAAACGGCTTTTTCAACCCGTTTCTGTTCTAGCGACGACTATGAACATGTTTATATACATGAGTTGTATATGTAAAGAGCAGAGAGAAAGTATATAGAAAGATACAAAGTAGGAGGAAAGGGACGGGCCAGGGATTGAACCCAGGACCTTCTGCATATAAATCAGAAGCGGTAGCCACTAGACCACCAAGCCCGCCTTAAAAGAATATCTGAAGAAATACTGTTTACAAAAAACATAACAAGTAAAATGGATTTTACTCAAATTATCGCACGCTTTCATGAGCTTATTACAGCCATATTATAATTTCAACAGTTTTTAGTAGATGTACAATTTTTCCAAAATTTTATACTAATATATAAAAGTATACTAATACTTAATTGATTTTAAAATGTTTGTAGTATAAGCCGTATTTTTTTTTTGTTTTTTTTTTATTTTTTTCAACGTTTGGACCATTTTCGTAATCTTTTTCAAACGCGGCAAAAAATTAGACAATGTTTTTTTTTTTATTTTTCAGTCTACGGTCTTTATCTGCACTGTTTCGAATTTCATGATTTCATGACATTACCATGACAAATTATTTCAGTGTAGCTCTACACCGAAACCCAGAAACGTCAACCCGGGCGGATCGACGACGGCGGAATGCCGCAGTGGCGAAGTCGGTACCGGTGGTGGTTTGGTAATGGTTCGGTGGCGCGGTTTGATATGAAACGTAAATGGCAATAAATATTTATAATGTTTTAGCCATGCAGCTTTTGCGCCACAGAGTAGAGCAGAGAGTCAGAGTGGAAGATTACATTTTTGTGAGCTAGTACCAGCACCGTCGCCACCGCCGTTCTGGTGATGGGTCTGATCCTGTCCTGACTGGGATCGACACACATTCGAATGAAGGAAAAGCGTAGGTGGATTGTGTGTATGTGTGTGCATGTATTTTGTAATGGAGTCATGACAAAGTACCTGCTACCTTGTGCGAGTGGATGGAAATGTAATGCAAGCGAATGCAAGCAGAAGCTCCTCCGTGTTATGTTTAGAAAAGCTGCAGAACTTTGAATACCAAAATGAATTTTCAGCTTAGTTTTAATGAGGAATCGTGTCGCAGTAGAAAGCGTGTCCTAGGAAATGAGTTTGCTTTTTTGGGCATTCATTTGGAAGTTTAGAGAGGTTCACATTGCAGGCAAGAGCATTATTATTCATCACATTTCGAGCAGGACATGAAAGCTTCCTAAAAAAATACCAATTTAATTAAAAATCATGCTTTTGAAGCAAAGTAAAAAAAATGTGCACGAATTTTATATAAGTTCGATAATGAAATCCAGAATGATATTTTTACTGAATTTCGGGGAAATGTAACGCTCAATTATGATGACTTCCAGTCATTGAAAAAATCCCATTATAAGGCTCAAAAAGTTCAAAAGTTTTACAAAAAACAATATGGAAAGTTTGAAACATGAGCATTTCCACCTTAACGCATGATTTGGGTCATCTGAAAATTTATTTCATGTTATTTGTTTTGCAATATTCTTCACCTTACTTTTGGAAAAGACCTTTGAGAAATTCTTATTGCATTCTTCAAAAAGTCATAGCTCTCAAACTGTTTGTTGGATGAAAATGAAATCATCGAACATGTTTAAAGATATTTTTCCTTGACTTTTAGAGAAAAAAAAATACACTGAGAGTGATATTCATCGGTCATCGCGGATCTATGTTAGTCATACAATTTCAACCCTTCGATTTTTTTTATTATTTTTCTGTAAAAAGCTGACTTTCAGCCTCAAAAGTTGTCAAGTAGCTCAGCTTGGCCAAATGCTTTTCGTTTATTATTTAAAACATTCATGTTGCAAGATTTCTTGGGATTTGGAACTTTTTTATAACTTTTCAATAATTGGATTTTAAGTTTTGATTTTTCATTTTTTTTTTACAAAAGAGCCCCTGTTTCTGAGCCACAATGTTACCACATTGATACTTAAAATCAATTTCAAACATATTTTTTGAAACAACATTTTGACTGCAACTGCTTGACAGCTCCGCCCAGTAAGAGATACGACAAGGGGTGATTAATCAAATCCTGGACACCAAAATTCATGAAAAGTAGGATTTTGACTCAGTCTGACGTGCAGATTCAAAATATGAAATTTTCTCAACACCGTTTAAGAAGCCAATGTTGATAAATGTTAAGTTAAATTTTCAGAGAAACCATGAATTCTATGGGAACTTTCTGAACAATCTTTGGAGTTGTGTCCATTACGGAGTGAGAAAAACATTTCAAGAAGGGAATGATTTCTTTTTTTATTTGTATTAACGAGATTTTTAGCCCTAGGCTAGTTCATCTCGGGACCCACGCTTTACTTCCCTTCCGAAGGAAGAACTTACACTTTGTGAGTTTGTCGAGAGTGGGATTCGATCCCAGGTCCTCGACGTGATAGTCAAGTGTTCTACCATCACACCAGGTCCACTCCCCAGGAATGATTTCTTTAAATATACTATTCAAAATGTTAATCAGGGGAAATACTAACTTACAAACCACCACACAACCCCAACCTCCCGCCAAATCCCCCTTAGATTTTTTTTTTCACAGAATGTTTCTGCTGAAATTCATTCAATGCTTTCTCATACTTTTTTTATAATATATTACACCAGCACAACACAAGAAATACTTCAAAATTCTTGAAAAAAAAATGTCTTAAGAAATTTCTACAGTACTTCTTCAGGATTTTTGTTTTTAATTTTTTTGCAGAGCTCCCATAAAAAAAAAATCTTCCAAGCCATCAGAAATTCATAAACTTTTGTTAACATTATTTTTCAGAAACCTTTGGGTAAAATTGCCGAAGAAATTCCAGGAGATTGTTCAAGGGAATTCTTAGAGGAATTTCTGAAAAATTGTACTCATGGAAATGCTGAAGACATCTCTTGCTGTAGCTCCCTGGAGATGTCTCTGACGGAATCTAAGAAAAAAAAGCAGAGGAAACCTCATGTCGAACTCCTTGTGAGGTTGCTGATGGTAATCTTAAAAGAATTCAATATCTGAAGGTATTCCAGGGAATTTCCTGAGGGAATCTTAGGAGGTATTTCTGAAGAACCATGAGCAGCTCCTTGAGAAGTCCTTGGTGGAATTCCTAAAAAAAAAAAAAGAAAAAATATTGGAATATTTTTATAAAAAATCATGGACACAACTTCTTGGAAAATTCCGAAGAGTTTGTCGACATTATTCCTGGAAGAATGTGTGGACGCATTTTTGAAGGACTTATCTGAAAAGAAAACATCTGGATAAGCTTCCCATAAAAGATTCCTATAAAAATATCTTGAAAATATTTCTGAAAAATGTGTAAATGATGAGAAATTCCTAGGGGTATCTTTGGAGGAAATCCTGAAAAAAAATCTGTTGAAATATATGTAGGAAGAAATGGAGGAACTCTTCAAGAAATCTCTGCATGAATTTCTGCAGGATTTTCTGTTAAAACAAATAATATTGCAAGAGTCTGGAGAGATATTCCAGCAGGATATTATCGAATGAGTTCCTGGAGACATTCCTGTAATGTCTGGAGAAACTCCTGAAGAAATATCTGGAGAAGTTGGTGAGGAAACATCGAAACGAAGTCCTGAAGCAACCACTTTAAGATTTTCAGAAAAATCCACTGGAGGAATTTTTAAAACAATTCATGCAAGAATTTCCGGGGCAATTTTTAGAAAACATTGTGTAGGGTTCCCTGAAATATCTGGGAGAAATCTCTGCAGAGTGTCCTAAAGTTACCATGGAAATCTTACAAAGGGTTGTTTATGTCCAAAAGAATTCCTGCCGATATAACTGTGAAAAGAATCCGAGAAGAAATTCCTAGGTGTATCTTTGGAGGAAATTCTGGAGAAATTTCTGTTGAAATACGAGGAGAAATACATGGATCATTACAAGGAGGAACTCCTCAAGAAATCTGCGTATGAGGTTATGCAGGAATTTCTGGAGGATGAAGTGTTAATGCAAAAATTCCTGAAGCAAGTTATCAATGAAACCCTGAAAAAAATCTGGAGATATCCCTGCGGGTATTCTGGATGTAATGTCTGAGAAAACTCCTGATGAAATATCTGGAGAAGCATGTTGAGAAATACCAAGATGAATTCCTGAAGCAATTTCTGAAAGATTTTCAGCAAAATTCACTGAAAGAGTTTTAAAAAGAATCCATGTAAGAATTTCCGACGAAATTTTTGGAAAACATTCTGTAGGAATCCCTAAAGAAATATCTGAGGGAAATCCCTTCAGAGTTTGCAGCAATCCATGGAAATCTTACTAAAGGAATTGTAATATCTAAAAGAATTCCAGTAGAACTACCGGAAAATATTTCTGAATTATTCCTTAAATAATTCGTGGATAAATTTCTACGGATATCTTTGCCGAAATGCCTATTCAAATATATGGAAAAACACGAAGAGTAAGTCCTCGTGAAATCTCTGTATGAATTAATGTAGGAAATTTCTTGAGAAGGAAGTAATAATGCAAAAATCTGTGAAAAGGCAGCAAAAATCCTGCAGAATATTGTCGATTAAACCCTGTTTGAATTCATGGAGAATTCCTTGCGGGAAATCCCAATGCAATGCTTAGAGAAACTCCTGGAGGTGTTTGAGAAGAAATACCAGAACAAAGTACTAAGGCCAAATCCTGAAAGTTTTCCAGAAAAAATCACTGTAACAATTTCCGAAATAATCTAAGAATTAATTTCGGGGGATGCTTGGCAAAGATTCTGCAAAAAGTGTAGAATTAGCATAAGTTAAAATACACAAACAAAAAATTCTGCAAAGTTTTCTAAATGAATTAAATTAACTAAATTAACATGAGAATATGTGAAGGAAACCTTGAAGAAATGTCGTATAGAATCGCTAAAAGAATTTCTGAAAAAAATCTGAAATCTGTGATTTTCATTAAATCCTTCGAAGAGCTAATGAGCAAGTTCGTGAAGGAATCAGTAAAAGATTTTATAAGGTATCCTTAGAAGACTTCTAGGATGAATATTCAGAGCAATTTCCGGAAAAAAAAATTTCTTAGGAAATCCTTGGAAGAATTTCTGGAGGAATCTTTGAAGATTTTTTTAAATGAACTCTTGGTGGATTACCTTAAGGTGAAGGTCCCTTGCGTCCATTTTCCAATTAATGCAATTTAACCCGAGTTTTTGTAAGCACAAATCGGGAGATCCGTCAAACAAAGTGGTCTGAAAATGTTACTCGATATTCTTTGAGTGTAAGCAAGTAAAAAGAAGCATTTTCAGTCTTGTTGACCTCCTAAAGCATATTTTGATATGAAGATTGAACAGTGATATTGTTTTGATTGATATAAGAGATAGAAGATCAAAAATAATATCTGAAATATACTTCTGGAACATCATCACCATACTGCCGCAAATCGCATGCGTGTACCATTAGGACTGTCCAGTCCACTTTTTTAAAAATGTTCCCTAATTCTCAAGTCCACCCCCATATTTTGATTGGCATAGAAAAAGAAGTAACTGGTGGTTTCAACAAAATGCATCAAATCAACTTTGAGTTTTTGACTATTTTCGAACTTTAAGAAATTATAACTACACTCAGAGCCAGATTTAAGGGGGGGGGCAGGGGGGCCAGGGCTCCGGGCCCCCACATTTCAGGGGCCCCCCTTAAATCTCACTTCACGAATAAAAATGTGAACAAGTGAAACAAGAAAGAAAAAGTAGTGCAAGAAATTTATCTTTAATGTGTTTTTTATCATAAGAACTTCAAATTACTGTCAATTTACAAGGTATATAATATATTATGGCATGTAATTTTTTATGTTGAAAATACTACTGCTTCATATTCAATTACTTAAGAAATTAAAAAAAATCTCCAAAACTTTTTTTAATCAGGAAGTCTTGTGAAATTGCTAAAAAGTAAATCCTGTAGAAAATCGCTGCATGAATTCTGAAAAAAAATCAATAACTCTGTAGAATTGAGAATCAAAAAGATAGTGCTGAATAGATCTGTAAAATTTGAGAAGAATTTTTTTCAATTTTCCACGGTGCTCTTAAAAAGTATGCTAAAAAGGCCTCAATTTTTCCAAGAAAGTTAAAGGAATTTTCTAAAGAGTTCTTGGAAGAATTGCAATAATTTCTTTTAAAATTTAGTGCACTTTTTGGAATTCCAGGGTTTAATTTTACAAAGCAACTTACGGGCCAATTTATAACGTAGTTAGGGGGCAAGGCCCCATGGAAATCAATGTCATTTGAATAAAATCGATGCAGGTCATCAAAATCAAACGCATTTACGTGAAAACTAGAACATTTAGCTTAGCAATCTTACTATTTAAATAAAATTTCAGAACTGCTGAAACAGTTTTAAAGTTTGATTTATTTCGGCCCGATTTTTCTTAGAGAAGATAGGTAATGATTGAGTTCTTGAGAAATTTTTTTTCTGGATGAAGGGTGTAAATTAGTTTGAGAAAATTCTAAAACTTTCGCATTTTTTTTGTGAAATTCGTTTGCGATCTCCGTCAAAAAATTTCTAGAAATTTGACAGGAAATGGTATAAGAAATAAATCATAAATTTAATCGGAAACTTATCAAAGATTTCCGAAAAAAAACTTCAATAGTTTGTATTAGAGTTTACATTGCTACATGAAGTTTTGCCAGAAGAATGTTGTCAAAAATTCTTCTGGGAGGTCGGCAGGAATTCCATTAGCTCCGGAGCTTATGCTCCGAACTTCAACGAAGAAGTCATGATAGTCTAGCAGCCAATTCTTCGAAAACTGCTCCAAGGATTTCGCTACAAATTATATTAAATATACTGATCGAATAAACTGATCGAATTTTATATCGACAAATGTACATACGACCTATTCAAATCGAGCTCCAGATTTGGTGCTTGTGCTACAATTTGTAATCGAAATTTTCGAAGACTTCCGCTTTAAAGTTAATTGGAGACCTCGTCAAATATTCTGACTAAATTTATTTAATGATGATGATGCCACGAACACACTCGCGAAAAGCGCGTTTTACTATTCATAATTTCGAGAACGATGTGTACCGTCGATGGGGGTGACAATGGGTCTGGGGGGTGAGATTGGGTCAAAACGGAGAAACATAAAATTTGAAATAACTCGTCAACTATCGCTAATTTATATTGAAAACTTTATATTATTTCAAAGAGGAGATGTTTTTAAGCGTCCAGATGCAGAATAAGATGTTTAGCAATAATCGTTTTTTGTTGAATTTGTGGCTAAACTTATGTGATGAAACTACTAGTAAATCACTCTGAAAAAAATTCTCCTCGCAATGTTCCACACAAGCACCTAACCATAAATTTTCTTATAAGTAGTTTGCTGTAGGTATTACCTGGTTGATGCAAAGAAAAAAATGGGCTGTCAATGCACTTTTTATTTAAAAATTCAATATTTTCGACCCTATGTCTAAATATTGAGAATGGGGGTGAGATTGGGTCAAGCAAGTTATCGACTGCACATAACCTTAACTAAAAATTCAACTTGTTATCCAGTCCCCATTTGACTTTAAAGTGGTGCCATGTTTACCGTATCTTCATAAAAGCACGCTATTTTCGAAAATATGTCGAAGAAGCGTCAAGCGAGTGTGTTCATACGTTTAGTGCCTAAAATCATTTATAAAAATACACCCACGCGTTTGGACAGGTCCTCTAATCATCATCTAGCCTTTAGTGTACTGCATATTCGTTTAAATGTTATTGCGAGAGTCTAATAATGTGAAATGTTGTATAACATAATATTTGAACGACACTCTATCTTGAGAGGCCAATGATCATGTACATAAGAGTTTATAACGGAGGGCTTGGTTAAGCATTTCTTATGCAGTATACTAAAAATATCATTTATTTTTTTCAATCAATCTTTCAATGCGTCCCTCCCTCATTGTAATCTTCCTGCCTCCTCTCTTGGAGGTTGAAACTTTAAATGAGGATGATTATGGTGGCTAAAAAAGGCGATACAACATACAAACTATATTTTATCAAATTTTAATAGTTTTTCGGTTGTATTAGCCCTTTTAGGTGGATTTATCAACTTTTAAAATTACCTAAATTTTTATTCATCATGGTTACATTGTATTTTAAATAGATTTACTAGATATGATCAATAAAATTAACTTATATTCTTAGATTGGTGACTTCGAATACTTTGACCCATTCTCACCCCCTCTAAGGGGTGAGATTGGGTCAATTTTCAATCATTTGTAGTTTAGTAAGTAATTCATATAATGTGATACATTCTTGCTAAGCTTTCATTACCATATAGAAGAGTATACATACCAAATAAAAAGTTATTCCGACTTCAATTGCATTTGTTATTTAACAAACAATCTCTGAGTATCCTTTTTTGACCCATTCTCACCCCCAACGACGGTACTAAAAATTCAAAACTCTCCTAGATTTAAATTCTTCTTTAATGAGATCAGCACTTTTTTTTAGAACTTTTAATATTTTTTCTAGATTAGTGAGCAAAAATAAATTCTCTAAAACAAGGGGCCCCCACAACACTGTGACCCCGGCCCTGACTACACTAAAACTTTTCAAAAATCAATTATTTTTCCAAAAATTGAAAGATATACTTGTTTGCTACAAGTTCTCCGAACAACGTATGTCAATAAAGTTGAAGGAAACATGTGTAATTGTCACATTTATAATCCAGAAAAACATTTAAAAGTTGAAGTTTTGATAGAATTTAACCTGCTACACCCTAATGTACGTATTAAGTTGGATACTCTAAAACAGCATCATATTCTCTAATTAGAGACATTAATGTCTTGTGGTTGGTTGCTTCCTTGATATCAATGCTGTAGGATTTGCGTTTATTTTCCTTGCTGTTAGTGCGGTGGAAAAGGAATTGTTGGTGACAAGAGAGAGGGGGAAGCGATCGTTGGACGGAAGATCCTGGAACGGTTGAAGGAGTTGGGAAAAAGTAAAAAGACAGTAAAGCAGTATTGTGAGCTATGAATCTGAAAAACAGCACAAAAAATCTAGTGTTTATGCTTAGTTTCCGACGAAAAAGCAAACAAATACCAGTAGAGGTGGTACCGGAAATTTGCCAATGCGTCCGTTTGTCCTGACGGATCAAGACACTCTCTTCAGATTCAAGAATTTCAGCGTTCATAAACATGCTGAGATTGTTCCTTTGTGCTTGCCTCACAATATGCAAATTCATGCAATGGCAGGCAAGAAAAACCCCTTCAATTAATAGCTGTAGAAGTGCTCAAATAACACAAGTTGAAGAGAGGCAGGCCAAGTTCCAATGAGAACCTCGAGCCGGAAAGAAGAAGAAGCACAAGATAAAAGAAGTCATAACTAGTTAAACACAACACCTGCATAATCCCACTAGAGTGAATATTGGCGAACAGTTCCAAGTATCTGCCAGTGCCAGACACCCTCTCAATCGGACAGACATGTGTATCTGATAGGTACTTCACCAATAGATTCGAACGCCCACGCCCAGCCACCGCCACTATTTTTTTATCGCTATCTACCACCACCGGTGAAAAGTTACCAGACGGCAGTCTGAGAGAGAGACCCAGAACCCAGCCAGCCCGGCCCGTGCATCGCTCGGGCTACGACTCGAGCCTTAGGTACCTACTTCTGAGAACAATTGGAACGCGGCCGGCCCGCGCCGCGCCATGGCGTCTATCTGTCCATCCGTCGTCGTCTGCGGGGAGCAGCAGCAGCGATCGGTTCGGCTGATTGCAACTTTTCCCGGCGCCGATTTTTTCGTTGCTGTCGGATTGTTTCGGGCTTTTTTTCTTCTCCCTCCCGGTTTGTCTGTCTTTATTTTACGGGTGCCCCAACCGGCCTCCCAGCCAAGTCGATTCGACGTGTTGATAGACAAATTGGGCAGGTGGGAGCTTGGAAAACTTTCCAGTCGGCATTTAGGATGGAGTGATGGCGTGCCTACACGTACAGGCGCTTGAATGTGGGGGATGGATAGTGAAAAATTGGTTCTGCAGCGGAGCATCGGTGCTAGGGAGAGCCGGTGGAGCCAATGCACACTGGGCCAGGAACAGAGATTAGCAAGACAAAACCTCTAGCACATTGGGGTTACGTCCTATCAAGTTGGTGTCTTCGGCAAAGTTGTTGGGTTTTATCTGCGCCTCAAATTGCGCTTGGAATTTAGTTTGTAAAACCGCCGCATAGGTGGCGCTGCGGTACTAACTTTTTTATTTTACATCCTAGAGCTTTGGCGTCTTCGGCAAAGTTGTAGAACAGGCAAAAATATGAATAGTTGTCGAAGACACTAAAACTGTAGCTCTTAAAATTACAAAGTTACATTGAATTTAATAAACGAACCACTTAAATTTTCGGTTTTATGTCAATACAGTAAGGACCCGATTTTGTCAGCCCCATTTTGCGACAAACTTTTTGTTCTCGTTATATTACGGTTGAACTTTAATCAATTAATTCATGTTTATCATCGAACTACAGCTTAAATGCAGAACATAGAGGAATAAAAAGTTTGAAAAACTGTTCAGATATTTGAGGAGAGCAAAAAATGTGTTCTGAAAAGGGGCTGACAAAATCGGGTCACTAATGTATCTTGTTTTTCAGCCTAGGGTATTTGTGCCTATCTTAGTCTCATTAAGGATGTGCAACATGAAAAATCACTCACAGCGCAATGTATACGCTTCAAACTTAATAATACAAACCTTTAACACACGTGCTCACTTCCACTGTTGATCTTACGATGCACTAGAGTGGGATTTACCTTCAATATTTGATTTAATTGCGATCACAAATCGCGAGCCACTCGCACCTATCTTCAGCACACCGTAAAATTTTCATCTCATCGCGGTCCACCGGGTGGCCCCTTATTCATCTCAACAGTATTTACAGCAAATCCACAACCACTCTCACATTTTCTCATCGTAGAGCATTCTGCACTCACCCACTAACGCACTCCCTTTCCCTAGCAGGTGACAGTTTCATTGTGATTGTTTTCCTCTCTCGCAAAGGAAAAGTCACAACAATGTGCGGCGCGACGAATCGTCTATGCTCGCTCCCCACGTTTTGCACTCGCATACATTCACAGCTGATTGGCAAATCAGTGCTGCCGAACTGGATGATAGTTCGTAAAGCTTGAGCGGTAGCAGCATATTTAGATGAAAACCAAACCAAATATTTTGAAAGAAATTGCGTTGGAAAATGAAATTATTGATCGATTTGCGTAGAAGTTCGATTACCAAGATGTTAAACCAAGAAACGACCATATTCTGATTGAAAAAACATCGTATTTGTAGTGACCAAATCTCATTCAATTAACTACTTGTTTCTTGATGTCTGGCACCGCTGTGATGCTTGCTTTGGTGCTTCGGCAGAGATGTGCGCCGCGGTTAAAACATCATTTTTGGTCGTCGGCGGCGGCGGCGGCGTTAAAAATGAGAATTCAATATTTCGCTCTTTTACATCTCATATAGCGAAACATTTTAACAAACTATACTTTGCATATGAGAATGTAAATACACTAAAACCTCAATTTATGCATGTTATTTCAATGCACTTTTTAATTTATGCACCTTTTTTTATGACCTGCATAAATTAAGGGAAAGCTACTCAGAACCAATATTGTGCATAAGAATATTTAATAATGACGGTAACTATTGCAACGGCGGCTAAAGGGTGTTTTTAAGGGTGAGCAAATGGAAGTCACAGAGGAGTTTCAGGGGGTTCCCAGGGGTTTCCGCGAGGTACCAGGAGATCTCCGCGGGGTTTTCGGGGGTCTGAGGGGGTTTTCGAAAGCATTTCAGAGAGTTTCAGAGGATTTTCGACGGGGTTTGGAGGCGTTACTGGTACGTTTTCGGGGGTTTCCGAGGATCTCACGTGCGTTAAACGGGTGCAAGTGGGGGTTCAGATGCGTTACATTGGGTCCGAGGGGATTTTAGAGGGAATTTGGAGGCATTTCAGGAAGTTTCAGAGCATTTTTGGCGGGATTCAGAGGCCTTATGGAGGCGTTTTCGGGGGTTTCGGAGCGTCGCAGGTGCGTTACATGGGGTACGAGGCGGTTTAAGGGGAATTTTGGAGCCATTTCAGGAAGTTTCAGAGCATTTTCGGCGGGATTCAGAGGCGTTACGGAAGCGTTTTTTTTTTATGCACAAATTTCCCTCATTTTATGCCTTTTTTAATTTATGCACCCCCAGCCATAGCATAGCCGACCGTACACATCCTGGGGTGGCTGTCGATAGAGACGTTTAATGCGCCAGAAAAGTTGCCTGGGATTTGACAAACCTTTCATTTAACGAACTCTCGACACCTGGCCAGGTCCTTACGATCAGCGGGGATGGGGAGGAAATGTTGATTAGATATCTACTCAGAATATGTCCAAGAACTTGGCCCACTTCATAGATATCTGGAGTTGGAAATTGGATAGGGTTTAATGGGGTGCTTTCCTTGGCGAAAAAGCGTACGAGAAATTGTCATGTTGACACATGTTAACCATAAAATTTAACTTACAAGTGTGTAATATAAATCAAAGCAAATCAGAAATATCTCACCGGTTTGTCTGATGATCGTCAAAAAGATGCTGCAACGGCTGCACGTCAATCCTGATCGCCAACAATCCATCGTCAACGTCATGACGAGCCAGAGTTTCCGGAATCTACTTGATCTTCCACAATAAATCTTCAATCAATCCTACAGTCAACTCGCGCACTGTAACTGTAAGCTTCTTGCGTTGTATCCCCAGCTCAACAAAATAGGATTTCCAAACTCGATTCTAATTTTCCGATATATTTTCCTTTAGAGTATCAGCCGAATTGTGACAGAAAAAAATGATTGCACGTCCGCGCGCAGTGCCTGCTATGATCAACCCGGGAGCTTCTTGACAGCTGCCGAACAACGTCAGCGTACCTAAAATTTTGGTCCGGGTGGTACTGTCAGATTCAAAGCGGCAAGCGCTACTTTTGAAAAGGACGAAAACCTACAATAACAAACCGAACAAAAAATATTAAAACATTAAACAGAAACCTTTATTTGTTGTTTCCGATTTTTTGTGGTTGATAAATGCAAATAAAGTGCGGCATAATGACTTTGTTTACTAGAAGCGAAAATTATATCTATAAAACAAGTAAAGTCAAAGTAATCGGCTTTCATAAAATTAAATTGAATTGAATAAAATTAATAAGAAACTCATGTTTTCTTCTAGTGCGGTTTATTAAGCACCAGCAAGTAATAAATTAGGTTACTTATGCTAACATTTTACAGCTACATATCTGGTGGCCAAATCAAAATGGAAGTTAAAAACAATCATTTGCACATGTTTTTTTTCGAAATTGATCTTCGGTTTGATCTAGCATGCGCAGTCACCAATTAATATGGAAGACCGTTTAAACATGTGCTTTTATTACATGTCTTACAACAACAAAAACAAAAATCAAAATAATTTCAATTTAATGAACATTAGTTTTTGCGCTTCTGTTGAATACGTCCTTTTGATACGAAACGCTAGCCTCTTGTTGGCTTCCACTCACCACGAAACAAAAAGATGTTTTCGCATGGACAAAAATTGTTGCGTCAGTGATGGATGGACCCGTTGTTTACGAACAGTAGCGACATCTGCGATTTGCAAGTAGGTACGCGAAACTGAGCTCATCTGTCAAGTTACGGGGGGGTTGGCTATGATCAATCTCTCGGAAGGCGTTGTTTACTGTTCGCCATTAATAGCTGGAAAGAAAACCTGCACCCCCAGCCATGTGCATAAATTGAGGTTTTAGTGTAGTAACTTGTAATTGCGCACTCGTATATAGTGCGGCAGACAATTAAACGTTCCATAATAAATAAAAAAAAATCCAATAATTCTTAAGTTATGGCATGAATTGAATTATTAGAACCTGAATTCTTCAGATTTCATTACATCGGAGAAAATTGGGTTGATTTTGAAATTCCTCACATTTTGTATGTATGTAATGAAAAATTGACGAAAAATTTTAAACCTCATTTACTCGAAAGTGGGTTTTTGTCACTTACACCCCTTTGCTTCTAACCCCCTCAATTATAAACGAACGTCGTTATGACGTCACGCGGGGAAAAGCATGCATGCTGTCATTGCATGCTTTATACACCTTGTGTGAAGAATATGATATTTGCTAGGATTTTTATATGATGATATATAAGTGACTAAAAAGTAACTAAAATCTCAACAGGATCATTGAATGAAATATTTTGTTTATTCGGCAATGAATGACATGCATTCATTTTGGGAGCGTTTAAACTTAAATCGATTATTTTCTGAAGATTATTGGGGAAATTCTAAGTTCGGCGGCGTGATGAGTTTTAAGCTGGCGGCGTGCTAGAAAATCAAAACATCCGGCGGCGTGAAGTAATAAATCTCGACGGCGCACATCTCTAGTCCTTGAGACAAAATGAGATGAATATAGGTACTAGGCCGAAGAAGGGGGCTTTTACCCTACATGTTTCCATGGCAACAGAAAACAAAAATCGCAGTAGTCGAACAGGATCGTACATTTGAAATTGTTTTTCTCTCTTGCAACAATCATGCGTTTTGAGGAATAATATATACATTTGTATTACTAGTAGAAATTCCTGTATTAGTGTATATGAATGTTATATCGCTAGCTGTCGATGTGCACCTTCCTGATTTTGCCCGAATCAAACGCATTTTTCGTAGGTGAACTGAAGAATTTATCAGATAAAAGTTAACAAATTATCCATTAACGGCCTTTGTGGGTTGTGAAGATAGCGGACAAAAGGTATATTAATTCACTTATATATTTATTATATTAAGTATGATTGAAGTAAGGCGCCAGCCACAAATTACGTAACGCTCT
This sequence comes from Aedes albopictus, assembly GCF_035046485.1. Classification (NCBI taxonomy): domain Eukaryota; kingdom Metazoa; phylum Arthropoda; class Insecta; order Diptera; family Culicidae; genus Aedes; species Aedes albopictus. The sequence goes on along the minus strand of NC_085138.1, from coordinate 416,249,194 downwards.
AGGAGGAGGGGGGAGTATGGCCAAGCGTTACGGCCCATACAAAAATTTTCGGGTTTTCATACAAAAAAGCGTTACGGAGGGGGATTTTAGCGTTACGTAATAAATGGATGCTGCCTAAGCAGCATTACCATGCGGAATATTGCGGGATTTTTCTAGAAAATAAAACTGTCGATGAAGTAGGTGGAATCTTAAACTGCCTATGACCGCATATTAGTCCCATATATGCTGGGTTTCTTATTCATATGCGATCATGGGCAGTATATGAAAATTAAATCAATCGCCCCGATGGTGAAATGTTTTAAAAGATGCTCGTCAACTCATTACGCTTGATATAATAATTAGGGTGTAAGTGTCATAAGTAATCTCACGCTCCCAAATTCATCCTATTTGTAAACAAGCGATTACGGCACCGTTTGATTCTGTTCTTTTTGTTTTTTTTTTGTGCTCACTTCTAACAAAAGTACAAAAATAAGAAACAAAACAAACAGCACTTCAGTCCCGTGTTCTTCGTAGGATGAGAAGGGTACGAATACTCTATTAGTGAAATAAAAAAATCTACCTCTAGCCATTCTGCTATTTTGTAATCGCACTAAAACTGTGAAATGAATAATTCGAAAACTTTTATCTGACAAATCTTTCAGATTTTCTGTTGCAGTTGATATTGTTTCAGATTTGACGTGAAAACGGATAAAACAAAGGTAAAGTTGGGGCTCAAAAGACGCTGTCATCCATTTTACGCCAACCACAATATCTCAGCTAACTTATATCCGATCCAGTTTATTTTTTGAATTCGTTTGGGCTCAAATTAGGCTCCTCGTTAGACTTGTCTAATACTGAAAATAAACTTATTTGGATGCACGACAATCTGGAATTTGCGGTGGGCGTGAAGTGAGTGGCAGCGTCTTGTTGCGGTCCCGAATGTTTAAAAAGATTCAAGAAGCGAATTTACTAACCTACATGCGTTTCATTCAGGCAAAATCAGGAAGGTGCAGATTACGCTATATCACTCATATACACTAAAACAGGGATTTCTACTAGTAATACCTAGACAAATGTATGTATTATACCTCAAAACGCATGATTGTTGCAAGAGTGAAATACAATTTCAAATGTACGATCTTGTTCGACTACTGCGATTGTTGTTTTCTGTTGCCATGGCAACATGTAGGCTGAGAAACAAGATAATGACATAAAACTGAAAATTTAAGTCGTTCGTTTATAAAATTCAATGTAATTTTGTTATTTTAAGAGCTACAGTTTTAGTGTCTTCAACAACTATTCATATTTTTTCCTGTTTTACAACTTTGCCGAAGACGCCAAAGCTCTAGGATGTAAAATAAAAAAGTTAGTACCGCAGCGCCACCTATGCGGCGGTTTTACGAACTAAATTCCAAGCGCAATTTGAGGCGCAGATAAAACCCAACAACTTTGCCAAAGACACCAACTTGATAGGACGTAACCCCAATGTGCTAGAGGTTTTGTCTTGCTAATCTCTGTTCCTGGCCCAGTGTGCAATGCTAATTGGAGTTTTCAGGATTTTTTTTACTTGGTGTGGTTGGTTGATTTGGGTTTGATTGCACTGCAAAAATGTTGATTATGTTGTATGAATCCGGAACAGGAATACCGCAACGTATGTCGATTCCCGGTTTGATGCATGGTGCATGGCAGCATTGCAGGTGTTAGCATATGGAGCTAAGGGTATGCGGTATGAGATTTTTACAAAGCGATACGAAATGAAACGGTATGTGAAATTTGTGATGCGATGCGGTACGAAACGAAACGAAATTCAAAAATGTTTCGTTAGATCGATACGAAATCAGAATTCACTCGGTGTTTTTCGAAACGAAACGAAATTTTCAAAAAAATTCCGCGGAATTTGGAGTTATATAAATTTTGTGCAAATTGATGCAGCGTGTTTGCATTTTTTTTTTCCTACCGGTGACATGAATTTTGTTTCCCTTAACACTCTTATCCCACCGACTTCATTTGCCACAGTTGGGTTTTAGATCATTTGGGCAAGGGGACCAGTTTACTTGAAATTTTGTCCGTGACTAAATATTGTACACATCTCACTGCACACGAACAATCAAGTCAATTGGTACAAAGTTGACTGTGTTAGCGCGCAAAGTGCCCTTAATAGGTCCTCCTGCCAAAATTGTCCCAGACTCAATTTTCTACAAATTTTAATCACAGATATTGAAATTTTCAACAATTACATTATTAACCTTACAAGATTGCTCCAATAATGACTTTATAAATACGTTGTATCATTGCGATGATGTTATAAAATGCTCGAACTACACCCGAACTAAACCCGGTAAAACTTTCAGGTCTTTTGATTCGAGAATTTCAGTCCCAAAATAAAATAGCCTGGGAGTTGTTTTGCTACAAAAGATAAAAATATATATATAAAAAACACAAAGTTTTCATAATTATGTATTTAAAAAAAAAAGGTTCCCTTGTCCAGAGTTTGTTGGCGAACAATTGAAATGATGTAATCCAGCTAACAAATGTATTTTTACCAAATTAAATAGGGGCATTCACTTAACAGCGTAAACTGCTGGTTAAAGATTATCCTGGTTAAACGTCGCGATCACCAAGGCAATCTTTGATTATTTTATTCACAATTTCATGAAATGTTTCAAAAAGCTAAAAGTTATGGTTTAAGGGATGTTTGCAAATCAGAAGGAATTTCTCGGCCTATCTTTATGCATAAGAATTTCCTTGCCTGAATCGCTTAAAAAATTGGCTGTGTGCATAGCGGAGTTGTCATTTTTCGTGCTCGGCAATTTCAAATTATACCTGAAAGTCTCAAAAAAAAACTCGTCAAAAAAATCGGTATGAACCCCTGCAAATGCACTTGAAATACTTTGAGAATACCGCTTCAAACTCCTACATCAATGCCTTCAGAACCCGAACATATTTTGGAAATTAACTTAACAAATATAAAGATTGAGAATTCCATCAAAAAGGGAAAATAATGTACTGAACGGAAATTACTTGAGTGATTCCCTTTCAGGTCCATTCCTCGCCTTAATGGTGAATCTCTTTCAAGAGTTCCAGTGGAAACTTAAACTATTTCAAAAGGGTTTATTCAGAATCTTTTCCAAGGAACAAACTTTCTACCGAATATGTATCTTCGATTTCTCCTGGGATTTCCAATATTTTTATAGAGATATCCCCTGAGAGAGCTTCCATGTTTTCCTAAAACTTTTGCTAGTATATAGGATGTGGGCTATATCATCTAATCCTGTTATTCTTCATTACTCTGCTACAAAAATTTTATGGGGAATCTAAAATGAAGTTTTTTTTATTTTTTTACATTTGATTTCATTAGGAAATCTAACCAATATATTATTTATGGTCTCGCGTTGAAAGCATCCTCTCAAGTAACACACTTGCCTTGCCACAGAAAAGCCACGGCAAGTTAGTGTAAATTTGTTAGAAGTAAGTCACAGTGACTTCTGCGCAACAATAACCTGTGCCACCGTGAATCTTCCGTGACAAGTGTGTTACTTGAGCTTTTCAAAAATGTCTTCATGGTAGGTCCTAGATAAGAGGTATATTCGAGATTTGTTTTGTCTGTATTAAAGAGACTTTCAGCCTGGCACTGGTTTGTTTCTCGATAGATGATATGGAGATTTACACTATGAACTTGTTTTCGAAATTTATTAGACATTCCGCGGAATTCCGTTTAATTTCGTCAAATTATATTTTTTGAAGGCGAAATTTTTGGAACTTGACGAAACGAAACGAAATTCAAAATCATAAATTTCGCCTAGTTGAATTCCGTGGAATTCCGCGGAATTTCGTTTCGAGGTGTATTTGGCGAAATTTTTCGGTATACCGCATACCCTTATATGGAGCATAGTTCACTGAAAATAACACAGCGCAACATTTTTTTGTCTCAAGAGCAAACTTATGTGTCTCCGAAGGATTTTGGGCCGCTGAATCCGAATGCGGGCTCATATTTGCTCCAACACGTCTTAATTTTGAGCTATACCTGAATTTATAGGGCAAAATATGCGACTTTGGGCTTTTTTGACTGCAAGCCATTAAGCTTGAAAATTTTTTTAAGCAATCAAAAGGGTAATTGGTCAATTAACATCTAAATTAACGACTCATGCAAAAAATTTCTGTAAAATTGAAGTATGGGTCGCAATATCTGTAAATCTTAGGATATTTTTATTGTAGCGAATGCTCGCGGACTATAATCTACGCTACTCTTAGAACCTCAGAGTGCAATTCTGATGACTTAGCAACATTCACTTGGTGATCTAGGTCGTCCAAACTATTCTGGATTTAAGACCTTCAAGCGCCACAAGCTCTACTCTTGTATCTCTTTACTTTATCGGTGTTATTCTTCCACGATTACTGTCGGTAACGGAAATTACCCAAGAATTTCTCTAAGCGTTCCTCGGAAATTCCTCCAGGAGTCCCTCAGAAATTCATCGTGATGTTCTCCGAGAATACCTCTGCGAGTTCCAAGAGAATGCTACAGGACTTTCATGAAATTCTGCAGGATTTTCCCAGCAGTTTCTCGAAAATTCCATCAGGAGCTATGCTGTAATTCCTTAAGGAGTTCCTCAGGAATTACTTCAAGAATCTTTCGAAAAACTATGCAGGAGTTCCTCGTGAATTCTTCCGAAAGTTCCTCAGGAATTTCCCAGGACTCCACGGGAGTCCCCTAAGGATTTCTCCAGGAGTTTCCTGAAAACTCCTCAAGGAAGTTTTCTCAAGAGCTCATCCAGAAATTTCTCCTGGGATTCCTCTAGGAAGTTTTCCGGGATTCCTCCAGGAATTTTCCTAAGAATTTTTCCAGGGATTCCTCCAGCGGTTTCTCTAGAAGTTCTTCCAGGGATTCCTTAAGGGATTCCTTCAAAGATTCCTGCAGGAATACCCCCAGGGATTCCTGCATGGATTCCTCCATGGATTCATCCATGAATTTATTCAGGTACTCCTCCAGGAATTCCTCCAGAGCTCCTTCAGAAATTCTTCCAAGGTTTCCTCCACCAACTAATCCAGGGTTTTCTTCAGGATTCAATGGATTCAAGGGATACTTCAGGAAATCCTTCAAGAATTCTTCCAAGAATCTCATTAGGAACTAGTGTAGAATTAGCATAAGTTGAAATACACAGAAATAAATTTTTTTTTTTAAATCTCTGGGAATTTCTCCAAGAATTCCTTGAAGATTTTTTTCAGGAATTCCTCCAAGAATTCCTACAAGAATGCTACCAGCAATTTCTTCAAGAATTTCTTGAAGAAATATCTGGAGAATACCCTGGAGGAACTCCTGGAGTACTTCCTGCAAGAATTCATGCAGTAATTTGTGAAGGAGTTTTTAAAGAATTTCCCAGGGAAATTCTTAGAGGAACTCCTGAAGGATTTCCTTGAACTGTGAGGAAATTCTGTAGTTTTTTTTTTCATTTTTATTTTCTGGAGGAATTCCTGGAAAATTTCATGAAGTATTTCCTGTAAGAACTCATGGATAAATTCATGCGAGTAATTCCGAATACCTCACGTGTTTCCCTCAAGAACTGGAATTAAAGTATTTTCTGGAGAAATTCCTGTAGTAATTCCTACAGCAATTCCTGTAGGAATTCCTGCAGTTATTGCTGGAGGAATTCCTAGAATATTTCTTGAAGGAATTCCTGGGATGTTTCCCGGAACAATTCCTAGACGATTTCCTGTAGAAATAAAAGAAGGAATTCGTAGAGTAATTCCTGGAGAAATTCCTGGAGTAATTCCTGAAGGAACTCTTAGAGTATTTTCTGGAGGAATTTCAGGATTATATCCTCGAGTATATCCAGAAAGAATTCCTGAAGGAATCCCTGGCGGAATGACTGATGGAATTCCTGAAACAATTCAAGAAGCACTCCCTGTAAGGAATTCCGGGAAGAACCTCTGTTGGAATTGCTGGAGGTATACTGGGATAATTTTGTGGAGGAATTCCTGAAGGAACTCCAGGATGAATTTCTGGAGGGCACCGTGGAGGAATTTCTGAAGGAATCCCATGATGAACTCATAGATAAATTAGCAGTTATTCATGAAGAAATTCCTGGATTTTCTGGAGAAATTACCCGGGAAGATTACCCGGAGAAATTCTCTAGAAGAATTCCTGGAGGAAACTCTGGAGGAATTCCTGGAGGAATACCTGAATGAATTCCTTGATGAGTCCATGGAGGAATTCGCGAAGAAATCCCTGGGGGTATTCCGGAAGGGATCCCTTAAGGAATCCCTGGAAGAAATTCTAGAGAAATTGCTGGAGTAATTCCTGTAGAAATTCATAGGAAAATTCCTGGAGGAATTCCTGGAAAACTTCCTGGAGGAACTCTTGAGAAAATTTCCTGGAGGAGTTTTAAGGAAATGCCTGGAGAAATCTTTTAGGGACTTCCGTGGAATCCTCGGGGAATTTCTGGAGAAATTCCTGAGGAACTCCTGAAGGAATTCCAGCATAGCTCCTGAAGAAATTCTCGAGAAACTGCTGGGAAACTCCTGCAGAATTTCACGGTAAGTCCTGAAACATTTCCTAAGAATTCGTAGATGTTCTCGGAGAACATCATGATGAATTTCTGAGGGACTCCTGGAGGAATTTCCGAGGAACGCCTATAGGAATTCTTGGGTAATTTTCGACACTTCCAAATACAATAACGATCATTTGTATGTCAGTGGATGCACAAGTAATACAAAAAAATACTCAATATTTATTATGAGATACAACAGAGGCAATCGTGGAAGAATAACACCCACAAAGTAAAGAGATACAAGAGTAGAGCTTGTAATGTTTGAAGATCTTGATTCCAGAATAGTTTGGATGATCTAGACCACCAAGTGAATGTTGCTAAGTTATCAGAATTGCACTCTGAGGTTCTAAGAGTAGCGTAAATTATATTCCGCGAGCATACGCTACAATAAAAATATCCTAAGATTTACAGATATTGCGACCAATACTTCAAAATACATTGGGTCCGTTTGTATGCCAGTGGACCCCCAAAAAGCAACAAATAGAGACACTCGTAATATAATGAGGTGCACAGATACAATCATGAAAGAATTATGCCGATAGAGTGAAGAAAAACAAGATGAGAGCCTGTAGACCTTGAAGATCCCAATTCCAGGACAGTTTGGAAAGTCTGGAATATCCCATGAGTGTACCAAAAGCATTATAGATGTGTACTGAGGTTCCATCAGCAGTATAGACTACATTCGACGAAAATTTTCCACAACTAAAGCATGATACAGTATGTAGATATCGTAACCTAAACTTCAAAGTGTATTGGAGGTCATTTATATTTCATGGAATATCCAACTACCACAATATCAAGTTGCTCATATCATTGTGAGGTCTAATGGACATCAACTTGACTGAATTTCTTGAACAGAGTGAACACAAACGATGGTAGATGTTTTAGACTTAAGAAAATGAATTCCAGAGTAGTTTGGATGACCTAAGGGGATGGCCAAAATGTTTGGGATAGGCAACTTTTTTTCTCCCACAAAAAAGTTCAATATGCTGCAACTTTTCATAGAGTGCATCAAAAAATCTCAAATTTTGACTGTTTGTCGACCTATTATATGTGCATCAGTGGTACAAATTTGGGCTCGATTGATTAATTTTTCGCGAAGTTAGAACCGTTCGGGTAAAACACTATTATTTAGACAACTCATTTTTGAACTGTCATATCTCGGAAACCAGTGAACCGAATTGAGTGATTTTTTTAACGTTTATTAACAATGTGTTGATACTTAATACGACGTTATAAAATGTAATATTTTCTCAAGGCGAAAATAAGTCAAATTTACAATACCACACAAAAATTACTAAATGTGTTCTTCCTTTAATCTCAATAGGCTCTAATATATCTGATTAGAGATAAGGCCGGAACAAATCTCGTTTTCTTCTTTTGTCACTTTGCTTCTTGACTCGTCAAAGGGGGGGGGATGATAAATAATAAATGTATTTGATCAAAAATTACCCAAACAATTGGGCAAAATCGTCAAACTCATCGGATTTGTTAGGAAATTTTCTCGATGACTCTAATTTCACTTCAAAATTTTAAAATTTCTTGAATAATTTATTTGTGTCCCCCCTCAAAATGTCGAATTCCAACCAAAATTTTCCGAGGGGGTGGTGACATAAGAGAAAACCGAAATTTGTGTCAGCCTAACTTGAGAACAGAAGTGGAAAATCTTTGGATATCAACACTAAAATTTATTGACATTGATGTAAAAAAATTACATTTTGTCGAGAAAAATCCAAAAAGTGTCAATCCATGATAACTTTTTTCAACGTTTAAAAAGTACCTGTGTTTTAATAGTTTGTGAAGCATTTACATATTGTTAGTGTACGTTCAAAATTTCATTTAATTCGGTTCACTGGTTTCCGAGATATGAAGGCTCAAAAATGAGTTGTCTGAAAAATAGTGTTTTACCCGAACGGTTCTAACTTCGCGAAATATTAATCAATCGAGCCCAAATTTGTACCAATGATGCACACATAATAGGTTGACAAACAGTCAAAATTTGAGATTTTTTGATGCGCTCAATGAAAAGTTATAGCTTTTTGAACTTTTTTGTGGGAGAAAAAAAAAGTTGCCTATCCCAAACATTTTGGCCATCCCCTGTAGATCACCCAATCCATGTATCATGAATATTCTAGGGATGCTTTGAGGCTTTTTGAGTACCGTAGACTCTGTTCTGTGATCATTCATCGTGTGTAAAATTTGGTTGAGAATGTTAGATTTGTGTCACAAACTTCGAAGTACTTTGGAGGCCTTAGAATAACTCTGGGATCGAAACTTCAACAGACTATGATGGGTAGTAATAGATTGCATGTCTAGGATCTGTGAAAACTATTGATGATCAGCAAAACGATAAAATTTGAGCAAAAACATGCAGAATTTATAGAAAATACAAAAAAAAAGTCACGTACTTTCGGCTCCCCGCAAAGGGGGGGAGGGTGCAAAGGGGGGAGGTACCATGCATTTCTTAGCACAACTATTCCCCTTGACTATAAAAAAAACGGGGTAAAATGTTTTAATACAAAGAAGATATTGCATTTCTACCAAAAGCAGATCGTCGCGGGTGTTTACGGGTTAAGCGAATTCCTATTGCTCCCCCCGACCAGTGATCTTATAAGAGTGTCGCATGTACAGTGTACATGAATAACGGAACATATGCTCAGGAGAAACAGGTGAAGCGGAGTCAGTTTGGCGTTCTATTCCACAGAATCGTTACATGTTCTGTGGCTTAGTTGGTTAAAGCACCGATCTGGCGAATCCAGCTTTTTACGCTACGCTGCTATAAAATCTGAATCACCCCCGGTTGACGGATCTTGCCGACGTTATAGCATAGATCCTAGCATGCTTTAAAAATATTTCAATTTGAAAACATCCGTTGTCAAGGACCTTCAAATTGTTGATTTGAAAGAAAAACAAAAATTTCCTCGATTTTGTTACCGTTCGTTAAAGATTGATTGAAATATGCCTTCAAAATGTTGCGTGGACGGCTGTGGTGCCAGGCAAGGCAAGGACGAAGTTAGTTTTCATCGCTTCCCATCGATACAAACCGCCCGAGATCTTATTCGAAGAGAATTGTGGATTGAACATGCAGGAATGAGCGGAAAAGATGTCTCGGGCAATAGATTTGTGGACAGCATTTTGGAACAAGTAAATACCCAGAAGTAGATAAATGTCTTTAAATAAAAATTAACTCTTCACTCGTAGGCAAACCTTCCGCTTCCAATGACACTAATGCTGCAAATTGGATCCCAACTCTTCAGCTGAACTACAATTCAAGCTATAAGGATGATTTGAATGGAACAGGCAATTCCGTTGTGTTCAATAACTTTTAAACATTATTCAATCAGTTGAAATCATTTTAGAAATCGGATATGATACGTTCACTGTAGATGGAATAGAAGGCTCATTCATATAATGACATTATATTGGAAGACGAACAAGTTCTAGAGAATGACACAAAGGATTATCCGCTTAATAATGATAGCAACAGTCACAAAAAAAGTGTTACTCGACGCTATTTTCCTTAAATAAACAGTTACAAGGATTTACAACCATTTTTCGCAAAGTACATCAGTCTAGAAAAAAAATCAACAAATAAAATAGTAAACTAATGAAAAATGTATCTTTATTTGCCTTTTATGAATCACAGTATTATTCCATTCAAAAGATAAGCACATATTAACAAGATCGGTCACATGCCATATATAATACCATCTGACATTGCCCATGGCAGTCCCGACTGTATTTTGGTTCTATTTGTGGTCAAAACTTACAAAATCAGCGAGTTCCTACTAGTTTACCCGTCAGATTTATTGGATGGAAATTCTGGTCCATTCTTGCCCGGTTTGCAAGAGACGGCTCCACTAGACAAACTTGACCGAGAACAGATGGATTTTCGAGTATCCGAGGTCTAACAGGTGCTAGGAATGTCATGGTGATATAAACTGATAGGAGATTCGGAAAAGCGAAAGCGTAATCGAGGCGAAAGATGGCATAGATTAGTAACAACGTCTCCGTCCGGAGCTTCTTTACTACCTTGACCTATGCTTTGTCAGCGATTTGAATTCAACTGCTCCTGTAATGTTAGCTCCTTCACCGCTCGTAAAAATGGTAGCCCATCATCCTCCGTTACTTCTTTCGATTATGCGCGTTACCGATCACGACTTCACCAGTTCGGAACGAACCTTATCGTACGATTTCCGTAGAGCTGACCACCGCAGTATTGCCAACTTGTTATCCTCGCTCGAATGGGATAATATTCTGGATCTCAACGATGCCGATACCGCAGCTCAAACGTTTTCTAACGTCTTGTCGTACGTGATCGACAGACACATCCCGAAGAAAACTATCGATCGACAACCTGGACCATCTTGGCACACGGCTTCACTGCGTCGACTGAAGACAATTAAAAGAGCTGCCCTGCGACGGTTCGTTAAGTATCGCACACTTCCGCTTAGAAACTTTTATTACAGACTCAATCATGAGTATAAACGAGCCAACCAGCAATGCTTTACTATATACCAGCAGAATGTCCAGCGTGATTTAAAGTCTAATCCTAAACGTTTCTGGAAGTATGTAAATGAGCAGCGCAAAGAATCCGGACTGCCATCTTCTATGACGTTCAATGGAATCGCCGGTACGACGCCTCGTGAAATCTGCTCACTGTTTTCCGAAAAATTTGCAAACGTATTTGCAAACGAAGAGTTAATGGCGGATCAAATCGAACTCGCAGCTAGCAACGTCTTTTAGTCGAGTCAATCATTAGGAGTAATTGATATCGATGTAGCTATGATTATCAGGGCCTCATCTCAGCTGAAGACATCTTATAACCCTGGACCTGACGGATGTCCATCAGTGCTTTTGAAGAGGCATATAGACTTGTTGGTTACTCCACTTCTTTTAATTTTTCGATCCTCACTGCGCAATGGCGTTTTCCCATCCTGCTGGAAGTGTGCGCACATGTTCCCAGTGTACAAGAAGGGCGACAGAAGAGATATCGACAATTATCGCGGCATCACATCTTTAAGTGCGGTGTCAAAATTGTTTGAGCTGGTGATCATGGAACCCCTTAGGGCCCACTGCAAGCAGCTACTCAGCGGAGATCAACATGGATTCACACCGGGACGGTCGACTACGTCTAATCTGCTGTGTCTTACAACCTACATTACGGACAGTATGGTTCGCCACACTCAAACTGATGTGATTTACACCGATTTAACAGCCGCTTTTGATTTGATAAACCACCGAATAGCGATCGCAAAACTGGACAGATTAGGAATCGGCGGAAATTTATTGCAATGGTTTCAGTCTTATTTGACAAATCGAAAATTGAAAGTAGTCATCGGAGATTCGTTTTTGTCTACGTCAGGGATTCCACAAGGCAGTCATTTGGGACCTCTAATTTTTCTGCTTTATTTCAACGATGTGCATCAGGCAATCAAGGTTCCTCGTTTGTCGTATGCAGATGACCTCAAGCTCTTCCTAGAAATTCGATCTTTCGATGATTGCAATCTTCTCCAGCAACAGGTTCAATGTTTTACGGATTGGTGCTCTGTCAACCGAATGATTGTTAACCCTGCAAAGTGCTCGGTAATAACTTTCTCGAGGAAGAAAAGACCGATACGATTCAACTATTATCTTTCTGGTTCCGAAATAGGACGAGTGGATCACGTGAAGGATCTGGGAGTGATATTAGATACAAGCTTAAAACACCATGTCTCATATGTTGTAAGCAAGGCTTCACGAATTCTCGGATTCATCTTTAGGACAGCTAAAAATTTCACTGACGTATACTGTCTCAAAGCATTATACTGTTCCCTGTCGCGTTCTATTTTGGAATACTGCTCCGAAGTTTGGAGTCCATCCTACAATAACGGTGTCGAGAGGATTGAGTCCGTGCAAAGACGGTTTTTACGTTTTGCGCTCCGAAGGCTACCGTGGAGAAATCCCTTCCGTCTCCCTAGCTATGAAAATCGTTGCCAACTTATTGACCTAGAACCCTTACATGTAAGACGCAATACAGCCAGAGCCCTATTCATAGCGGACGCTCTGCAAGGTCGTATTGACTGCCCAACTATTTTGGAACAAATTAATTTGTACGCTGCTCCTAGAGCACTACGCAACAACCTCCTGATTCACTTGCCACTTAGACGGTCAAACTATAGCATGTATGGAGCCGTAGTTGGCATCCAAAGGGTCTTCAACCCGGTAGCCTCCTATTTTGACTTTAATACCCCTCGCCGCATTCTCCGCCGAACTTTTTCTAGATATTTTAGCATTTCCCGTTAGATGTGTTTAATTGCTGTGTGTATTGAGTTTTATGTACTCTTGACTTGTGTAATTCTACCTTTAAGTATGACAAAGTTATTGTTAAAAATAGACATTAGAAATAAGTCTAGGATTAGGTTAAACATCATTGGGGCTGTTGTCTGCCTGTTGATGTGATGTGTCCATAAATAAATACAAGATAAGGAGCGAAGAAGGAAAGAGACTATCCGAAACAAAAGGGGTGTGGCTGCTCCTGGGCGATGTCGAAGGCGACAGAATATTCGTGGGGCAAGACGACACTTTATGCAAGAATCGGATCGGACTCGATTTTCGTATTCCCGCAGCAGCAGCAAATCAGCCTTGAATCTAATAAATTCTCCGCACTGTACATAAAACAGCAAGTTTGATATGTTCAGGGATATCTCGGCTGCCAATGAAAATGTTGATCCTTTTCATTTAATGCCTAAAATTATATAAAAATGATTATAAAACAGAAATGTACGAGAAATATAATGCAAAATAGTCGACTGCAGAAATATTGACAGTTGATTCAACAAGCTATTTTTTCAGCCTACTCCGATTTTACTATAAAAGTTGTTGGCAAGAAATGTCAGAATCAATTCACCCCTTGTCGTTTTATAGCCAGCGTAAAAAGCTGGATACGGAATCGTGGGCTCAAATGCCACCAGTACGCATATTTTTCACAAATTTCATCTCTCAATTTGTCAATTAGCAACATTTTGTGCCTTCTAATTAAAAAAAAATCCACTATGTTTCAGACATACTAGCTACTAGCAAATCTGGAAAATGCCAGTATAAAGGACGATACATATCATTGTACATTTTACAGCACGGATTGTTTTTTTTTTCTTTTTGCTTTCTCAAAAAATACACCTAAAATGTATTTCACCAGCAATCAAACATAAAGCAAAACAACAAGCACCTGCGAAAATATCCCCAGCTTCCGCCATACTCTTCACAAATTTCAGCTTGTTTATGTACCTATTAGAGTTTGTTATTGTTTCAATTTGGCTTAAATCGTTGCGTGTGAACAACATTCACTAGCCCTTGACTGTGCGATGACTGACGATTGTTTCATACGTAGTCCGTGCTGTCGAACTGCGGGAAAAAAACCCATTTTCATATTTTTCCCTCAATTGATGACATGGCGAAATGGTAGGATTGCGACTGGTGCGATTGGACACGTCCGCAACTTTGTTTACCTATGGGATGAAACGGATGGGTAGAACTTTTCCGTTGGAAATTCGATCCTGCCCAGGACTTAGTAAATGATTTCATACCATTAGAAAATAGGTTCTCAGACATACACTAAATTTGCACGTCACCTACGTGCAATCATCAGCATCAATAACGTTATTTGTGTCCGATCCGAAAATATCCTAATGCCAATGCAGTATTATCTGGCTGACGACGACGACGTTGACGCTTCCTTGGCTCAAGTGCAAACATACCAGGGTGGTGACCAACAAACAACTTCTTCCGATTCTAACCTAATGATGATGGTCGTCGTCATCCCCAGCGAGGTCCTGCAGATTTTCCAAGGTCCGTACGATGACGATGACGACGACACCGAAGACGAGTCCGGACTAGGAGACACGCAGATAAAAAGCAATTTATCTTGTTTGGACTCACTCTGGCTGTCAAGCTGGGGAGCTGTCTTGTTTCTGTCGCTTTATTTCGCCTGCTGGCTGGCCGCCTCTTCTATGGAACTGAGGGGGGAGGGGGGGGGTGCTTTGGATACTGATTCCAACGACCGCATCATGCACATACAGTTCCTTCTTTTTTAGTTGAGGATTGAGGGTTGGAACAAGCGCCCCTTGGCAACCTGGAGCGTGTACATCGTCCGGAGTAGACCTCCGCGCCAGAATAACTCGCCGTCATCGCTACCAGGAATTCCAAGTGTTGAAAATTACCATTTCTGTTTTTCAACATAACTTCAAAACAGAGAAATATAATATTTTTTCTTAAAACACTGGTCTGTTGAAATAAATATTCAGTTTTGCTTGTTCATAAACGACTTAGACCAAATTTTGACCAACTCAGACCAAACCCCCTCCCCCTCCCCCATCGTTAACTTTCGTCCTAACAAAAATTTTGAAATTTGCGTAGACTAAGGCCAGAACATAGCCTTAACCACTAGGCTAACTGAAGACCCCGCTACTCTCAGTAAACATGAAATGGCAAACTCGCGTGTCATGCCTCGAGCCTGTGTGCTTGTCAACAACGCAATAGTTGCTACACTAATCTCTGAACAAACCACCGCTATCACAATTGATGTATCTGTTGAAAACCTAAACAGGATGTACGTCTATTGTTCGGTTTATTTACCGCATGACGAACCATCCCCTGCGGATGCTTTTAAACACGTAATCGCAAACGCCTTCGGGTATTTGTTGGCAGTGATGCTAATGCTCACCATATCATCTGAGGCAGCTCAGACATCAGAGGCTCCAGTTTGATGGAATACTTAAGTAGTACAGATCTTGGATTACTTAACATAGGCAACCGCCCAAACTTCATGGTATCTGCTAGAGAGGAAGTGTTAGACATAACGCTTTATTCTTGTAGAATTAGTCACGTGATGACCAATTGGCATGTGTCAGATGAAGAATCTTTATCTGACCATCGCTATATCTTTTTTGAACATTTTAATGTTACTTCGCAAACATTGCGTTTCAGGAATCCCCGGTCAACAAACTGGGATCTTTTTAATGATTTGATTGCGGCCAAATTTCATGGATACTCACCATCCATTGACACTCCAAGTGATTTAGATGATGCCGTTGATACTACAACGACCTTCATCATGGAAGCTTTTGAAGAAGCATGCCCTCTACGGTCTGTGAAGATCACAAGAGGAACTCCTTGGTGGAACTCTGATCTGGCGAAACTCAGGGAACAATATAGAAAGAGTTGGAACAGACGACGTTCGGCTGGTACGGAGGCTTTCAGGTCGGCTCGCAAGGCCTACAGGAAAGCTCTCCGGTCTGCTGAACGATCCGGTTGGAAAAACCTTTGTACAAATGATTCCAGGTTGAGTGAAGTCAGTCGGTTAAACAAAATCCTTGCGAAATCTAAGGATTTCCGAGTGAACGAACTTCGTTTGCCAAATGGCGATCTGACTTCCTCTGATGAGCAAGCTCTGGAATGCTTATTCAGCACACACTTCCCTGGATTTGTGGATATTACATCTTCGGATGAACCTGATGTCTTTTCTTGTAATTATGATTCCCTGGCCTTGGCTCGGAGTATTGTAACAATAGAATCGATTGAGTGGGCACTGAATAGCTTTGCTCCTTTCAAATCTCCTGGGGCAGATGGGATTTATCCTATTTTGCTTCAGAAGGGATTTGATAATTTAAAACATGTTTTGAGAAAAAATACTTGTTTGTAGTTTTGCTACAGGGTGTATTCCCAAATCCTGGCGGGATATTACTGTGAAGTTCATTCCGAAACTGGGTCGTGCGTCGTATGAAGAAGCAAAGAGTTTCAGACCTATCAGTTTGACCTCTTTTCTTCTGAAATGCTTAGAACGCACTGTGGATCATAACATCCGTGATGTTCAACTGGCCAACGTGTCTCTTCATGTGAACCAACATGCCTACCAATCTGGTAAGTCCACTGTGACTCTTTTACACAAGGTTGTTTACGATATCGAGAAAGCATTCGCTCTAAAGCAATCTTGTTTGGGTGTTTTCTTAGATATCGAGGGTGCCTTTGACAACGTGCCTTTCGATGCCATATTGGAAGCCGCACGGGGTCATGGTATATCTCCAATAATTTCCAATTGGATTCACCAAATGCTCAAAAATCGACATCTCTTCTCGACATTGCGTCAAGCGGCGATTAGTAAATTGTGTGTTTGTGGATGCCCCCAAGGTGGAGTCTTATCACCACCTTTGTGGAATCTCGTAGCAGATACGCTATTGAGGCATTTCAATAATAGTGGTTTTCCTACTTATAGTTTTGCCGACGACTATCTAACATGGTTAGTCGGTATGTGTATCAGCACCCTTTTCGACCTGATCAGTGAAGAGAATTGTCAGACAAAAGAGGCACAAAACAAGCAACAAAGAAGGTGCGACGATTACTCTTTATCCCTACTGGTAACAGATAATGACATGATCTCGAAATTTTTTGTTGCAGACAAAACGGAAGCTGATTTTGTTGCGTACTTTTCAACTCGTTAATAATCAATTATTGGTAGCCCAAAGTCGAAACTGTTTGATGATAGAGCTTCACCAGAGTTGCAGTGTTTACCGACTCGAAGTTACCGTTCGAAAATCGCAATGCAAGGCTTAAAAATCTCTAAACTCGTGGTGTACGATGTTAATCCCATTATTTTCAAGTTGGGACAAACTTATGTCGCATGGGTTTGTTTGTCGCAACAAATACAGGTTGCGACATTGTCATTATTGCTGCGCGATGGTTGAATTTTGATTCACTGGACCTGATACAAAGCGCTCTTCAGATAGTTGAGGGTTCGTGTCGCCAATATGGCCTTTCGGTTAATCCGATTCAAACATCTATTGTTCTTTTTACGGAAAGGCGAAACAGTGATGGCGTTCGACCTTTGCGTCTCTTTGATTCTGAAATCGATGTGACTGAACAGGTAAAGTAAGGTGGAGTCATTCTTGATTCCAAGCTTTCCTGGACACCTCACATTGAGTTCAGAATCAAGAAAGCTTGTATGGCCTTCGGGCAATGCCGGCGAACCTTTGGTACAACTTGGGGTCTAAAACCCAAGTATATCAAATGGATTTACACAACTGTTGTTCGGCCAATATTGGCCTATAGATGTCTTGTGTGGTGGCGAAAGGTCGAAATGAGAACGGTCCAATCAAAGTTAGGCCATCTCCAAAAGATGTGCCTAATGGCGATGTCTGGAGCGTTCTCTTCAACTCCCACGGCAGCGCTCGAAGCACTCTTTGACGTTGCTCCACTACACATTAATCTCAAACAAGAAGCACTTTTTTCACTTAACGTCTACTTACGGGTACTCAGTCTACTAGAGAAAACTCCTGTGAACCGCACATCAACACACACCTTGTTGTTTCCACTTTTGGTGAATTGGGACAAAATTGTCCTTGCTCCAAGTGATCTTAACCCTAAAAGGGATACCTTCATAGCCTCAGTTTCGTCACCTCGCTGAGTGTGTTCCATCAAAGACGAGCTCTGAAAGGCGCCTGGGGTCCAATGGACCCCAGGTATCCCTTTTAGGGTTAAAATTGCTTGTAATTTTCCATATCGGATATTTTCCACGAATTTCCCTTCCCGGGAAGAGTGGACATCTGGTTATCTGGAAAGAAGTATTTCAGACGGCATCGTATGTAACACTGATGGCTCCCTTCTCGAAGGTCGAGCAGGTGCTGGCGTTTATTCTCGTGAGCTAAGGCTGTATCAGTCTTACTCACTTGGTAGACACTGCACCGTTTTTCAGGCCGAAATCTTTGCTCTTACGTACGGAGTGCAATCGATACTTCAGCAGCACGTAATGGGCAAAGTATTGATTGATTGATTTGTCTTTATTTAAGAGACTTTCAGCCCTTGGCTAATTCGTCTCTGTCCTAAAAAGGGCAAAGTAATATACTTCTGTAAGACTGCCAGGCTGCTATTAAAACACTTGCTTCGGCCAACTCTAGGTCGAAGATAGTCATCGCTTGTCAAACTCAAATCGAGGAGCTTAATTCAGCAATCGCTGTTAACCTTGTATGGGTACCTGGCCATTCTTCCATCGCTGGAAATGAATTGGCTGATGTGTTAGCTTGCACTGGAGCATCACATGACTTCATTGGCCCTGAGCCAGCTGTTCCGGTATCCAAGTGTTAGGTAAAGCTCCAGATTGACACCTGGGCTGCTACTCAACACAGACTATAGGGGAATAGTTTGGAGTCATGTCATCAAACCAAATTGTATTGTACTGAGCCATCCCCAAGGGTGGCGAAGTATCTTACCTCTGCCGACTCAGGTATCACATGGCGAATATTCAGCAAGCTGATTCATTTGCATGTGATAGCTGCGAATCCGATTATGGAACTTCGTATCATTTGATATGTAACTGTCCAGTTTTTGCGCAACTACGTTTCCGAGTATTCAGAAAACACTTATTAAGTGAAACTGACTTCAGAAATCTGAATCATCAGGATATTCTATTGTTCTTAACCAGCTGTGGTAAAGAGCTATAGGCTCTCTTTCGCTTTATGCGTTACTACAGTGCCCTTTTCAGGGCGCTCTACGTGGTTTATGAAACAAAATCACAGAACATAATGAACAACTGAATTTATAATTGAAAATCCTAGAAGAATTTCCGAATCTCTGTCATAAAAAATTCTCATGTATTTGCATTTTTTTGAAGTAATCTTTGGTGATTTTTCTAAAAACGCCCGTAGATAGAAAATTGTGCGAAACAACCAGACGAATTCCTGGATATCTCTTAAGAACCTCCGCAAGAATCCCAGGAGAAAGTTCTAAAGAAACTCGAGGACAAGTGTAAAGAATCCATGCTGTACTTTTTCCAACAGCGCACGTCCTGAAAGGTTAATATACTCCTGCTGGGCTCTTCCATGGGGTTTATGGAAAAATCTTCATCTAGATAACTGTCTGGATAGATTTCCTCGACAAGCTCCTGGAGCAATGCTAAAAAAAAACTTTTGAAAGGATTCACATAGGATGCCTTGAAGGAGTTTTTGAAGGTATTACTGGAGGAATTTCCGAACACATGGCGAATTTTCAGCAAATTGTCCATACTGCGGTAGCCTAAGAGTTCCACCGCAGTTGTTAAAGTCCTACAAGTCAAGTCAAAGAATAAAGAAACAGCAAATATTCATTATCAGCATCGTATAATCAAACATGCTCCATGAGATTATCCGGAAAGTACTTTAGAAGAAACTCTCAAATAACATTCTAGATGAAACTTCAGAAGGAATCTCAGGCAAATCACATTGAAAAGATTCAGGAGGAATCCTAGGTGGAAATCCTGGGAGATTTCCGATGGCTCTCCCGGAGAAATCTCATGAAATTTTCCTGGAAGAATATTCGAGGAACTTCCACAAGAATTCTCGGAGGATGTCCTGTAGTAATCCCTATAGAAACTACTGTAAATATAGTTGAATAAACTCCTACAAGAATTCCCGTAAAATTAATCTGTAAAAGAATAACCAGAGAATATTTCTAAAAAAAACCAGAGAAAATTCGGAAGTACTTTCAACGATTCTCAAAAAATATCAAAGGTTCCTACAGAAATTTCTCTATTTCTTTAGAAAACATTTCATAGACTCCTTTTCAAAAACTCTTTCAAAGACTCCTACAGAAAATCTTCCGGGGATTCTTTTAGAAATATTCCAGGAGATCCTTTCAAATGCTCCTTATTCTTCCAAAAAGTTTTTTCTGTACATTTCCTCGGAATTTCTATGGATACTCCTTCAGAAATATCTCAAAAGTTTTTTTCGATGGCTTTTGCAAACGATAGTCAACAATTTTCTCCAAGAACATTTTTTGGAAACCCTACACGAGTTTGATTAAAAGATTTTCTCAATAATTTTGTTATACGAGTTCAACCAAGGATTTCCCACGAAGTTCACTCAGATATTTCTCCAGGAAGTTCTTACGAAACTCCTCCTGAGGTTCGTTCAAAGTTTTTCCTGAGATTTCTTCAGAGATTCTTCCAGAGATTCATTCAAAAGTATTTCCTAAGGTTTGTTCCGTTGGAGGTTCTTTTACAAATTTCTGCTGAGATTCCTTCCTATCAAGAGATATTTTTTATCTCGAAAGCCTTCTTCAGAATTTAAGGGATTTCTTCAGGAAATTCAGCAAAAGAATTTTTCAAAAGTTCTTCCATAGTTTTTTTTCAGAAAATCTTCTTAAAATTTCGTTACAAATTCTACATGGATTTCTTCGGAATTTTTTGCCAGGATTTCTCCAAGAATGTTTTGAGAAATTTCTCCAGTGTTTCCTGCAGAAATTCCTGGAAGGTCTTTTATTTATTGCTCTTGTGATTCCATAAGAAATTTTTCCTAGAATGTCTTTGGATATCCCTGCAGAATTTGTCTGGATATAAGAGGGATTATTCAAAAATTCTTCTAGAAATTTCACAAAAAAATACTGAATAATTATGTAAACCTAGTCAGATGTTGGAGTCAATATGACACAGACAGGCACGATGAACGTGCACTACGTCATCGGGATGCAACAATTTTCACATCTTAAGAGGGTTTATGAATCCCTAATTGGATTTTTTTTAAGAAACCCTTGTCTCAAAAAATCTTTCAAACATTTTTAGATACTTTTGGAAACTCCTAGAAAAAAATCCAGAAAGTTTTCTGGAGGGATTCTTGGACAAAAAATCCCGCAGTAACTTCTGAAGTTATAAAACGTGGGAGAATACCTGAGGAAACACCTTAATTTGAAGAGGGACCCTATAGCCTCAGTTGTAAGAGCATGAGTATTTTGCATGATCATGCGGTTCCCGGTCGGTTTCGTAAGGATTTTTTTTTTTTGATATCCTTGGGCACAGAGTATCTTCCAGTCTGGAAAAGATTCATGTGTATTTTCTGCAGGAATGAGAGGATTTTTTAGCATATTTGGAAAGAAATGGAACCTGGGCGAAATTCAAACAATCAATTCTGAAACTTATTTTCTTTTTTGATATTTCTAAATTTCTAGAACAAAACCCATGTGTTATTTCTGAAAGAATCTTCGAAGCTTTGTGAAATTCTCCTTGAATTTCAACCTTTCAAAAAAGGAAGTAAATTTCTGCAAAAAAAATTAATCAAAAAACTTCAAAAACTTCTAGGAGAATAAGAATAAGAATAAGAATAAGAAAAAATCATGGAAAAAATATTTCTGGAGGAAATCCTTCGGAATCAGACGCGAATGACCCATAGTGGTTGAAGCGTCTATAATACAAAAACATCCTTCGGAAGAAATCCGTAGACCATGCAGTGTCAAGATGAATCTTTTGAGAAACTTTTGAAGAAGTCCCAAGAAGAATTCCCTTAGGAATTCTTGAAAGAACCTCTGGATGAATACCTGAAGAAATTATCATTGAAATGCATTGCTATCAATGTATTCTGAGAGGAATCTCTAGTGGAATTCCTGCTAAATCCATTCTTAGGAATTCTGCGAGAAGCTTTTTTATTCAAGCATTACAGAAAAATTTAAATGAACCCTGAAGAAATCCCCAGAAAAATTTCTGGTGGTGTGACCAGGGACACTTAGAAGTTTTTAAGAAATTTCAAGAAGAATTCTTGGAAAACTCATGGAAGGAATTCCTGCAATAATATCCTTTTCACGATAATTAGTGAAAAAAACCGTAGTATGATAGGGGTTTCCAGAAAAAAAAAATCCAAACCAGGCGTAATAGTGAAATAATTTCCTTCAGAGCGTACTAGTATGAGGGGCTGCTGAAATTTGGAAACCTAGAGTAACCAGCGCTGATTTTACTATGACAAAAATTCAACCGGCGCACATCTCTAGCCCCAGGATAGCCAACCAGTATTTATTTAGTATTTGTCCTTTCTAATCATCAGGCACCGACGACAGTGACTAGTGGTGGCCGGCGGCGGGTTGGCCATCATCCGGCCATCCCGGTGTGTCCCCGGATCCCAAATGCAGTTCCGAAGAATTTCTTTGGTTTGCTCTCGCATTCATCATGGATGGTGCGCCGCCACAGCAGCCGGGCCAGAATGGAACGGACGACACCGACTCAGGCAGAGAGCTGTTGTGTGTTGTGTTGAACTAAAATATTTAGTTGAGGCGAATCGAAATAAATTACGAAGGCATTGAGACGAATCCTGGCTCAGCCAACAGCTCGTAGTGGTGCAGTGGGAGCCTGGGGCGACTCGTGTCTCCGAGTTTCGAAAAGGATTTCAGAATTGGGATGTTGGCTTGGATGAGGATTTGCGAGTGTTTGAATAATTGCTTCCAACCGGGCCGGGACCCGGTCCGGTGAAAGATTTATTGGGATAGATATGTTTGGCTGGTTCCTGGGAAGATTCGGTCAATTCGTCCTGATTGACAATCAAATGGGATCAATGGTTGTATCGAAATAGAAGCAATAAATGAATTTTGTGGGACTTCCGGAAAATTGAATCAGGGCTTCGATTTAGATGCAATCGCTGTGGGATCTGAAGTTTTCTTGTAAATCAATTTTCTAGGCTTAGAGGGTCTTCCAGCAGAGACAACGTATTGGCAGAGAAATGAACCTATTTGTTTTCTGAAGCAGTCCTCTATGTAGGCGGAGGTACCTACCAGTCACCGCCATTATCAGTAAATAGGAGTCAATTACCTGTCCAAACGATTCCTCCCGGTAAGTGGTTCCCACAGCGAACATAGAAAAAACACCTCTGCGCAATATTTTCATTAGACGGTCCCCGCTCCATAGCCCATCATCGCTTTTGATCCCACCGTGTGCGAAACGATGCCATTCCGGTACGTTCCGAAACCGAAAGCTAATTTAAAAGCTCTCCAGATGCCAGTAACGAAAGACGGCACTTTTCAAACTACTCGTCGTTTCGTTGACAGCCCCCGCGTAGAAGAACAGAAACAGTCTGCTTTAGCGCGGTGTAAAACGGTACACCTGCTGCCTGCCGTTGCCATCGCCCACCCAACGAACGCAATCGAACGGAACTCCGAAAAGGTGTTCCCAATGAGGGACATTAAAGGAAACGATGACTACCAGCCAAGCAGCAGCAAGGTGGAAACATCCCACTTAGTCTAGGCGGCTGTGCTTCGGTTCTCCCGTAGCAAAGCACCCTCAATTGACCTTTAATTTAGCGCATGTAGTCGAATTTATCGAGCCGTTATATGTAGGTACTGTCGTTGGCGTCGTCGCCGACAGCGTCTTACGTTCTGTTTAGCGAGAAGCATGTGTGGACTTCCCACGTACCTTCTTAGTCACAATTGCAGTCTTGAATTGTACTGGTGACAATATGCGGTGGTGATACCGTAGACAGAGGAAATATTGAACAAATCATATCAGATTTGAAGTTGAGTTGTTTTACTTTACTATTCATTCATATAATGTATTTGGTTAACTTTGAATTCAAATTCATTACATTTAGCCCAATGAACAATTCGTCGTGGTTTGGAGAATTTCTAGACGGAACTCGTGGAGGAATCTCAAATGGAATTCCTGTACAAATTTCGAAAATAATCCTGGGAAATATTCCGAAAAGAATCTCGCGATTAATTGCTGAAGCACTCTAGGAAAGAACTTCTAAATTACTCGTAAAAGAAATCTTGGGTAATCTCAGGAGTAAATCCTAGAGGAATTCCAGAAAGAACTATGGAAGAAACCCATGAAGGAAATCCTACAGCAATCCCGGAAAGAGGTGGAGGAACGCCATAAAGATTTCCTGGAGAAATCCAGCAGAAATCCACAAGGCACTCCTAGAGGAATATCGAACGGTACGCTTTGAATAATTTTGGAAGGAATCCCAAATCGAACTCTCGAAGGAATCCCAGAGGGAGTTTCTTGGTGAATCTGAGAAGGAACTCCTTGATGGATCACATCTGGGTGAATCTTAGACAGAATTCCTGGAGAAATCTCAGAAGCAACTCGTGGTTAATCTTAGAAGAATACATATGGAATCCCAGAGGGAATTCCGAAAGACACCAATGAAGGTACTTCTGGAGGATTCTTGGGAAGAGCTCCTGGAGGAATCTCAGAAGAAGGAATCCCTCAACATAAAGAATATCAGAAGGAACTCCTTGAGGAATTCCAGAACAAACTCCTGGAGGAATTCATGAATAAACTAAGAAGAAACTCCAAAGGAATCCCAGAACGGACACCGTAAATAATCAGTGAAGGAACTTCTGCAAAATCTCAAAATCAATAATTCCTGAAGAAACTTCTTGTTAAACTCAGAACCAGTGAATCAAAATTCAACCATCGCGCAACAATAATGACAATGTCGCAACCTGTATTTGTTGCGACAATCCAGCCAATGCGACAGCCCAACTTGAAAATAATAGGATACACACATCGTACACCATGTCATTATCTGTTACCAGTAAGGAAAAAGAGTAATCGTCGCGCCTTCTTTGTTGCTTGTTTTGTGCCTCTTTTGTCTGACAATTCTATTCACTGCTCAGAACGAACTCTTAAAGTACACCAAGAAGAAAAACTTGGAGGAACACTAGAGAAAAAACTCCAGGATGAATCACTGAAGGGAATTTCCTTCATGTATCTTAAAAAAAATCAGGAGAAATTCCAGAAGAAACTCTAAGGGGAATAGTGGATCAAATCCCTGGGACAATCCCGGAAGGAATTCCTGGAGGAAACCTGAGACTCATCAAGAAAGAAATCCTTCTGTGATTTCTCAGGGAGATTTTTTAGAATTTCCCCAATTTGAGAATTCTTCCAGAAGTACTTTCTAAGATTACTCCAAGAGTTCTTTCTGATATTCCTTCATGAGATCCATCTGTGAGTCCTCTAGGAGATCCTCCTGCAAGCGCTCGAGCAGTTCCTTGAAGATTTCTCAACAAGATTCTTCTGCGATTCCTTAGTTTAGGATTCCACCTTTGGGATTTCTCCAGGTTTCTGAATTTTCTTAGATTGACCAGGAATAGGATGCGTTCTTTCTCGCATTCCTCAAGAAGTTCCTTCTTGGATTTCCCAAGGTGCTGTTCTTCCATCTTCTAAGATTCCTTATGAGCTTTTTCTGGCATTTCCTCAGAAGTTCCTTCTAGGACTCATCCAAGAGTTTCTTCACGGGAAGGCACTCCTGGAGGTATCTCGAAACTCGTGGAGGAATCCCAGGAAGGGAATCTCAGGAGAAATTACGGTGAGAATCTCGGAACGATTTTCTGGAAGAATTTCGGAACGAATTTCTGGAAAAATCTCAGAAGGAATTCCTTGAAGAATCCTGGAATTTCCGGGAGAATCTCAAAAGGGATTCTTGAAGAAATATCGGAAGGAATCTCTGCAGAAACTCCTCCTGGGAGCATCCGAGAAATAGCTCCCTGAGAATTCCCAGAAAGATTTCCTGGAGGAATCCCATGATGAACTTCTGGAGGAATCTCGAAACAAATTCCGGAATTAATCCCTGAATATGAAAAATCTACAAGTTAAAAATATCATTGCTACGAAACATGCAAATAGAACTACTCGGAGGAACAATCTTGGTAAAAAAGTCTGGTCAGGTCGGGTAACAAAGTCAGGGAACTCAATGTAAATAATTAGTAGACTTGAAATAGCAGCATAGTGTCCCGATCAAAAGTTTGGGGTCGCCCCCTCAAAAACATGTCATTTTGAAGCCAAAATTTCTGCCGATTTACGTCCGGTTTCAAAAACCTAGGTCTCATTCAAAAGATAATAAGTCAGAGAAACTTTGAACATAATTTAGGTGAAACTTTTTCAAAAATATTGACATGCATACTTAACCTTAAGATGTAACATTTCCTAAAAAAATAAACCTCAACTTACAGCAGTGTCGCTCCAATTTTTAGGATGAGTTCGGTAATATTAAATGTAGCAAACAATAATCCGTCATATTTTTGTCTTATTTAAATGTTTACATCTTTTTTTACACGTAAATCAAATTCGCTATGCAGTGGATAGACAAAATGATTGGGACAGGCAAAATTTTCACTTTTCAAAAAATGGTCAACTACACGCAAATAAATAAATTGTAAACACAATTAAAATCTAGTTCAAATCAACCGATTTTTCAGTTTACTATAGCGACAAACTGATTTCTAGTTTAAACTGAACTGTTACATTGCACAGTGGTTCCGTCATAGGTCATTAATCCAAAAATTTGACCTCAATGAAACTGTGATATTATTGCGGAAACATCAAGTTTAATGCTTTAATAGCTAGGGACAATCATTACTTTTATCAAATGTATGCCGAAACTTTTCCGCAGATGTCATTGAAGTAGATGCTCTTGAGTAGATATTTTATTTGAATTTTTCTAATTTCAGTCCTATGCATTTATCACTCTATTAAAAAGTCTCATCCATTCGACATGTATTTGGTTGATTGTATTCGATTCTTACATAGTTGAAATCGATGTTTATTACAAATTTAGATGCCATTCTTTATCATTTTGTTTGAAGCTCGGAAATCTATTTTTAGACACTCGGCAAGCGGATGGAAAGGAGAACGGTTAAAAAAAGACAAAAAGGCGAAACCGATCAACTTTTTGTGGATGCTGTCTTGAGTATCTGCGCGTTATCCATCACGGACAAAACTGCACTTAGAAGTTGGATGGATGGATTGGCTACTCTTTCCTCGTTCTGGCGATGTTGGGGTAAGAACTTTGAAGATGTGTGAGTGCTTCCGGGCCTTGTTTGTGGTCCCCATTTTGTAGAAACAAATAAAGTTTTTATCGTTATATGGAATGATGGGAATTGGTTGTTTTGATCGATAAATTCCAAGTAAGAACAAAGAAGTATAACTTTGGAATAAGTAAATGCTTAGTTCGAAAATCAATAATTCGTTTTATTCTTTTAAACAAGCCTAATTTTTCTGCGTGTACACGCAGAAAAATAAATTGTAAACACAATTAAATTCTAGTTCAAATCAACCGATTTTTCAGTTTACTATAGCGACAAACTGATTTCTAGTTTAAATTGAACTGTTCTATTGTTTGATAATACAAATATTTTCGTTTGTCGGAATTTTTGACAGTTTGTTAAAACAAACAGACATATGGTATTTTCAACATGAGATAATGGATTGATTCAAACGACTGCACTTTTGCCACTAACAAACCCGGAATGTGATTGTGTTGGTGACGGCAGCAACTGCGGCAGCTCGGAAATCTATTTTTAGACCGTCGGTAAGCGGATGGGGAGGAGACCGACTAAAAATAAGACAAAAAATGCGAAACCGATCAACTTTTTGTGGATGCTGTCGTGACGGCGTTGTCCATCACGGCCAAAGCTGCACTTGGAAGTTGGCGTGATGGATTTGCTACACCTTCTTCGTTGTGGCGATGTTGGGGTAAGCATTTTATAGATGTGTGAGTGCTTTCGGACCATGTTTATGGTTTTTATTTTATTGAAACAAATGAAATTTTTGACATTATATGAAATGATGGTAATCGGTTGTTTTTGTCGATAAACTCTAAATGAAAACAATTAAATATAACTTTGGAATAAGTAAATTCTCAGTTTGAAAATCAGCCATGCGTTTTATTGTTTTAAACAAGCGCTTTTTTCTGCGTGTTTTCACTGTAAGTTGACCAACTAGCTGTGTATCAGTTGGCCAATTTTGGATTTTTTTTAGTAAATTGATCTATTTTTAATATGCATCCCATTACTGTTTTCAATTTATTGCCGGCTATGTTATTACATTCCTTCGAAACATATTTATATTCGAGTCAATTAGTGGGTATTTAAATGAACTATAATTATCATCTTGAATCTTGAAACGATGGTGATGTTTTGGATAATTTGGTGTTATATTAGAAAAATAATCTAATCGTTATAATTTTTATCCGTGTTAATAATTTTAAATTCAAAAGTTTTTCATAGCTCATAATTTAAGTTATAAATGGTCAAAATATAATTGCATTCGGTTCATTGAATCCGGAGACCAATGATACACAACTAGTTGATCAACTTACAGTGAAAATTAGAAAAAAATTCATGCACTTTTCGAAAAGTTGCTGCTGTTTGAACAATTTTTTAAAATTGAAAATTTTGTTTGCCCCGATAATTTTTTACATCCCCTGTACCTATACCCTATACATTGAAGATTATTTGCTGAAATTTTAATATTAATATTAATATTAATATTTTAATATTTATATATTTGCTTGAAGAAGCATTCTCAATTTGTTTTGTGCTACAGCTTATAATTTCATTCACTACACAAAATATGTATTTGTTCAGAACATCATTTGGAAATCAATCATATTTTGATCAAAAAATGTGCCAAGTGTTCACAACTTTCAAAAACTCTCTTATTGTAATATTTTTACAGGACCTACTAAACTACATATGCAGAGCAGATCCTATGCATTTTATTTTCAATCAACAACAATTAACTACAAAATGTTTAACAGATTTTAAATATTATAAACTTCATCAACTACGTAAGGCGATTTTTTCATATTTTTCATATTTTTGTAGTGAACAAATTAACCCTAACAAAATAACGTTTTAAATTCTCCATGTGTTAGTGTTCCCTTAAAAAGGTTTGAGAATACTTCATCCACTATTCTTTGAGATATGGAGTATTGAAATTTGTTCAAGTTTAACTAAAAGCTCTAGGTAAAACTTTTAAAAAACTTTTTCGGTCTCGCTTAAAATTTTACCAATATGGCTTCAATATATAGTATATGATTGGTAAAAATTTCAGCATTTTTGATTGACGTAAATTATTGAAAATTTTGAATGAAAAAGTAAAACATACTTAAATGAAATTTGATTTTGATAAAAAAAATCGCTGTACGAACAATTGTTTGATACACTGAATCATTTTTTCCGTTAGCTATCTACTGCTTTTTTCCGAACAACAGCAAACAAATCTATAAAAAGTAATTAAATAAATAAAGCAAACTACCAAAAATCTCAAAAATTGTTTCCATTTGCAGAATTCGAAAATCAACGAAAAAGAAAAATTTGAGAGAAAAATAGTTAGAAGCATTTGACTATTCTTGGCTGCTTGGCAAATGTGAAAGCTCAAAGTTTTCGATAGCAAAAAAAAAATAAAAATAAAAATCTTTTTTTTAACCTAAGCTAGTACAGATAATTGACATTTCAACACACGAAAGCTAGTGCGAGTTTTTCCTCACACAAAAGTGCTCGCCAATTCAAAGACTATGCAGATTGCATATGCAAATATACCCCAATCGAATTAAGTAAAGAGGGGGAGATGAAAAAATGAAGCATATAATCTGAAAATTATTAAAAACTCATCGGATTTGTTGAAGAATTTTTAGCAAGACCCGATAAATATTTTGATAAATATTTTTTATCTGCCCCCTCAAAATGCAAAATGCTGTCAAAAATTTCTGTTGGGGGGAGGGAGATAAAAAATCAAAATGAAATTTGATCAGCCTTAAGTTTTTATGCAAGTGCATGAACAAATCCTAATCTATATCTATCTATCTATATATATAAAAATGAATTTCTGTCTGTCTGTCTGTCTGTCTGTCTGTCTGACCGCTATGCATTCGGAAACCACTGAACCGATCGGTGTGAAATTTTGTATGTGGGTGCTGTTGGGGCCGGGGAAGGTTCTTAGCTTGGTGTGAGACCTCTCCGGTCTTTGGAACGGGGGGCTCCCATACAGATGACTTCGCCGGGGACGTCCCTATGGAGCTGTGTGTCAAAAAACACAGTAGGCAGGCAGTACGACGTTTGCCGGGACAGCTAGTATATATATAAAAATGCAGTGGCATACGTGGGACCGCGCATAACTTGCGAACGGGAGGTCCGATTTTGGTCGTCTTAGTTTTGTTCTGTTAGTTTTCACCCAAGGAAGGTTTATGAGGTATAAAACATGGAAAAATGATAGTTTTTGAAAATCGATCTTCCATACCGGGGACCGGGGATTTGGTCTTGGCTAGAGACTCAAAACGTCAAAAAACGCAGTAGGCAAGACAAAGTTTGCCGGGTACAGCTAGTTTAAATTAAATATCGAGTCAAAAATGGCATGTTTTTTATATTTGACCTTTTTATTTTTTTTGTGTCCTTCCCCTAGATTTAAATTTAACATCTGAGTGAACTTTTTTCACCGTTTCCGTCATTTATTGGGGATTCGCTCACAGTGTGAAAATTGTTGAATTCCATCACGACATGGTCAACCTCAAATGTTAAACTGAAACTCTCTACCATTTCCATTATTCAGATTTTTTTTTTCATTATTTTCTCGCTTCTCGAGTTCAGGATCAGAATACCATGCTTGATCGTATTACTATTGTACAATAAAAAAGCAGTTTTGTCTTCAATTAAGGAATCCTATTGGGTCATAGAATAGGTATAAAGAAAACTTACGAGACGCTTGGCTGTTGCACTGTTTTTAATTTATTAACCTAATAAAATAGAAGTAAGACTTTGTTTATCTGAAATACAATTATTTTGAATGAAATCACACGAATAATTGCAACCTTTGTGGAATTACCAACTAGCTTTAATTACGCAATGTTAGCTTGCGTGGTTTGGAATGGAGTGGAGTTCGGTTAAGAAAAACAAAACCATAACTGTTTTTTTTTATTTACAATTTTTTTTAATTTTTGGAACTCAATAGTTTGTAACACTGTTTATGTTTGAAATGAAAAACGATGCTCAAGTAGTAAAAAAATACTAGCTCACTGAGGAATATTGAGAACAGCAAGGATACAGAGTTAATTGAAAAAAAAAACGGTTTAGGGGCAAAACGTCGAATGCCAAAAGGTCGATTACCAAAACGTCAAAAACGAACAAAGCGTCGAAAATGAGTAATCTGAGCAAATAGTGAGTTCTTAACTCTTTAAAAAGAAACCCATTCTATCATTTGTCAACGTTTTGTCCTTCCAACGGTATGTCTTTCAACGTTTTTTCCACCCATCCATTTCTTCTGTGATTTTGAGGAATGTTTTTCTAGGATTTCTCCTGGGCTTCTTTAAGGTATTCGCACTGCACTTTATTCCGGGATTTTTTCTCAGAAGTTCATTCTGGAATTTGTCCAGGAACTTGTTATAGTATTTCTCCAATATTTTGAAGGATTCCTCAAGATATTTTTGTGGGGTTTCTATATAAGTTCATTTTCAGTTTCTCCAATAAATATCTTTCTCAAAAATTTTCTTCTGGGTTTTATCCTACAGTTTCTTCTGGGTTTTCTCCTACAGTTTCTTCTGGGTTTTCTCCTACAGTTTCTTCTGGGATTCCCCTGGACATCTTTCTGCAGAAGAAACTCCTTCTGCGGTTCTTGCATAAATTTTCTCCAAGATTCTTCAAGAAGGCCGTTCCGGAATTCCTCAAGCAGTTACTACAACTTTTAGAGTCTCTCATAGTTTTTTTTTTCTTTTTTTTTTGTATAACGAGATTTTAAGCCCTATGCTAGTTCACCTCGGGACCCACGCTTTATTTCCCTTCCAAAGGAAGAACTCACATTTTGCGAGTTTGTCGATAGTGGGTTTCGATCTCAGGTCAGCGGCGTGGTGGCCACATGCTTTAACCATCACACCAGGTCTGCTCCACTCCTAGATTTTTTAAATATTTCCCTTGATATTTCTTTCTGCTATGTTTCCTGGTAATTGTTCTGGATTTTCTTCAGAAAGCCATCCCGAGATCCCTCAAGGAGTTCTTTCTAAGATTACTCAAGATTTTTTAGAGTTCTGTGCTACAGTTCCTTCTGAGTTTTTTTTTTTATTGGGTTACTAGCTGACCTGGCAAACCTTGTATTGCCCATTTTAATTTTTGCTCATGCACTACGTCTCAGTTTTCTGTTAATTTTCTGAACTTGTTCTACATATGAACATAGCCACCATGAGGACAAATTGAATTGTTCAAAAATTCATGAATCAGTTGTATATAAAAGGGTATGTAAATTAATTTGTATACACATTGGAATGCCGGCCCCAGAGGCACGTTATCTTCCATTTGCTACATTTTTCTCCATCCGTTTTAGCTGATTTTTTATGTGAAGGCCCATTCTTTCATATCAGTGCAAAAGAACAGTATATTTTAAAAGGAGGCAAAAATCTCAGAATAAGAATGCCGTTTGGTGGTTTGATTGTTAATCAATTCTTTATCAATGTGACTTAAACGGACAAATCTTATATGACCGTAACAGTTCAACTGCCATAAACTTACTCAACAGTGCCACTCGAAAGAAAAACCTTCGATAAAAAGAAGGAAACATTTGAATATGCAGTATATTTTAGCAGTTGGTCCGTAAAGAAAGCGGGACTTGAAAGAACAGCCTATTACTAAAAGAAGGAAAAACCTGTGATGGAGTTAGCATTATAAGCAGCAGGAAGTCCAACCTGTGTGACAAAGATGGCATGGTAATCATTATGCCTGTGGATTCAATGAACATTCTGTCTGATGTCCATTCGAGCTATTCTTCATTCGACTCTTTGAACTTCGGCCTAATAACCGTCGGCCGTACACTTTTTCCTAGTTATGCAAAAATTTATATTTCATTTGTATGAGAACCTCCTCCACCCTCTGGAAGGACTTACAACAGCGTTTCTCAAACTATGGGTCGCGACCCACTGGTGGGTCGCGGGCTGATTTTTGGTGGGTCGCGAAGGCTTGGGCGATATTGTTATAAATGTCTTAATTATCTTATACCAGCTAGCCATTTTGTAATGTACAGATCCCCCCGTGGATAATCGACAGAGTTTTTTTAGAAGTGTGGTTTCATTTTAATTCTATTTATTTTTTTGCAAACAATTTTAGTCTGTTGCAAACTCTACTCTCTGTGTTCTGAAATCAATTCTGAAACTATGAGCTATTGATCAAAAGGATTTTTGCTGTCGCTTGAAATTGCATTGTTTGTAAGATATTTACACACCAAGTTCAGCAGTTAAAATATAAATAAATAGAAATATCAAAAATCAGTATAAAAAAATACCAAGCTTCTACAAAGTTAAGTAAAACTTAACTTCGGTAAAAATCTGCTGAATTTCGAAATCAGAACAACTTAAAAAGTGATTTCAATAAAAATATAAATAAAATAAGTGTGTATGAAGGGTATGAGTAAAAATTTCAAGTGGATTCATCTGGCCATACAGCAGTACTATAATTCCAAAAACTCTACTTGATGTTCACCCACTTGCTGTAAACCTTTATAGAATTTTCAACCCGATGTTTCATTAGAAGTTCTTCAGAAGTACAAAATTGCTACCATATCTTCAAAGAATTTGCATAAAATGTTTTTTTTTGTTTACTTCCAGAATATGTGAGAGAAAACCTCAAACCTGTTATGTAGTGCTGTTTGGTATCAGACTTGATCAGAAACTTGGAAACTTATCTCAAATTCTTGGGACTAAGATTTCACCGAAACTGGACACTTGAATACCTTTATCTTACTTAGACAATTAAAAAAAAAATAATAATGAAAAAAAAACACAATTTTTTCTTAGTTTGAAAACTACGTAACGTTAGATTATTAAAGCCTACTTCCATAGGCTTAAATGAAAATAAGTACGAATTTTCAAAAATTACGTATTTTGTGAAAAACGTTCTGATGGGTCGCTAAATTCTTTAAAGATCGAAAGTGGGTCGCAAGCTGAAAAAGTTTGAGAACCCCTGACTTACAATATCACAGACATTTCATGCCTTTAAGAATGTCCACATGCCAAATTTAGTTCGTTTTGCACATATAATGCAGACTATTTTGTTTCATTAGGGTGGTGAGGTGCTGCTCCCAGATAAAGAAGGGGTCGCAGACCCTCAACTTTCGAAACGTTCCTTATCTTCAAAATCATCCACATGCCAAATTTAGTTTTATTTGCTTAATTATTTTTTGAGTTATGAGTCATATTTTATCTATAAGAGAGCCTTTATCTTTACCCGCCACCATAGAAACATTTCTGGTCTTCACCAACCTCCACATTTTGACTAAGAATAAGTTCAAACTTCTATCAGAACATGCTTGTTGGTATTCCTGTTAAATTTCTCGAGGAATTGCTGGTAAATTACTGGTAAATCCTGGTGGAATAGCTGGAGGAATCCCTTGAACCAATTCCTGGAGAAATTTCTGCAGGAATCCTTGGAGGAATCCATGTATTCTTGGAAAAATGCATGTATAATTTTCTTGAGGACGATTTCCTAGAGAAATTCCTGGATAAATTGCCGTTGCAATTCCTGAACGAATTACTGGATTAATTTCTGCAAGAATTCCTGAGGAAATTTTTGCAGGAGTTCCTGGGATAATTCCTGGTGGAATTCTTAAAGGAATTGCTGGAGGAGTCCAATAATCAAATTCTGAAGAAATATCTGGATGAATCCCTGGAGGAATCGCTATGAAATCCCTGGAGGAAATCCTGAAGGAATGCCCGAAGGTATTCCAAAAGAATTTGTTCGGGAGCTACGTGACCCCTTAACCCACCCTGAGAGACGCCTATGGTGAAACATTTCATCTAAGATGATGATCTTTTGAGAACGAGCGACGAATCGAATAATGACGTCATCAATACACGATCGAAGCGGGTCGATCGGCAAGAGACCTGTCGTTGTAGAATTCAGTGTCGTTTTAGGCAATCCGGTGAACGGTCACCAAGTTTTATATTAAGGAATATTTATGTATATAGTGTAATATAATACCTGACAAGTAAAATAAATGTAGTTTTGTGAAGAATAAAGTGTTATCGTAAACTTGACTGTTTTAATGTGGCGTGTGGAAGAAATCGGAGAACGCTGGAAGGATCCAGCAGGAAGCTCTAGGAGAGGTGAATACCCCCTCAATTCTGGATCGCGGAGATGGACAGCAAAAGGGAACTACTTACCCCCAACGGATTGTTCTTCCGGAGGCCTTACCCCTTACGTGTTGTGGGTCGGTGGATCAAGCCCCAACATAATGGTCCTTCGAACCGGATGCCTTTGGAAGGACAATGGATAAATGGTTAAAGGAGCCAACTAATACGCCATCGGGAAGCTATGGCATTGGAAATCCCAATCGTCATACGCCATCATCAAATCGCCGAATAAGGATAATAGGTCTTCTCCAATTGCGCCATCGCATCACCTCAATCATGGCAGCTGAGTATCCACTCACGGAATCTGCGAACGAACACGACCATCATCACCAATCAATGGCACAAAAACTCTATCATCGGAAGCTAGGACTCCATATGCCTTGCACTCAACGGACTCTTCGCGGTCATCGGATTTCCACTGGTCACATCAATCACCAAACACCAACAACGATCATCAGGACGGATTCTATCTCCGAATTGGACGTCCATGGACACCGAACCAGTGAAAACTCCTGGTTCCACAGGTAAATATATACAAGTTCGGTGTATATGTCCGCCGAAGCAACCCAAACCATCACTTACACTTCGTTTTCCAACTTGGTTACATGCATCCTACGCTGGACTTCTGAGCCTGGACTGGAGGCTGAGGAACGGATCGACGACGACAAGTACACCGGACATGCGAGCAATTAATGTAGATACCGGATTTCACGACACTTCCTCATTTTGGAATGGTCTTCACTGGCAAACAGGATAAACAATCGAACACCGACGGAATCACCACCACGCAATTAATTTCCAATTAAACGATCAATCGGAGGAGGGTTAGCACCAGCTACCGTTTTGTCAGGTCAGTTTCTATAGTATGTGTCCGCCGAAGCGTGGACACTAGATACTACACAACGCTAATTGGAATTACCCTCTCCGTCATATATGTACGTACATCTTTCGGTGAGAGGATCACCAAGTGGACATCCGCACACGTTTATCATGGTTCAACTTTCAACCGGCTCTGTATTGGATATGCAGAGATAGATTCACACACGTACGGAGAAAACAGCTTGCATAAAACAAAGCTCAACGAGTACTGGAGTATCGACGTTACCATCGTATCATCGGTCGATGTGTGAGGTTTCGGCAACAGAGATCTAGCTTCCGAATTTCTCTCCATTTCTCTGTTTACAACCTATACACCGATCAGTCATCTTCATCTCTCCTACGTGGTCGTGGTCACTACAATATCACACACTGAACGGCGATGACGACGGTTCAACACGTATGCATGGGCATGCACATCTTCACTTGGCAAATTACGTCACTAAGGGCTAAGGACCATGATACACAATTCTACCTACCGATCCAACGGTTCTCCTTCATCATCAATGCCGAATCCCATCGGCTCTTCGGATCTTGCTGTTAGGGACAGCAAGAAACTCATTCACGGTTTCAATGAATCATCTATCTTCGAGCAACGGGCGCTCACGGAGGTTTATCTTAATTGGTGGATGGATTGGTAACCCAAGTGCTACAAGGGTGGCACAACTTTAGGCAGGGTAAAGGATTGGAACATTCCTTACCTAAGGACGAAGACGTTTTTCACGGTTGCTCAAGGCACAGTTAGCCACCGGCGTCTTCGAACAACTCGATATCGTAACAGGACGGTATACGATTTCGCGGTTCTTCGTCAAGGGAATGACAAGAATCAACACACTACCGGAATGAAAACGAAGCTTTCGATGGATCACGGGGGTGTAGGGTACGGATAGAAATAAATGGATTTCAACACAACGGTAACACAATGGATTTGGAACTCGGAGCAAAACGTATCAAACGATGCACGCGGCGGATGAAGATCAACTGAGTTCGGTATGGAAAGCAGTGCATCTACCACACCAGCGTGCTGAACGACGTGATAAGAGTATACGAAGGTGTGTGCTCTTCGATCGACGCGAGAGGCGGATGATTGTATTCTGCTATCGCCACCACTATTCCATGCTCACAGACTGGGTGCGATCAGCTGATGCCCTGGACAACCACAGATGCATCATTTCGGAATATCCCAGCAGCTGCTACTGCTTGGGCAGGTAAGCAGCTTACTAATATATGTCTGGCGAAGCTAGGCATTCTCTCCAGCTCACTACATAAATATCATTTCTCGGTTATACAACGATGATAAACTACGAGGAGACCTACAACTGTTTGGATTCGGTCATCGTTGTTTTCGCTGACGTGAAAGCTGGCGATCTCGCTACGTTTACCCCCAAATGGAAGGGAATTGGATTCTGGAGAAATTATGCACCACTCCAATACGGCCAACGACGAGGTTGTCGAGGAACAATAGATGGTTTATACCGCTGAGGACACGGGATTCTCACGGTTGGCATGGTTTGCATTCGGGAGGGACATGGCATGTCTCTCATCCAAAACATCCGATGCAGTTGGGGGCTACGCGGACAGTCCACTGCATTCTAATTCATGGACACAGGGGTCTGTGAATGCGCCTTGGAACGAGCACTAGGGGTGCCCATATCATCCACCTACGGTATGGACACGGCGGTGTTCGACATAACATCGGAATCGAAGAAAGGGTCTTCGATCGGCAAATCACATTCACTAAGCCTACCTACGATTCCAACTCCTACTAAGAGGCACAAGGGTGTCTCTTCGGTTACAACTGCGGATTGGATACACGGTGTGTCTTATAAACCCAATGGATCAGGACAAACAGGAATTGTCCGTTCTCTTCAAGGACACCACAAGGACGCGGTGTAAGAGGAAGTCTACGTACAGGAATATTGTCAGACTCAATGCGTATCCCCGGAACATATGCCGTCACGAATATTACTGAGAACAGAGGTTCTCATGTTGTTTTCCGACGGAAGGTATTCAATCAATTAAAAATGACCAAGCAACGGAACAAAATCTGCAAAACGGTACAACGGAATGAGAAGAAACATCAGGCTGACTGGCGAACTGGTCAAGTGGAACAACTTGGTTTCCCAGGTAAATATATAAGATCAGTATATGTCCAGTCGAAGTGTATCGTCATTCAATTCCTAACACCAATTTTCCAACCATTGCAACAATTCAACGAGCACCTCACCTGGGACTGGTAGTTACCGGATCATACCCCAATACGGAGGCCGCAGCTGGGCAGGCCTTATGGACAAGGAAACCGAACTGGATTATACGGAAGACAAAGCCACCTATCGGACCTCACGAACTCGCGTCCAAAGGATGGATCGGATTCCTCACGGTGGGTGAGCTTGTAGCGTTATGGAATGGACGGATATAGGCATTTGTTCAGAAATGTACGACATTTCAGGGTGGGTGAGTATGTTCGGGAGCTACGTGACCCCTTAACCCACCCTGAGAGACGCCTATGGTGAAACATTTCATCTAAGATGATGATCTTTTGAGAACGAGCGACGAATCGAATAATGACGTCATCAATACACGATCGAAGCGGGTCGATCGGCAAGAGACCTGTCGTTGTAGAATTCAGTGTCGTTTTAGGCAATCCGGTGAACGGTCACCAAGTTTTATATTAAGGAATATTTATGTATATAGTGTAATATAATACCTGACAAGTAAAATAAATGTAGTTTTGTGAAGAATAAAGTGTTATCGTAAACTTGACTGTTTTAATGTGGCGTGTGGAAGAAATCGGAGAACGCTGGAAGGATCCAGCAGGAAGCTCTAGGAGAGGTGAATACCCCCTCAATTCTGGATCGCGGAGATGGACAGCAAAAGGGAACTACTTACCCCCAACGGATTGTTCTTCCGGAGGCCTTACCCCTTACGTGTTGTGGGTCGGTGGATCAAGCCCCAACAGAATTCTTTGAGAAAACTTCAGAGGAACTCCTAGAGGAATTTCTGGAGAATCGCTTGTAAACTTTCAGGTAGAATCCCTGGTATGGTATGGTGAGGTATCTCTAGAGAAATATTTGGGGGAATCATTGGCGGAATTCCTCGAGGAATCCTTAAGATATCTCCATAGGAACTTCTTAAGGAATCCCCGCAGAAATTCCATTAGGAATTTCCAGAGGAATTTCTGGAGGAATTACTGGAAAAATTCTTGGAGGAATATCTGGATGAACTATTAGAGGAATCATCGGAGGAATTCCTGGAGGAATCTTTGGAAGAATCTTTAGAGGAATTTCTGGTAAATACCTGGACCAATTCCTGAAGGAATCCCTGGAGAAAATGCTGGTGGGATTACTGAAGGGATCCCTTGAACCAATTCCTTGAGAAATCTCTGGAGGAATCCTTGGAGGAATACCTGGAGGAGAAATTTCTGGAAAAATTCTTCAAGGAAACCCTGGAAGAATTCCCGGAGGAATCCCTTGAAAAACTCCTGGAGGAATTACTGAAGAAATTCTTGAAAGAATTTCAAAAAGGAATCCCTGGAGGATTTTGTGGAACAATTCTTGGGGTAATTCTTAGAGGTGTTCTTGGTGGCAATCCTGGAGGAAATGCCTGGATGAAATCCAGAATTCCTGAGGTAAATTCTTTGGTCTTTGGAGGAATCCCTACAAAAATCCCTGGAGGTATTTCTAAAAGAATTCCTGGAGAAATTCCTAAAAGAATTCGTGGAGGAATTCCTAGAGCAATTTCTAGAGGCACTTCTGAAGGAATGTCTGGAGAAGCTTCTGAAGGAATTCTAGTAGACATACCTGAGAGAATTTCTGGGGAAATCTCTAGAGAAATTCCTTGAGCTATCTTCTAAGGAACTCCTGGAGGGATCTCTAGAGCAATCCCTAGAGGAATTTCTGGAAGATTTTCTTGAAGAATCAGAACTTTCAGGTACAATCCCTGGAGAAATTCTTGGACAAATCCCTGAAAGATTCCTGGATGAAACCCTGGTGGAATCTCTAGAGGAATTGCTTGAGGTATATCTAGAGGAATATCTGTAGTAATTTCTAGAGGAATCTCTAGCGAACTTTATAGAGGAATTCCTGGACGAATCCCTGTAGGTTTTTTTGTACGAATCCCAGAAGGAATTCACAGAGGAATCCTGGAACAACTCCTGAAGTAATTTCTGAAAGAATCCCAAGAAAAGTGATTGAAGTCATTTTTAAAATACTCCCGAAAGTTGTTCCTGAAAATATCACAGAAGGAATTCCCGGGTGAATTTCTGAAGAAACCCCATGAGGAATCCCTTAGGGAATCAGAAGCGAGTCTTCTTAGCGAATTCCTGGAAAAAAATCTGTAGAAATCGCTGGATAAAAAATCTGAAGAAATCCATGTCTGCAATAATTTCTAGTTGTATTATTGGAGGAACAATTGAATGGACTGCTAAAGGTTTTTTTAACATAATTTTTAGGTTTTTTTTTGATCTAATGATATTTAAATCTCCTCTTTAGGACAAATCCCCAAAGAAATGTCTGGTGTAATCCCTAGATGCATTCTTGAAGGAAACTCTGGGAGAATCCAGTCATTATGATTCTTCAAAGCTGCAATCCAGATTTGCATATTCATATATCGGGCGACTATGCTGCTTAAAAATCATTTCAAGTCAGGTCCCCTGGCCCCCCTCGAGAAAAAAATATCCGGTTTTCCCGGGTCGTATTATCCTCAGGCCCTCTCAAGCCAGTTGCCCAGCCCCCAGTCCTTCCGGGCATTTTTCCTCGGGACAAAGTCGGCACACCACGGGAGTCAGAAACGACGGCCTTTCCTCGGTGGCTTTCGACGCCAACCTTGCCAGCCATCATCGTTGTCGGCCCGCCGTTGTCTCCCCGCCGTTGTTCACGACCCACGCTGCCCGCTTCCAAGCGCCCGGCCATTCCGGGACTGGTTCTTTGGGACGAAGCCATCGTCACACCACTGGGGTCAGAAACCCCAGGCCTTTCATCTGTGGCTATCGGGGCCCACCAAGCCAGCCACCGCCGTGTTTGCTCCAACATTGGTATTGGCAATTTAAATTTGTTAATTGTCACTGGACTGCGGTCACTGGAGCACCGCACTCTAGATTGGTTTTGTTTGCGACCGTGTTGAACTTCTCTCTCAGCTCATTTCTGGTTCATTTCTTTGGGAGTCCTCCTTCCCAGCGACCGGAGGAGTCTCACACTATGCTAAGAACCTTCCCCGGCCCCAAAAGTACCCACATACAAAGTTTCACGCCGATCGGTTTAGTAGTTTCCGAATGCATAGCGGTCAGACAGACAGACAGACAGACAGACAGACAGACAGACGGAAATTCATTTTTATATATATAGATAGATAGATAGTTAGATAGAAGATAGATTTGAGAAGTTTTTCCTGGGATTCTCGGGGATTTAGCTTCTGAGATTTTTCTCGAAGGGCATATTTAGATTCCTCAACTGATTTGTTTCTTGGATTTCTTATGGACTAACTTCTGGGATTTCTCAGAATTTTGATTTGTATTTTTTTCACCGATTTCTTCCTGAAGCAGATTCTTCCAAGGTTTCACAAGATTTTTTCTGGCAGTTATCCTGAAGTTCCGTCTGGCATCTTTTTTGAAAAAATACCAGACGAAACTTCGGGAAAATTACCAGAAGCATCTTGCGGAACCTCGGAAGAACCTTCTTCATGAATAAATTGTTGAAAAAAAAAATACAAATCGAATTTCTGAGAAATTTCAGAAGTTAGTCCTCAAAAAATCTAAGAAGCAAACTAGTTGCATAGAGAATCCTTTAGGATCATCTAAAACTTCCTTCTGAGACGCCAGGGAGAATTTCACGTGCAGTACCAAAAGAAAATCCAGAAGTAATTCCAGGTAAAACTTCTCCAGAGATTCCAGCACAAACTCCTTAAGAAATCTGTGAAGGAACTTTCGGGAGGGATCCCAATAGCAATTCTAGTAAAAGTCCAAAAAGAATCACTAGAAAAATTCCTAAAGTATTTCCTTGATAATGTGCATCTTAAAGGCTTCCAGATGGCTACTCTTGGCTGCTTAAGAAAACGATATCTATAATTATATAGAGCTCATACACATAAGGGACATTCGTGTCTCATGAGGATTTCAAACTATTCAAAGAAGTCAAAATATTTGTGGTAAAAACTGCTTTTATTTTAAGCAGAACTGAGGCTATATGGTATCGATATCTTGGCAACTTGGAAAGGAAGAAATGGTGAATAGAATAGAAAAATTTGATGTTATCAAGTAATGTACAGAAGAGTTGAAAGAATTAAACTGCTGTAAAGTCAGATGTAGAAGAAAAGTTGAAGATAAGATGTAGAAACAAAGGGTTAAAATGTTTTGAATGCTGGAAATATGTATTCAACGCAAAAATCCAAGCTTGAGCTTTTTAGGAAGCTAGGAAGCTGCTTGAGATACTGTATGGAAATTGATTGAAGCTTTTAAGTATTAGACAAGAGTTTCTCAGTATCTTAAGCGGTGGAAATATGAAGTGGAAAGTGAAACTTTTTTAACGGAGTTCGTAGATATATCTGTAGCGGACTTTCCATCAAACCGTTGCATTGCTAGCTCCAATGTTAGATTAGCTAAAGATCTAAGTACTCTTAACATGATATTTCCATAGCAGACCGCAGAATCTGCCAAATAATCTTCCCAGGAACTAGTAGGAAAGATAGAAAGTAGAGTAAAAAATAGACGATAAAATATATGATACAAAAATATTAATCGAATATCAATTTGTCCCATTCTACGGTTCGACCGTGTACACGTTCTCGGTACGGAATCCCAACTCGATTGTACTTTTCCGCAGCAAAGTGAAATCACCTTTCTTCTCTATTGGGAAGCTAGTAGGTAGCAGCAGCATACATATAAAGAGTCGCGCCATTCACTTGCTTAGAAAAGCTCTCAATTTTGCCCGTTTCTTGATTGGCTTGACTTGGTCTTCAAGATCGCTCTATAGTAGTCGGTAGTATGTGCTATGATGGGCTGGGGTGGGGATTGACCAAACTGAATCTACGCCATCGGATGTAGACGAGCGGCAACAAGAATCGCTGGCGACGATGGTCTCTCTATGCGATAAGAAAGTGCACGCAATTGAGGGGCTCGGAGGCTAAAGAGAAATCGAAGGAAAAATTGACTTTTCTCGCCGGTGAATGGGGGAATAAATGTTGAGTCAAATTGATGTTTATTATATTTGGTGAGGATTTATTTTAGCTTTCAGCGCAATCGAGTTATGGGATCATAAAACAAACGATGAAAAAGTGGCTCATTGTTCTCTGACTTTGTTATGGAAGTGGAATCCTAAAGCTGGTGATGCTGTTGATGACTAGTTAGACTTTTCCATCAACAACTTAAATGAAAAGTTATTCAAACTGATGTTGTTATATTGGCACACATTTGATATCTTGTGAAATGAATTCCCATTTCGTAGCACGTATTTCAATGTTCACCTTTTCGCCAAGGTTTTACTGCTATCTAGAAAAAGAAAAATCTTC